>NC_136696.1:25016340-26216340 GCF_947650265.1 Symphodus melops | reverse complement strand
TTGGGGGACGTGAATGGAAATGTCGCAGGATAAGTAACACTAAGTGGAGACAGCAGAAGTCCCCACGGCTTGTTTGACTCACTCATCTGAGCGAGTCCAACATAACAGAGCCGTGATGATGGACGTGGCTCCTGTCTCGCCGGGTTTCCTCCTTTTACTCCTCCATGAATTATGGATGAAATATTTAGTCTCCACATAAAAAGGCAGTTAGTAAAAGATGCTTGGAGCAGAGGAGAGCCTTTTAAGCACATTACCACGGTGTAAAGGTTCAAACAATGTCCTGCGTCTGATAGCCCGTCATAACTTGAACCGCACTGCAGCCTTGAAATCCGGGGTGCAGAAGACCCCAACTTCAACTTCATAAAACATTCAACCCAACACTTACCCCCCCCTCCCCCCCTCTGTTCTGTAAATTTAACACAAGACTTTGGTGGAAAGGCATCCATGCATGTTATATTCTCCATGTTCCTGTAATAACAAGTTAATAAAGCAATAAGTAACTCTGACATGCAGCATTTAAAATGTCCAGATTCAGTACATGGAGGGAGCTGCCCCCCCCCCCCCTCCTCAGATGATCACACAGGTTGACAAACTGCAGACACAGAAGCTCTGAAGTTCAGTGAAAAACAAAGCTAGTTGTTTTCCTGACGATAAGAAGCTTCTTTTACACTTGTTTTTCTCTCAACTTTCAGCCTCCGTAGTGAGGAGTTTTAAGAGATGGAAAATAGACAGATGGATGGATGAAATTGTAAATGACTGCAGTTCACACGTGGATAAACAACAACAAGCCACAACGCTTCAATTTTCAGCGACTATTTCAGTCCCTTCATGTCTTCAGAGCTTCGCAAACAAACCAAACGTCCTCCCTCATATTCTCCAACGCCAGTGCACTCAAAGTTCAAGTACCGCTGGTGAGCCGTCGTGACCGCTGAGACTCCAAGTAACATTAAGCAATTTATGACCCCCCCCTCCCTACACACACACACACACACACACACACACACACACACACACACACACACACACACACACACACACACACACACACACACACACACACACACACACACAGCCCTCTCCCCTCCTCACACACTCATCCCTCCCGCACATTATGAGCCAATGTCACCTCTCTCTCTCTCTCTCTCTCTCTCTCTCTCTCTCTCTCTCTCTCTCTCTCTCTCTCTCTCTCTCTTTCACTGACAGCGGGCGATCGGAGCTGATGCGGTAATGAGCTGCTGTTTGTTTGGCTACAGGCTGTCGCAGATGAGACATGATGCTGTCACTCACATTTCGTGGCGTCGGCCCCGTCTGCTCTGAATCACCATCTGAGTCTCTCACCGTCCCACGTTTCAACCAAGACAACTTATCCAACGTCGATCCGTTCAATCATACACATAAAAAGTCCTTTTTTTTTTTAAAAAAAAAGAAGCTATTCTTCAACCTTTATTTATACAGGCAGGTCAACATAATGTTTTGTTTGGTCGCGTATGTGGGGGAGGTTGTGTAGCACCTGATTCATTTACAAATGTTCACATCTAGAATGATCATGTGCTGCTGCTGCTCGATTTGCTGGAACAGTTGGGGGCAGAGTGCCGTGCTCAAGGGCACTAAAATGATTGTTTCTCACACTCAAACAGACTGAGTGGAGTTTAATCCGTTACATCAAAAACTAGAAATCCAACACGAGGCAGAGTGAAAACATGGTTTGCTGCTTTCAATAATTAACATGTTTACTTGTGGCAGTGAGGAGAAAAATGTTTTCAGCGAAAAGGTTAATTGAAATGACTTTTGGTGTTTTGAATGTTCACACTGCTGCCCACACAGGTTTACCATTTAAAATAAAGAACAGGATGCATTTACTGTTCCTGCTCTTACAGGAAAGGTAAGACTGCATGCTTTGAAAGCTTAAATGTACGTCGTTGGACATATGTAAGTGTAAGTGCAAAAATGTAAGAGTAAATGCACATTAATGCAACCATTTATCTTTTATACTTACAACTTCTGCATATATTGCCTTGGCAACCCCGGTCATATTCACAATAATGTTTACAGCTATTTTATAATTCGTAAAGAGCGACGTACTGAAGGTAATGCATTTTTTTTGAAGTGGTTCATTATAAACCTTTTTTTAAGGCCCTTTGGGTAAAATGCATAAAGGACAGGTTGTGTTTCCACCAAACAACAAAACGTTGCTCTGCTGTAGTATCCTTGTCATCAATGACGACATGTTGCGAAATATAAACTATATAAAGATGTTCTCCAGAGGAAGAGATTCATGTTTTTTTTAAGTTGACACACACACACACACACACACACACACACACACACACACACACACACACACACACACAAAACATTTGTCAAGGTTGAAAAAGGCAGCTTGAAAGTTTCCTCTCCTTTTTTTTTTACTCAACTCCGAAATTTGATCATCTGACAAATTTGTCCAGTTTAGAGACTTTTTCTACTGAGAGCTGCCAACCAGTTAGTTAGCCTTTATTATCTGTAATCAACACAGTTTTCAATCGCCTCATGTTCTTAAACAATGATAAGTTCACTGAGAAGAGAGGTTAAAAAACACAGTGAAAAGCAAATATTACAGCGTTGGTGTTTTAAGATTTAAAGGATCCAAACAGCAGATGAAAGCCTACCACTGAAATGAAGACATAGAGCCTGAGAACGATCTGACTGAATCCTGTTGCTCTAAATATTCTAAGTGAAAGGCAAATTTAAAATATTGTGTTTGTATTCAGCGTTACTAGAGCAGTGAATTTTTTTTTAGGGGAAGGACACGTCCTCTCCTGTAGAGTCCCGGCGTCCTTGAGGGCGACTCACAAACGTGACAAAGAAGAGCTTTATGAGACGTCTCCTGGTGGATGTGCTCTGAGGAAGAATTCATGTCTTCAGTCAGCGGTATAATGTTTGGCTGCGGTTCAAGAGCGAGGGTGAGACGAGTGTCTATCACTGCAGGTGACAGGGTGTCAAATAAAAAAGCAGTGCCGGGTAATTTTACAGGATGAAAGTCGATACAGGCAATCATCTAAGGGACGCCTTTCCTCAAGATACTGACTGCAGAACTGTGAGGGGAAGAAGGATTGGTACCACCTGAACATTAATACAGTATGGAAACAAAACAATCTTTTCTACATTTTTTTATGACATGTTCTTTACAATTTGAAGAAGGTGATTGAAAACGTTTCAACATGAACTGAACTCATCAGCAGGAACATTTTTAACCAGTCAGAACTGTTCCAGTCACTTCCTGGATTCTCTATACTGGTTGCATGGCAACGGCTGGGCCAAGAAACGCGTAACCACCATTAATGGAGCTCAGCGTCAGTTCAGACAGGAAGACTGGTGTTATTCTTTCATTCATTCACCTCTTCATTCTTTCTTAAAACCACACCCAGCAGCTGATCATGGGCGTGTACCTTCCTGGAATTAACCAACCAGATTCTGCCACGAACTGTCTCTACCAATCAATGGCTTGCTGTCAACAGTTTAAAAACTCTCTCTCCTCCACAGTCATACTGTTGCTCATGCATACGCAGCAACCCTCCACCACCCCAGTCACCTCCATCCAGCTCAGCAGAGTCCAGGCCCAGGCTGAAGCCCTCTCCTCTTCTCAGCCTCCATCCTCTTCACCACCACCAGTGTCTAGACTCCACAGGGGGGGCATCCTATCCCGCGTCGGCCTCACTACCCCTCAGAGCTCATGAAGTCGTCATGACGGAGTCTAGCCCCCAAAAGACTTTGCACATTTCATTATAATTGTTGAACATTCATTGTTAATAAATAATTGTTCATTCTTAATTAAGTCTCTCCTGATTGAAATCTGTTTCTCAAGAGTTTTCCTCCTGAAAACACCAAAAACTGCTGATTCAGTTCAGACGACAAAAATGAAACCAGAAAACTTTTTTTTTCTTTTTTTGGAGAATCTGAAAATTGTAACGGGCATTGTATGGACCCAATAGCAGCATGACAGGAAACTGGCTTATATATTTACACACACTCAGGCTGGAAAACAGGAGAAGAGTAACCGGAAGAGGCTGAAGTAACTGTCGCGGTCGGGGACAGAAGGCTGAGGTAGTTACCGGGGTTGGACGGAGAAGGTGAGTCCGAGGCAAGCTGGGTCGGTACCGGGAGATCAGTCCAAAGGGGGAAACGCTGGAAAGACAGCCTGGCATTGAAAAAGTTTGGAGCAGCAGCTTACGCCTATAATCACTGATCAGCTGCAGCTGAGAGAGCAGGTGAGCTGGTGAGGAGTGTGTGGCTGACAGGGAGAGTGAGAGGTGCAAGAGCTGGGATCGAACCCCCAACCCTCCCGTCCACTTATTCATTCTGATCTTGCCACATCGGATTAAAATCAATTATCACAAATAAGAAGGTGCGTAAATTGATTATTTGCACATTTGAATTTGAAGAGATACTTTATATAATTGGTTATTTAAAAGTAGATTTGTAATGCTGTGTCAACACATTCGGGACCTCAGCTTGAACTTTCTCCGTGAGAGTTTTAAAACTAGATCATCATTATGTAAAATGTTTTTCAAAGTTCAGAAATGTGCAGTTTGGAAACGTAAGTTTCTGCTCTTATCGCAGAAAAACAACCACCCTAAAAGATGCCGGAGATAAGAAAGCCGAGACTTACTTTCATGTTTCCAATTTTGAGTGGGCCAAACAGGAAGGAAAAAGCAGCCTTTGATTTATATTCAAATGAGAAGTATACAGGGGAAATTGGATTTCTCTTTCATTTCCGAGAATGAATTTCCTGGTGGCAGATCGTATTGTGTCATCTCGTGGCGTTAATATCGAGCTCTGAGCGTCAGGAGCTTTTCTTCATTACAGAGACTCGCAGGAGCTTTCACACCTCCTCGCCACACAATACAATAACAATTTCCATTTCTGTTTCAGTGTTCAAACAATACCCCCATGGCCATTTAAGACGTTTTTTGCCCGTTTTAATTTACACATGAAAGGCGATAACATATCAAAGGAGTTCTGCTTTGAATATAAAAGAAAACTTGTTTCTGTCTTGTGTCCCTTATGTCAACCAAGCGCTCTAATTTTGTACCTCAAAGCGAGCCAGCCGCTGGAGCATCCTTTGGTAGGTGTAATTGAGTTCAGCGTGTCTATACAACGAGGAAAAATTTAACCATGTACACAAACACACTTATCAGACTGCAAAGGCTCATGGGAAAACAAAAAAAACAAAAACACCATGCACTGCTGAAGCCAGACAGGAGCCGCTAACTATCAACAGAATAAGTCCTTTCTGTGAAGAGATGGCTGCAGTTTGGTAGCTGGTGTAAACCCTGAAGGACGCAGCCGGCTTCTCTGACTTTCCCTCTGGATCAATAAAGTATCTATCTATCTATCTATCTATCTATCTATCTATCTATCTATCTATCTATCTATCTATCTATCTATCGGCCTTAAAAAGACACGTGACTTGGACTGGAGAGGAATCATGCAGGTAACTTCTTTTTGTTTTCCCTCGCATTTGTTCAACAAACATTCACACATTCAAGTTTAGAGATATTTCGGACGACGTTGGCGTAAATATGTTGTGTCATACGGTTTCGACATGTCAAGAGAAGATAAAGAGCTTCGTCACGTAACGACACCATCATCTGTAACTGTTGAACACGTGTGGTGAGCCTGTGTGAGCGGGAGCGGCCCGGGGTAAAATGTCTGAAAGCTACGGTGATCTCTTTAGTGCCAGCAGAGGAAGACATAAATACAATTACATGCTCAGATGAGATTAAGCTTTCTGATGCTCTCTGGTAGAAGCAAGGCAAATGAAAACAGCTTGTCCCCTTTAGTATTTTCAAAGGGCAATAAATCCTCAGAGATCCAGAGTGTGAGCAGCGACAGCTCTGCTGCTCAAGTGTCCTTGAAGTGTCCTTGAGTTTAACAACCAAGTTTCTTCAAAACTTCCTGAAACAGCTCGCTTTCAAGGACCCTAATAACCTGTGACTGTGTGTTAGGAAGCTCCAGGATGTGGAGGATGTTTTTTTATGATCTCTGGCACCACCTGCTGGACTCATTCGAGCTCAAACAGAAACGCAGGTGAACGGAAATCATGTTTAGTGTCTTTTCATTGTCACAATGTAAACTAAGCAGAAGCTTAATAAGAATCAGAATAGGTTTTATTGTCCAGTATATTTACATATAGGAGGACTTTGTATTGGTGCAAAGGAAAAAAAGACTAAAATAACAAGTACTTCATCTACTGCTTAACTTTATTTGACCTCTTGCAAATAATTTTGAACATATTATCTTGGGTTTTGAGGCTCCTGTCTTTTAGGTTTCAGCGTCCACTCAATTCAATAAAAGCTGAATTACATTTTAAGTGTTCACACATCTTTACCATACTGTGTCCTGTTGATGACACTAAAATGTTTGATTGTGTTTTGGGGATTGTCTGAAGAAACAGGGGCTTTTTCCCTCAAAGATGCGGTTGATAAATTTAGGTTATTTATCAATCATGACAAATCATTCACGCTGCCCGTTTTCTTTTACACATGTGATTTTATAAACTGACTCTGGAGCTAAGAACAGTCTTCTAAGATATATTTCCACGGTCTGCATCCAGTCACCTGATGCTGGACTTACAGCAGTTGCAGATGAAAACAAAAAAGAATTTGAGACCCTCGTCTACTCGGTCGCTTGTGTTAGAAATGTCCATGACCGTTCTCCAAAGACTTAAACCAGTTAAACAAAAACTAAACAAGAGATTGTTTTATTTTTGGGTGGAACGAACCTTTAATCCCAATAACATAAACAAGAGACACAACATGACCAACTGTTTCTAAGGTGAGTTATGAACCAACATAATGTGAATCTTTGGTATATGAGATGGCTGGCTGAAGCTTTAACAAGCCAACAAACTAAGTTGATGCTGAAGTTGCAGTTGTGTGATCTGAAGGTGTGGTGTGTCCACCTGATCATCAATCCTCTGCTACATACTGATGTGACGTGAAGCGTTGACTATTCTGCATGCAAACAGGTTTGACACAAACGTTAGAGCAGACCAATAAATTAAATCTTGTCATGACAAAAACAAGTTCAAGAGTTCATCGAGACCATCCCGTGTCTCAAAAGATGTTTAATGTTCTGCTGCAGTTTAACATAATATTCTTTCATCTTTTTCTAATCCTATGACAATAAACTGTACATTGTTCTCTCCTTGAGTCTCTTTTAAAAACACGATGTGAGAAAATTATTCAGAAAACTAAAAATCCAAGGCAGGTGGTGGTGTGTTGGGAGCTAGATTGAATATCAAGATCACAAATGTATAAAAAACATGACGTGAAGTGAAGTGTCCCAAAATTAATCCACTGCGAGTTCTATGGAGCAAATCCTCCCAAATCAGCAGGACGTGTGACATGCTTTTTGTTGCATCACACCTGCATGACAAAGTTTTGAGAATAGAGTTTTCTGTTCGTGCCTTTGCATCAGTAAAGATGGCCTGTATGTAAGAGATGAGTAATAATCTCCCAGCCATCTGCAGGAGGGCTTTATTTGATTTCAACCGAGAGTAGAAGCGAAATAGGAAACAGGTTGTTGCTGATTAAGAGCATGTGTGGGGATTGAAACAAGCCTAATGAAATACTAACACCTCTTAAAGATACAGACTTTTTTCTGCACAGTTCATGTCAATGCCTGTCGTCTCTGCAGCTGAATCAGACTCCAACAAAGCGAGTGACAGACAGACACAAAGAGACTTTTCTTCTGCAGGTGAAAAAAGGTGAAAAGGAAGCTGGAGCAGATCATAAACCAAGCATGCATGTTTCTGCCAGGGACAGCATGACATAAGACGTTATGTTGTGTCCAAAGGGTCGCTAAGATCGATGCTAAACGAAAGTTCCCCACCGCTTATTTAAGAGAAAGAATTAACGATTAGATGATCTGGAGACACGTTGTGGCACTTTCACATCTTAGCTCAACCCCTTCTATGAAAACTAAAGTGTCTTAAAAGCAACCCTCCAGTCTCTCCTGCACAGAGGACCTGATGCAGACTGATGTGAGAAGCAGCGGTGACGTCTTTACGGGGGCGGGGGGGCTACTTGGTGGTAGATTCCCCATCAGGCCTCATGCTGAAGGGCTCCAGGCGCTCGCTCTCAGGCAACATGTTGTTGAGTCGCTCCATCAGCGGCACCGTCTGGTCGATGCCCATCTGGATGCGTCTCAGGATCATCGACATCTCGTTGACTTTCTGGATCTGCTCGGCGTACTTGGCGTAGCGTTTCTGACGCTCCTGCATGATGCTGAACAACGTTTCCACAGACAGGTCCATCTGGAGAGAAGCATCCAGGGTGAGAAGACTTTGATGAATAATCGAAAAGTAAAGCTGAGGGGGGAAAACTTTATGTTTATTCTGACTCATTAAAAAAATTAAACAATATAAAAACAAAGAGATAAAGACAAGATATCAAAAATGCAAAGTTCATATGTTGTACTGTATTTTCAAAAAAGACAAGATAGTTAAAACATCTGCTTGTTTTTTTAGTACTAATGTGACCCCCGTTATTCTGAAAGCTACAGTCACCTCTTTGATCCTCTTGACCAGGGCGTTTTGGTCGAAGGCCACGGCCTCGGCACATTGGTGAAGGTGGTCCTGGTACCTCACACACAGCTGCATCACCTGAGCAGCATCCAGCCTCTCCAGACACACACTGCTGGGCGACGTCTGTCCACTCAGCACTCCTGCAGAGGAGACGAGTCGAGATAGAGTAACGCGTGACGAACGGGGTAACACTTGATGATTACTGTTAGGAGCTATTCACAGGATCCTCCTTCGATTGCAGTGCCAACAGCATGCAGCTATAAATAACGTCACAGCAGGGAATCTGAAAATGAACTGTTCATAAAGTTTTCAATTCATTCTCTCAAAGGTTTAGATGTCAACACTTGACCGTGTAGACTGAAACCCTGGTACCGAGAGATTCTCTGACTTCAGCTGTCAAATTCTGATGTTTAATCTGGCAGCTGTACAATCTGATCCAAAGTGTGTGCACTTTTCTTTTTGACTGAAACAGTGAGACACCTATTCCAAATTCTGCCCTGGATCAGTGTTGATGGTTTAAAACTTTAATAATATTTTCACATTAAACTATAGGATGACACTGTCAGCCTCCTGTTACCTTTTAAAAGTGGTTGAAATGTGGGAATTTCTTGAAGCTTTATGACATCGGGGTCGTTGTGGATATTTCTCATGGACTGCGTCCCCGGTGCCACGACGACGATATCATCCATCTTGGCCTTTTGCTTCGCTGGAGACGGCACCACTGTAATAAAGGATATGAATAAAGGATTATCTTATCTTAAAGACAACAGCTCTATTAAACACTTTACACTACGTGAACGTCAAATCATGACTGACCTCGAAGACTTCACATCGTAAAGATTACTTTAAGTTCATACTTAAAACTAGATCCAGTTTTATCTTCTTAAATCAGAATCATGCAGGGCTGTGCAGATTTACAGGCGTGTCACTTTAACAGAGAACTTTTAACATTGCAGTTCATTTTTTTCCTGAACTTTGTGGTTATGTTGGACATTAAATAAAGATCTTTCATTCAATAATGTTACATTAACTGAAGATATTGTGGCTGCACATAGATTTATCCAACACTGTCACATTAAAATTCAGCCCAGCTACAGCTGGAAAATACGACTGAAGATGTGAATGCAGCCACTCCTTCATCTTGCTTTGAAGAATAATTCCCTTAATCATAAATGTTTTGAAACAAGCAGCTTAATACCACAGACGTGTAATTTTATATTATGCATTCTTTACATTAGGGTCACTTTAAGTGCTAAATATGTTATTATTCCTCCTACAATTATCAGATAACAAGTTGCATTTCAAAGCAAGTGTTTTTTTAAATGATAGTGTGTGACAGCATGCAGCCTTACTCACCAGATGTGCTGTAATCGGAGTGTTTGTGCTCCGCGTCTCCACTCTGCTCGGCCCCCATGATGCTAAGCTAAGCGCTAGTGTGGCTAAATTAGCACGTTAGCTTTCGTCAACAACTACAGAAACTGCAGCCACATGATGTGACATTAAATAAAGACAATGACTAAAACAAGGTGTCACATGACTTCAAAAAACCGAGTCACAGAGACGTGTCCGAGAGGAGAGGAGAGGTGAATTGAAGATCAGTGCAGGTCCTGCGATTTCTGTCAGACGAGCTGCGTTGGCATGGCAACGATCAGCTCTCAGACAAACTTAGCGGAGGTGAAGTGATGTAAATAAGGTGATAAATGAGGTCATTTTAAAGCGTTAGTCTGTCAACATAAAAAAAATCCAGCACCAGAAATGAGTCAGTACTGCGACCTGAGTCAACACTTCCGTAAATAAAGATCACGGGGTTGTTTTTGTGACTGGTTAGCACTTTATCGCCCCCTACAGCTAGTGGAGTCAAACAACAACATGTACAAATACCTCTCACTATTTGCTTGATGTTTTAGGTTTTTTTAGGGAAATAATAATAATCAAAATATATAGAGCTTGAGATGTGCGTATACACATAAACATAGGGGCTTAAACAACAGCAAAGACTAAGGATGTGGGAGTTATAGCCTGGAAAGGGAAATGTAGTTTTACGCCCTCTTGTGGACAGAAATAATTCACAGCAATAAAAAAAGGGCACACAACATCTTCAACTTAGTAAAATATGTTATTAACAGAGTATAAAACAAGTCACAGTTCCACAAAACAAGTGAGTGGAAAAATATTAAAACAAGTGAGAAACACCAAGAATACAGACTTTTGAATTGTACTTATCGTCCTGGAGGATAAACAAATATAACATTAAAAAACATGAACAACTTCTGAGTGGTAACTGTGTTTCAGACTTCTTTTAAAGGTCTCGTTATTGAAGAAAAACTTGCGAAGATTTCTTATTGTATTTAGAACATAAAACGTAAAAAAGGAATGTATAAACCATCATTTTTAGAATCATTACCTGAACAACTGGTAAAATATTTAACATCAATATGGCCAATGAACAAAAGGACTTAATGTTACACAAGCCTGGACTTCTCCTTCTCTGCCTGCTTCCCATCCTCCTCTTCGACGAGAGGGTAAGGTCGCAGGTCAAGGGTCAGGATGCGGCTGAGCATGCATTCATCGAACTGTAAAATAAACAACAACAAAAGAGGAACCTTAGTGACAGCGCTGTCTTGACATAAAACGTAAATGTTTTGTCAAACTTGCGAAGGTCGGTTACATCTGAGTAGACTCCCAGTAAAGCGTCGGACTTTGAGAAGAACTCTTCCTTCAGGGAGATGACGATGATTTGCATGTTGTTCCTCGACTCCTCTCTGATGAAACTGGTCACCTGGACACACACACACACACACACACACACACAGCAGGTAAACAATGATGTAACCCACAAAGATAAGCTACAAACCAACTAAATCAAATCTTGATTACGTTGCTGCTGTTAAACGAGTTTGTGTACCCTGTGTGCATCTTGAGTCTCACCTTGCCGATGTTCGAGTTGTCCAGGGCTGCATCCACCTCATCCAAGACGAAGAAGGGCGCGGGGCGGAAACTGAGACAAAAACACACAAACACAGCGAACGGTCGTTTTTTACTAAAAACATAGGAAGCAGGGATGACGGTTATGAGTCGAGTGTCTTAAAAAATAAAGAAATAACGTTGATCTAAGACGTGCAGTTAAGAGTTTCCAAAATGAAAACACAGGAGATTATTTTTTAGAGGTTTTTTTATTTCATGCTGGACAGACGGCTGCAGATTCTTTTCTTTGATTCAGAGTTTTGTTTAAAAGATAAACGATTAATAATCAACCTGTCGGGTTAAATCCTTCCTACACATACCAACACTGATTTTGTTAAACAGGATACATTAAATCCAATCACTTCTGATACTTTGGTTGTTTATTGCTGTAAAATGCATTTGCACGTTCCAGTGTTACCTGTGGATGGCAAACAGCAGAGCCAAGGCAGCGATGGCCTTCTCTCCCCCCGACAGATTGTCCATGGACATGAAGCGTTTTCCTGGCGCCACACAGTTGTAGTTGATGCCGCCAAGGTACGGCTCGTCTGGATTCTCTGCACTCAGAATGGCCTGGAAGCACACAAAGCAGTCTGCATTCATTTCATTCACTGGATTATCTGTCTTTATTTCTAACAAAATCTCTGACGTTAGATTTACTATAACCCAAAGCATCTTTTGAGATTTTGTGAACAACAGGCCTATCGACAGCAGCGAATATTTTATATCCAAGCTTGTCAAGATTACTTTAACAAGATTTTACAAAGGTGACTTTGTGGAAGAAAAAATCGGGTCAAATGCAAATCAATGAAGAAATGTGGGTGTGTGTGTGTGCTGCTTCACCTGGGCGCTGTTGTTCCGGCATATTCTCTTGTAGATCTGATCGATGACGACAGAGACGTGTTCAAAGCACTGGCTGAAGAGTTGGAAGCGCTGGGCCTTCACTTGCTCAAACTCCTGGCTGCATTTTCGAGCTGTTCTGGTGCTGGCATCAAACTCTGAGCGACGAGAACAAAGTGGACGCAGCATTGAAGGTACTTCAGTTATCATGGAATACATTTGAACTACAGGTTCAAAAATCATTTCCAGTATGAACACCAGACCAGTGAAAATGATGTCAACCACTTAATTCACACGTTATTTCATAAAATAAACTGCTTAAAAAAATGGTGAATATGTTGCATCAATATGTAAACAAAGTGGTTTAGAACAGTAAAACTTTTACCTTCCGTCACTCCCACTAACTTGTCCTTCACCTCCCTCATCTTCTCCAGAGCCTTGAGGTTGGGTGCAGATGTGCGATGCAGCACTCTTTCGACAGTCGACACCAACTCCTTCAACTTCTCCAGGTAGGCTTCCATCTCCGCCTCAGTCTGCAGATCCTTCACACACACACACACACACACACACACACAGATAAACATGAATGTACAGCAACAAGAAAACTTGATGAGGCTTGATGTCTCACCCCGAGAGCGTGCTCCAGGACAGAGTAGTCGATGACTAGAAGGGCCTCTCTCTCGTAGATGTCCATGGTGGCTAAAGTGCTCTCAGACTCTGTGTCCAGCTGCAGAAAGGAGGATAAAACATCTATCTTTACTCACCATCCGTCGGGTTTCTCTGTCTTGATTGACCTATTGCACAGATGTCAACGGCTTTCCTTTTTTACATTCCCCTTTTTTTCCCAACAAAAGATGAAAGCACAAGCTTCACTTTTCTAAAGGACTTTAAATGGTGTTTTTTGAAAGATAGCACAAATGTTCCATCTTCAACACAGACCCTTGGCGTGCCTCTTTCTCACCTGCACCTCACTGATTTCATTCAGGCTCCCCGACAGCAGATTGATGGGCAGACCCTGGATCTTACAGGCCAGCAGTAAGTTGTGTCTGGCCAGGCGTTTCTGCTCCAAGGCCGACTCTGCAGACATCACCTCCCGCTGGAGCTTCACCAACTCTCTTTAAAGACAGAAATATTTCAGAAGGTTCATCTTGAATTCTAACATTGAGGACATAAATGATCGAGACATCAAGTGAATGAAGAACCCGGTTAAGACCAAATAACGATTACAACAACACACTTTCTGTAGCAGGAGCAATACAAGCAGTAAAGCTGTGTCCAGACAAAGGCGCTCCATCTGTCTGTGATGACAGGAAGTTGACTACAGATGTATGAAAATGGGCATATGATGCTGAAATATAGGAACAACATTGCAGATTTGTGAAAAGTGAATTAAAGTCTTTTAGGTCGATCAGGAAAATGAGTCTAATTTGCACGTTTTGTTTGCTTTTTTTTATTTGAGAACGACCATATTTAATGTAAAACAAAGGACCCCGAAAGAAGATGAAAGTCTCAATCGAGCTGAAGACTTTGCATCTTTACATTGCCTTTGAATGTTTTTTACTTTTGGTGTAAAGAAACCTTTGTATAGCAGCATTACGTAGCTGCATTCAAAGAGAGAGAGGGAGCTCAAATGGAGTCTTAGCAGTATTGTGAGTACTTGTTGATTTGTTGGAGGCTCTGGGTTTTCTGATCCAGCTCAGCTTTGACATCGGACACCTGACTCTTCTTGGAGAGCAGCTGGTTCTTCAGCTCCAGAAGCTTGTTCTGACCCTCGTCCACGGCCTCCAGCAGCCTCTCCTCATCCTGAGCAAGAACGGACAATCACTGAGAGGATTCCAGAGAATTAGCCCTGAGCAGACTTCAGACTTTTTCTGAAAAAGTAATATCCCAGCAGGTGATACAGGAGATGTATTTGCCATAACTGTTGGATACCTGCTTGTTATTTACCTGTCTGGAAGCTTTATAGCAATGAAATCTATCACAACACAAACTGAAAGTCTAACATCATTACGTTTCTTTGTTCAACCAAGATTCTTTTCTCCTTTGCCATGGTTTCCTCCAATTTGGCGAGCTTCTTCTTCTGCTGGTTGATTTGATCTTGTTCGTACTCCAGCTGTGCTTTCAGGCGAGTGCACTGAGTCTCAAACTCCAGTCTGGAAAGAGAGAATGAACGAGGCGTTATCTGATCAGAACCTACACAAGTCCCTGATGCCGATTAGCTTATCATCAACACAAGGGAACTAAAGCTTGTGTGCACTTTATCTTCAAACTGAAGCTAAAGTTTAGTTAGCTTAAGGTAAGGAGGGGTGCAGATGGCCTAGCGGGTTATAGCGGGCCCCATGTACAAAGGCTTCAGACTTCAAAGAGGGGGCAGCCCAGGTTCGAGTCTGGTTTGTGGCTCCTTTTCTGCGTTTCATCCCCGCTCTCTCTCTCCCTAATGTCCTACTCGACTGTCCGATCACACAAAGGCTTACAGCTCAAAAATAAATCTTTAAAAGAAAAATGCACAAAAAAAGGAAACTGGCCAACAATTAGGGCTGGGCGATATAGACCAAGACTCATACATTGATATTTCAAATATCAAATTCCTTGTATATGTAAATGTAGTGGTAATGTAATGTAGTTGGCAATAAAAAACGATTCTGATTTGGACTCTACACACAGTTTTGTGTTTTGGTATCCATTCATTGTTTGAGTTCGGCTCAGAGATAGATAGAGAGAGAGAGAGAGAGAGGGAGAGAGAAAAATAGGTAAACTGGCAGCTCTACAGAGGACGGGTATAATACAAATGTTAGTGCAACGTAAACTATATCCATATTAACAATATTGTCTTATCCGATGTCTTGTTCAAAAATATATCGATATATCTTAAAAACTCAATATGTCGCCCAGCCCTACCAACTATTTCATAAAACAAAAAAGGAAGGGATGCTGGTGGCCTAGTGGTGAGTGAGCGCACCCGAAGTACGGAGGCTACATGGCCTGGGTTTAAGTCCGACCTGTGGCTCCTTTCCTTCATGTCTCTGTCTCTAGACATAACGAAAGCTAATAAAAATGACAAGCGGTAGAGATGAGCATTAATGAAACATGGTTGAACACAGCTCAGTTGATGGTGTATATTTTTCTAAGACACTGGCATGTGTGTTTGTCGTACCGCTTCTTGTCCATCTCTGTCTGATGTTTCAGATGCTCCTGCTCGTACTCTCGGATGCTGTCCACGCCGATCTCAGCACAGAAGTCAGAAAACACCAAGTCCTCCATCTAAACACAGGACGAATCCACAATGCTGTTTAGTGTTTGTGAGCAGACATCAGAAGACGGTCAACAGACGATCTAGATCTTAACCTGACTGCTACCCAACAAAAACAAACACTTGTAAAGAAACACTCTTGTTTCGACCAGTTATTTATTGATGTTGTTTGTTTGGTGCATAAAATGTCTGCTTCAGTATCCCGGTGCCAGCAGTAATGTTTAACGATGTCTTGTTCTGTTGTCAAAGAATAATCAGAATAGTGTTGGGTTTATTTTCTTGTACTTGTGGATCCATTCATCGACTTCCTGTTCTAGCTCTGTGAGAGTTCATTATCCAGCTCTCTGAAACAGCCGTACCTGGTCGATCTGGTCTCTGATCATCTTCATCTGAGCATCCTTTGCCTCCACACTCTCCAGCTGCATCTGGATCTCAGAGTCCAGGTTCGCCAATTCGCTCTCCATACGAGAAATCTCCTGAAAGCAGAAAGTCCCGAAAAACGTTTAACCGTCACCCGTTAACGCTGGCAGCTGTTTATCAATGACAAACTGTCTCCTTGTACTTCTTAAATGTGTTCAAATCCAAAGGACAAATCTACAGGAGCTCGGACCGACACCTGCATGTCAAAGAGTCAATCGATTTGTGATGTCACAGTGTTGTCCATTTACCGCCTGGCATTTCAGGATGTTTTTCTTGCGAAGGTTTTCCAGCTCAGCTTTGGAGTACTTGAGGCGGGTCTGAACCCCCTGAGCCTGAGCAGTGATCTGTTTCAGGTCTGACTCCTTTCTCTTCAGCCTCATCAAATCCTGCCAGAGGAGCAAATCACAATAAATCTTAAATATACGTGTTTCTTGTTCATGAACAAAAAAAACAATAAATGTTCCTTCATTAAAAGACAAGCCATGTTATGCAAAAAAAAAAATGTGTCAACGCTGCAGGGATTTTATAAAATGAATTTCAGACTTGGTGAAAACTTTGAATCCCTGATTTTTAACTGTACGGTTTTCCTGTTCTGTGTTGACTAACGCGTAACTCTGCTGTCAGCTGATGTCTCCGTTCAATCAGCTGCTTCATCTCTTTCTCCTCCCAGCATCGAGCTTTGGACCGCAGGTCACTAGAGCCTCCAGAGATGATCCCAGACTTTGAAAACAGCGTCCCATCCAAAGATACCGTCTACAGAAAAACACAGATTTCCATTTCAAGATATTCCCTCCAGGCAGTGGTGATACTAGACAAGAGATAGAAATCCTTAAAAATAAATTCCCTCCAGCCAAGCTGGTCACAAGTACTGAGGCATGCACTGTTTTGTGCAGCCCACGTTTAAGTCTAAGTAAGTCAAATGTGAATGCTTCAGAAGTGAATGTGCAGCTAAGTAAATTCTCTTGACCCTTGGTTTACCTTCAAGCGTTCCCGCCCGTCGAAGGCTATGCTCTTTGCTTCTTTGATGGTCTCGCACACCAGAGCGTTGCCACAGACAAACTGGACCACCTTCTTTAACTGGGCTGCACCAGCAGACGTGCTAACCTGGATAACATCGACCAGCATCTTGGCCCCGGGCACCTCCCTCAGTCGCTCATTCAGCAGACTCACCTGTGCACACACTCGCTCATTTACATGTGTATGTGTGTGTATGTGTGTGTGTTTACATTTTGTCACACCATGCCAGATTGGACTTACCTCTAAGTAGTCAATGGGCAGGAAGGTCTCGGGCTCGTGCCGCTCCGCCTTGAGGAAGTGGATACACTCACGAGCCACCTTCTCTGTTGCCACAACAATGGCGTTCATGTGGCGTCCAAACACCTTGGTGATGGCCAGCTGGTACTTCTTATGGATGGGGCTGCACAGGTCAGACAGGCGGCCGAACTGCCACAGGGAAAATAAATAAGATTTACTAGATATACATAAAAACTTTTTTTTTCTTTTTGACAAAAAAACACCACCACCCAAACTAAACAAACAAAATACATAAAAACTTAACATAGTCTTTGAAAGTTAGAGCTGACATTGAGCAGCATAAAAAACCTGAGTGAGTGCTTTGACAAAAATAACAAACAACCACATAGTAAAGTGGTTTAAAACTCGCGCATGTTTACAGAAAGGTCTTTTGATTGGTAAGTACAGATTTTTTTTTTATCAGCGTCTAGGAAAACATTTTAGTGGCGTTTCAGAGTTTTTTATTGTTACATATCGACATAACTTTTCCTTTGAGAGACAAGAAAAAGGTTCACAGAATTAAAAGTAGAAATAAAATACACTGAAAACCAAACTCAACGCTGTTAGGGCCTTACTATATTTGGGGCCGCAGTAGCTCAGTCTGTCGGTTGGGAACCAGAGCACTGCCGAGGCGCCCCGGAGCAAGGCACCGGACCCCCATCGGTGCACCCCCGATTCTTTAAATACACTGTAGGTACCCTGCTCATGCCATGCTTCAGTGTTCCTGCTCCATAACAGTCTGTCTCTTACCACTGTATCAGGGTAGAGTCTGTGGAGGCGCTCGAGCAGCTCATTGCGCTGCACCTGGCGTCTGCTCTCCTGACTGTCCAGACGAGCGTTCCCCAGCTCCTCCAGCACCTGAGCCAGCTCCTGGTTCACCTCTACTTGCCGCCGGCTGCCCTTCTGCAGCTCCGCACTCAGACTTTCCTCCTGCTGACGGTACTCTTCAAGGGAAGACCTGAAACATAAAATCCCTCTATTGAGTATGCTGTCTCCCTCAGTGAAATCATTTTGAAGCACGCAACTATAGGAGCCAATCAGCTTTCAGAAGGGTGGTACAGGCTGGCATTACACTGGACATGACGGTACACTGATTCATAAGGTGTCTTATGACGTACTTGCAGGTCTTGGTGTACTCCTCTAGCACTTCTGTTCTGCGTGTAAAGTCTTCCAGCTGAGTCAGGTTGCTCTTAATAGCAGCCTAAAACAAAGGATTTTCAAGTTGAAGGGGGGGTTCATTTGAGCAGCTATAAATAATTGTTAATCCATGTATTTGATTCTGTCCTCGCTGTATAAAACATGCTACACAAATAAACCTTCCTCGCCTTGCTTCAACACGAGTTAATGTTTGTACCTGCACTTCCTTCTTTCTGCGCTGGTCGAAGGCCAATTTTTCATAATCTGCTCTGACCTCCCAGTGCAGCTTCTCGACCTGCTGGCTGAAAACAGCACCCTGCTTTCGAGCCAGCTCCTTCAGCTCTTTGTATCGTTCCAGCTGCAGCAGAAAATAAAACAAAAACAAGCAAACACACATCTAGTTGAAGTGAAGATGATTCTCTTTTGTTCCTGGTGACACGGCAACATGGTTTGTAAAGAACTATTAAAGAATATGAATAATATTAACACTATTTCAGTGGCATAACAAGTATAGATAAGCTTAAACAAATCTCAGTTACAGACAGATGAAGTGCTGTGGACACTCACACAAACTCCACCGGCTACGTTATAAAACTGGTTCTTTACAGCTTTGCTGTCAGACCCTCAAGCTGCTACTTTGTACATCATGCTAACAGGCTACGACTGAATGAAAAAGTAGGCGGCGTTGTCTGACACATCCTCACCTGATCCTCATCCAGGTCGATGTCTCTCCCCCGGGAAGCTCCCGTCTCCTGCGCCTGCTCCTCGTAGCTCCTCCAGGTCGTCTCCAGGTCAGCGATCTCCTGCCGTCCCTCTGCCATCTCCTGCTCTTTAATTGCCATCAGCTTCTGACTTTTCCTCAGGGCATCCTGGACATCCTGAGCCTTCTTCATGTGATGGGAGGTGTTCACCTTTGCTTTGATGTACTGGGATCGACACTGGGATTGGACATGCTCCTGGGTGCTAGGCGACAAGGCGAGAGGGAGAAAATTCTAGATAATGGACCTTGTGGGCAATTGCTGAAACTATAAATATATCAGCAAAATAGGCGAGTTGGATACGTTTTAACTGCCCCATTAGCCATACGTTTGTGTGTTCTATTCTATGAAATGTACAAATCTGTCTCACACTCTCAGCTTGTAAAAACCTGATACAAACACACACCGGAGCTCCTTCTCCATGTGCTGTTGCTCTCTGCTGAGGCGTCCATGTTCTTTCTTGCAAGTTTTGACCGTGTTTTCCGCCTTCACCAGTTTATTGTTTTTGACAGCTGCCGCCTGCTGTTTCTCCCTCAGGGCGTCGCTTAGGGCGCTGATGCCCTTCTCATTATGGTAGAGCTCAGCCAAGCTCAGCTGCAGGCGGTTGTGGTAGAGTTCATCCACGAGTGCCTGGTACTTTTGGGCCTGGAGAAGTGAGGAGGGAGGGAGTGTATCAGTAATTCAGGGCATGTCAACTTACTTTTGCTGCTATCTCCTACTCCTACACAGGGTTTTCACCAGGGACTAACAAGCCTGGAGCTCCTTGGTTTCTATATCCGACTGGGCCTCAGCATCAAGCATCATCGATTTTTTTTTTTAACTCAAGGTACTAAAAGGCAGCTGAGTTAATCAAATATGATAATCGTAGACTAGTTCATCTAGTGGGATAGAAATATTGTGTTCCTCTTTGTGTGTTTCTACCTCCATTTTTTCCTGGGAAACCTGTTTTCTCTCGATGGTGGCAGATTTCTTCTTATTGAAGTGAAACTGTGTGTCCTCTTTGGCTTTCAGCAGGGCCTCTTTCTTCTTATCATACTCTGCAGCATGTTCTCTCGACTGACTAATTGTCTCGAACATCTTG
The DNA here is from genome assembly GCF_947650265.1 of Symphodus melops. Classification (NCBI taxonomy): domain Eukaryota; kingdom Metazoa; phylum Chordata; class Actinopteri; order Labriformes; family Labridae; genus Symphodus; species Symphodus melops. The sequence goes on along the minus strand of NC_136696.1, from coordinate 26,196,031 downwards.
GTCCTCTCCTTTGGGTCCTTCAGTGCTAATGACTCCACTGTCCCCTAGAAAAGAGCAGAATGAGTAACACGTTTGTTTTTTAAAAAAAGGAACAATGCCATTTATCTTCACTGAGCTGTGTGACTTGATGGGTATATGTTTTCATGTTTTACACACAAAAATACAGTAACTATGAATCTGTACCAATAACACCAGGGCAGTGACATGCACATCATTTCTGTGACTTGTTGGTGATTGTGGTTACCTGGAACACCAGACAGTTTCGAGCTTTGGTCACAATGCCAATCTTGGCCAACTCCTCGATGTATTTGGAAAGGCTGATGTGTCTACCATTGATCCGATACTCAGAGGAGTCACCTAAAAACACGACACACAATGAACGGCAGTCATGACAGCAGCTGAGGAAACTTTGAGAACAAACAACAGTACTTGTTTATTACTTCAGACTGCTAAGACAATCTGAAAAATGTGTTGTCTCACTTTTTAAAATGTGGGTGGATAAATATGATCTGGATTAATCCTGCACAGGATTTGCAATCAACTTCATGAACCAAAAACAAATCCTTAAAATGTATTGCCTGCTATAAACAGGGCGAGGTTGTCGACATTTGAGCATTCACATGCAATACAACTCAAACGTGCATTTATTTCAATAAATAGGAAAATGTACTCAAGTAAACAAGCCATGCTTTCTCAGTCAGCATGTGTGCATTTATAATTTCTAAACTTTTGACATTTATCTGGACGTTGTCTGATGCAAAATATTATCGATCCTCTGATTAATCATGCAAGTTTAGTGGCGTAAGAAATGTCTTTTGGATGTATTTTGGATTGGGGGGGCAGGATGCAAACACAGGTATTGCATCATCCTACATTCTCACATAGGCCTTGTAAATTAATACACCTGTTATTTGATTACTACTATAGGACCTTGAAAAAACAATGACCCATTATAGACGAACATTGTGTATGTTAGAAACTATAAAAGGAAAACTGACTTTCTTTGGACTGTTTTGCAGTATATAGAGGTGCATAAACAGTCTGAACAGATGAAGAAATAAAAAACTAACCTTGAATGGTCCTGCTGAAGACGGTCTCCTGGTCTTCATCGTCGCAGTACCGCATCGCGACGCAGGCGGTGTCGGCAACCGGCTGCCCGATGTGGGCTCCGTGGACCAGGTCTCTGAGGTGCTTCACCCGGAGAGAGCCAGCCCGCTCCCCCATGACAAAGCTCAGGGCGTCCATCACGTTGGACTTGCCTGGATTAAGTAAAAAAAAAATACACGCACGCAGCACATGTTAGGAATTACCGACTAAAGTTAAAACATTTAGTTGTGGTACTTTTAAAAAAAAGTAATGCCTTGTTATCTGAAATAAATCTTAGGATAGTGGTGTGAATTAATAAACTTAATGTTTGTTGGTTTTGTAACTGCTTCTACAAATATAGGTACACAAAAACTTTGTATTAATGTGTTACATAAATATGCTAATAATGGCGTCATGAGCTAGCAGAATTAGCCCGCTGACGGTTAGTTAGCAAAATCATCCGTTAAACGTTTACTTACCGGAGCCGTTTGTGCCAATTATACAATTAAATCGCATAAAAGGACCGATGACTTGTTTTCCACGCCACGACTTGAAGTTTTCCACGTCAATTTCTTTGAGATACCCCATTTTTATTTTCACCCTTGCACAGATAATTTATGCTGCTTGAGTTCAGGTGATGTTTCAGAAAGAGGAAGGATAAACAAATGAGCGGGAAATTATTTAAAACAGTCTGGCTAAAATGCATATCTATATATATATATATATATATATATATATTTTTTATATATATAATTTGATGTTTCATTCAAATTAACCAATGCAATGACCTATGGTATGTACATGATTCAATTATGTAATTCAATACACTCAGACTTAAAGAGGACATATTAGGCTATATCCGTTTTCCACCTTTTCAAACAGTCCTGTGGTCTAAACAAAACATCTGTGCTGTAACTTGATCAAAATATAACGTGAATCAAGCAGCAGAGAAGGTTTGTGAACCTGTAGAGTCTATGGTAGAGATACCAGGGGAGGGGATTTTATTTTATTTTATTTTTTTATTTTTTTTTACCACAATCCAATTTGTGATGTCACAAACTTAAAAAAAATTTTTTTTACAATACAGTGTATCTTTTCCCAGAGAGGTTGAACTGTAGTGTGAGACAAATGAACACACAGAAAAGAAATCAGTTACAAACGTGATTTTATTGGTTAATAAGTCAGATGTCAAACATCAGCATGGAATAATGAGGAAATTGCCCTGCTAATTAAAAGCTGACTCAACTGATTTTATTGTAAAGTTTTTTCTTCATGGTTGTAGCTTCTAATAAGGATGGTCACGGACGTACTCCATGAGGTGTTTGAGGGCAAGCCAGGTCTCGGTGGCTGTAGGGATGATCTGATTGGCTGGCAGGATGAAACCATAGCGACCAGTGTCCCTCAGCTCAAAGGCATAGGAGTACTTGATGCCCATGTTGTAAGACCAGTCAATGCTGCCGCCGCTGGCTTGGTCTGTGAGGAAGAGGACATGATAAAGTAGTACATGTACTTTTGGAGCTTTTTGTGAACAATAACTCAATGTTTTACTCTTTCAGTGAGTAGTAGAAATGCTGACGATAACTCTTTGAATCCTTTTAAAGGAATAGTGATAACAAAAAAAAAAAACCACCCAACTCATCAGTGCCCCCTGGTGGACAACCTATGTTTTGGATTTCTAAATTGGCTCCTCAAGTCTTTGATGCATCTAATCATGTCTGATGTGATATTTATAATTCCACCTACTGTATAGGCATACACATACATATCTACAAACAGATGCCCCTTATTATCTGTTTAATTGATTAAACAGACTGATTACCCAAATGAAAGCTTAGTACTGATTAGTACTGATACTATTATTCAAGAGGAGTTGAAATAAATACATCCTCTGAAAAACGTCCATTTCATCGCTCACTGCTTTTTCAGGAATGAAATGCATATGACTAAACTGTTTATAAAAAAGCCTGTCCCACATAATTATCAAATTAAGCTTACACCTTTCAGAAGAATAAACACAACAACAGATAAATCATTCACATTTATAATGAGTTTTGCGAAGCATTTTTAAAAAAAACAAAGGGGAACTACTGGTTTTTAATTAATCGCTTAATTCCATTATTTAATCTCAATAATTGAATAAACCTGGAACTTCACATTTCAGCGGTTTGTTGTGAGTTTATATAAATTGTATTTGTGTTGTTGTGGAGAAAGCAAAGACGGGAAATCGGTTACTCACAGATGATGTTGCAGATGCTTCCAACCTTGTATCTGGTGCCATAGAGGGAGGTGAGTTTCTGCACTGCTGCTCTGCCTACAGCATCCTATAGGGAACAGAGACACAAAGGTACAAAAATAGCGTGGTGAGGTACAGTTAACAGATGAAACTGCTGCAGAGAGTCAGTAAAAGGGTTGCAGAGAACACCTTCTCAGATTTCTCCTTGAGTATATATTTTGAGTAAAGAGGCCAAAGGACTTCTTTTAACCTTCATATATTAGCATCTTTACCTCAAAGATAACTTGACCAATCTCTGTATCATATACCTCTTTGTTAAGAAAAAGAAAGGACAGGATATTGACAAGATCAAGTTATATTCTCGTCATTTTTGTTCGGAAATAACAGTTTGAGCATCGCTTTGTGCAAAAAACACAACTTGGCTTAAAGGGGGCGTAAAGTCACATGAGATCAGACAACATTAAAAAGTTATTATATACTAGCTATAATAACAGTTTTTAACAGTACTGCCAGGGAATTGTAAATGTAGTAAATGATCATTTGAATAGACAAACTACTTCAAATAGACTAGAAATTGTTATCCAATATTGTACAGTTTAGGTGAATAAAGTTCTCAAAGGTTGTGGCTTGACTTGACTGTCTGGTATGAGAATTACTTTTCAATTACGGGGTCAACAGCAAGGTGTCTGATTTAATTTGCCCTTTGCCCTTTCCATAAATGACCATTTTCCTTTTCCCTTCCTTACCAGCTCAGACGCATGAGGCACATTCCCGCAGCTGTATCCGTAGGGGTACATGAGCAGCTGGGAGTAGGCGTGGACGGAGATGAAGGACTTGAAGTTTCCGTGGCTCTTGATCAGGTTCACCACGTTCTTCACCTCGATCTCAGAGTGAGCTGAGGGGCCGTGGTAAGAGTCAGAGCAGGGGTTCCTGCTGGCTCCGGGGCCTGGAGGACCATGATTAAAAGATAAACATGCTTGAGACACAATGAACATCATAACAATGTGCATACCGGTACCTAAGAACTGAGTTGTTCAAAAATCCTTCTTAAAGAATGACAGGACAGATGGATGTTGCAGGTCATTCCTTGCTCCCTTGTTTTACATCAAGGTAGTTTGCTTGTGTAGGTACAAACAGTAAACGTTCAGGCTAAGGGTGTGTGCTTCTGTTGGCGATAATGGAGGGCCACATTGAATGTTGTGTTTACAAGCTACAACAAAGAGAGGATGCATTTGTCTTTTCTTTACTGACCACCAAAGCCTGCGTCCCAGTTCCTGTTAGGATCAACTCCCCGGCACGTGGAGCCTGAGTTCATGGAGCGGGTCTTACGCCACATACGGTTCTGAACACATCACACACGCAGTCAGTCATGAATCAGGGACAATGTGAATACTGTTACTAATATTTCAACAGACGTTTGATGACCATGTTTTACTGTCATCTCTGAAAAAGGTTTTTTCTTCTACATAACTGGTCTCAAATGTGAACATATGGACACAGAAAATAAGCGCTAAGATCCAGCATGTTGCATTCAGTGGCAGTGACGCACGTTGGAGTGGGTGTAGGCGTAGCCGTCGGGGTTGGCCAGCAGCAGCATGTAGATGTCCATGGTGTTCAGGAGAGAGGTCAGGGAGGCATCAGTGCCATAGTCAGTGGCGATCTGAGCAGGAAAACAAAAAATTACATTCATATCTTCATAGCATTTCACACAAATAGAACGTGGTTATTTGAAGTATGAAACTTTTATGGGGATTTTTTTTATTTTTAAGTATATTTACAAAGCTAAAAGATCCAAAGGTTAATTTCATTTGCTATTAATCTACTGATTTGGTTTTAGCAACTCAAATCTTCTTGTTATGATAATTTTATTTTTTTTCATGAGTCCAAACCAGAAATCAGAGAAAATCTTATACCAGAGATAGATGAAAGATGATACAGATGTTCGAACAGTAATCCAGTTTAACCCTGTTGACATGCATTACCTTGTTAGCGGTCCACACTCCGGTAGCCTGAGACACCCACTCTCTGGCGTGGATCCCCGTGTCGATCCAGATGGCGGGACGCTTGTTTCCACCAGTGCTGAACTAATCACAACGAGGAGCGGTGACTGCTCAGTTTACAATACACACATCCAGTAAAGGCAGCTACAAACACATGAACTGTAGGTCTATGAGTTGTGTGTCCTACCTTGAGCACATACATGGGCCTGTTCTCATAAGATTTACCGATGTCCTGCATCGAGACCAGGTCAGGGTACTGAGCCACCAGAGTTTCCATCCAACTGTAGATCTGTGTTAATGACACAACAAACAATACAGATATATATATAATAATATATAATATAATTATAATATATCTAAATAATAATAATAACAGATGTAAGATGAGTTGAAGTTAAGTGTTTGTGGGTTGTAGCCCATGAACATCTCGGTATTTAAGTGGGTCATGAGTGAATCGTGTGTTTGTGTAAAAAGCCTACAGTCTCCAGGCGATGATAGGCTCCAAAGTTGAAGCTCTTGGTGCTGCGCTCGTTCATCTCCTTCTCCTGCATCTCAGCCTTCTCATCATCCAGAAGTTCCTAAAGGTGACGTACACAAAAAAAGGCTCAGATTTAGTATTGTGGAGTTAATGTGTAAGTTAAGAAATGACTGAATGTGGAGGATTATGTACCTGGAGGTTGTTGATAAGGACAGAGTAGTGAATGTCGTGGGAATCGAGGAACTGCGTCACAGCGGCCAGACTGGAGAGGGGCACACGGATGTCGACGGGGAGATCAGTGGAGACCGGGTCAAGCCAGAAGTCCACCTGGGATCAGACAGGTGATTAAAACACAAAGAAAGCTCAGTTCTGAAATGCAGAGGCAGAATATAATTTCTAAAATAATTTGTAAATGTTGTATTTCTGTTTCAGTGGCTCCTACTAAAATTTATGAACTGACATTTTTCCACACTTCTGTATCTTCTTCTGTATAAATAAAACCCATGTTAAATATCACAGAGATTCAAAAAGTCAAAGCCTGTGCCAAGAGTTTAAATCATTTTACAATGTCCTTGATTATTCCAATCAGAGTTTATTAACTTAAACATTGAAGGTAATTGTCACCATCCCAGTGAAATAAGAAGAAAGGTTCATCACTGCATTATTATTTTGTGTATAAGATAGTGCAGAAAAAGAAACAGGAGCCGATCCTCGGAGAGTTTCTGACTTCCTGATAAGTGCTGATGACTCTGTTAACCTTCAGCCCACACACTCTCTCAGGGCGGTTTGTCCAGCCTCAAACTCATTTACCTTTTGCACTTCTTGGGACTTTGTGAGAAACTTTTTAGCACAAGCAGCTGAGAAAAGTTAGATAACGTAGGTGTTTGTAACAGTGTGTGTGTGTGTGTGTGTGTGTGTGTGTGTGTGTGTACCTCCCACTCCTCCTGAGTCTCCAGAGCCTGCAGGAGCTGGATCTGCTCCTCGGTCTCAGCATTGGCCCTGATGACCTGATCCCTGGAAGAAATTCATTTCAGTTTATGAAAACTATTATTAACATTTTAGAGTTAGTACTTGCTGCTCTTACTTGCAGGAGTATTTGCTTACAGATATGGCAAGCAATCAATCGCACAGAACTGCGATCCCCGGGACCTCTGACTCCCACTCTTCTCTTTTTAACCCCCTCTAATGAAGAATTCATCTGTCTTCTCAGCTCGGTTAGTTATTTGATATGCTGAACAAATGAGGCACCTAAGGGGAGAAAATTCACCCTTCGTCTTTTCAAACTTTAATATAATAACTTGGCGTGTGCTTTCTCTTTCTCAGCTAAAAGGCAGAGAGAGCTGGAGGCTCTCAAAGTGTTGATTACCCTAACCCTTTATTTTGGTTGGATTCTTAAGAGTTTCCTCCAGGTGTCAGGCTGCCACACGCAGGCAGCACTGATTCAAATGTTCAAATCAGTGTCTTTATAAATATGTGTCTCTCCTATTCTGAGACAAAGTTAGTATTAATAATAACTCACCCAATAAAGACCCTCTCATTAGCGTTGGCCGCAGCCACGAGCACCAACAGCAGCCAGAAGCCTCTCATCTCGTCTGTATATCCCGACTGCTTCAGGACCATGAAGTGAGTCACGTCTCAGTTTTTCTAGTATCCTCATATCACCAGGCGACAGGTGGACTGTTCCCATGCAGGGAGTTACCTCACTCAGCTAAGAAACACGCAGTTCTCCTGCATGAGAAATAAAGTTATTTTGAGAGACGAAGTTGCTGATAAAGCTGATTTGTGGTTTTCTGTTCAGAGCTCAGCTGCAGATAGCGACACTTTCCCTGGATCTGAACCTTCAGTGGACAGCAGCTACAATAAGAGGGATCTGTCAGAGACGTATCATTGACAACTACTGTGAAGGGTCTTCATGTTAAGGACACTTTTATGAAAAGCTCAAAGTGTTTTGTTTTTTTAGCTGAAAGTAAAATATTCATAATGTTTAATAGTGTTAAAATATGAGTTGATGTGTTTGGTAAATGCTCTACTTCCCTAAAAATAGTTTGTGTGTCATGATTCTGTACAGCTTTTGAGCCTTTCGAGCCAAAGTGATCAATATGTGAGTCAGAGCAGCTGTTCCTTTGCAAATGGTCTAATTTTTAAGTTTCGAACTGTCATAGTAAAAACTATGTAGCATAAATAGACACAGAATGATTACAAAAGTCATCACAGCTGCATGTGTGTCCAGTAAAAGTGAATTGGTTATCAGCTTCCAAAAACAACAAATCTATAAATTTGAAAACTGTTAATGGTGTGATTTAAAAATCACCCATCACAAACCTGAGCTTCAACGTCTTCTTTCTGCGTTACTATTGTGTCCATTTAAAGTTCAACTTAACTCGGTACTAAACTTTAAAGTAAGCTTCAGTCTTTTCCTGAATCCTTGCTTTGATTCCTCGTCGTCTCTTTGCCATTTAGTTTGCCCGGCTCTTCTCGGCTCCATTCACGTCAGCCCTCTGGACTGAACTCTCATTAGGAGAAACTAAAGGCTCCTTTGATCCATTCACATCAGACTTTGTTTTAGCAGTCTTTTCCTTCTCTTTATTAAGACTGGACAAAAACACATTAACAGAAAAGAGAAAGAAACATCATTTTCAGTCCATGTGTTGCCTCTCCTCAGATTCATGGGAGTGAGAGTCAGATCATTTTGCCCATCCCTGTTAGACGTTAATAAGGCCCTTATAGTCTGAACTAAAACCCAGTGGCCAAAACCTTCAGAAGAACCTGACACTGTTATAGCAGCAGATCAATGTCAAAGATTTGTAAACTCACATGGGTGTAACGTTCAAGTGTCCAAGGAGTGTAACACTTGCATGTGAACACAGCAGCCAGTAGATGGCAGTTTGGCACTATGAATCATACTGAAGCAGACTATACAGCCATAGTAAACTCTAATTATGGCTCTGTTGAGTGACATCAGATTAAGCAGGCTGGAATTACCCTGAATCCTTAATTATTTATCACACAGTGAGGGTTTTTTTTGTCGTGATGAGTGTCACTTTTATAATGGGTGTGTATGAGTGAGTGGGGAGCTACTTACAAAAGCCGTTTCTACAGAGCATACCCAAGACTTGGAGGGCTCTGGAGCTTTTTTAAGGGGCTAAAAAGTAGGCTATATAGCCCATTGCTGTCTGCTTTTATAACCAGGGTCTTAAAACCTGTAGAGATCAGATTATAAAGTCTACTGAGGGGTAAAAAAATGAACCCTATTTTGCATACTGAGCTTACTGGTGTACAGTGCTGAAACTGAAGGCAACTCAATCCTCGTACTTTTGTAAATATTTAAAGCATTGTATGGTAACAAATCACATCAAAATACTCAAAGTTATCTTGGCCTACAAAACATTATCTTACCCCCGAAGCCCCTGTACGTCCAGAGGATGCTTCTCCTGGAGCTGTGAACGTTTTGGTTTTTATCCAGACTCTGCGTCCTGGTGGGAAACCCAATAAATATCTCCAAAACTCTTAAGAGCCTGGGGAGAGTTCCTGTGGTGGAAACAGAAATAAAACTACACATTATATTACCAGCAGTGAATATATTAGAGCATCAACAGAAAATGTATTATTTATAGGCAACTATTGAGTCGGGTATGTACTGCAAGACTGTTTTTAGGAATCCCAAGGCGACTCTATCTGCTTTTGGCCTCTGTTGTTCGGAGTAGCTGAAGAGGAGAGGCGTACAGACACAGCAGAACCAATTTTGAGACGTCGTTTTAAAGTGGGAGAGTAGACACAACCGAGCAAATATTGTAAGTGACCAATGAACGACACATCCATAATTTAAGTCTCATCTTATTTCCATATAATAAGAAGAAACTTGTACTAACAAAAAGTGATAACAATTGTATTATGAACCCGGAATCGTGATTTGTATGATATATTATTCAGATAGTAGATCAACTATTTTAAGTCATTTTATCAGAAAGATAACCAACATTTGCTGAGTCAGCCTCACAAATGTGAGCTGCTAATCTTTGGGTTTTAAACCAATCAAGGTGTTTTGGCGATGGCCTCTTGAGAATGAACACGTCTTTTCACTATGAAGCAATCAGAACTAGAAAGATAAGTGGAGTTGTTAGATGCAGCCACATACATGACTACACATCACTACATTAAAAATACACCTGAAAAGGGGTTGTTTTTCTTTCTACATTACACACAACACAGACAGTAAACTACAATTTAACATATATATTATAGTCTGTCATGTATTTCTTGTGATATATTTCTAATCCAAGTCTTCTATTGCTTGATAATGTAATAAAGTGTAAAGTAATAAAGCCTGATCTGAAACCCCCTCTCGGCGTTTCCCCTGATGTTGCAACACAGTCATATTTCATTACTGTTAGCTGAGGATTTGGGGTTTTGTGTTACGTTATTCATCCAGAAATCCACCGATTGACACATGCTCTCTGCTCCCATCAGCTGCTGTGACACCCCGCCAAACTCTCCCTCCTCTCAGAATTAATAAAAAGCGGTTTTAACGTGTCACTTCCCTTCCTTTTCACTCCCAAACAATCCCACGAGACAACGCGGGAGGGGAGGGCAGAGGGAGGGAGTGTTGAGGCTTGAATCGAAGTGGGAGGCTACAGGGCTCATGGGAGTCAAGCTGGGGCTTTCCGTCTTTCTCAATGTGGAAATTATTTATTGCTATTCCTGCTGTGTGTCTGAAAGTTTAATGTCCCCATAAAAAGTGGCTTTACATGCAAATGTGGGTGTAGTGTGTGTGTTTTCGCCCTCTTTTCTCCCCTGTCGTTTGCTTCTAAAAGCTATACGAACAAGGCAACCCGGACCAGCTTTTTCCACACGACTTCCTCTGCTACACTATAAATAGATCCATTTACATTGCATTTCATGGCTGAGCTCTCTCTCTCAATATTTCAGAGGGCCACCAGTAAATTGACCATTAATCATTTATTGCTCACTTGTTCATCTCATTTTGCACAAAAGATATACTTAGATATTACAGAGCATTTTACAAAAAAAAAAAAAAAAAATCCCTCTTTTGATGTGTATTTTAGGATATTTTGAGTTTATAAAAACCACTGTCAGAGAGAAGAGATGACTTTGCATTCATTTAACATGTGTAAAATGTTTGGTCACTTGAGCACCTTGTGATTTGTCCTTGTGTCCAGGCTGGCGGTCAGGTGACAGAGGCAAGGGACAATCATTCTCCTGTGAATATCTTTTGTGACTTGAAATCTTTCCTCTGATTGGATTACGCTCTTCAATATCCGCCTTTTACAACTGAGTGCTGTTATTTAATTGTACGGTGCATCAATTCTCTCTCATCCTGCATGGTTTATAACAGCATAACTTTCAACAGCGCCTGTGAACAAGACAGGGGGACAGTGAAAAAATGTCAATTTCCCTGCTGGCTTGTGAAAAAGTAGAGACAGACCTCTGAATTAAAATGCATCGTGACACGCTGCTGAACTTTCTCATCTATTTTGCCCACTATCCCTGCCTCCTGTAATGAATACTAAATAACTTGTTGATGATAATGAGGATAGAAAGATCTGCTCTGTGTTTCTCTGGGGCTGACACAGAATTTAGATTATTTAGATCCCTGGATAAAATCAGAAGTTCACTGCTAAATAATAACCTTTATTAGACTGTTAAATAAGTAAAATACACCATGAAAAGCTGCATTTGCACCTTAATATAATGTTGCACGTGATCGTGTTTCAAATAAGTTTGTTGTATAGGGAACAAACTGAATCCTACTGCGCATATACCAGAAGCTTGAGCAAGTGTTACAGCTAATATCTCGAAAACATACAAAGAGCAACGTTGGCATTGCTATTGATATACATGTCAGCTTCATTGGCTTCATTTCATTATTTCCATTATTGGAAATAATGGGAGTTTCATAGGTTATGTGGTTCAGATGAGATCATTAAATATCTTTTACGTGAGGTCATTTTTCAAGTTCAAACAACACCTTATCTGTGAAAGCAGTTATCATTCCACCAACTTGACAGTAAAGCAAAACATAACGTTTACGAGCTGTCATGATAGGGAGGTAATGCTAGCTACCAAACAGTAATGTTAGCTTAGTGGTGCTATTGTTATCCAAAAGTGAAGTCAGCCAGCAATGTTAGCTTACAAACAGTAGCATAAGCAGGATGGTGGTAAATGTTATCTATAACTGATAGATAGATAGCAAGCAAATAGAACTAATTGGCTAGCTAGTGGTAATGCTCTTCAGAAAGTGTTAGCTAGCGAAAGGTTATGTCAGCTAGCCAGAGTTGCTGCTTGTCAACAGGTATGCAGGCAACTCTATGGGGCCCCAGGCCAGTAGGGGCCTTACTCTCAATGCCCTGTTAAATGTTGCATGCATTATTGCTGTGAAATTAATAATGGATGCTGGTTGGAAGGGCCCCCAATGAATGTTTGCCTTGGGCCCCAACAGACCCTAGAAGCGCCCCTGTAGCAAGCAGAACAAAATGTTGGAAAGCTGTTGGTAATGTTCCCTAACAGTATTGTTAGCTAGCAGGTTAATGTTTGAAGATAATGTTAGCTAGCCAGTATGTTAGCCTACACACAGCAATGTTTGCATGCTAGTGGTAATTCAACAGCAGTATAAGCCAGCTAATGTTTCGTTAAGGACTACAAACGTTATCTTTTTTTGATAGGCCTACAGTGCCTTGGATATTGGGGAAAGGTTCATGTAGCCCTCATCCTTTCAAATTACACAGATTTTGTTGAGGGAGGGAAAACCAATTTGAATGTTATGTAAATTAAGCAGTCAGAGGATAAATGGCTAAATATTTAACAAATCAACAAACCTCTCTTGGATGTAAACATCAGAGGACTGTTTTTGTCATTATGCAGTTTAGTTGACAGTGTATCCCATCCACATTGACATTGTTAAACATATGCATCCAGGCGTTTACATTGATCTGTGTAATGGTTATGTAAGCTCTGAAACAGTCACATCTCTTCACTATGATCTACAGTCTTGTCACATTTACATTCTCCCTTTTGGCTGATTGAGGCTTCATGTAGCCGTGTGTCTGTGAGACATCTTGGACGCAGAGACTGGAGAGGCTCTGCTGACCTGTTTATCCCAATATGAAAACGTGCAGTGACTTTTATCTTTCCCAAGGCGCATAGTTTAAGGCTGAATATCAGCATTTTTTCCTCTTGAATCTTGCGTTTTCTTGCATACTCAAGTTGACATGAGTCCCCAAAGAATAAGTCATTACCTTTTCTTACCTGTCAACAATGTGAGCTAACAATGAGCCTCTTACCCATTTCATCCTGTCAAGATTGCATCACTTTAAGTCTTTTTTGTCACAAAAACAGCCAAACCACTTCCCCAATAGCTCTTTCTTATGAGAGAAGATTTCTTCCTCTAAATCGGATGATGGAATACTTCCCTTTGGGTCTGACTCTGTGTTACAGTATTGCATCATGCCTTGAGATCTGTTTATTATGTAATGGTCTAAAAAAAGACCAAAACAGCCCAGGAAGGCCTCAGCATGTGTAAAAATAGAAAGGCAGGCACAAAATGATCCAGTTATATTTAGCAACACTACCCCATCCAGTTCTAAGAATAGCTGCAGAGATGTTTCATATTCACCCTAAGACTATGCCTCGTTCGTGCCAGAACGTTATTTCCCTGTACTTTCTGAGTGGAGTGGACAGACGCTGCCTCCTCTAGAGTCTGTCTGTGTTTGTGAGCTGGCTGAGGGCTTTTTGAGGTGCATGTCATCAAAATTTTACACACTATTCCTGATTCCATTACTCATCAGCAACTATTTCAGCATGCAGGCATCTCTAAGTTGATGAGCTTATTAAGGGGAAGCAAGGGAAATAAAAACGATCATTAACGGCAGCTCGGAGACTTGAGGAGCTCCCCACATTGGCTCAAGAGATATTAGATTCATGCTGAGCTTGTTCAAATCTGCTTTATTGCTTTGCAGTCTCAAGGCTCGATGCAGGGGGTTCCCCAAGTGAGAGGAGCTCACGTGTGACCCCCTGAGAGGAGAATTTTAACTTTTTTTGTCCGATAACATGAAACAGAGTCTGATGGAGCTGTGTAAAAAATAACTGGATCGGGTTTATTCAAAGCTACAACTATGAAACACATTTTCTGCTACTGAGTTTAGGAGTAATGTTGGTTGTTTTTCCTTTTGCGTGTAATAACGAGCGAATAAACATGAACACACACGTAGGCCGAAATACACACTCATGCCCAAACAGGATCCTATGAACATGCATTAATAAAGAGGTCTCAGAGTGAGGGGGCTGCCCACAGCGAGCACTCCAGAGCAGTTTTGGAGCTCGGTGTCTTTCTCAAGGGCACCGCGGCAGTGCTCAGGAAGTGGACTGGCACCTCTCCAACTACCAGACCAACTTCCAGACTTGCTCCATGCAAGGACTTGAACTGGTGACCCTCCGGTTCCCAACCACACTGTTTGATACTATCATGCAATTCTAATTCGAGGAATCGTTTGACCTGTGGGAAATCTTCCTCTTCCCTTTCATGTTACAAATCAATTTGAAGTCCATGCCTCATATCAGTGTAATGATGATATTGCTAAGACAATTATCTTAATGAAAAAGGAAGCAGCTGGAATGATTTATGCCCAATATTATAAATCAATATACAAAGATGATTAATTTTAAACCAACAGAACCAGTTTATTACTTTTGGTGATTTTACTTCATAAACTGCTGCAATCAAACATGAAGTACCACAGGGATTATTCCTAAGACCTTTTCTAATGACCCACCACATGATGCTCATGCATACAGTATGATCAGCTAAAAAAAAAAAACCCTCCATTACAGTCACCAAAGCTGAAAAACAATTTAGAAAATTCCTGCTGTGATGAAAATTCCTCATTAAAACCTAATCCTGAAACTACAACTTCACTGTTAAACAGTTTTGGTAAAAGATTAGATTATTTTCCAACACTTTTTACAATTTAAATATGGCAAGAGAGCTTGAATTTCCCTCGGGGGCAATAAAGTATCTATCTGTCTGTCTGTCTGTCTGTCTGTCTGTCTGTCTGTCTGTCTATCTATTAATTCTATATTTTGCAGTTCCAGTCTTAATACTGTTCATGCTTTTACTGTTTGACTGTGCGTTTAATTGCTTGGTTGGTTTTATTGCACAGTCATTGCTCTTTTATTTTGTCTGTTTTGTTTTATTCCATATGTTTCACTTTATTGTATAACACTTTGAATTACCCCCCAGGTGTATGAGGCGCTACAGAAATAAAGTTTATCAGCATCATTACTTTTATATTCATTACATCTGAAGTCAACAAGCTTATTGAAAGCTTAAAATGTTCAAATCCAGCAGCAGGAAAACAGACAGAGAAAAAAAAGTAGAAACAGTCATGGCTTCTCGGATGCCCTTTATTACTGATATAATATCGACTAAGAGAGTGAACATCAGCAGAAGCCATTTCTTTTCTTTTAGGAAAATGCCCAAACAGGAATCCTCTACCATTGCCCCCTTTCTTGTCCCGGCAACGCTCGAGTAGACGGAGCTTCCCAAACCTTCATCAAGGTGATCAGCACAACTACCACCAGACGACCCTGTTGCCCAGCCATCACCACCAGACTGTGTCAACCCTCAACCATCGCCTGACACCCAGCCTCCACCACCACCGGACTGTGTCAACCCTCAACCATCGCCTGACACCCAGCCTCCATCACCACCGGACTGTGTCAACCCTCAACCATCACCTGACACCCAGCCTCCATCATCACCAGACTGTGTCAACCCTCAACCATCGCCTGACACCCAGCCTCCACCATCACCAGACTGTGTCAACCCTCAACCATCGCCTGACACCCAGCCTCCATCACCACCGGACTGTGTCAACCCTCAACCATCGCCTGACACCCAGCGTCCACCATCACCAGACTGTGTCAACCTTCAACCATCGCCTGACACCCAGCCTCCACCATCACCAGACTGTGTCAACCCTCAACCATCGCCTGACACCCAGCCTCCACCACCGGACTGAGTCAACCCTCAACCATCGCCTGACACCCAGCCTCCACCACCGGACTGTGTCAACCCTCAACCATCGCCTGACACCCAGCCTCCACCACCACCGGACTGTGTCAACCCTCAACCATCGCCTGACACCCAGCCATCACCACCACCGGACTGTGTCAACCCTCAACCATCGCCTGACACCCAGCCTGTGGTCCGCCTGCGGACTGTGTCGTCCCATCATGCATTGTTTGTCTAACAGTCAGATGAATTTCTAACATGAATGTAATTTTGGTTGTTGACTGCATCTATTCGCACAGTGAGAGCAGAAAGAAATATGTAACCATTCTTTTCCGAAACATTTTTTGCTTTCATTTTATTCAGGATTTGCTGTTTGTCTTCTCGTTTAACTTCAGAGATTTTACATTCACCTTTTAAATGTGCTCATATCTGTTCAGTGTGTATTATTGAAGAGCTCTCATATTTTCCATTAAAGCTTAAAAATAGTGATTGTATTTCTTGAAAGGTTTCTATAATAACATCGCTTAGTCACCATGACATTTCAGCACCTTTTAGTAAAAATTCCTTCTCTCTGCATAGCTTATCTGGTGGGATATAACTTGTACATGCTAAAGCCTTTGCTGTGTGGGATGTTAGGTTTCTGGTTTACAGTGCCAATTACAGTTTCTGATTATAGCTTTAAGTGGGAGGAGACCATAAAAAATATAATAACACAAAATGAAGTTAAAAGTCACCCAAAGATGAAGCAACAGAGTCGACAGCAAAGAGTGCTCATTAAAATCTTGGACAGGGCTCGAGCGAAGACAAGGGGAAAAAGTGTACCGGCTGTAATTAGCACACTGTCACTTGTTACGAAGCAGCCCACGCTCGTACACATGTCAGATCACTTCCCAGCATCATCATCAATCGATTGTTTTTCTGCTATTTTAAAAGCGAGAAACATCTGTGCCTGATAATGAAGCAGAAAAACGCCTGAAATATAATCCTGAAAAAACATTGTTTATCACAAAGAGGGAGGCATAAAACTCACACCCAGAGCTTCTCTTTCTGGCAGGTCAGAAAACGCCTGAATAAAACATGGAACACAAAAACTTTCACGTGATGTTTTTGAGCACAACACATGTTCCTTTTTGACGGTGAAATAAAAAACGGTAGTTTTGATTTGCTGCACCATCGAAGCAGATTGCACCACAATGTTCTATTATTTCCGTCCCAGAAAAGTCTCTTTTTTTTTTTGACGCTCCACGCGGCACTAAATAATGAAGCACTAAAATGTGATCGTTCAAAGACTGTCAGTGTCATCAAATGTAAAAGGTAAAAAGCCTTCAAGCGTTAACTCCACACAGCTCAACGTGAGCGACAAACCGCTCAGTGTATGACAGCATCTGCTTCCAGAGTCTGACTGCTGTTGGCATGTGAAAACCCATTCAAACCCTTTGGATAATACAGATAACACAACACAGTCGAAACACACAGCCTGTTTTTATTACTTCCTGCATCTCTGAAATTTTGGAGATATTGAGTTATCACCAAAAGTCAGGAAACACTCGAAACTGAATCTCATTTCTGAGAGTTCAATAAACAATATTTCACGAAGCGAAGTTCTCTGTGTGGCTGCATGTTATTCAAATCTGCTGATAAATGAAATAAATTAAATATCGAAGTGAGTTGCAAAACTGGGCTCATTGTCGTGCTCATGAAAAAGAAAGACAGTAGGAGGAGCCAAATGCAAATTAAACCAAATTATTGGATTAAAAAAAAAAGCAAAAAGGCAAAAAACAAAGTTTCTTTAGAGAGACGTGAGAAGTTTAACGCATGCATGAAAAACAAAAACTGTGAGACATGTCAAGATCATGGTTGCAACCCGTGTTTGGTCCAATATGCTGTATTTCTCAGGAGAAAAAAAGAACATGTTCAGGAAAATAAAAGTGACTTTCCCTGCACTGGTCAATGACTTCAATGATGTTTCTGATCCTGATTGCAGCCTTAAAGGACACAGACTAAAGATACGCATTATTTAGTTTTGTCAATAAACCCAAAGAAAAGACCAAAACCAAAAAAGGTGGATATAATGAACTCCTTTGTGCCCTAAAGCTCCACTGTTGTTAAGCCACCGTGTTGCACAAAGTGACATGTTCTTTAATTACTGTAAACACAGACAGTCCCCGTACACCGTCCTGCAGCCAGAAGTACTCACTAGAGCACCGGCTGTTTCTGTATCACTATCGCTCTCTGAAAACTAACACTGCACATGGTACTTTAAAGGCCTTAAAAACAAGAACAACAAAAAAAAACAATATAAATACCAGCTGTATTCAAAGATTTCTGTCAAAGGTTGTCACAATTAGCTATATTGGCCAAGTAAGCTTTAAAACAAGGAAGTTGAATTGGTAAACTGTGATTTCTTTGAATAAAGGGATCAAATAAAATATCAACAATATGTACAAGACAAAATAATAGTGCAGTGGTGAGTAATGCAAAAGATGCTCGGTAGTTTGGAGGTAAGAAAAGTCAGAACCTATTATGGATTTATTTTTGACATTTTTTTATGGCTTTAAGTGGCTGTGGAAAATCAGAGAAGACACACACATCCCTATGTGGGAGCTGGAAAAGACACGGAAAGGTAAACAAAACAAAAAAAGCACATAAGATCTGCACCAAAGAGCTCTTGTTTAAAGGATTTATTGACAAGTAAGGTATCGAGCCAACATGGTCGTCTGAGGAAGAACATGTTGGCTGGAAACGTCACTTGGCAGTAAATCATTTCAAAGGGAGCTCCTTGGTTTACAGATCTTGTTACCTTTTATTGACAGTAATTGATTTTTAAAATGCTGAGGCTGAAAGTGACAATGATTTTCTGTTTCCATTAAAGGTGTAATGATGTGAGGTAGGTCTATTCCAGTGTGCTAGCTCAGGTTGAACACATTTCATTAACCTGGTCAACATGAAGAGGGTCATGACATCATGTGTTTGTGCTTAAAAATAGAGTCAGTAGACTTACACTAAAGTAATCACCTCTGGGCCTCCATACACGTTTGGTGGTGTCGGTGTCTGCTGAGGCCCGGTCCTCTGCCTGCTTCTGGAGTTTGGTGTTTGGTGTTTGGTTGACACTGAATATTTCTCTGCAGGAAGCCGGTGTGTCTCTCCCAGCCAAAGACAAGACAGCTCGCAGGGGAGGTTAGGAGTGGACACAATTCAGCAATCAGACGTGACTCAAACCAGCTGATATGACGGGCGTGGAGAGAAGATCAAATACGATCATGCAGCTCGTTCCAAAAGCGAGAGTGAACCTTGTGTTGGTGTTTGACCAAGGATGTGGAGTTGACCGGTATTCTGTTGGACATGTGGATGCCAAACACCGCTACACGGATGGTAGCTTGCAGTAAACATGCACACCACGTCCTACAGTGAGTGTGTGCTTCAGGGGGCAATGAGTCCAGGAGGAAGGGCCCAGTTTGAATGTTGGCTTTACAAGCTGCAACAAACATTTCTACTACCTTTAACAAACTGTCCACTGTGCTGAGGATACACTAAACCCATATTCATCCTTTCATGACAAAACTAATCGGTCTTTTCCATTTGTGAGGTCCCACTAATATCCTTATTATAAGAGGTAGCTGAAAGTGAGACAAACTTTTCTTTCATGCTTTGAATTGATTGAATTCCCCTCAAATCGTTTTCCGTTTCTTTTAGCGTGATTTACTTCAGTGTCAAAAGGCTCAGTGACCCAGATCTCTTGCACTTTTTATGCTTTTTTTTCGCTTTAATCTCGTTAAAGAAAAAAAATCACTGAAGTCTGGTTCTATTGGGAGATCAACATATTTAAAGTGTGTCATTTTTCTAATACCATATTTAAGCAGTCTTATAGCTCCACATTCAACGACTAAAACAACTCTAGAAAAGCATCAAATGTGTTTTCAGTGACAAACCACAAAAACAAACAGTTTGATATGAATATTTATTTAAAGACTTTAACTCTTACAGAAATAGTCATTTTAAATTAATCTTTAGTGGCTTCCATATTTCCTATGAGAACAGTAAAACCTGTGCTGTATCACAATATCACTGATTTGAATACATATCATGTTTGAATGATACTGAGGATAGCCTGTAGTGTAGTCACAAGCATCATGCAGAATCCATGAATCACTCTTTGAAGATCCCAAATGACGACTGATGAAATCAAGATTTGATATGCATGAATTTGAGCAGGTTATCTGTTTCTGTTTAAGATAAAGTACAGATTGTAGGAGCTTTAAACACTGCTGTGTGTGACTACTGAATTCATGTTAAATGATTCTGTTTCTGTGCTTGGATTTAAATCAGCCGAATGTTTTTCTCTTTCCAGATCATTCTCCCATCGCATCGCGCCTCAACCACTGGGTCCGAGGGGAGACTGCTGAATTGAGTCGGATGAGTGGCTGTGCATGATTGTACCAAATAAAAAAAAAGAAATCAGAAAAGAAAAACATACAAGAAGAAAACATCTGAAGGCATTGCACAATTCCAAGATTGATCAGTGAGATTTTTAAGGCAAAAACGTTGTCTAAAATACTCTGAAACAACACGTAAAGATGTCATATTACAATTAGTTTTTAAAACCCCACAGGTGCATCTCTGTTAGAAAACTACACATGCAAACTGAATGCATGCTATAAAAACATCAGGATAAAACAGGATATTCATCACGAGCATTCGTTTAAACCACTTTGTTAATAATATAAGGTACAGTAAACAACTTTGATGTTGTATGTGTGAGAATAATGTGGGCGTTCATATGGCCGGGCATGCTGACACGGTACCGCCTTGGCAGAGTGACATGGATGCATGGATGAGCGGTGGGAGGCAGCGAGGTGTGAGCCTACTTCATTAAAGCTCATATGGCGGACTGCAACGCAAAGTTTTGTTGTTTGTTTTTCTTTGCCTTGCAGTCTCCTACACAATAAATGCTTTTGATTGTCACTCGTACTCTGACACAGCCTCAGAGGAACAGTGAATTCACACGTTCGAGCCGCACGTGACAAACACATAAGCCCAACTGCACTCGGCTTCTATGCAAACAAGCTCTCGTTTTCTGCTCCTGAGGGCAAATCCATGCAGGCGGCAGAAGAGCTCCATATACAGTCATATCTGTCCTCTGTATACAGCAGAGAACAACGAGGAAGTCAGGTAGTTGTATTATGCAGCCTTTATGATATATAGCATATCTTAGCCTGTCAAGCTTTGGACCGCTCCACATTTTTAATCTGTGGAGTCTGCAATTCTTTATTTTTTCGTTTAAAGCAACAATACGTAGGAATTTGGTAAAGTGTGATTTGGCGCCCTCCGAAGGTCTCTGCGTGCAACTGAACTGAACCATCAAACTGCGCACGAGTAAAACACTGATTCTGACTCGCTCACTCTCTTTTTCTTATCTTAACTTCATCAGTGCTCTTCCCCTCTTCGCCTCAGACACAGAATCAAACAGTACAGAGACGAGCTTTCTGGCTTCTTCTCAAAACTGAAGGCTTGAGTGAGAACGAGCGCCATAAAACTGTTCTGACTTCTCGCACAATGTCTTCAACCTGGTGCCAAAGTTACATAGTGTCGTCAACAGATGATCGGGCCGCTCTGTGGACAGGACAGAGGCTCCAGTCTCCCTGTTAGAAAAATTATTTTAACGATAAATAGACGACTATTTCAAGGTGATAAAATGACATATTGTTGCTTTAAATAGCCTGGGGTTGTGCCGTCTTATCCTAACCATTCCCAAAATAAAATCAGGAGCAATTTATTTTGATTTCTACATCATGAAACATCAACAGGTAACTTTTCAACTGTTTGCTTGAGCCGTGGGTTTTGAAAGGTTTTTTTTGGACTTGTTGGACTTTGTGTGAGGACTAAAATCCTGGCAGGCTGAGCAAAAATAATTGAGGGGGCGGAGCTTAACAAACTCTTTTCATAACCAATGTTCATAATTATCTGATCAAGGAATACAGTATTTGAATTTCAGAAAATGCTAGCCATCGCCCAACGATGGTGTGCTCTAAGTTCGGGGGACACTGATCTAAACGTAAAGTAACCTGAATCGCGGTTTTCACGTACAGAGGCCATCGTCTTTGTCGCAGTGACTGTGGGTTCAAATCTGACCTCTGCCCTTTGCTGCATGCCGTCCCCCACTCTCTCCTCCCAACACTTCCTGTCTCTCTTCAGCTGTTCTAACAAATAAAGGCAAAAAGGCCATAAATAAATCATTCTCATTAATAATGGTCTCTTCACATTTTTGAGTAGTTTCACTATTTTCTGATGGATCACTTCACTTAGTAAAACATATCGGCCTCATGTGTGATAATCAAGATGAACACCTCTACTAACATGTCCTACACATTTTGACCAGTCAGAAATGTGATTTGAATGTGATAATGATTTTTGTGGTTATCACTTTTTAAATCATCCAGATGTGGAGACATTGTGGATGTTCACTTGACAGGAAATGTTAAGAAACCTTTAAAAAGGCGCTTAATGCCCGATGATCACCTCATCACTGAAAACACTGAGAAAACAAGCGAAGGACCTCCTTCACACAGCTGTCACCTTGTTATGTAAGTGTCATGCATGTTTCATATACAAATACATGTACTGGATGTACAGTATATAAGAGAGTGTGGGTGTAAGATGAAGTTGACATCGTGTTGTGATAAATAAATGAAAGGCCCTGCCTTGTGTTTCAGGAGGAGAGTGTCAGAGTCCTGGCAGTTTGCTGCAAAGTCAACTCTCTGGAAAACATACGTACACATGTTATATACACAATATGTACACGAAAAAGAAAAAAAAAAACCCTGTTCCTGCCTGATCTGGTCTTATCTGGTTCAGGCTAGTGTTGCTCCAGTCTAATTCCATACTAAAGACCAGTGCTACATTGTGCAATTCAACATCCCCCGTCGTCCCACTGCACGGAGTCCTGCAATGACACGACAACACAGAAGGAGTACAAAAACCTATCAGACCAGCTGTCCCCACACTGAGGGACCCTATTCAGTCAGACTGAAAGATAACCAGCTTCTCTGGAGTGAGTCTCAGTCAACAATGACATGCTACACTTTCATTTAAATCCAATTTGGCAGAAATGTTGCTACGGAGTGAACTTGCTCACCAGGTCTACTTTTAAACATCTTGCACACATGAAACAACATTATTATTTAAACCATTCGCGTATACAAAAATACAGGCCTGTCGTTCATGATTTAAATATGAATAACTGATGTATAAACATGAATAAGGCCTGTTAGTCATGATTTAAATATGATTACAGGCCTCAGTATAAAATGTTACAGTTATATCAGCAGTTAAGAAGCAGCATTACAGACACAGTATATTTACCATTACACAAAAAAAGGCAAACATTTTGTACAGTGTATAAATATCTCAGAAAATATCTCACAAGCAGTTTATAAGTAGACGTTTGAACGAAGCATCATTAGCCGAGAAGTATGTGATAACTTTGAGGCGCAGGTTTAGAAGAAGAAGAAAAAAACGTCGTAAACCTTTATTTGTGTGGATCGTGTGTTTCGTGACTGAATAGGGCCCAAAGAGTACAGATGGGATCTACAGTTTGCACAGATACAGAGTTAAATGTTGAAACGCTGTTCTTCACACATTTACATGAGTCATAAAGGGGCCTCTGGGTGCGGTGGCTGGAGCTTTTGTGCTTTGCCTAAAGTCATAAATCTTACACATAACTGGGCAAAACTGCAGGGTTGCTTTGGAGTTTCAACCCTCGGAAACCTGGCTAAAAGTGACAGTGCAGTTACCTGTTTAAAGTATTTCCCCAAAGAACACTGCCCAGAATAACTCAGTCTTTTAAGATCAAATACGGACCATGACAAGGCTCTGCAGTGTTTGTAGTTTGCTTTAGTTATTCTGGCATCGCAGCAGATACAATGGATTCAGATGGTGACCCAATTACAAGACCAAATAATTCAGCGAAGTCTATAAAAAGCACACATAATATTTGTTTATGGATGGACAGTTTTAATTAGCTTCTACTAGCAAAGAGCGCTTTTTTTTTTTTGCTATACTGGGAGCATGTGTTTTTTTGATGACAGGGTAAAGAGGATCGATATTAAAATAATCAACATTAACATGTAGGAGTTTTCACACTTGCAGAAAACTCCTGAAAAACTCCTGATATTTCCATAAGGAGCTGTGTGTATAAATAAAAAAAAAAAGCAACATTTTTCACTCGGACTTCTCCTGATAGACCCCGAGTGTTTTTTTCCCACAGTCCGAGTGAGCTGATGTGAGAACGCTGCAGGATATAACAGGAGAATTCAGCTCGAGCCAATGGGAGGGGGCGGTGGCGTTTGTATGCTGTGACCGGAGGCAGCGCATTGACTGTCCGCCCACAACCGCTGCGATCTCCACGTACGTAATCAAACGGCTGCTTTACGTTTTCTGTTCCTCCTCTATCTTGTTCTCTGCTCTTTTGATGATATTGTGATTCTGTTAAACTACTCGTAGCGTTGATATCCAGTCAAGGCAAATATTCTCACTCTGCGTCCACTACTCCGTCACGTCTTACCCTGCCGTCTGACAGGGATAGTCTCCAGCTGTGAGGAGAATATGTGAACAGCCAGGTCAGGAGAATAATCCGGAGCAGTCTACCTGAAATTATCTATACATTATATTTGCACCAATAAGCTCTTAACTTCAAACACACTTCACCACCATTTGTTTTACTTCCACTTGCAGTTCAACAAACTCAGCTAAAGTCACTATTCGGCTGTGGTTTGGACGGATTTTAACGACAATCTTGCAAGAAAAAAACAAACTAAAAACTGCCATTGAATGAAGGTTTGACTGCTTCTCAACCAAACAGACATCTGTCTCTTAAGTATCAAAAATCTGTCAGATTCAAACTAATAAAAGAAAGACGTCCAGATGCCACTCGCTGATGAAAACAGGATTATTGAGACCACAGTTTCTCAGGGCCTTTTTTACTTTTTCACACTTTGAACCCGGCCTTTGAGGATCTGCCTGGACTTATTATGAGGGTTTGTTTTTTTCCAAGTAGGGGAAACAATAAATGATGAAAACAACCTTTTTGAATTTCTTTTAAAAAGTGACATTTCCACAAGAATCCATTGCAACTTTTGTATCCTCCAGAAGTTTAACTTCTACTAATGCAGAGCCTGTACATTTAGCATTATTTATTGCAATCAGAAGCATTCTGGTTTTTCTTTTGTTGGGTAGTATTGAATAACCTTAAAAAGGCATTTTATGTGTACAGGAAATAAAACAGCCAATGTTGCAGGCGAAAGAGCTTATTGGCCAAAAACTGTATATAAATATATATATATATATATATATATATATATATATATATATATATATACACACACCAGTTAGCTTCCAGATGTATTTTAGCCTTTCATGAGTCTATAACATTTATGCATTTAAATGCAAATATCCAAATGTAGGAATTAGCCAAGGTCCTTCTGTTCTTGTGCACCGGGACATGAAAGAGCCAAGTCTTGGCCAATGTATTTGTTGTGCCTGCTCTACACCTCCTACGACTACATCTCTAAAATATAGGTCATTATTCCCAAAGGGCTAAATTGCCAACAGAAGATAGAGAAATAATTCTGAGGTTGTAACTGTGCAGAAAAGCTGCTGTCATCCCAAAAGTAGCAACCTCCATCCTTTTCAAGCCAACAGGTGGGGATTATTTGAAAGGAAAACTGAGTTTTTCTGGTGACATGTTCCTTCAAGTCGATGATTAGCTACATGCTACTTAACCTTTAGGGCCTACTGATTATTACTACCATTGATTTTATAGTTACAATGCTGTTGGACCAAACAAAAAGACGTGTTCACAGTCACTTCTCTAATCCATTTGGGCAACTGTTCAAAACAAACTGGTCTGTTGGTGAGCTGTTTTCTGTGCACATATTCACAGTGTGTTGCTAACACGGAGAAGTGTGAGTCACCTGATGTGAAAGCTACCAAAGTGCCATGATTCTCATCCTACAGTTTGCCAGATATTTCATGAAAACTTAAGTGAGAAAAAGGTAAAAACTGTGAACTCAACGCACACAGAAACGCCAACACATTGTTATTGAAACGTTTTGGCACTATCAAACCAAGTGAGAGGTAGAGAGACGTTAAACAAAACAAAGAAATGCTTCTGAAGTACGATGTTAAGTCACAAAAAAAAACAAAATAAACAAGACGCTAACACACAGTCAGGTTCGGTTGTGAGATGTGTGTTTTTGACGCCTGGGCTTGGAGATCCACGTTTCCAGAACCCACCGTGTCTGTGAACGTTATCCGACAAAAAACAAAAAACAAAAAAAAAAATAGAGTAAGGCTGGTTCGAGTCCCTGCTGCATTTCATTTGACCAGACTCCCAGGGAGCACAGCTACCTGAGGAGTCAAGGCAGGTGGACGGAGCAGAAATTGGGAAGATTTCAGGTTGTAGGTGATTGGTTGGCTTGTAATGGGACATGGCAGTGGTGTCGATGTTGATGTGGGAGGGACAAAGCCCTGAGTGCAAGACAACAGTGCATGCTTCTTTTAAACTAGCACATGCTCCATTTATTTAAAAAAAAACAAAAAACAAAACACTCTGTAATGAAGAACGTGGCATCACGGCCTAAATGTTTGTTTTTTTGTACAAAGTCACAACTTCCAGTTTCTGCAGCCGAAAAATAGGAATCTGAAAGGTTTTCACATTGATTGGTATAAATGTCCTCCTGAAAAAAACTCCCACTCTAGTCCTCGATTTGTAAACATTTATATATTGAGAGATGATATTGTGAGGAAGTGGAAAGAGAAATCGAAAAGAGATGAACAGTGTTTGAAAACAGGGGCTCCAAAGCTTGGACCCTGACAGTCTGAAAGCTGCGAGTGATCTCAGTCTCAGTCCTGTTCTGTCTTTCTGGCACACCAGAATCCTCCTCCTTCAAAAACCTACAAGAAATGTCCCTTGGAAGAGTCCCACTCTGGGTTTTCCGCATCACGATCACAGCTCATGGCAAACCGAACCCCCACAGTGCAGCATGAGAGAGCTGGCGAGGTCCGCTGTGTGCTCAAAAGCTTCCAGTGAAGAGCAGGAAGAAGAAGCAGAAAGAGGAGAGGACAGACCAGAGGAGTCAGCCGGCCGGCGCTGAAGAGGCACCTGGGACTTTAGATCCGGCTCACCCGCCTGGCAAGGAGTGGGTGGAGAGCGGGTGGAGGGCAGGTGGTGTAAGGGGGCGGCAGGGGACCGGGTTTGATCCCTCTGGTTCTCATGTAGGAAAGGAACTGGTCTGGGATTTCTGCGAGCACTTCCTTCGCCAGGCGAGCCATGCTGAGGATGTGGTTTCCTCGCCGGTCGATGTAGTCTCTGAAAGGAACAAACTGTGGAGAGGAGAGGGGGGAGGAAAACCCATTGGCTGTCACATCATCCCTTGAATATGACAGACTATAAGTAAAAAGAAATGTGAGATTTAACAATGAAGGAAAAAAAAAAAAGTAAGAGAACCAAAAGTCAAAAGAATCAATTAAAAAAAATATTTCAGTTTCACTTGGGGGCTCAAAAAATTCAAAATTCAACAAATCCCTTCATAGATTTAAAGAAGGGAGGAGAGGGGTGTGAAGGGGGATAGAAGATGAAATGAGGAGAGGGAACAAGAGAAGAGAGGAGAGGAAACAAGGAGGAAAAGTAGGAGAGGACGAGAGAGGGAACAAGGAGAGATGAAACGGGTTGGAAGAGGGAAAAGATGTGAGGCAAGAAGGATAGAGGAGAGGAAGAGGAGAATATAAGACGGGAGGAAACAGAGAAATGAGAAGACAGAAGAGGAAGGAAGAGAAAAGGAGATGAAAGAAGAGAAATGAGCGGCAGAAGAGGAGGAAAAGTAGAGTTGGGTCAAACGAAGGAGGGGAAGGAGGGAGTGGGGGTGTTAAAAGGAGACGGGAAAAGAGAAGGAGAAAACACAAAGAAAGGAAGGAAGGATGGCGGAAACATGGATAAAAGAGAAGAAGGTGAAATGAGAAAAGAGACAGGTCGTGTTGATTGTTGAATAATCAGGTTAGAGAACGCAAAGGACACAAAAACGCGAGGTGGACGTAGTTTAGAGGTGTGAGACAGCGAAGAGGAGACAAAAAGGAGAGAAAAATGGCACAGTGAGGAAGAAGAGCAGAGGGTCAAGCACCGCGACCTTTCCCCATTAATCATAAATCCCACATTCCTCTGGGGACGTCCTGCTGAGCAGCCAGTCACATCGCCAGTCAGCCATGTCTCTACCTGAACTATGTCCCTCTCCGCGTATCGTCCTTGGGAAGAGATCCTCTCCTCGTCCCCGTCCAGCTCGATCATTTCTGTGTGGGGGGGGGGAGAGAGAACACACATCAGTCACACCCTGTCAGGAGACTCAAACCGCCATGTCAGAGCCGAGCCGAACAAACACGACACGCGGCTCGTCTGCTTTTAATCTGCTGGAGCCATTAGCATGCCACTGGGTTACATTCCCTCTGAGTGTTGGTAATGCCAAACGTGGCATGAGTACACAGAATTTGCGTCGCTGAGCGTGAAGCCATCGGGCTCTAAGTGGCGCACAAGCGTGCACGTGGGCGAGAGAACATGCGAGAATGTGTGTAAGAGCCAGCGATGTGCAGCACGGGGACGTCATGCAAACCGTCGTGCACCCTGGCTTCATAAGCGTGATAATCCCTGAATCCTGTTGACTGTGCAGGCTAATTGCTCATCTTCAGTGAGTTGTTGTTGTTTTTTTTCGTTGTTTTTTTTGCAGAGGACTGCTCCGAGAATTGTAAACATGACAACAAAAGGCGAGAGGTGGAAAGTAGGGCCATCATTCATTATAAGACTAACGCTGAAAACAAAACAAAAAAAACCACCACATCTGGCCTTACAAATGAGGAATTTCACATCCACTTAACCTCAGATTCAGAAGGAGGAGGAGGAGGAGGAGGAGGAGAGGGGAAGAATTAAGAAGGAGGAGGATGGAGGAGGTTGAAGAAAAGAAGGGTTGATCCATGTGGGAGGCGAGATAGGAAGGAGAATGAAGGCGAAGGATTACTGCATGCAAATAGACACACAACACAAAAGCATGCACAGGCACACGAAGGATCTGCTCCCATCCTTACCGTCAAATTCCGCTGGTCCAACCCCAACTATTATAATTGACATGGGCAGAGACGCCGCCTGTGAAGGGTGGAGGGGAAGCAGATGCATCAAAAGGTGGAGAAGAAGCAGCGCTCGCACTTTCCCCCCATTTTGCTATCTTAAACGCAGCAGGCTGACAGGAAAAAAATCCCCCCCCCTGCAAATGACTGCACTGTGCTCTAACAGTGCACAGAAGGGAAGCTCAATGACAAAATTCGACACCATTGTTAAGACAGACGGGGTTTATTCATTCACTTCCATCTGCCTTCCCCCAGCCGCTTTAATAAAGCCTCTCGTCCGTCCAGCTCGGGAGTTTTGTAATTTCATGCATCTACAACTTTGTCTAAATCTCTCAGAGCTTGGCAGCTTAAAAACGACTCCCATTTACATCTTCGTCCGTCTGCTCTGAGCTGCGGCTGAACTGCTGCCCCGCTCCGCAATATACTTTATTAAATCTCAGCCGCCCTCGTACAGTTAAAGTGATGAATGAAGCTTTTTCTTTGTTTCATTGTTTCATAACTTCCAGTGGTTATTAGACGCATGGCCAAATTGCTGGAGAATGGAGGGGGTCTGGGTCCTCTGCGGGCATGTAAATAATTACTCTGGAATCCAACTCTACAATGGCGTTACATCACACGGGCGAGCGAGAGGGATGGAGAGGCGGTGTGATGTGGAGCGGCGGGAACAGGCGATGGAGCCTCCAAATATATGAAAATCGTTAGACGCTTTACCCCTCATTAGAAGGCAGAGTTATTAGACCTGAATGTGGCAGGATCAGGGGGTTCAGAGGGGATATAGAGGAGAGAGAGAGAGAGAGAGAGAGGAGGATGACACCCCAACCCTCTCAGCTCATTAGTGAAGATGGGTGAAAGGAGAGAGAAGGAGGCAGCAGCTCGACAGCTTTTCATATCGCCTCCTTCATGTTGTTTGTTTGTTAGTTTATTACAATTCACATTAGTGGATAATCGTCGCTGGACCACCTGAGGTCCTCGCATGATTCACTACAAATTACCCGAATGAATATTGGATGCTGCTGTCAGAATCAGCCGCTCCTGGTTACTGGTAAAATGTGCTTTCAGTAATAGGACACGCAGTGCAATGAGAAGCTGAGGTACTGTACATTGACGATGGACTCCTTGGTCTGTGCCATGTCTGTGATGACGCCGTCAGAGATGATGAGCAGGATGAAGTACTGCGAGCCGTCCGTCACCGCTGACGCATACCTGGAGTGGAAAGATGCAAATCAGGAAACACTTCTTTAAACCAATCCTTCATATAAATGATCAATCAAATACAATCTAAAAAAGCACTAAAGAGTCAAACTTTGATATGTAACAGATTTGTTTTTGACATTTGATCGCCTCTCTTTTCTTCCCTGTGTTTCACCATTTGATGGTGATGAAACACCTGGTGAGCCTCGGAGCTCAACCCGGTCGTTATTTTTAATCGACGCATCTTCTGAAAACAACCACGCGTCACTTTCAACTTGATTTTATATTTTAAAAAAATCAGGTTTGATCGAATGTTTTAGGAAAAGCAACATCCAGCGTTTAACAGACGTACAATGGACGAGTTGATTAAAAAAAAAAAGGCGTTTCTAAGTTGTTGACATTATATGTTTAAAAGAGATCAAACAGTAAAATAAATGCTTATTGTTATTGGTCGTATATCTGAACAGGTTTTGTATTTTTAATGACTCGTTTTGGCAACATAATGATCCAGAAGTTGCCGCTTTTCACTCCGCTCCTCGTGTGAATGACGCTCTGTTAATAAACTGCCTTCGTCTGTCTTCCCATCAGAACTTTATTGAAGTTTAAAATTAAATAACTGGAAGAGAAAAAAACCCTTAAAATCAGTCTGGAACCACATGCACAGCTGCAATTACCTGAGCAGATAACACCCCTCATCAGGTTATTAGTCCGAAGTGATCACTTTCAAATAGACTTGAGAAGTGAGAGCAGATGGACCTGTTACACTTTAATCATTGTGCTGCTCCACATTAATACACTGGGCCACATTAACTACAAAATAAGCTTTCTTCCTGTTTATTCATTCGGATATAACAGCAGTTATTGGATACCTCTTG
Source organism: Symphodus melops (assembly GCF_947650265.1). Taxonomy (NCBI): domain Eukaryota; kingdom Metazoa; phylum Chordata; class Actinopteri; order Labriformes; family Labridae; genus Symphodus; species Symphodus melops. The sequence continues at coordinate 26,164,977 of NC_136696.1, read as the reverse complement.
GACCCAGGTGTGACTTTCTCTCTTCACTTACACGATGAGGATCAGTTTCCCTTAGTCCTGGTAATATGTGCAGAAAAGATTTGAAGGATATGTTTGAATCAACAACAGAATTATTAGATCAGGATGGGTTCATTAGAAATGTGACGTGACGAGGTGTCACCTTTTTTTATTTTTATTTAGCCGTGTCTTCCTGGGTTTTAGTCAGACGCTGCTGCACAGAAGTGAGCGCTGAACAATGCAGCTATTCTCAGTGCGAGTGGGCGGACGACACTTTCCGAGAGAGAGAGAGCGAGAGAGAGAGAGAGAGAGAGAGAGAGAGCGAGAGAGCGAGAGAGAGAGAGAGAGAGAGAGAGAGAGAGAGAGCGAGTGAGAGAGAGCGAGAGAGAGAGAGAGAGAGAGAGAGAGATGGGCTTTTAAAGCTGATGATGAAAGGTGGGAAAAGTGCTTGTTACAGTGAGTCTCCAGGTTCATGACAGAGGATGTGGCGATAGAGGATGTCAGGTGGAAGTCAGAAACTGCTGTAGTACACAGCAGCACATGACATTTTTATCCGTGGTTATTGTTGTAATATTAGCAGAGTGCAGCTGACAGTTTGTGCTAACCTCCACTGAAGGTGTTTATATTAAGTTTCAAATATTGAAAAAGGCAGGAAGAGCAGGTTTCTGCATTTATAATTGGTTGTAGCAATAAAGTCTGAACTCCACTCGAGGGTCCGTTTGTCTCTTGTCTTGTCGGTTTTTTTTTTTTTTTTTTTTAATGGTGCAGCGCGGGGAGATTAATGAAGCCTGTATTTGTGAAGTGGGAGGTGTGACATTCATATTATCCTCGGCACTGTTTCTTCTAATGAGCACGGGGTTTTACCTTCATTGTTCCTTTCATCTGAAGGTAACCCATCATTGAGCCGACTGTTCACACACTTCACAGGACTGTTCTCTCTCTCTCTCTCTCTCTCTCTCTCTCTCTCTCTCTGCCTTCATATTATATTATTGCATGTCACTATCTTTAAATCCCAGTTTTAACCTGGGGACTGTTGGAGAGGATAACCTGCCCAAACAACCAGCGCTCGTCTTTCCTTCTTTCTGCATCTTATTCCATCTCCCTCTATCCCATTTTCAAGCCCAGCACAGTTTAGCAGACGGCTGTTCCGTCATGATCCGGGTCTGCTGAAGATTTCTGCCTGTTAAAGGGAATTTTTTTTCTTGTCACACTATGACGGATTAAGCTGGGCTCTTTGTAATATAGCAATATGTAAAGGTCCTTTATCTACTTCCTGAAAACATAACAATGAGCATGCTCTGTTCACCTGCTCTCTTGTTAATGTTAACAGACAAACAGTAAACAGGTCCTTCAACACTTGAATTGATGCTGTACCAATAAAGACTGACTGATTGTGGAAGAGTTAATCAGTGAGGCCTCGTGTCCACCAAGCGTTTTTAAAGGCAGAAGAGTTCTGACTGTGTGTTCACTGAGCGCCTACATGAAGCACATCCGTCCTGTCTCCATGACAACAGACTGTTCACAACGACAGCTGTATGACCGAATCTGCTCCGCCAACTTTTTACTGCACGTTTTTTTTTTTTTATTAAAGATTGTTTTAGCGATCAGACACGGAGCAGAGAGGATGTGGATACCAGACAAGATCCGCGGGCGGCAGAAATAAAGAGAATCTTTAATTAGATTGCTAAAAGAGTGCTGCTGTCAAATAAAAAATAAAAAACACTCACACAAATCAATCTAAATTTAGCACAATACGGACAAACCGTGCGAGATGATCTGTTCACTGGTTTACATCTGGGCTGTAGAACGTGGCGAGCAGGCCCATTAACCAGAGCTGCAGCCACTGTTAGTGACGGATGGCTTAGACATGACATTTACCAGTTATATATTCATAATTTTCCATCAGGATCAATAAAGTAAGGTATCTGTCAGATGGATTTTAATTCTAATTATGTTAACCGACTTGGTAAGTCTGGTGTCAACCAATCATGCGCATCCTCTTCCTACACAGATCAACTTAAAAACCATCCTCACAAACTATTGGTTTGTCTTCGGTGCGTTTTAGCGTGTCCCTTTAAAATCACCTCTTTTTGCTTTTGCACATCTCTGTAAACATCACTGAACGTTGTGCATTGTACTGCATGACGTTTGTGTCAGCCTACACATGCCCCCCCCATCCCGGGCTGTGATTATATAGGACCTACCTGGCCACATGGTTAATAACAGGGGAGAAGTGGGTTGGCCCGTAGAGACGCACAGATTTGAGACTCTGGTAATAGGCCTCCATCACCCCCTCGATTCCGTTGCAGTACGGGTTCTGTGGATTACCGTTCTGCACAAATAAAACAGAGAAAAAAACCTTAAAAGCCACGTAAATAAATACAGAAATGTACCTGTGGAAAAAAACATGTAGCCTTAGATCTAAGGTAATTTTCACACTGTCAATACATCCGATTAGAAGACTGTGGAGGCTCGCTGTCTTGGGATACGGTGGTGAAAATGTGGTTTTAAATGGATTTATGTTTAGAGTAGGAGAAAGCTGCAGAGAGCCATAAATGTCAATCTTTATGACCTTGTTCTCTCTGCAGCTTGGGTATAACAAGGCTTGTGGGAGCAAGCTGCTCTTCATGGGTGGACTCGGCTTCCTTTCATAAAATGTATATATCCACCACTTCAGAGTTAGAAGCATTATCTTAAATATTACCAATGTTTCCGATAGCATAAAAAAATGCATATATTATCCAATATTGTGAAAAAACAAGAAGTAGTTTAATAGATTATTTTTTAAATATTATTTAAACTTTATTTAACCAAGAAAGAAGTGGGTCTTACAATTCATTACTTAAACAATACAACGTGTTTGTGCTGTTCTACTGCTACTATTTGGATAAATGTTTTAACCATTTCCATCAATGGGGGTCACCAGTTAGAGGCAGCGGGGGGGTCAAACATTTGGGAACCCGTATATAGATATATAGATATGAATATGTGAAGTGGATGTGGAGAAATCTTCTTTACAGTTATTTCTTTTTGCAGTTTATTGCCTTGTATTTATTTGAAAAAAAAAGAAAGAAAAGTGTCTTGTTTAAAAGATGGAAATGAAATATGCACAGGAGATGTCATAACGTCTGATTGACTGACATTATGTCTGAATAGAAGAGGATTAAAAACAACACATTTATCCAAAGAGGAGTGTCTACAGAAGAGCAGGAGGGGCCAGTGGAGAATTTCTGTTTGTTTTCTGTATTTTTGAGTCAAACTGAGAGTCCTCCTTTTAACAATAAACTCCTCCTCTGACGTTAAAAATCCTCTTTGTGCTTCAAAACTTAAAATCCAAATCATAATGCACGAAGTCCCATCTCCCTTTTCTGATGTATATTCTATCAGTCGGACATCCGTAGCAGCCGGTATCCTTCCTTCTATCAGTCATCGGCTTATCTGCAAATGTGGCATGTGCCAATGTCAGTCGCAAATGTGTATCTGTTGAGTTGCATCAATTTCATGCTGGCAAGATAATTTATCTGCACATTCAGAGAAAAGGTTTGTCACAGGGCAGATGAAAACACCTGTTAGATAATCTCTGATTCTTTTTTTCATGGTGAAACATGACAGGAAATGTCAGCAGTTTGGGGGCCTGACACCGTCTCTGAGAAGCATCAGAGACTGTGCAGTTTGTAAGTCATGTGCAAGTAGGATTTCTAGAGGAGGAGCTACGAACATTTTTAAATTAATACATCAATTCCAACAGCTCATTTATAAACAGCAGCGAAAAAATCAAGAAGAAATCATGAAAAGGATATTGGTTTTGGACTCTCAAACATTGAGATTGGATTTTCACAGTCAGAGAAACTTTATTTCCTCATAAACCTGAAACTGAGAGACTTTCTGGACTTTGTCACTTACAGATTCTTCGCCTCGTTTCTTTCTTTTCGTTTTTTTTTTTTTTAATCACACCTGGCTCTAATGCTCTTCTGCAAATCTTCCAGAGAAAAAAAAAAAACCTGCGTGCCGTACTTTTGATTGCAAGGAGACAAGCATAATTACACTAAAGTGGCTACAGCCAAACCCACCATCGAAAGACAACCGCATATAAATGTAAACAAAATGCATAAGATGACCTTTTCCTGGGGATGGTATCTACAGGTAGGTGTGATGTGGTGATAAAGAACTTCAGATTTTCTAATGCACTTCTGTCCGCGTGAGCTTTAATAATGTAAACACAGTTATACGTCTTAACCTTACTAAAGGTTTTTTTCGATAAAAGATTTTGGGGCTTAAAAGAAGACTGCAACATTTCTCACATAAATCAAGTATAAAGTATCTATAAATAGTCACAACTGTCTACAATGAGTAAGAAGCTCCAGTTGTGCTGTTGTCAGTGCCGTTCACATCATGTTTACATGGGCGGATAAAGCATGCTAACATTAGCCTGCTAACACAACAACAAAGGCAATGGCCATTCAAGCCAAGAACAATTTTGTCTGCAGCTTATACTTAGTGGCGTTTAATTATGGTGCTTTCCAATGATATAACTCTTTTGTGCGAACACGTGGGGAGAAGGTTTGGAGGTGTGCTGCTGGAGGAGAGCGGAGGCTTCAGAGCAGTTTGTTTTGGTTTAATGCTGGTGCTCAAGGGCGACATCTACTGGATCAAAAAGTTACATATTCTTCCTTTAAAATGGGCTTATTTTGTAGGCTTATTATTTTTTTGGTTACATTTTGCCCATGTAAGCGTAAAAAAGGATAACATCTTCTTTTCTATCTTAAACAGGTGATCAATAACTTGATCACCTGTTGTGCGTGCAGTTAAACAAGAAAAGCGCAGCAGCTGTTTCAAACTGTTTTATGCATCCACATATTTGTTTGCACATCAAATACCTCCTCTATTCAGATTTTTAATTGCATTAGATAGTTTTGACGTGCACACACCGCCTGCACGGTAAATCACAACCTCCAACTAATTGTGTAATTGTTTGTACCGGCGCATTACAATCTATAGACGCCCCCCTCTTCCTCCTCTTTTGTAAGTGAGCGTCTGTCTGATAAACAACGAGGTGGTGAACTTCCCTCAGAAGGTAAAGTGGCATTAGACTGTGTAACACTCACCCCTTAAGGGTTGTATTCACTCACACAAGGGATTCAGGGAAGGATTAACTTAAATCAGAAAACTTGTCGTTAAAGTAACTAAACCCACAATTAAACCATTTGTCTAAACTCAATTCAATTTAATTAATGTCGGGATTATCCCAACTGATCATTAACACAACAAAACAATTTTATAACGCCCCAAATAATCACTTCAACAAAACCACAAAACGAAAACCAAATAAAGCAAACAAAAGTTCATATTTTACGGTCTCTTAGTCTCAGTTTGTCCAAAAATAAATCCTCCTTATGCGCATCCCAAACGTTTCGTCATCAAAAATAAGCGACGTAATCCAAAAAATAATAATCCAAACAGGGTTATTCCCACGCAGGCCACAATAAAAGGGAAACAAAAAACGATCTCACCCGGATCCTTGGAGAGCAAATGTCCCGTTCCCTGGCATCGCCAAACTTTTCCTCGTCAACGAGCCGCGTGTCCAAGAATGAATGAAAAAAAAGTTGGAATTCCTTATTTTCTCGATTGTTGCTTTGTTCATTTCATATTCCGCTGTTTATTTTCTTAAAACCCCTTAATCCCCATCAGCATATGAACTTCATTGTCAGCTGCAGAAAAACTTTTCCCTGGCACTGAACTCTGTTTTTTTTTTCACCTGTTCCCTCTGGGCTCTCGTTCTTTTTCCCCCTCCCCTTATCACCGCCCTCCTCCCTTTTCCTACAGGTTAATTGATGCCCCTACATCATTTCTTTCACTACAATGGAATAATATTTATTTTATGTTTCAATTGAATTTCCTTTCCTTCCTCGTTTTGAAACATTCATTCTTTTTGTGGCTCTGTCACAGCACATTGTCCCGGACTGCATGCTCGCACTCTGCGCGCTGAACGCAGCAGCACCGTCACGATGCAGCGAATTAACATTTCATTAACAAGTCACTATGAGAAGCTTTGTGCAAAAAGTTTTTGTCTACGGTTAATTTAAATACTGATATAAAAAAAGTCCGACATATTCAATATTATTTATTATGTTTTAATAGGCTATCCATCAGATTTCTTTTCTGAGCTCAAAATAAAAAGTGCTGCTAAATTAGGCCCTCAGATTTTTTTTTTTAAATATCAGACCATTACAATTTCTGCTTTCACGCTCTGACGCTCTGACGCAGCGACGTGCCTTTATTGTGGTTTGAACGTAAACAAAGTTACAGTAGAATGACGTGTCGGAAGGACATCAAAGGCAAGGTGATGTGTGACGTCACATTCATATCAATTCGAATCTACACTCGGTGCAGTCCTGAAGAATACATTTCATCAAGTGCATTCATCTCCAAGAGACAGACAGAGACAGGCAGACTTATCAAGAGACAGACAGAGACAGGCAGACTTATCAAGAGACAGACAGAGAAAGACAAACTTTCCACCTGTCCTCAGATTTTTTTTGCCAGTTTATCACAACACAATGCCTTTTTTTGCAGTTGGCTTCCTTTTTGGCAGCTTGATTACTAAAACTATGAGGACGCTCGTTGACAAATGTATTGTCCCAAAAGAGGAAGGAGCAGGCGATGACGACCTGAGCACCCCTGAACCTGCCGGCCATGATGCTCCTTCGGTTTCAGTTGACACACTGAGCACATCATCTTCATCTGAATCCTTCGTGGCGACGTCAGACGATAGCGATGACGGGTTCCAACTTCAAACCCCGTCTCAGACAGACCGTTATCTGCCATTAACAGATGTGCCCTGCTCTCCACTTCGCACGTCATCTTCATCTGAATCCTCAGTGGCATCATCAGACGATAGCGAGGATGACTACATATGTCATGGTTTGGTTTGGTTTTGTCTGTGTTTCTAGTTTTAGTTTTAATTCTGTCCTTAAGTGTTATTTGTTTCCTCGTGTGGTTTGTTTCCCTTGTGTGCTTTAATGTTTCATAGTCTTGAGTGTGTCTCTCTGTGTTCTCCTATGTTACCTGTTTGTTTAGTTCCTGTCTTGTGTTTTAAGTGTAGTCTTTAGTGTTTCCTGTTTTATTTTGTAGATCTGGTTTTGGTGGTGGTGTTAGGTTTTACTTTGTACATGTCCTCAGTGTTCTGGTCTTGTGTTCTTTGTTCCTTGTGTTTTCCCGCCTTTGTGATTACCCTGATGTTCCTCACCTGTCTCGTTAGTCTCACCTGTGTCCAATTACCCCTGTCTATTTAGTCTCTGTGTTTTTCCTCAGTCTCTTGTCGGTTCATTGTATTGTCATGTCATTGTCAGTGTCTTTCGTGTGTCGTCATCTCTGGTTGTTGCTTATCCCTGCTCCCTGTGTTTTCTCTGTCTTGGTTTTTGGATTTTGGTTTTGCTAAGTAAGTTTTTGTTTTATCTTTTTTGTTAGCCCTTACTGGTGTGGTTGAAGATGTGTGGCGTAGTTACAAATATTAACCTGAGCGGAGACGACTGGTGTATCGACTGTAAGTTCACTGCATCAAGCATGGAAAGCATCGGCCAGATTTACTTTTTAACACATACCCATTAGAGTTGTTAGAAGATCAATGAAGTGCTGACACCCCTTGGCCGCAACCCCACCCCCCTTCACTGTTCCCTGTGTTTGGTTGCCCCCCCCGAACTGTTACCCGTGTTTGGTCGGCCTTCACCCCCCCCCCCCGGACTGTTCCCAGTGTTTTGCTGCCCCCCCCTGGACTGTTACCCGTGTTTGGTCGGCCTTCACCCTCCCCCCCCCCCACCCCCCCTTCACTGTTCCCTGTGTTTGGTTGCCCCCCCCCCCGAACTGTTACCCGTGTTTGGTCCGCCTTCACCCCCACCCCCCCCCACCCCGGACTGTTCCCCGTGTTTGGCTGCCCCCCCCCCTGGACTGTTACCCGTGTTTGGTCGGCCTTCACCCTCCCCCCCCCACCCCCCTTCACTGTTCCCTGTGTTTGGTTGCCCCCCCCCGAACTGTTACCCGTGTTTGGTCGGCCTTCACCCCCCCCCCCGGACTGTTCCCCGTGTTTGGTCGGCCTTCACCCCCCCCCCCGGACTGTTCCCCGTGTTTGGTCGGCCTTCACCCCCCCCCCCCCCTGGACTGTTACCCGTGTTTGGTCGGCCTTCACCCCCCCCCGGACTGTTCCCCGTGTTTGGTCGGCCTTCGCGGACTAAGAACGGGGAACAGTCCGGGGGGGGGGGGCGATCAAACACGGGCAACTTGTGTTAAATGTGTGTATGTTGTCTTATTGTAATAAATGTGCATGTGAAAATATCTGCATGTCTTTGTGTTTTAAATGTTTGTGTCGTGCATGTGTCAGTGTGTCTTACTTACACGTGTGAGTTGGGTGTGTGCTTTTGAACTATCTTGTGTGTTATTGTGTGTCCATGTGTAAGTCGGCTTGTGTGAGTTAGTGTTTAAAGTTGTGTACATGTGGTAATGTGTGAAAGTAGAGACAATAAATAAGTTAGAAAAGACTTTTTGTCCCGCTCAGCTCAGATTAAGTCCGTCCTCCTCCTCACCTCTTTCTTCTCACTCGGACTCACACAGGGTGTGTGTCACTGTCGTGTGCAACATTAAAAATAGCTATTATGCACCTGCAGAGGACCAAGATTCATACATGTATGGTTTACTGTTTGGTAGACAGTTAACAGTCTAAAAACCAATAATAAAAAAAATCCACATAATCTGAACCAAGCGCTAAATGAATTAAAAGCTCCAGATTTTTTTTTAATCCACAGTGGGTCACACACTCAGCTCTACGAGAGGGAAAATGTAAAGCTGGAGTGGAGCGAGGAAAATACAGGAAGGAGGAGAGGTAAAAAGCAGCAATATAGTCTGTGTTTGTTTTCCTGATTTGTCTTTTGTCGTTTTGTTTCCTGTTTCAGTTTGTACTTCTTGTCCTCAGTGTGAGATGTTGCTGTCAGATCATTTAGAAAAAAGCGTTGATGAACGCTGGTTGGAGAAGCCCCCCTGTGAATATTCGTCTATAGGGCCCCAACACACACACACACACACACACACACACACACACACACAAACAAAGTGCGGCTCCTGTCAGGACCGAAACATCCATCTGTCCCTTTAGGGCCCTCTGACTTTTGTGAGGGGCCACCAGGATGTTTGAAGGGTCTGATTCTGTGTTCTCAGAGAAACACGGAGATGTTCTCAGAAATCGCCTCAGTGAAGAAAAGTAGTTCGTGGGTCACTGGAGTGAAATTCGCTTGGTGCAAAAACATAGAATTAAGAAGCAGAATATAGAAATGAATGTCAGCTGTTTCATAATGTAAGAACTCAAATCTAAAGCAAGTGGATGGGGGGGGGGGGGGGGGGGGGGCTGGATTGTTTTGTTATGAGTAAAAAAAGAAGCAAAGTTAAATCGTTTAAAATCAACTGTGATGTTTTCTGCTCCTCAATGTTAATCCCTGCTGACCTCACAAGAAGCAGACACAGTGTCAGCCATGATTGAGGCTTCAAAGCAACAATCCAGAGACCAATGAGGATCTTAAATATGGACCATGTCCACTTTTTTATGGCTTCTTACCCAAACACCCAACACCAACATGGCAGGTCATACTGAGAGCTTTAAACATGCTCTGAGCTGTTGTTTTAGGGAAGTTCATATTGCATTTTACGTGCAGCATCAGTCCCAGCTATGAAGGAAAGTTAAGCACCTTGCAAAGCTCTGAGACTAGCGACAGAGATGAACAAGGCGTCAATACAAGATGAGCTTTTTGTTATTTTCCAACAAAACTCGTGCACGGCAAAGATTAGAAAGACTATGAAATTGTAAATGCGTTCAAAATATAGGAGGACATCACAAGTCCGCTGAGAAGTCGCAGCTCGCCTGCAGACAGAGAGCTTTTTAAAAAACACAGACGACCACACAAGCTGGTCAAAAAATGAGTCTGAAAGTCTGAAACAGCTGAAGAGTAAATGCAGAGTCTGGATCTGTGCCTCTGATTTGTGCGTCCCCATTAAAACAGCTTAAGAGCTGCTGCAAAACATCTCAAGAGATTACACAAAGTGTCAAAAAAAAAGCCTCTGGTCTTTTCTGATCTCACTTTGTACCAATAATCCAAAGCTGAGACACAGACGCAGTTTCCTTTTTGTGTTGTACCAAAGTTAGATAAAAGACAGACAATGCTCTCACTCTGTTGTCTTTAAGACTGAGGACACTTTTATGTCATTCTTTGAACTCTAAAAAGAATTAGACCGTATGTACCAGAATTTATCTCGACTTTTGTTTGTCTTCAGGCTTTTGGTAAATCAGCATCCTCTACTTTCATATACAGAGTGCTACCATTATTGATTTTATGTCAGACAGCTAATACTTTGAAAATTTTGCTAATTATATTCAAGGGCATGTACAATAAAATGCTTACACTGTGTGTTTTTGTTCAGAGGGCACTTAGGCTAATTTTACATCATGCAATGTAGCTGACAATAATTTCATTATAGTTTGTTTTGATAAATTCAGAGACAGAGCAGCTAAAAGTGATAATGAAAAACAATCGACCCTAAAGGAGAATATGAATAAAAAGAGAGATTTTATCGCCCTTTATGGGAAGAAAGCTAAACTGGAATTGCCTTTTATCTTAAAAACAGGCAGGATTCGGTTGCAAACTGAAGGATAACAGAATTACAAGGATACTCAGAGAGATCAAAAATGGCCACCCCAGGGCCAAAGCATCCATAATGCTCCACTACTATCAAAAAATATTACCCAGTGTAAGAGGCATTAGAGGGTTACAGGCCCTCCAGGATGTAAAATCCAATCTTACATTGAAGATATTACGGACATCTTAGAGAGATGTCGACAGTTAAACTCTTCTGTTGCAGCCTTTCAGTGAAGAATATCCTGAGGGGAGCCGTTTTACATTTTTAACTCGGCATGAGGGATGGATACCAGGGGAAGCATCTTCAAAAAAATCAATTTGGGTGTGTTTCTTTTGGTCTTGCAATAGTGGTAGGAAGAAGAAAAACGTCTCTGTGTTAGGGTGACTGTCTCTTCTTTAACTTCGTCATTTTTGGAACCAAAGTGTTGTTGTTTTTTTTTGTCTTTTCACCCTTTGAAAATATAAAAATGAATGTCTGGTTGACTGGCTTTGAGATAGCCAAAAGAAACTCTGGGACAAAGAAGTACATTATTTAAGCTACCCATATGTTTTTTGGGGGGATTTCTAATTAACTCAGCATGAAACCATCTTGACTAGCTGTGCTTGGTTGCCCATGAGTACGAGCAGAGCTCCTGAGACTCCTTTGCTTTGTAAATGGAGCTTGCATAATAAAATCGGAGTCAGTGGTGGATTTCCCCCACTGCGGCTTCACAGCTGCAGTCCTCCTCTTTAAGAGCCGACTAAGCTAAGTCCTTAATGGTAAGAGTAGTGTGTGTGTGCCTTGTCTCAAGGTCTGGCGCCTCTGGGGAGGCAGTTACTCAACGCTGAGCAGATGTAATGGCTGTAAATGCCTCTGGAGCAACATCTGGAAGTGACAGTAGACAAAGAAGAGCTTTATGGGAGGCTGGGGAGAGTTCAGGAGACAAGCGCCGGGTATTATGTGACATAAAAGGAGTAAAATGGATAGAAAGATGAATGGCTGGATGGATGCAGGGATGAATTAGCATCTCTGATGGATGGATGTAGGAATGAATGATAAGATTGATGCACTGATAGATGGTTTAATGGAAGGATGGATTGATTTTGGGTTGGAAGATGTATACATGATTGAATGATGGGTGGTTTAATAAATGGATCAATTTGTCATGGGATGGTTGATGGAGGGAAAACTGTTGAATGTATGGATGGATGGATGGATGGAAGGATTGATAGCTGGACTACTTATCTGAAACTTGAATGATGGAGAGACAGATGGATGGATGAAAGGACAGACTAATGGATGGATGGATGGATGGATGGATGGACAGACGGATGGATGGATGGATGGATGGACAGACTGATGGATGGATGGATGGATGGATGGACAGACGGATGGATGGATGGATGGATGGACAGACGGATGGATGGATGGATGGATGGATGGACAGACGGATGGATGGATGGACAGACTGATGGATGGATGGACAGACTGATGGATGGATGGATGGACAGACTGATGGATGGATGGATGGACAGACTGATGGATGGATGGACAGACTGATGGATGGATGGATGGATGGATGGACAGACTGATGGATGGATGGATGGATGGATGGATGGACAGACTGATGGATGGATGGATGGATGGATGGACAGACTGATGGATGGATGGTAATCTGTATATGGTTGCAAACATTTAGATTTGACTTTAACAGAGTTTTCTCATAAAACTTTGTATCTTGCCGTCATAAAGCCATTAAAAAGTTCCTGTGTGTACGTAACCTTAGAGGAACAGACCCACAGTAAGTGTATGTGATTGATTGGATGACTGTATGTCTATAAGAAGATTAATGGCCGGACTTTGGATTGATGAAGTGATTGGAAAAAGTTGTGTCCTCACCAGAGCAAACTCGTGTGAGACTCTCCCGTCTGGGGGAAGCTTGGCTCCAAATCCGAGTGCAGGAAACAACTTGTCGCTGTCGTAGTCCTGGATGATCTCTCCCACCGCCCGCAGTGCCATGGCGTAGTCATTCAGCTGGTACGGGCTCATGTAATGGAGCGAGGTGGGCTGGGACGGGTTGCCTGAGACCCGGATGGTTCAACACAATATAACACACATCAGCATCAAAGTGTAATTATGCCTGCTCCCCCTGGGCTCTGAGTCATATTAGATACACACAAAAAGGAGGGGAGTGGGTGGAAGAGGGGTTAAAATGCAGACTGGAGTTTTAGTTACACAAACATTTCTCCAAGGCACAGCTGCATCAGAGGCAGAAATATCCTCACTGGATGCCTCCAACCTCAGAGGCTAACATGAGGAAGCACCATTTTTTTAATTTTTTTTACAGGATAGCTTAAGTAATACAAAACAACTTCGGCAATTTGGATGCTACCCTGATAAGATGAGATGAAGAGAGACCTGCTGAGCCCACAAGATCCTCTCTTTAACAGTCACGAAAATGTGATTGTTGTTTAATTAAAACGTCCGACTCTGCTCTTAAAACTCAGTTTTCTGTCTATAAAGAAGCACGATGCAGAATATTAGCTGAATTTGTCAGCTTGGTATTTTGGTACCACAAGGAAAAGACCAGAACCATATGTGGTCTTCGAGGTCTGAGTGTTGGGCTGTTGAGGGGGAGTCCTTGGTTTTTGCAGCCAACCTCAAGTGGACACTCGACAAACTGTAGTTTTTCAACATTGGCTTCAGTTTTCATGAAGAAGCAGAAGCTGCAGCTTGGGCTTGACTTTTCCCACAATCCATGAGCGCCTCGTCTCGACACACGTTACATGTATTAGGACTTAGTCTGGATTTTTGGGTTTCACCATAACACTACACAACTCTCGCTCCTGACCGACTTGAGTTTCTCTTCTCTGATGTTGAGATGGAGCCTTCAGGCATCATTTAAAGGCCTTGTCAACATGTAAGTGCATATTTAGATACAAACACAAACACACACCTTTTGGGAAACCCCTTCCAGGGTGAAGATTCGGTTTGTGTTTTTAAAATGAGAGAAGTGCAATAGCAGATGTAACCGACTGTAACTAGTGCTCCCTCTGTGTTGAATAGCAGAGCACTTTGAGAAGTGAAATGATCATTTCAGACTGGAATGGTGAGAGCGTGTGTGGACATGATTAAAACCTACGTTTAAAAAAAAAAAAACACCCATCAACGCGTGGACTACGTCAGCCTTCAAATTCAAGACCAAACCCAACTATGTTTCAGTGTATATGGAACTAATTTTCCACATTCGTATTTTCTTTGTTGCATTAAGACCTGAGACAGTTTGTTCTTCCTGTTGACAGGAAAGTCTAATTACGGGGTCATTAGTATGTACTTCTTTTCTCTAAAAAGGCCTCAGACGATTCTTTCACATCCGATGTTCTAAAGGAAGAAGAAATATTTCATGTTTTCCCCTGAAGATTATCACACACTCGGTGGTGCACACGGCGGTGTGTGAGGCAATGAAGGAAATAAAACTAAAGCTTCCATTTTCATCCTAATGAAGGGATATGTAACCCAGTGCAACAACAGTTTTTTTATGTTCAACTATGGAGCTCTTTGGCACAGAGGAATACTGAACATGAGGCGATTCAGGCATTTGAAAATCGTTGGTTTCATCCGGACTTATCTTTTTAAAGACGCAAAAACATATTAGATGTTAGCAGGTGGTGTTACAGAGGTTTAATATTCTGTTTCAACTTCTGTTCATAGTCGGGCTCAAAGACAAACCTCAGACATGATGTTATTACGTGCATAATATCACGATTAGTTCAGCCTCTCTCAGAGACGGGAATGTGGGAAACTGATTTGATGGCAGTAATGAAAGCCATCCATATCTTCCTGTGTCTCCACAATTGTGTTACAAACAGGAACTTAGTGAATCATCTCGGACTGAAATGAGAACATCGCTCATTTGTGTCAAAGTCTACAGCGTTTTGTTTGTTTGGTGAGTGTCAATTATATTCTCTGACAAATGGACAGCTGTTTACCTGCGGGGCTTCATAAACACCGACTACATTTGGAAATTGAATTTGAAGAAACAAGAGTGTGGGCACTTTGCTGTCTGCACTGAGGCAACAACTGAACATCATGTGGTTAATGAAAAATATCAATCTGAGATGAGATATTTTAAGAATCAGATGGTGTTTGAATCAGCGTCAAACTTTCGACTCTCTTTTTTGGTCTCCAGCTGAGTAAAAAAAGGGGGTCATTAGAATGAGGGGAGTAAAAGTGACTGATAAGAAATCTCTTTAGTCCTCACGTCAAATCAAGATCTGAGTGTTAACCGCCAAAGTTTTATCTGTTCGACACACTTAAGGGATCTAATTGACAGGAGCAAAGGCTTAAAACACTCACCATTTGATGCTGTGAAATCAATTGCCACCGTGAAATTAATCTGAGTCCTACAGGAGAAAATAAATCACGTCAGGACTAACATGGAATCATCAATCACGCCACATTATACCACAGCATGTTTCAAAGCATGCAGCAGCAAGCAATTAAGCAGCAGGTTATCAGCATCTGTCTGTCTAAATATTGAAGCTGATGGTGCAGTTCTGCTCTGTGCAGAGTGATCTCTCCGTTCACCGTTAACTTACCCGCCTCTGATATAGTCCAGGAAGGAGAGCTCGGTGTCTACCAGACAGGACAGGAGGGTGACCTGCCAGACAGCAAAGTGTGGTTAAGGTGGAATTATAAAGTGTTAGATTTGCAATGGTTAGAACAGTGAATGACGATAGAGTTGTTGGATCAATTCTGTGTCTTCTATTTAGTAAGTAAGTCAAGTTTATTTATTCAGCACCTTTCAGGAATAGGCGTCACAAAGTGCTTTACAATACAAAGATAAAAACAGAGATCATACAAATAGAGACGGATCACACAAAGGCAGGCCTAAACAGATGGGTCTTCAGCTGCATTTTAAAAGTGTCCACAGAGGTCAAGGCTCCCAATTCTGGAGGAAGACTGTCCCAACATTTCGGAGCCACAAACTTGAAGGCACGGTGTCTTTTGGTTTTTAGCCTTGTTCGGAACCACGAGCAGACCCTGGTCAGAGGACCTCAGGGTCCTGCTGGTAATATGTGGCCTCGGCAGCTCAGTAGCATAAGCTGGAGTTTGACCATGCAAGGCTCTAAACACAATAATAAGATCATTTAACGCTCCTTTCTAATGCTTTGACTCACCAGCGTCAACATGTAAACCTAAAACTGCTGTGCACAGTACACTGAATAGCTATGAGGGAGAAAGCAAAAGGGGCCCTTCAAAATAAGAGCAGCTTCCCTGTCTAAATAATAAAACATCAGGGGAGAAGCTAATCAAGATGTCGGGACTCACTGTTCCTGAGTTTTGGTATTTTTTCTTCTTCTTTCCTTTTTTCTTTGGATTGAGAACCTGTGGAGAAAAACAGACACGAGCATGTTTTTTTGTGTCTCAGCGACGAGCAGGTGACAAAGTGGCAGCAAGAGTTTCTAACTCATGTCTGCTTGTGGGTTTAGTAGACCGCCAGAGAGAGAGAGAGAGAGAGAGAGAGAGAGGGAGAGGGGGAGGGAGAGAGAGAGAGAGAGAGAGAGAGAGAGGGAGAGGGGGAGGGAGAGAGAGAGAGAGAGAGAGAGAGAGAGAGAGAGAGAGGGCATCAAATAAAGAAACTTTGAGAGAAATATCAAGGTTATAGGGAACATATTAAAACACTGTTTCATCGCATCCTTGAACAAAAACAAAAACAAAAACAAAAACAAAATGATTGCTAGCTCAAAAGTCAAAATATTTTTTTTCATGATTTACGATCTGTTACCCCAGGAAGGAGACACAAAGGGCTCAAGTCAAGCGTTCATTCCTGATCTAATCTATAAAGTCACATTTCACTTGAGTACACTGGATGCATTTGAATTAAGAGGGTTTTTTTTACAAGTTCAAATTTAACTAAAACATCACAACTTCATTTGTTTTTACAGATATCTAATCAATCATCTCTTTTTCATGGTGTTTGTCCTTGTTTAAAGGATATTAAAAGGTTTTATTTAAATGTTTTAGAAAGAGTGGCAGCAGTAGATTCACAGTTTATCATCGCGTGAAATGTGTGTAATTGAGGATGTTTTGACCGAGCGCTGATATTTGAGTAGTTTAAATGTGTGACATTTTACAGATAGATCCACAGTCTATCCTCTGTAAATATCTGTCTGAGTCACGACTGTCTGCAATGAAGCGCGAGTCCCGCTGGCTGCACGGAGGTCTGAGCCGTGTTTTCATGGACGGGACGGCCGACCTAACTTACTGTTCTCACTGCTTATTTGAACGTCACGTCAGCGTTTTTAAATCAAGGTCACTCCGAGTTAATTTGCATGCAATGTGAAGCTAGCTAAAGAGCGCTAACATTAGCCTGCTAACAAAACAATTGCAGATCGAGGCAGCGATAATTTTGTCTGAAATTAATGACAGTGAGTTCCAATTTGATAACTCCTTTGTGAAAAACGTGAGCGTTGAGATGAGAGCGGATGGAAGGAGCTGAGGATTCAGTGTCTCCAAACAGCAGGTTGTTTTGGTTTCACGCTGGCGCTCAAGGCCGATATTTACAGGATCAACATGCACATTCTTCCTTTAAATCTGGGGTATAAGTACAAACAGCCTGAAGGCGCCTCCTGTTTAAATCTCTTTGGTGTTTCTTTAAATATAACCCTTTTCAACAACAACTACATTAATGATAATATATTTATGACATTTTCTGACACAGTTATTGCCGCCAGCTGCAGCCCAGTTTGTGTGCTTTACACTTTTTAAAGTTATCAGATCCGGATTTGATTCTGAGCTTTGGGTGTTTAATGTCAAACATCTGGATTGAATCCAGCACAGAAACATTGCAGAGACAGCTCGCAGGCTGATGGGATGATATGACATGTTTGGAGAGAGAGAGAGAGCGAGCGCCCTGTCTTCCTGCCTGCACACTTACTGATTCAATCTGTGCTCCATGAGCACCTTTGCTGACTCTTGACCTTTAGTGGTTTATGGTTTGCTCACATGCGGCCGGTGTTGAAGTTAATAGCCGGCTCACTGAAGGGATGTGAGCGTTAGAAGAAGAGTCAGAAGTCAGTCTTTGAGGAAATAAGCCTCGCTCGATCACATACACCACTATGTATTCCAACCAGGACGTAACCTGCTTGTGCAGTCACTACGACTGTAATCGACTTATAGACCAGAGAGATGGAGGTTTTTTACATTTAATATTTTCAAAATAAAATCAATGAAATAAAAAAAAGCGGAATAAATGAGGACGTGGAGCAGAGAGAGACACAGAACTCAAATTAGATCAAACCGGTTCACCTTGAAAAAAAGATCTCGGAAATGTTTGCTGTGCTCTTGGACTAAACATATTTCAAATCAAATATGTGTCTCCATTTTAAATGAGCAGATCTATGTAATTTAAGCAATACATCAATCCACTGCCGAGCTCTGGTGTTTGTCTATTTTTTTTCTGCTTGTTATCCGTTTTCAAACAAGAGGCAGGAGACATGAGGTGTACCATCGGAGGACTTGTGTTCACATAATTGGGAAAAACTGCCTTCTCCTGACACCTCCTCTGTTATGTTATGGTTTTTTTTCTTGTTTGTTTTTATGATCCTGAGCTCATGGATACCCCCGCACTGTGTAGGCAGCACAATGACAAAAGTGTGACTACAAGCTGTGAGCCCAGCCTTTAATTGTGCTGCAATTACAGATGGATCAGATTCTAATAATGTTTGTTTATCCCGAGATATGAGGAAGACATATATGAAGACAAAACGTTATAAAAGTGGAGCTTTAAATATCCGTGTATAGAGGTCAGACCAGGCCAGTTGCAGAAATACTGTTTGTGTCACCGGGTGTTTTAATGAGGAAGCTTTGAGCGACGGCTTAAAAAAACAAAAAACAAAGATGGGATAAAATACTTTGTAAACTGTAAAATGCAGAATATAACTTTCACTGGTTTCTAAGACGCAGTCTGTTTTTGAAGGTCTCCATCCCGACTCTGCCACAACCTCTCTCACCCAATCCTGTTCTCTCTCTCTTCTGTTTCAGTGCGATCGCTGTGAAACTCCTCCGTCCCGGTCACCTCCAGTCCAGCTCAGCAGAGTTCAGATTCAGTCTCAGAAACCTACTCCTCATCACATCCTAATACACTCTTCCACCACCAGTAGGCTCCATTAGGACGGGGGGGTTTCCTATCCTGCTGTAGCTCTCGCTACCCCACCGAGTACATGAATCCGTCATGATGGAGTCTAATCCCCAAAGACTTTAAAAAGTAAAGACATAAAATCGGTTTTCTGTGACGTGTTTAATATTACCTCGTAGATGTGGAACTGGGATTGGCTTCTGGACATTTCTCTATAGCTGGTGCTGAACTCTCCGATGAAGTCGTGGCTGTAAAACAAAGACACACGTCACATTTCTCCCCAGCTCGGAATAATCCCTCTTTGTAATGATGCTGTGTCACAAAAAGCCCAGAACCTGTAATACGGTTAAAGTCAAGTGATTGCTTCAAGACTATAGATTTTCTAATGTCTTTGTAGTGCGTTCAAATTACCAGTAAAGTATTCTTCAACGTGCAGGGAGAATCAGGGGGGGGCACTAACAAGCTCCTTGGCAACCGGAGGCGTGGGTGTAGCAACCAATTTCATAATTTCATGGATATAATCAGCGCGGTTGGACTCGGGGTCAGAAATAAATGGGGGCTCGGGGCCAAATGTCCTTGAAATGAGGAACGGTGATGGTAAATATATTGTAGGTTATATCTGACTACACGGGTTCAGGGACAAACAGGCGGACCTTTATGAGACACATTTGTGACAAAAATGTGCATCCCTACTTTGCACACATGCTCTAAAAGGTAAAATATGTAGAATTTAGATTTCAATGTTTACATCTAAATTCACTAAAAACGGACTGAACACACGTTATAAACGTATTAAATTGTTGAGGCTAAGTTACCTCAAATATTTCCAACAGCTATCGCAGCCAGAGAAATCTGAACTTAAGAGCCGTAACGGATCGCGTCTTGACAGACGTGAGACGTGTTTATCGTTACCATGGAAACCTGAATGTTAACATCATGGTGCTGCTGCACGAGGAGGCGGGAGCTGCTACTGAAAGCTGCCGTGCTGCTGCTGCTGCTGTGATAACAAGACGTCATGTTCAGTTTACTTCAGGATACAGAGTCAGTAAACATATTCTCCTCCTCGGGTCGGTTTCGCCTGTTCCTTTTGATTAGTATTACTGATTGATCAGTAATCACGGGGGCACGACTCCCATGATTTCTCGTCGGCGAGCCCCCTGGCGGCGTATTGTACATACAGTGTTTAAATATCAGTGGGATCTGGTAAACAACGCATCTCTGAATCTAAAATGGCCTCTAGGAATATTACATAGAATAGATAATAGACAATAATAGACAGCTCTTGCTCTTCCCAGTGGTGTTGATGCAAAAGTACTTGCGATGTCAATAAAATACTTCTAACACATTAGATGGACTGAAAAAGTACGAGCATGGCTGCCTCACCCTCCATCTCTGTCCCAGTCGTACACCTCCACCTTAATGCTCCTGCAGGAAAGGACGAAAGAGGGGGGAAGAGGGAAGGAGAGAAAATCCCATTAAAAACCAATTAGCATCCATTAGATTTACAGTCTTTCTGCTTAAAGTGCTGGAAACTTCGTCCATGGAAGCTCGGGGTCTTAAGTGGTCCCAGCCTACGTAATGTAGAGAGGAGAGTCAGTGAGTATTCCTTTGAAGGTCGTTATTAGAACAACCCCAAGGAGAAGGTAAGGTACAAATTAAATCAGCATTGGAGTGGAAAAAACCCTCAGACATCCACGATCCAACTCTTCAAACTCAAGACGGTTTTCTGATCCAGAGTTGGTGGTGTGAGGGTTAAAGATGAAGTGTGTGGTCATTATACTGCAGCACTATATATAAATTAGATTTACATTATAAAGAGCTATGCTGGATCAAACAGAGCTTTCAGAGCAATTGGTTTTCTGCTTCGTGCTTTGAACGATGTGTTTGCATGAACAGGGACAAATCCAAACCTGGTCCTTCTTTTCTTTGTCCCCCTGCAGGACCATACAGGGCTCAACTGTGTGTGGTTCAGGTTCTCCACAGTGGATTTGATTATTAGCCACAGTGTCAGAACCACCCACGGTAGAGTGACCACGTGCTACCCGAGTGTGAATCGATGGTTTGTTGTGCTCCTGTAGGAAACACAGGCTCGTACGCTGTGAAGGTTTCTTCGCAATTTCCAAGGGAAACAAATGCACCACTCACAATCACGAGTGCCTCAGCGAGCTCTCTCATTGTTGGAGCTCGCTGTTACCATGGCAACGTTCCTGCTCCTGGGTGCTGTATGTAAACTGATAGTCTCGCTGCTGGGCTAGCTAGCTCGTTAGTTATCTAACAAAAACAATTCCTAATAATCTTGTTATGGCTCATTGAATGTAATGTTTACATTCACACAACACAAAGACATGATGTTGTATTATCAGTATAAACACGATAACAAAGACAAATGTTACATTTAAGGAGAGGCGATATCATCCTACTGCTGCATAAGAAGACCACTGAGATCAGCAGCCTCGGGCCCGCTCACCTTACCCGAGCCAAGGTGGAGGTCAAAGGTCGATGGAGCGTTCTCTTTGATGGCAGCTCAGCTCTGTAACAGTCGACTTTCTATCCGTTCAGCTGACTCTGTTTCTGTCTTTTTGCTGACGGATGATTTTATCAGTGTGCATATTTTTGTCCTTGGCTCTTTTACCGTCTTTCTGTTTTCACTGTGTGTCTGAATTAAAACTGCTTTTTTTCTCTTTTACTGAGTCAGTACCTGTGTTACCTGTTCTGTTATTCCCTAAAATATGTGAACAATATTCATACGATAAAATAGCTGTGACCCCATTAAAAGAGAAATGTTTATGTATGTGGGATTCCTGCAGTGTTCGACTGTACCTGTCATAGTCTCCGTTACACAACGCTCTGACGGGAATTTTAAAAGCCTGCCACACCGGATCCAGAGTGTTCTTCACCACCTCTGTCTTGTGGCAGATGGTAAACCTGCGAGAAATGCAGAGCTGTTAACAAGTGATACATCAACTTTAATCACCCATCACCCACATTTAAAATATGAAAAGTTTGAGCATGTTTTATCGTTTAAAAAAAAAAAAAAAGGAAGAATAAAAGTCTCCCATTAAAAAAAATCCAAACAGCTTCTCTTTTTCGTCTCAGCCGGCTGCATGGTTGGTCAATATCTGTCTTGATTGACGGCTGGTTGCAGGCTGCAGAAGAAGAAGATCTAGCCTGTGAACAACTGTAACCGACCAGCTGACCGACACCTTGCTAGCTTTCATCGCAAGTTATTGAAAAAAGAAAACAAAGCTTGCTCCATTTAAAAACTTGCTACGAATCATTTGAGCCACAATTCAAGTCATTGACTGCTTTGACTTTGCTTTTGACATGTTCATGGGGCCTCACTTTGTTGAAACAGTGCTGATCAAATTGTCGATGGCGCCACAGAGGGGGCTGATTCTGTTGGCAGCAACGAGAGCAGAAGTATAGATCCAGTGAGAAGCTGCACCAAGTTCATCTTCAGTTTGGTAAAAATCTTTTGTGAGCTTCGTCTGGACGCAATACAGGATGATTACTCGTGAATGTTCAGCTTCTGTAGTTTCTAAATCAGCAGTATGAGTACAGAAGAAGTTGTCATTGTCCTTCCCGTTTACTGAATTACAGCCTGTTGTTGGTTTTTTTGAGACAAGACTTCTCTGTCAAACTGTAGTGGGACTGCTGATTATGTTGTACATGTGATTCATGGAGCTTGTATGTACGAAGAAGAAAGAGGTAAAAATAAAAAACCCCGAGAGCACCTTGTGTGCATGTTATTAATGGAAGTTTTATGTCACAGAGCTTTTTTTTATAAAGCATGATCTTTGGCTAAAATAACTTCCTGCTCTTTTTTTATGCGTGGCACCTCGCCTGGCTCTTTGTAAGCGTGGCGTGCGGCTGTTAAACCCTGCTGCTGAACATTTAGGCTGCTTCAGTAGATACCCAGCTGCACAAAGAGAGAAAGTGTGTCTCCTCTAAGACGCTGAAGTCGACCTGAATAAAAGCATCTGCGGGGCAGAAGAAACTGTGACCCCGGCATACAGTTTTCACTTAACTCAATCTTATCCACCCTTTCTCCCTTTATTTTCCTCTTGTCAGCTCGGATCTATTATATCTGCTCATCCTCCTCCTGCTGCTTTCTCCTGTTAGCGCCTGGACGCCATAAGTCACATATACAGCAGCGAGAATTATGTAACATCACATAGGCAGTTTAGACCTTATATCGTCTGTATGGGAGCTTTTTGGAGCATGAAAAAAACAACAACACTCCCACTCCGTATGAATCGCAGGCATCTTTACATGCTGTGTATGTTTGCTTTGGTGTGTCAGCCTGAGATGGCTGCTTCTGATAATTCAGCAAATTGATGTCCAAATAAAACCGCGGGCGAGCAGCTTGTCAACTCACGATCCGTCTTCGTTGCTCCGGTAAAAGACGAGGAAGGGATCCGATTTTCCAAAGAAATCCTTCTTGTCCAGCTTGTTGCCACAAAACTGCAGCATCACCGACTCCTGAAAAAAAAACACAAACGACAAAGAAAATAAGTCAACAAAAAGTGTAGACGTGAGGCAGCCGCAGGTCCAAAAACTGCAAAATGAAGTCATGTTATTTGTCAAAGTGATAGTGAAGGATGACAAAAGACTGCGTCGTCTGTTGGCTCGTGTTCAGTGAGTTTTTCTGGAGCAGGGGGAGGAATGTTTTCAGTTCACAGGAATTTTATTTTGTCTTGCTGTGGCTTTTTTTTTTTTTAAAGATTTCATTTCTTTATGCCTTTATATCAGAGATATGACCGAGGACAGAGTCAGAAACCAGGGAGGGAGGGAGGGAGGGGGGGAGAGAGAGAGAGAGAGAGAGAGAGATGGGATTCGAACCAGGGCTGTCCGCTCTTGAGGATGGTGAGAGCTGAACATGAAGATGTGTCTCCTGCGTGTCTCCTGCCTGTGCTGACAGCCGTCACAGCAGGATGATGGAGGTACACGCTCAGTTAGGCGAGGCGGCTTTTGAGTGAATTTATTTTGAATTCTTCATTATAATTGAAAGGTAAGACGGGAACAATAAAACATAATTGGAAGTCGTTTTTACTTTCTGACTTCTCACTTTCAGTCACAACAACATTATTTATTAAAATCAAGATTATTACACGCTCATTTTCATCCTGACGTTATTGTTACACTTGCAGATTAAATCTTCTTCTTCTTCTGGGTTTTGATACAAGAAACAGGCTCCCCCTGCCCCACACACACACGCTTTTATGTTATTATTATTATGTTTGAATTCCTGTGTGTGAAAATAAATAAATGAATGCAATTAGCTCCTTAAATGTAAAATGTAATGACGTGCAGGGATTCAGTTTTAATTAAGTGTTCCCAATTCTGTTCCTCATCACTCCGACTTCACTCTGTTCTGGTTCTTAAGTAGGCCGTTTTCTTTGTTCCCTCGGATGTGTTTGGAAAGAACCCAGAAAAAGAGATGTCTGACTTCTGTGCCAACTTCTCTGATGACTACAATGCATACATATTGCATGAGGAGAAATGTCAGAGGAGAAATTGATGCCTCTGCCTCTTTTACGATGGTTTTGCCTCCTTGTGCTGGTCGATACGTTGGTTCAAAATGACAGCTCAGACTCATTTCTCTTTGATTTGAAGGGAAGGACACCAGAATGTGACATCAACCTCTAGATGTTTTGATCTCAGACACACACACACACACACACACACACACACACACACACACACACACACACACACACACACATCGGGCACTTCACTGCAGATATCTTGTTTGG
The DNA here is from genome assembly GCF_947650265.1 of Symphodus melops. Taxonomy (NCBI): domain Eukaryota; kingdom Metazoa; phylum Chordata; class Actinopteri; order Labriformes; family Labridae; genus Symphodus; species Symphodus melops. Next base: position 26,140,431 of record NC_136696.1, on the reverse strand, counting down.
AGTAGGTGACGCATCTCGAGGTGGCAGAAACACAATGGGCCCCAAATGGAAAGATGGTTTCTCAGATCCAGCAAGTTTTTACCTGAATGTCTGAGGTTTAATAAAAACAGGGATTCAAATAAAAGCCAAGCGGCCGAGGCGGTGGGTAGATGGAAAAAAAAATCATCGGCCAAATAAGAAATTGTGTTTTTGTGTCACATGCACATCTGACACATTTAATCAAAAAAAGCTTTATGTTCTGTTAAATCAATCACAGATTTTATCAGATGAGGAAATAGGTCTTTATTTTTTTAAATACATAGTTGATGACATCATGCAACATAAACTGAAGTGGACTTTTTTAAAAAACAAATCTGTGTGTGAGACTCTTATTCACGATAAAGCTTCTACTGGCCTGCAGCAACAGAATGTATAAAGAATGGACAGAGCGTAACCTCGCCTCAAATGAAGCCAAAAGATTTAGAGCTCCCCCTACTGACTGTCTTTAGTATTGATCAAAGACCTCGCCTCTCCTGTTCGTGCAAGGGACATGTTTTTAGTTTATCACGCTGATTTGAGGTTTTTTTTTTTAATGAGTAATTTGGCTATAAAAGAAGTATACAACGCCGTGATTGACAGCTCTGCTGAATGATGTCGCTCCTGGAGAGCTTTGTGCACAGAGTCAAAAGAGAAGAAGAAGAAGAAGAAGAAAGAGAACATAAAGAACACAAACACATGACTTATTGAACTTTCCATAATGTTGAGCGTCTGCTTCAAACTGAGACGAGAATCTCCTCCGCTGCGGACGGTAACGACCTGACGGGTCTTTGCCGGTTTATCGATAAGTTCAATGCGTGCTTTTGTGAACAGAAGGGTCCTGACGTCAATACCACAGCACTTCATGTCGATCTCTGCCGCACTAACTCCGGCTCCAAACGCTGCAGATAAAAAGTATGTTCGCTCCATCTTTGTACAATGCAAGGAGGTTGAGGCCCTTTGTCCATCTCTGTCAGAAGGTTTATACTTTTATTATGTCAGTATCAAATTTTATCCCACGCTCTTATCAAGGGGGGAAAAAAACGTACGTTAATGTTTTGGTAAAAAATCTGAAACCCAAAATGTGAAACCATGGCAACGGGGAAAAATAAAGGGACTCATGTTCTGTTAGCTGTCGGAAGCAGGAAGGACAACAAACATGCCCTTTAAATTATAACACAATCCAAGTGACAAGGAAAGGATTTACCGGGTAGCTAACTGTTAGCCACATGTAGCTTGAAGATAATGTTCGTGTCCCCTGAAGTCTCGTTTGAATGCATGAGGTCACACTGTTTTGAGTGTGTAGACTCTGGTTGTTGGTGAGTGATTTCTTTAGTGTGTGATGTGCTGAGTTGATCATCGTCTCTAAAGCTGTCATTATTTGACGTGTGTGTGTGTGTGTGTGTGTGTGTGTGTGTGTGTGTGTGTGTGTGTGTGTGTGAGTGTGTGTGTGTGTGTGTGTGTGTGTGTGTGTGCGCCGGGCGTTGAAAAGCAAAGGGAGAGTTAACGCATTTCTTTAATTGGTGTGAAATTGTTTACAAGAGTAGAACCTGAAACAAAATGTTCTTATTAAAACCAGACTTGTTGTCACAAAGGATTTTTTTTTTAGCAATTAAAAAAGTTTGGTGTCTGAACCAAAACTTTTTTTTTTGTGTGTTTTTCAGATTAGTAGGGCTTGTCACTTTGGGTAATTAGAGGAAGAAGAGCCTGAAATAAATCAACAGGGAAGCCAGACACACTCTTACCCTGCAGTTGCTCAGCTCTTCTGCTCTCACTATGATGGTGCCACATTTCTTCCCCGGGATCCCACTGGAAGAAAAGAGAGAACGGTTTGAGAGTAGAGACATTTAATGAGGAAATCTGTTGCTCAGAATCAGCTCTAACTTACATGATAATCACGTAACACAAGGCGATAGCAGCTGTTGATTTACATTTTTAAGATGGAAAAATGTTGTTTTAGACTCCCTGACGGTTTTCTACAACCAGGATTTGGAGGATACCACATCAGGTGAGTTGTGCGACGAGGCCTTGAACACATCTCAAACACAGGCATGGTCAGTGACACGACGTCGACGTCTTTGTTACCAAGCACATATTTTAAACAGCTCCTCAGCTCTCACATCTGGTAGGTTCCCTGTGGGGGGGCGACGTGCTGCTATGGACCCCCCGCCCCCCTTCTGTGTCCGTGTGTTAGAAGCCCAGGAGCTCTTGTCCCTTGTGCTTCCCCCAACCTTACGCAAAGTGATCATGCACGAATACAATCGCCGTCCTCATTCATGCACGGCCTTGCTCCGACCTCCACCTCAGCGGCCAGAAAGCGTGGACAACTGGAACGCAAGAAAAACAACGGAGAAATCCTTCCTGCATCTTATCCCGTCTTCCATTTTTCTGTAAAATGAGTAAGATCTTTTACCTGCGAGATATGTTGTTTGAGAAATAATGATTGATTGATTGATATGTGCAAGAGGTGTAGATAATCATCTTACTTTGCCAGAGTTTTGGTCTCAACACGATGAATTTGTCGGTAGTTAAATCGACAGACCTCCCAGCAGCCGACACTTTCATTTGAAAAGGGAGCTAATTATCTTTCTATGGCCTCATCCTTTATTTTCTGAGGCGACGCCTGCGAGCTGCTTCAGGCACAAAACTCGAGCTGCACAGATCCGACACTGACGTGCGTCACTCTCAAGACCTCCAATCACACACGTCCTCCCAACTCGGTGGTCCATTTAAGTGTCCTAAGTGCTGCACTCACACGATCTTTCTTTGGACTCTCATGCTTCACGATCTACTCTGAAAAAATACATTCACAAGTGTCTGCAGCGCATTCGGGTTTTTTTTTTTTTTACATATTTTCTGGTTATTGGTTACACACGCATGAGACCTTTTAGACGCGCACATGACTGAAGAGAAGTCTGAGTGTGGCTGGACGGAGCTGCTACACAGGGAGCTGGACGGAGCTGCCGAGGGTTTGATGCTCCTCTGCAGAGCTTGAACAGGCAACCCTCCAGTTCTTAATAAATATCCATCCGTTTCTAATCTTACACACAAAAAAGTTTTGTCCCCGTTTTGTTTACTTCATGATGCTCCATCGCCGCACATACTGGATTCAGGAAGTTTGTTTTTTAAACATTAATAATAAAAACTTGACGAGAATGTTAATTATTCTGTGTTTAAAATGTCAGCTGATTGCAACAACGGACCCCCCGCAGACATGCAATCACATTTCTCGACTTTTCCAGTATTTGTCACATTTACATCCAGGGCCTGATTTGTGTAGATGGATATTAATTAATGCTTGATGAAGACCTTCAAAAAAAATCAACGTGAAAATAACACCACATCCAGTGACATTTCAGCTGCAATGTTTGTTTACATCGTGAGCTGGCGAGGCGTAATGCTCAGCCAATAAAGCCAAGGGAGACTGACCACTAAAAATAGACTGAATGAATGCCACAAACCGCGGGCCTAATTCACAACGACCAAGAGGAGAGATCATTTCATTTGGATAAGTGACGTCCAGTAACGGCACAACAACAGGCAGAGAGCGAGATTAAACGACACGTGTGGAGAAAGTGAGGAGAAATTGATGCACGGCTTTGAAGCTCCCCGCTCATCACCTGAGACACACAGCTGTCCTTTGATGCACAGGGAAGAATTCAGGGATGTTAATTTATGATGCGAGCTGAGAGATCACACGGTGAGGGGGGGGGGGGGGGCAGATAGAGAGAGAGAGAGAGAGAGAGAGAGAGAGAGAGAGTGGGAGACAAAGACAGGAAGGACAGAGAGAGATGGAGGAGGGGATGACAGGCTGAAAACATCCACGAGAGATTTCCTTTTTTTTAGTTGGAACCTTTTGAGCTCATAATCAATATTAATGTGTTCATAATGAGGCAGATTATTTATGATTTATTCCAGTCTAATAGAGTGGTTAAATGAGCTGAATACAAACCTGGACCAGACTGAAAAGTGTATTTAATAAGTGCATGAATAAAATGTTCTTTTTTTTTTTTCATCTCCAACATAAACTGTGCAGACTGTCAGATTTCACGACACTCTCAAGGAAGAGCACTTTTGTTTTTTTGAAGGGGGGGCTTGGTAACTGATTGCTGTTCTGTTTACATCAATGACCTCCACTCAAACTTTTGTGGCAAACTGTACATTGACCAAGCTTTGCCGCAGTAAGCAGCAAGAATACAAGGTATATCTATATGACGGGGACGTGAACAGCAGCTTTATGAAAAGTTGAATGGTTTTCAACGTGAACGCTCGGAGCTCCGAGCGGCCGCACAACAAGAAGCAGAGCGCTCAGAAAGAGGCGGGGACCTGCTGCTCATTGCAAACTCAGAATAAAAGCTAGGCGGACGTAATAATTATAAAATAACTTCAATAAAATAAGTAAAGGCAGCATGTTAAAAAATGAAACTATGTGGTCACAAACTTTGCGATATCGCCCGTCTGGCTTTAAGGTTGTAAATGACGATCTGATGAATTCAAAGTGAGTGTTTAAGAGAACAAAGCCGTCTCTGTGCTGGAAACATGTTGTCTTAGTCACTGAAGTTAGTGATTTCACACAATCTAACAATGGAGCATGTTATCATCTCAGTCGTGTCTTTGTTTCTTCTTTATTCTTGCCATCCGCCTCCACTCCACTGAGCAGCAGTGTGATGTGTTTGACTTAATAATGCCTTTTTGTTTGTTTCACTCGGCGGCGTGTAAAACGCACACATGCAGGAGTACACACTTCAAAACGCAACGGAGCGTCACACAAAACAGCTAAAAATATCTACGAATGTCTTAAAAAAAAAAAAAAAAAGGCTAAATATAAACATGCAGGTACACACACACACACACACACACACACAACTCACATTTCTGAGTGAATGACTGTAGGCAGAGGTGATTACATAACTCGGCGACGGCAACACATTCTTACATCATGTTTTTTTGTGCCATTCTTCAACAGGCCCATTCAGCTTTAACCACTCTTTGATTCTGCCAGGCACACACACACACACACACACACACACACACACACACACACACACACACACACAGACACACACTAATACAGACAGACAGTCAGAGATTTAAATGCCAGGCCTGAATACTCAATCCTCTCTTACTCTCTTTCTCTCTCTCCACACACACACGTGTGGAGCACACACACACACACACACACACACACACACACACACACACACACACACACACACACACACACACACACACACACACACACTGTGTGTGTCAGGGAGGGGATGAGGCCAGGGTCAGACTACTGATGGCTCGCTGCCCGGGAGGAAAACAAAAGCAACAACAAATCGTTCTGTTCGGAGAGCTGGAGAAGATGTTGGCGTACTGCTCTGTGTGTTATAATGACAGTCACAGTGCTGCACACACACACACACACACACACACACACACACACACACACACAAGCCTATGTAAAGACGAACGCTCCCTTACTGAGTTGTTGATGTCTGATGAAACACTGACTTTAGATATCAGACCATTAAGTGGTCCAATGTTTGGTTTTCATCATTAGCTGGAGAGCCCTTAAAATCAGCCTGAGGACACTTACAATCAGCCAGAATCACTCCTATCAACACATCCACAGCAACAGGTGGAACGAGGCCACAGCTACAAACTACTTTTGGGTGAGAAGCTCCACACAGATGTTGAACATTTAATTAACTGGCCACACATCTTCACACTTGACTCATCCGCAGCGGTTTTCAGATTCTTGTTTTATTTGACCAGGTTGGTGCGATTAAGATTAAAAACCTCTTTTTCAGGGGAGACAAAAAAAAACACAACGTTACAGACAGAAACACAAAGACAGACAAAGTCGAATTTTCAATTTGCATTAAGTGGGAACCAAATTTGGAAGTCAGAAGGTGAAGCAGTCGAGCCAAAAACAACTGCCTCCTGTATAATCTGCTTCCACGTCTTTTCTTTGTCGATTTAAAAACATTGAAGGACGCCAGCTTCTTGACTTTCAACTCCTCCTGCAACTAATTCCAGACCGAGGTTGTGGTAAAAAAAACCCAAAAGCCCTTTTCCCAATTTCTGTTTGAGTGTTTGAGACGGAGAGCATAAAAAGAATACTGTCCAGTACTTTCCTCCACGATGAGACCACAGATAGTGAGGGAGCCTTATGTAGAGTGAACGAGCCTAGACGCCTCACCAGAGCACGCAATCAAAAAAGTAAATTCAGATGTTTACTCGTATGAAATTCTCATTTGATCTTTTCTCCATGGAATAGTTGAGGCTTCAGTAAGGTTTTGGCTTCTTCAGTAAATGAGCTGGGAGCAGACCACTGACATCCCCCCCCCCCCCCCCCCCCCCCGGGTGAAATGTCACTTTTCACTACACACTGTTTACCATCTCCACATGTTTACAGTCTGTCATTAGGCCCCGCTGCTATTTAACTATTCATTTCATCCTGCTGAGGGAGACACGGTAACGCTGTCATCAACATCTTCGCTCGTTTTCACGCCTTTGCTTCTCCTCATTTCAACGATGAACAGTTCCAAGCGATCTTAAAATGACATGCAGATTTTCAATTCAGCCGACTGAATGGAACCGAACCTGAAATCAGCAACACGAGCCCAAACAACTTTAGTGCCACCTAATGATAGCGGCACTCTGATGAGAGCAATGAAATACAAACCCTCCGCTTTTTAATTATGAGCGCCTAATTATAATAGCAACGAGTGTGTTTATTTGTTTTGTTGGAGTCTGTGTGTGTGCAACCTCAGTACTCACATCAAAGGTTTTTCCAGGCGACTCCCCAGAGAGCCGACGATCTCGCCCAGCGTGCAGAACGCCTGACCCAGGAAGTCCTGCAAGAAATGAAACGCAAATAAAGACGAGATTAGAGGCTTCATAGCAAAACAAGATCCTTTAATATTTGGTCAATTGACAAAGTGAACTGCATCAACGAAGTTTCCCAATATGTAGACTCAACGTTGTAAATTCACCATAGATTGTTGCTTCACAAATAAGAAAGAAATGTCCAATTCTAATGGCACCCAAAAGGTCCCAAAATAGCCATCCTTTTATTGACATTTTTTTGAAACATGTTACATGTTTATTGTATATTCTGTTTTTGTATTTTATTTTAGAGCTTGTTTTATTTTTGTAGTCTGCTGCGCTGATGTCACTTCCTGTTTTCCCGCGCCACTCTCCTCAGACAGTATGAGACCCGCTGAGGAGAGGTGATTGTTTGGTTGTGCTTCGGTGTATATATATAGTTAAAACATGGGAAAAAAAACATTAAATAGTAGATAAAACTATATTCCCTGAGGCTCATAGACCTTTTAGTAACGTGTTAACTGTTCAGTTGAAGTATTTAAAAAGTTCCCTTTAAAAGGTTCATATGTTGAAGCCACAACTGAAACTGCTATACTGTATTTCTTTCATTTTAAACAGGAGAGAAAAGGAGAGTAAATCTACTTTGTTTGGCATCAAAGGTCCCTTTGATTCGTAACAACGTAGAGAACTCAGAGCAGTGAAAGCCAGACCGGCTACGTTAGCGTTTTAGCATACCAGCACAAACCGCCCTGCACAGTCACCAGATCTTAAACCAAATGAGAACTTTGGGATGAGATTCGTCCCGTGGATGTGCGGCACACAACTCTGCAGCGACAGTGTGATGATATCACGTCAATATGGAAATCAAAATCTGTAATGAAATGTTTCTAGCACCTTCTTGAATCTACGCCACGAAGAATTAAGTCACTTCTGAAAACAAAAACGGTCCAACATGGTGCACTAGTGAACACTAGTAAGGTTTACCTAATGAAGTGGCCGGTGAGTATATTAGTCACATAATCAAATGAGCTTGACTGACGCCAGCCATAAGAGGCACAGACAGTTCAAGAGCAAATTATTTTCATTGTAATCCAGTTTGTGGTAATTGAAGCAAATTTATAACAGGCATCACGAATCTCCAGTTGTTACGGCCAAACGTCAACCTGTATGTGACCTGATCAGATTCACTTGAAAGTCTGTAAATGATATTATTGGGTTATCATAATCTGGGGTTAATGGTCAATCGACAGAAGCACACGATGTTTGGAATCAGTCTGTAGCCATGATGCTGGCCGGGGTTGACAGAGTAGGATCTTATCGGGACAACCTTGCGCTTGCTGGCTTGCTTGAGGAAAAGAAAAATGTGGAACAAATGTTGAAGCTGGTCACACATCTGTCCAGGATGGGATTCAGAATAATACTGTAAACAAAGAGCCGCTCCCCCTCCCCTCTCAGCTCTGAAACAATAGAAAAGAGCACAGGGAGCCTTTTCTTCTACTTCTGTCATCGACAATAAATTGATCAGTCGATGAGTTAAATGAATGCTGATTAATCACCAAATGTGACCATTTTTCAAATGTGATCAAATGTATGAAAAGTGAAAACAATTCATTAAATGTCTCATATTTTTTTGGGGGGTGTTTCAGTGGGACAAAGCAATCCAACAGGGTCAATGATGATATCGTAGGAATAAGCTGCAGTTTTACCTGCCAGGACCTTTCAAAAAAAAAAATCTATAAATCTAGATAAAGAGGGCATGGCCAGTGAGAGAAATATCATCTGCCGTCACATAGAGGCTGAGACCCACGGGGGGGAAAAGAAGGGAATGTGTAAAATGTTTTTCTTTCTTATCTACCACTAATAAGAACGACATCGTAGAATTCAGTGAGTTAGAAGTCATATAATTTACTTAATTTCTCTTTCTAAAGTGGAGTATGTTCTGCACAGTGACTCACAAGCCCATGTGTGCAAAGGATCCTGCGTCCTTGTTGATCACTGTAGGGTGACCACAAGAGAGTTTGAGCAGGAGGAGCCTTTGGCCAGCAAGAAGAGTCAAGCAGAGAGAGAGAGGCGAGGGCTTTAAAAAAATCTGTTTACAACATGCAATGAAAGTCGGTTCATGCACCAATACTGAGGCCTCTCCTCCCACTTTGTGTATGCATGTGTGCATGAGGAAGCATCCATGTATATGTGTGTGTGTGTGTGTGTGTGTGTATACGTTTGTGTATGCAAAAGTGCTTGACAGATGAGCCGTGTCGAGTCCAGCGGGCAGAAAGCTGCTCCAAAGATCTTTGCCGGTGCTGAGCATTTCTCTCCCAGCCGAGGTCTTGAAACAAAAAGAGATGGTTAAAAAGCTTGGGCGCTTCCATAAGAAGTGTGCTGCCCGCGAGCAAACCCAGCCCAGCGCCCGCTGCACTCAGAAATCTAAGGCCAGAGGCTGAGGCGCCTCAGATTAACTGGCTCAGTGGTGGCAGTGATAAAAAAAAAAAAAAAAAAAAAAAGGGTTAGGAGGGTAACTCCAAATAACAAGATCACAGCTGAATTCCACAAGTCCTTCTGATCACAAGACCTCTTACACAGAGAACACACTTAGAGTGTCTTTAGAGTTGTAGTAAGTTCAAGGGGTATTACAATAATGGCAAAAAATGTAAAAAAGAAATAACTGAATAAATCTTAGAAATCAGCACTCAGACATAATTGGACATTTACTAGACTTCAGAAAATGGGAATTGCTGATTGCAATCAATGTCGAGGCTGAAGTTGGGCTGCTCACAGGTGATCTGGGAGTGTCCCGTGGTTCACACTTCTTTTTTCTTTTTTTTGGGAAAGGGGTGAGGGGTGGTGGTGGTTAGGGAAGTGTTTGAGTTTCACTCAGGCTTTACATCTTCAGTTTTGTCTCTTTGTAAAAGCTTAACACACCTGATAAAATTGATGAGACATTCCCAATTTTCCAAGTTCCAATCACAGCTGCAAGAATTACACAGCAAAGTTTAATTCAAAGTTTAATTCGCCAATATGTGGAGGATTCGATTTATGAAAAGTTTCAGTAACAGGGAACCAGAAAAGAACTTCAAGTCAAATGCAGCTATACTAAAGAACGACCAGACGTCTCCCGTGTCCGCTCTTCTGGACGGTTTTGTGAGCACGGCTCCAAAACGGAAACATCTTTAAACTCCCACGAGGACGGTGAATCAGATGTCTGATATGTCTCTGGTCAAATTATTTAAGTATCACCACAATGCTATTGAAGGCTAAACAGTAGAAATACACTTTATCATACAAAACATTTTCTTTAGGAAATTGCTTCTGTTGTGTATAAAATGATGACTGTGGATTATCTTCATGGTCAGACTATGTTTCAGTCTTTCTTATATTTCGTTATCAGACACATCCTACAGATTCACCTCGCTTTGGTGAACACTTCTAAAAGGCGAGAATGAAGACATTTCATTGGCTTGTAGATGTCAGACAAACTGTAAACATTTCTTCAACCTCGGTGAATCACATTTCCTTTTCAGCTCACATCCTACACTTCATACACCCCCGATAGAGAGCTACGTGAATCTCAAACACGTGTTACAGCTACACAGAACTAAAAAAAAAAGGATTTAAAATAATATATCCTCAGAATTATCATGAAAGTTCTTACTAACTTAGCTAACGTAACTAACGTAGCCAACGTAGCCAACGTAGCTAACGTAGTCAACGTAGCTAATCAGATTAATTCAAGCACTCAGAAGTTCAATAATGACCAAAACTTCATAACTTTCTCGGATGTTGCTATAGCGACCTAGTCTGTGATTTACAACCAATCAGAATAGGACAAGTAAAATCGAGGCAAGCTCATTGCGAGGTCTTCTCGTTATATCAGCCCCAAAGCTTTGAATGATTTTAATTTGAGAGTGCCAGATACAGTTGAGCCAGTATTTAGCCAGTCATCTTCAGTGAACTGCCTCACTGAAAATTTTAACAGCGTGCTTCGAGGCCTGCTGGATTCAGTGGCCCCAGTAAAGATTCGCAGGTGCCCTCAAAAAAGTCCTTTACCCTGGCTCAATGAGGATTTATTGTCATTGAGAAAGGACTCCAGGAAAATGGAGCGTCAGTGGCGTCATTTTAGGCTTGAAACACACTATCAGATGTGGCAGGATTGTCTGAGTAATTATCAGGCTAAAATGTCGGCTGCAAAGGCAGCTTATTATTCTAACCTTATTATGAGCAATAAGCAGAACCCTAGACTGCTATTTGACACTGTGTCTAAGCTCACAGAGTGTCACCAGTCAGTCAGTAGCTCTGATCTCTCAGCCCATGATTTCTTGGTGTATTTTAATGATAGGGTTGAGGGCATCAGAAACAACATATCTCAGTCCTCCACTGTTGTTGGGGAGTGTCTTTTTGCCATGTCTGATCACACAGGACAAGGCCTGACTGAATTTGAGCCAATTTATTATGATAATCTGACCAAGGTTGTTATGGCAGCAAAATCTACAACCTGTTCGTTGGATCCTGTTCCATCCTGGGTTGTTAAAGACCTCTGGTCCACATTAGGGCACTATGTGGTCACTATCCTGAATTTATCACTCTCTTCTGGAGTTTTTCCATCCTGTTTTAAAACTGCTGTGGTTAAACCCCTATTGAAGAAACCTGGCCTTGATGCAGAGACTCTCACCAATTACAGGCCTGTCTCAAATCTGTCCTTTCTGTCCAAGGTTTTTGAGAAGGTCGTGTCAAAACAGCTCTTGGACTATCTATCGTCTCATGATCTCTTTGAGCCACTACAGTCTGCATTTCGAGTAAATCACTCCACAGAAACAGCACTGACTAAGGTGGTGAACGATTTATTGTTGGCTGCAGATGCAGACTCAACATCCGTTTTACTGTTGCTAGATCTCAGCGCAGCCTTTGACACTGTGGACCACTGTATACTGTTAGATCGACTGGAGAAACACTTTGGCATCTCGGGTCATGTGCTTCAGTGGTTGAGATCTTATCTGTCAGAAAGATCTCAGCGAGTTTTATTTAATAATGAGGTCTCTGAGTCTTGTGCTGTAAAGCATGGGGTTCCTCAGGGGTCTGTCCTCGGTCCGCTGCTGTTTTCTATGTATCTGGCACCACTGGGTCACATTTTGCGTTCGTGTGGGATTGCTTTTCATTGCTATGCAGATGACTTGCAGTTGTATATGCCAATTGTAGCAGGTAATGAGTCTGTTGCGTCGAAGCTTGAGTCCTGTCTAGCTGCTGTTAGAGGATGGTTGTCTTCAAACTTCCTGCTTCTTAACTCGGCCAAGACCGAGATGATGGTTGTCGGAGCAGCAAGACTGAATCATTTGTACGATGGCTTTACTCTGTCACTTGATGACTGTGCCATTTACTGTAGGGACAGAGTGAAAAATCTTGGTGTTGTGTTTGATCAAACTCTTTCTTTTGACCTTCACATTAAAGAGGTGACAAGAGTGTCATTTTTTCACCTAAGAAACATCGCTAAAATTAGATCAATCCTGTCCTTTAATGATGCTGAGACTCTTATCCATGCATTTGTATCATCACGGTTGGATTACTGTAATGTTCTTCTGTCGGGTCTGCCCAAGAAGAGTCTGCGAGGTCTGCAGATGGTGCAGAACGCTGCAGCACGCCTTCTTACTGGATCCAACAGGTATGAGCACATAACTCCGGTGCTCTCCTCTCTCCACTGGTTGCCTGTTCACGCCAGAGCGGATTTTAAAGTGTTACTGCTGACTTTTAAAATTGTAAATGGCTCTGCACCAGCATACCTGACTGGTCTCTTAGATTTGTATGTGCCTGCTCGGTCACTTCGCTCACAGGGGACTGGCCTCTTAGCTGTCCCTAAGGTTCGCAAAAAGACTATTGGTGAGCGGTCCTTTTCATTCCGCGCTCCCACTCTCTGGAACACTCTCCCTACGGACATCAGACTTTCTTGTTCCATTGATGTGTTCAAAGCAAAGTTGAAGACCCACCTTTTCACTGCTGTTTATGCCTGATGTTTTTAATGATGTGTTATGTCTGTGTGTTGAGCTTTTAAGCTGTGTAAAGCACTTTGTCTAAAAGTGCTCTATAAATAAAATTATTATTATTATTATTATTATTTTATTTCATGAATCAATCGATCTATTTTATGTCGAGACAGATTAATCATGATGCAGATAATATCGGCCGATATCAGTCAGCGTCTATGGTGTCAGTTAATTTATTGCAGATATCACTGGATTTATTCACCAGTCTAATGTCATTTCATTTGAGGTTTAATTTTATTAAACAATCAGTGTCCAGCGGGAGGGACGGACATGAGCTATTACTTAAATATCTGGCATCTGCCCCCAAAATCCCAAATTGGTCGAGCTCTAATTTTATCTTTCTTTTTTGTGCCAATTTTTGAAAAATGTGATCTCAAGAGACTTTACAAAGGAGCAGCTCAAAGACCTGACTGTTTGTTATATTACCTCCAAAGAGTCAACATTAATAATCCTGCGAGAACGATCTCTTCACCCTAAAACTCAAAACTGTTTCTGGGACTATATTTTATTACAGTGAGGGAATATCACGCTCTCTGAGTCAGGAGGGGTTTATTCAACAACTCTAAACTTTATCTATTAGATTATCTGCTTGGAAAAAGAAAGTAAATTATTAAACATGTCAGAGGTGAAGATAACAAAAAAGGAAAGTTCTGAGGGAAGAAATAATTGTACTCTTCCAGCGATTATAAATGTAATAAGCGGAGTGAAAGACTGCACTGCGTTCAAATAGTCATGAGGGAAACACAGCCAGCGAAGTCAATCACTGTGTGCAAACAACCAAGCTGCTTCCCTGTCTGGATTCTCCTTTGCTGATCAATTTTAAAATAAGGAATGCAAACTTTGAAATGAGATGACTGTTTATGTTTACTCTCCCACAAAAATACACGGCAGTGAAATAAAGAACTGTGCACAAAGCCATTAGAAGTCAGACTGAAGAAGCAACATACTTCTCATCTCTATTTCATGGAAAATGAGAGGCAGTAATTATATTTACTCGATGCACTGTCTTTGCACATCTTCCCCTGCAGACATATCGGCTTAAGGTATGCAAACCATATGGCGAGAAAAAAAAAAAACATCTGCTGTAGTGGGAGGTAGGAAGCACCCTCAAACTCTGCCAGTGAGCTGCCAAGAGACACACTGTACTTCTGTGCATTTTTTTTTTTTTTGTATCCTTCCAATTTTCCTGTTATTTAAAGCTGTGTGACAGGGAATGGACCAGTGCCTGGACAATGGAGCCATCACTGCGTGCCAGATCTCTAATCCCACACATCCACAGCAACGACAGGACGCATCCAAGCGTCCTCAGCCTTCATGCTGAGAGTGAGTCGCTACGCTCACATTGCTCAGCGCTCTGAGTAGAAGCCCGGGGGCACAGAGGGGATGGGGCTGAGGAAAGGATCTCCGCCTGCAGTTGGCAATGAGTATAAAGCAGAGTAATAAGAACGGGGGCCGGGGGTGTTATAGACAGAACTGGAGCAGGGTGCTGCTGGAGCTTCTGTTTGAACTGAAAGTGAAGGATGAAGCTCTGCTGAGGGGAAATCTGAAGGTAGATGTTTGTAAACCAAGATGGAGGTAGAGAAAGACTGAAGCAGCATGCTGAATATTCCAAGCTGAAGAAAAAACCGAACTGAAAAATGAGGATGAATGAAGTTCCCATGCTGGATCCAAGCCTGCGACGCTTGATGTTGAACTTATGCTGATAATACATATAATCTATGCGATATCAATCAATCTTTTCATAAGCAAAACACTTAGTGACGCTAAGAAAAGTCACAGCGGCAAGAAAAAAACCTGTCCTTTTCAGAGACAGAAATCGTGGGCAAAACCAGGCTCATGCAGAAGAACCGTCTGTGCCGGGCTTGAAAAATGGGAACGGGAGGGAGAGAGGGGATAAGATGCAGGGAGAAAGATAGGGACACAATTAGCCAAATTCGGTCAATTCGGATCCATGTACACGTAAACTGTTCTATTTAAAGTAGCAAAGATATTCCCAAATGCATCAGAGCCTTATGGGAAGATAATGATTTTTTTTCAAGTGTTGGTAAAACCCTTCAGGGAGGTGCTAGCGGAGCAAAGTCATTGTTAAAGGCTTCAGTTCTTTCACTGCACAATGCATAAAAACACAAAGTAAATGTTCCATCTTTTACTTTAACAACCACCAGGGATAACATGGACGTTGTAGAAGAATGATAATGGACGACTTGAATGGAATTAGCGCTTGTATAGCTCAATGAAATTGCCACACAAGCACACTAAAGCGTGCAGCCCAGAAGCATAGCTCAGAGACAATGTGGTGTAAAAACCCTCTGAAGGCCTTAAGCACGGGTCACACAAAAGCCTTATTCCTTTCTTTAGGATAGTTTAAATGCCAACACGATTGCTTTGTCCCTGTTGTGACACTTACCTTTGAGATTCTGATTCAAATCAGGCTGCTATTGTACTGGAAGGGTAAACATTTGGCTGTATAACATTTCCCTGAATGCATGACTGATTGTTGTACAGCTGAGGTGAAGGAGACACTCACGTGTTTCGAGAGGTTGTCGCTCTTGCAGTCCAAATCGTACCTGCAGAGAAAAGAAGGAGAGAGGACACGTCAGAGCCGGGGCCCGTCCAAAGGCTGAAAGGTTGGAGCTGCAGCAGGTCTGACAGTCAAAGGCTGCCGCCGAGCAAAATTAGCAGTCCATGTGACAGGAGCTTCTCTCCCTCATTACATATCATTAATGCCAGGCACTTGTCTGCTAATCACTGCGAAGAAGCTGTTCAGGGTTCAAGTAGGCTTGTGGTGATTGAAGCACCAAAAAAGATGAACTGATCTCATTTCATGCACAAGAGTGTGACAGCGACACTTCACCTCCCGCACCGTATGTAAAAAGAAACGTGCAATCGCATTGTTCAGCACTGCAATAACTACATGAACTGTAATACCTCAAAATATATTTAAGAATATTTAACAGATGTCTATCAACAGTTCATTGTGTTTCACTCAGTACCCGTGTTGGCAACATATCCCTCTTTAGTCCAACCTGTTCCAAAAAGCTCTTTAATTATCTGGACTATATCTGCATCAGAGTAGCTGACAGCTAGCTTGCGCTTCATCTGACTGCAACAAAAAGGTGTAACAGCACAGCCATCTTTTCTGGGGTTTCAGGTTTTATAACTCAGAATACATCTGTAGATCTCAGGAAACAACATACTGCAGACACATGGAATAAATAGCCTATAAATAAAATCACACTGATACTGTAATTGGTAATGTCATACTTGAAATCCAGGCCTGTTTCTCCATCAATGAACAGATTTGTCATTAACAAGCTAACTATTACACAGACGAAGCTTTATGGAGGTTTTTCTTTTATCAAACAGGAAAGATTTCTTCTCTTCATGGGTAATTAAAAAAATATTCAAATTATCTGTAATTTGCGTAAACCATGGGGCAGCTTAAGCAAGTTTGAGGAAGAGTGTCAAAATCCATCCATTTATTTCAACATGTATTATTTATTTACCTTTTATGAATTGGGGGGGGTTAAGTTTAGTTTTTTTAGTTTAGTTTTGTTTGAGGGTTTTTTTTCTTGTTGTTTTCCTCCTGTTCTGTTTGTCCTTTAAAGCCTGTGACATAATGAAAATTACAATAAGAAGACCCAAATAAGAAAATAAAAAAATCCACACCCTGAATCAAAGAACTGTTTCCCTCAGATTAGCAGCACAGTGTAACTGGACCTGGATACGCAGCTTTCACTGTACATCATATAGATGTTTATTTCTACTTACATAATAACTATGTTATTGTTACTATCATTGTTTTTTTCCCGTTATTTCTTTGTTGACATCTTCATGTATATTTGCATCTGTACATATTAGTTCCAGCCCTGTGCGTGTGTTTACAGAGAGCCACTGACAAGCACGTACGTGTCAACACACTCGGCCAATTAAGTCGATTCTGATTCTGATTGTGACAGGACAGTTGGCAGATATCTGGGATGCCGCTTTGGATGAAACTTTACATAGTAATGCGTCTCACTGCTCCACTCTAGCGTGGAAGTTGCATTGGGCCAAAGCAGAGTGATATCGTGTTTGAGTGCTTCGTCTTAAGCTGAGAGGAACGATGCATGTCATCACTTGAAACGCTGATCCCTCCGTCGGATCTTTCACAGCAACTTTTCATGAATGAAACTGAAAAGAAGAAAAAAACAGAGCAGCAGGAAATTCAGCCAGATTCACAGATGACTGGAGTAGATCCTGAACTCATTCAAAAACAGATTTTGAATCCATGGATCCAGAATAGTTTTGAATCAGAAAAAAAGATTGTGAATCGAATCGTGGCCCCAAGGATCGAAATCGAACGTGAGACACCCAAAGATTCCCAACATTAGTTACACGTCTCCATATTACAGAAAGTAGGTATAATACGTGAATATGAGAGAAGACAATAAAAACAGTTGGCCAAAGTGAGCGACCTCGATGTATTATCTGTTTGCCACAGTGAAGTGTAAACTGTGATCACGATGCTCATGCACTTCCTAAAAACACACCTGATATGTGACGTCATCAGGTTTCTCTTTCGGGATCGAAAACTTGTCTTGGTTAGCTGAGATCTTCCGCCTGGACATTAGATACAGCGATACATCGTCGACGTGACTGCTGCTAAACATTGATAGTTTGATTTTTTTCTTTTTTTATAAATTACAGTGCTCTGGACAGATGTCCAGATGCTACACAGGCGAGGATGAAGGGAACTTAAACTGAAGTCACCCGAGCAAAGAAAAAGAAGATAATGTCGTAAAGTCAATGTTCCCCTCAATGATGAAGAGGAGAGACCGACACGACATCCCCGTGAATAAACTCAACACAACTCGACTTTTCATTCTGCAGTCAATCAGATGGATCATTATATCATCACCATGGCGTGCGGCATATCGCTTCATATGGTGTGGTGCATTACCTTGTGATTCCCAACCCTATAGGAGCAGTCATCCAAATTCATCAGTAACAGCTTTACCACACAGACCATATAAACCACTTATCACATCTGCAGAGCGCAGATCCTCCAGCATAATTCACTTCTTCCTAACGTGTCAACCTTCCCAGCGGTGTCAGGTGTGGGTCAATATGAACGTGTGTGTGTGTGTGTGTGTGTGTGTGTGTGTGTGTGTGTGTGCAGCAGCGTGCAGCAGAGTGTGTAAGAGGGAGAGCCTTTCTACAGACAGCATGCCACGTACGATAAGACGCCTGCTGACAAACCGAGGAGACTCACGATGTGTCACTCCAGGAGAGGAGAGCCTTCCATACACTGCTGCTTCCGTTAATGTAATTCCATAAGGAGCGTGAAAACATGCTGCGTTTATGCAACACGCCATCTGCAAAATGCACAGGTGATGCACACGTTCTATTCCTCCCAAACGTTCAAAAAGGGATTTATTTAACCATCTTTAATCATTTGAGAACCAAAGACAGAGACAGGACCGAAGAAGAACAATGTACTCCTGATATATACACATTTTTAACCACACGTACACACACACACACACACACACACACACACACACATGCAGAGAGCGCGCAGGAGGGCATGTCCCAATGTGCCTCGTGAGTGCAAATTATTTGGTGTGACTGAACGTGCGATTGTGATTGTGTGTGTTTTCGAGGATGACATCACCCTGCATGGCACTGGGCCAAACAGGATTTCTTTTTGGTCCTGTGCTGTCTTGTGATGGGGGGGGGGGGGGGGGGGGGGGGGGGGGGAATGGGAATGGGAATGGGGGGGGGGGGGGGTCGGCCGCTCAGAGCTCCGTTTGAACTGAGCGATGATGACTAATGATGGCACACAAACAAACGAGGCCGGAGAGGCAGCAAACAACAGACGACAGCACACTGACACTGGAGCTCCATTTCCTAACATCTCCACCAAACCTTCATAAAAGCCTTCAAACCCACCGACACAAGACGCTGCACAACGTTAGGAGCATTTATTCTGTACCGTTCTATTTATTGAGACAGATTATCTGCAACGTTTTTAAACAGCTTTCAAATAATCATTTAAATGAAAAACGATATAAATGTTTACAGAGATTTGGCTCTCGCGTGATCGTGTGATTCTTGCGTGATCTTGTGATTCTCGCGTGATCTTGTGATTCTCGCGATCCGTTCTTAATTTGTTTTTGTGGACATGACATGCAGTTAAATCACTTTATATCACGTCACAAATTTCTGCATATCGCAAAATGTTTAATATCGCAAAAATATCGCACCGTGGCTCCAGTATCATGATGGCATCGTATAATGGGGCCTCATGATTCCCACCCCTATACAACCAATACATCAATAAAAGATCAATACTTTGTGTACAATATCAAAAGAGAATATATTATCATACCATGCTGCATTGATTGTCCCCCATCCCCACATTGAAACTAAGCTAATGAGTTAAAACTTGAATTTCCCTTGGGATCAATAAAGTATATATCAATCTTAAAATGTTATTGTGAATAAAGTAAATGAATGTTTTAATGGTTCTGATGGACTCATGTTTAAGGAGTGAACATTGTGGAGTGATGAAACTCCACTCATAAGATGTTCAAAGTTAATGCAGCCACATTGTTCTTCTCTTCCTCTCGGCAGGTCATTTCACTTGATATTGAGGTCTAATCCAATTTGTCACCCTTGATTAGACACCCACCCAGGGGACCTTCACTGGCTCCAGTTAACATCTTCAGTTTCAGCACCAGCAAAGAAGATTTTTTTAAGTGGAGGTCTAAACATGGCCATCAGTGAGATGAGGGTTAACAGGATTTCCAGGCACAGAAAGCACCAGAGGAAGTGAAGAGTGTCGAGGCTTTGGGGTCTTAAGGGAAGGACAGCGTGGGATGCTTCAGCAGCAAGCTACTCTGGTGGTTTGCAGGGAGTTTGGTGCTGTCTGTGGATAACCTGAAGGGATGTGAAGCTCAAAGTCGAAGTGAGGCAGTTGGAGGTAATGATGGGCTGAGGAAGCTGCAGTTAAAAAAAAAAAAAAAACTTCCAGACCTCAGGACAGAGGCTGAGGAAAGCAGGAGTAACCACTGGTACTGTAATGAGCAACGTGAGAAACCTGTGCATGTGTAGTGCAGAAGACAGCCTCAGTGTGTGAACGTGTGTGTGTGTGTGTGTGTGTGTGTGTGTGTGTGTGTGTGTGTGTGTGGGCTAAGGCAAGCCATGTCCTCGCTGTGAGTTATCGTAGCATAGGGCCATCAGCCCAGAGGACAGAAGTGGGTCCTGATGCTCTCCCACTCACAGCGTGCCCTCCTGCAGGGAGTCAGCCATGCAGCACACATGCAAACACACACACACACACACACACACACACACACACACACACACACACACACACACACAAATAACATCTATTCTTCTCCATTCCCTCGCCTAAAATCTTGCAAGATTCTCTTGCGTTGTCTGCAAAACATTCCTCAAACATTAAAAATCTACACATGTGCATAAAAGTGCACGCCAAGAAAAACACACAATCAATGAAAACACTAATAGACACACACACACACACACACACACACACACACACACACTCACAAAGTGGCACACCAATAAATCATAAATGTCTTTCCAAGCCGACCAGAAGCTGAGCAGGCATGCTCACGTAAACACCTGCACATGCACACACACCTTTAAAAATCAAATCAACTGTAAATGAACTGTAAATTTAATTCCCTCAAACAAAATATAAACAAAAAATAACAATTAGATAAAATGGACCACTTGTGAACACAAACACACACATTCAACCTACAGCGAGCTAACGTCTTGCCGTGACCTTCACTGTAACCTCCCACAGCTTGTGAGCAGCATGCGGCCGCGCTGACAGACCAACAAGTAAACAAACAAAAGAGCTGTTCCATATTTCATGAGCCATCGTGAAAAAATACAGTACATACGTGCGAGTCCAGAACACAATAGAGAACATCAAGATTATTATAATTACTCTGGACAGCTCGACTGTTGGAGCCACATGAGGACATATGTGACTTTTAAACTTTAACAGAGCCGTGACTCAAAGTACAGGTGTAGCTGATGTAGACAAGTACATTTGAAATATTCAATTCTAGGTACAAAAAAAAAACAAAAACATTCCTGTTATACTTTAAATTTAATGGGAGATTTGTCCCTCTAAACACAGCTGAATTACATGAACTATCCTGGATGATTTACTGACAGCATGTCAGTCTCATTAAACGTCCACTGTGACAACAGCAATGTTTCGCCATTTAGCAACCAGCTGCATGGAATGGAGGTCCGGGTCGCTGCTCTTCTCACCTGTGCGCCGACGTGAGTGGCTGCACATTCAGTAGCTACTTGAATTTCTATCTATCTATCTATCTATCTATCTATCTATCTATCTATCTAGCGGTTGACTGTTGGTGCTCGAATTGCCCCACGGGGATAAAAAAAACTTCTTCAATTGAGTACAATTTTCTCACCACTTCTGTGACTTCATGTTTAAAAAAAAAAAAAGACTAAAGCAACTCCTTAACATAAATGTCCTCACCTTTACGGTGAATTATAAAGACAAAAGACTAAACTAAAAATGCCCCAGCCTGGCTGAAAGTGAGGTTGTATTCACATGGACAAAGAGTTAGACTGCAAGACACATTTAGTTGAAGTTAGTTTGGGTGAACGACCTCTTAAGTTTGGCAACGACTGCCTGTTTTATGTCTCGCTCACACAAGGAGAACACACGAGAGTCGGGACGGAGAAAAGCTTAAAATATTCCGATACTATTTCTGTGTTAGTCTGTTTGTAAGTTTCCCCTGTGCTTTCCAGAAGGTGTTGTCCATCTGCTGACTGCCTAACTCCATGTGAGTGGAGTCAGGCAGAAGAGGATTCTTGAGAGACTAAATTTGGCACAAACATGTTTAATCTCAATTATTTTGTTTTCATAATTGCAAGAGAAAAAACATTATTCATCATTGTCATTATTAAAATGAGAACATCAAGGTTTAAACGCACTGTATGCCACCACTTGCTCCATCAGTATTTAATTGTTACTAACCGAGGTGAGATATATTATTTAAAAGAGAATACATTTATAGTGCGCTTTATTTTGTACCAAACACAGCAAATTAAGACAACTGGGAATGAAAACACACATCGCAAATTATGTTTACAAACTGTAGCACAAAAAAATCCTGCATAAGAGCCGAGAACATAATGGGGCCAAAGGATGAGCTCTGAGGAACCCCAGAGGTGCTTGTTATCTGCTCTGGTAGTTTAAGAATCTCCTGTTTTAACAGAGCAGGTTCATTTTGGCAGTGCGGTCTGAGGGAACTCTGCGCTGACCCAGAGATACCCACCCAGTGCTCAAGGCAGTCAATTAAAATTGTATGATCAAGTGTGTCAAAAGCCGCACTTTGTGCAGAAAGGATTAAGACCGAGCAATCTCCTGCATCTGCTGTTCCCAAGGAGGTCATTTGTTACTTCCACGAGGGGCTTTTTTGTCTGCATTTACTCTCATTCAAAAACATAACTCGATTTTTTAAAATATGATAATGCCATTCACATGCCACTGAGGACAAATGTGTGTTTGGACTGGATGAGGTGAAAGGACAGCAAATTGATCGTAATCGCCACAAAATGCCAAGCGAATGATTCACCGTTTGCACCTGGCCCTGTTTCTTTTTTTTTTTTCTGAAAGCATTGTATGAATGGGATGAATTCAAATGGAAATGATGTTGTAAAAGTGGCATGAAGACTTGTCTTTTATTTAGAAGGGAGAAGACTTACATCTCCCCCTGCACAGACCATGAATATTTCAGTCTTAGCTTAACTTTGCTCCGCACAGAGCAGCACTCTCACCCACTCCTTTACAGCACTCACAAAAAGACAAGAACACACACACACACACCCGCAGCACCAGTGCCAGCATGCATAAGTCAATTGTTAACTCACAGGTCGAAGCGTAGATTCTGCCTCTCCTCAAAGAAATAGTCCAGGATGAATTTGCGGACAAAGTCAGGGTTGAGGGTGTTGTCGATGACTTCTGTTCGGCCAAACTAGAAGAGAAATGAAAATTGTAACATTTGAAAGACTCATTGAACAAACTACAGCCCCAGGAACAAAAGGAATCCCTGTATAATGTAGTACAGCTTTGTGATGGTTGAAAATTTAAGTTTGTTGACATGTTGGGAATCTGACACTCGACACTGAAATTAGAGAGCGGCTGTTCGGAGAATCAGAGCGGAAAGCGTTCTATATGAATTAACAAAAAGTATGTCAATACATGTAAGGTCAATGAGCAGCGAATACAATCAAGTGTACAAGGAAACATATCAGCAGGCTCACATTAAAATCCAAGTCTGACTTCAGACAGCCATTGTTTTTGTCAAATCATGTTTCACAATTTCAAAAAACTAAAGTGGTGACGTGTTGACTCAAAGGTTTACAGTTGAAGGAAGGTTTTCGAAAAAAAAAAAACTAGCATGATTTTAAAAGTAGCATTCTCTCACTGCTGCGTCTTCACCAAACCCCCCACCCTCTCCCTCCGTGCTCCCTCAAAAGCCACGCCCCCCTCTCTTACATGCACGAGCACCATTGGTCCAGAAGCTCGGCTCACGCTTTGACGAGCACGAGGTAGAGAACGAACGTCCCTTATTCAGAGCACGTGAATTATTAATGTCTGTCAGGACCTCGAAATCTGTATCGGGAGAAAATGACCCAGTCGGCCTTTACATTTTTAATCTTAACCTATGACTGCATGTCCATGTTTGCAAATAAATCTGCAAACCCTGAGGCTTTTGTTTTTCTTGGCATTCGCTTTATCAGTGTTTTTACACAAACATGAACGCCCATTAAACAACATAAGCTTCTCATTAAACATTTGTATATTTTCTGCACGTGACTGGTAAGATACTCAGCGTCCTCATTGTGACAGATTCAAAAACAACACAACCGGCTTTATTTCGTACTTCAAAAGAGAAGAAAATAGAATTTCTCTCCCTGTTCTGATAATTCAACACAAACAGACACGTCTTCAAAAGCCTAATTATATTCCTTCAATGTGACATTCTGAAATACTGCATTGCTGCCGTTTAAGCTACCTGGAGGCAGTCACTGGTTAAAGAGTATTCCCCCCCTCCCATGCACTCACCTCTCTCCATTCCCTGTTGGCAATTCCTTGAGTGTACAGCACACAAACTGTTGAATAAGAAGCAGAGGAGAAGGGGAGAGAAACAACAGCGGGTTAGATTGATTGAAGAGTATTTAACTGAATATACAACGCTGCAGAGTCAGCTGAGAGCGTGTTCTTTCCCAGGACCCCAACATGAGAGGGAAAAATCCCTAATTAAATGTCACTAGAACTTTGCCTTGCAGCATGATGATATTTCAGAGAGGGGGACAGGAGGCAGAGAGACGGGGGGGGAGAGAGGACGGGGTTAGTGAGTGTCTGCGTGGGTGGAGAGACGTCCTCCTTATTGACATTCGAGCGTCTCCGTTCCAGGGAGTCTTGGAGTGTTTTTTGATGATGGACCGCTAGTGAAAACACAGCGAGGCAATCAACTGGCACTAACATGACATTTCATTTGCTTTCTAGCTGCCTATACTGTATTCACACACATCTGTCACATGGCAGCGGCTCACAGCTCGGAGAACCCCTGGGACGAAACACTTGGAAATCTCTTTTCACCGGCAAAATGCTGACATGAGGAAAATGTGAAAAGGGGGAATAGCTGAAATGTAAGATAATAAATTACATGTTGGGAGTCAGTTCACCATCTTCAGAAAATAATTATGCACGTGAATAACAAACTACATGTAGAACACATGGTTGGTGTGTTTTTCATCTCAGTGAAATGACCTGATTAAAATCAGGTTAGATAGATTTGTAGGTTTGGGCATCAAATAATCGTTATAGTTTTTAAACTGGAGCCGCTCAAGATCAAAAAACAATCAGATGATATTTGAGGATAAAGCTCAAAAAAGGTATCTAAAAGAAACTCAACGATCAACAATTAAAAAGGATTCACACTGGAACTATTTTGAAGTAGAGACCACCCAGGGTATTTTCAGCATGGAAGTACATTTGTTGTTTATTGTACTGTATTGTCAATACTGTATTTGTATTGACCAATGGTGCGTTAGCAGGCTTTGGGTTGTGCAAGAAAAGCAGTCAATGTGGAAACCAAAAGCAGGCAGAAATTAATCGGCGTGAATGAAATCCGACCTCAACACACTTCCTGTTTCCCGGCCTCAAGCAAACACTCGATGAAATGCAGGATTTTACCGCCAAAGTTTTTCTGTATGGCTCGTGTTAGCTGTTACATATCCGTGCACCCTCCTATAGAAATGATCTTTGAAAATGTGCTTTCATATGAGCAACACAAAGCAACCTGTTTCCAGCCCATTCCACCTGAGCAACAATGATGACAAACTGTAAAAGGCCATGGACACAACCTCTGTCCGTCCTTGGACTGTGTGATTACACAAAAGCAATGAATACCTAAAGGATATCCAACACACCCAGGATGCTATCTTGTGTTGAGTGCAAAGATGGAGTCTGCAAGCTGATAGACCTTCAAGGCAGCCAACTGCATGGTCGGTACACTTATCTATCTATCTATCTATCTATCTATCTATCTATCTATCTATCTATCTATCTATCTATCTATCTATCTATCTATCTATCTATCTATCTATCTATCTATCTATCTATCTATCTATCTATCTATCTATCTTGGGGTTTGATTCCTATATTATTGTATTATTGTTTGTGTTTATCTAACCAGGGAATGAAAATGGCCGTACCTGGTAAAAATGGAATCTGTAGTGAAGGCTGTTTTGTCAGTGTGCAATTAATGACTTTTTCTGACATGTCCCCTGCAGCAACTGTTTCAGACATTAAACGTTAAATCGTTATAGGAAACACTAATCTTGTGGCTGGTTGTAATAATAATTGTAGTTGTGTCTATAACCGCTGTGTATTGTGTGTAGGGTGTAATGTGATGAGACCAGAAGTCATGACAGTTAATAGATCATGTCCACGACTACGCCGTGTTTGTTGACGTGCAAATCCAGAATCTCTACTTTGGTGTTTTCGAGGAATCCTCCATGACACGACTTGTAAATGTACATTTACATATCCTTTTTCTGCATCACAAAGCATACACGTGTGTTTATTCATAATCGTCACCTATGAGACTAATCACATCTGAAGCAGCCTCCTATCTGATGTGTAAAAATGTAGCTTTGCCAAATCTTCCACACTGACACTAGAGCATATGTGTTGGAGGTGTTTGCACTGAAATGATGTTTGCATTAGAGCTTCTTTTTTTTTTTAACACACATCCGTCACGTCCAGCCTCGCTGCTCCCTTTATAAAGCTTTTATGAAAAAATGTATGCAAAGGTCTATAAAAGCAAGAGAAGGTAAAATGTATTCACACTTCTAACCCTAAGTGCTTTTCACAACACACAGGAAAAATACAATGTGATTTAAAAATAATACAAGCAGGCGAGGCCAGGCACTTAGAATAATAAAAAAAAAAAGCATGTAACAGTAGGGTGTCAGTAAAGACAGGACACTACGGAGGTTACACACTATGCAGGAAAGTGGGCTCTACTTCGTTTGTCCACCTTGCATGTCAAATATAATGTGTTTGGCTTGTAATGATAACTGAACTTTTAAGGTGTCATACAACAAGTGGGGGGGTTCAGGGTTAGTTTCCAATTCCTGTTTTGATATCAAAACCACTGAAATGGAAATCCTGCATGTGGTTTTTTTTTGTTTTTGTTTTTAATGATCAAATCTGCACTCGTTTCGCTCACAGCAGCTTTTGGTTAAAAATATGAAGATTCTGTACTTTTTAATTGTGCTGGACATTAACATTGATTGGCACACTTTTACTAAGTGTTTCAGAACAATACAAAGTGTTGAACCTCTTAAAGGCATACTTCAACCATTTACATGAAGCTGTGTATCATTAGAAACATGGTAGTAGTGTTGAACGGTCGTCTATCCAGCCCGTATCCAGCAGAAAAATGTGTTTCTCTTTGCTTGAAAGTTTTCTTCACGTGATGCAAAAAGCGTCATATTGCATCACATGAAGAAAACTTCCAGGCAAAGAAAAACATGTTTTTCTCATCTCAGGGCAAAATGAGGGTTGGATTCATGACCATTCAACACTACTACCATGTTTCTAATGATACACAGCTTCGTGTAAATGGGTGAAGTATCCCTTTAACTTCCTTTCTTCCTGATGCTCAGATACTCAGGAGGAATTATTTCTTGGACAGAAGTCAAACGTGGAAACTATTTGAAGGGTTACTGGTCGATGCTTTGCTGCGGGTTTTGAAGGCTCATAAAAACCTTTGTTCATTCTGACTTCATGATGTTCCAGCTGCTGGTTGTGTGCAAAAATTAAAGGGAAGAACTTTGAACAGGGAAAGGTACTTTTTAATCTACGGTGGCTCACCGAGGTCAAAAGGTGAAAACATTTAAATTTAGCATAAAAGCTCTAAAATGAAAGGTCTTGTCAGAAGGGGCCTCCATAAAACACGGGCACAGCTGATCTTATGACATCTGAATATGAAGGCAAAGCCTTTCACCCTTTACATGCATTATCATTAATCACTGAATTCATTCACCGCAAATTAATGCCTGAGTTAATCATGAGCTGCCAGTAGTTTCATTATGGATTCATTAACTGTTGTGATGGTGAGAGGAAATCAAGCTAGGTTTTAAATCATCAAACTGGGAAAAAAAAAAGTTTAGCATAAAAAAACTATATGTGTTGTTTGAACTATAAGGAATCACGCATAGTGAGCTTGTTGTTTTCACAGAGTGGAAACCCAACAGGGCGAGCTGGACCCGGACGGCAAGCAGAGAGGGACACTTGTTGGATTCATAGTCTTCATTCCAATCAAACTAAATATCAATTAAAACCTTTACTTTAATTGAGGCTGCTACCTAAAAGGGACATTCAGAAGTAATGTCACCATTCACACACATTAATATGCTGCCGCTCAGCAGAAGGAGCAACACATGGGTTGAGTATCTTGTGTCGTGTGGCTGCAGGATCAAACTGACTGAGCCACAGCCGCTCCTGTAAGCTAGTATGACCAATTGTTTAAGAGTGTGAGCTGCTGCATTTCTCTTGTTCCTTTTTTATGAATCAAATCCATATTTAGCTCAGCGTTGCTTCAGTATTTCTCACGTCTTAGCACATTTTTGTTTCTGTTTTCCTGACTCACATTCATGTTGTAAATGTTGTCGTGCTGTTTTTGGACGTAAACAAACAAAAGGACCAAACGTCCTGCTACTGGTACAGCAGCAGAAGGGCTCATACGTGTCGTCTTCCCAGCCTGGATGTTGTATACGTTGCGTTGTGGATGGTGTGCGAGAAGCACAGGCTCAGCTGGCTGAATATAAAGTCCTCCTGTAATGTTGCGATGAAGCACGAGATGACACATGGTCTCTGAGTTGTTGTGTGTGTGTGTGTGTGTGTGTGTGTGTGTGTGTGTGTGTGTGTGTGTGTGTGTGTGTGTGTGTGTGTGTGTGTGTGTGTGTGTGGGGAGGGGGGGAGCAAAACATCAATAGCATGCCTGTAAATAGCGATGCATCATCGCCCGCACCTACAGGTGCACTTTCAACTCCTGCTATTCATCAGGCCGGTGATGAGGAAAGGAGCTTGACAATAGCAGCGCTAACACCACCTCTGTTTTGAATGTAGGAGACAGTGTATACTTTGATACTGTTCCTGTCTGCTAAATGCCCTTTTCCAATCTGCTGAAGCTCTCCCATCAAAGCACACTTCCGCGTCCCTGCGCCACAGGAACAGCGGCTAACAAACACACGCACACAAACATGGAGAAAACACAAACACTGGATTGTTGTCCAGCTTTATAAGCTTATATGAATATGGTGCGTGAGCGAGCCCGAGGCCCTAGATGTGTGCACTTTTTGCGAGTGTGCGTGTGTGTGTGGCTCTGCTGAGGCGGTCTAATGCTGTGTGACTGGGGCCAGTGCTGTCAGCAGAGCAGAGACATGGACGCAGCACAAGTGCCTCCTTGTATAAACGTTGGGGCGGGCAGGAATGCTCATCCTCCTCTTCCACCGTCTGACACTTAAAGGTCCAACCCTCTAGTTCTGGGAGCTCATCAATTATGGGTTCACACACACCATGGCCATCACTAAAAACCCCGCTGGGTTCACTGCGCAGCACCCAGGCGATGAGGTGCTGAATATTTAGAGAATATAGCAAGGATGTGCTTAAAAAAAAACCATCATGCTAACCAAACACTGGATGAGAAGAGGATGAACAAAGATAAGATACATACATTTCCACCTCACCTTTTCATCATAACTCAGAGTATCCCCCCCCCCCCTCCCTCCCATCATGTTTATTTTTAGAGGGCTTTTAACAGACAGGACTGTCACAGTGTGTTATGGAAAACAAAGCAGGCACGACAGACAAAAACAGCGAGGATCTGCTTTACAATCTTCAAGCTCGAGTGTGCATGTGAGGCGGAGAGGACCCGCGTTTAATCAGGCTGCGTTTCATTTCCAACAAAAGGTGCGGCTGATATGATGTCAGAGTTTTGGTTCTAATATCTGATCAGAAAGTAGAGGATGATAAACGGCCCTCTGGTTGGGTTTTATAAAAGGCGAGAGCGTTTATCTGTTTAATGTTACTGTCATGGTTTTGTCTCTGTGTTGCCTGGAAGTTTATTTCCTGTGTTGTGTTTTAAGTCTAGTCTTTAGTGTTTCCTGTTTTATTTTGTAGTATCTGGTTTTGGTGGTGTCAGTGTTGAGTTTTACTTTGTACTTGTCCTCTAGTGTTCTGGTCTTGTGTTCTTTGTTCCTTGTGTTTCCCGCCTGTGTGATTGCCCTGATTGTCCTCACCTGTGTCTGATTACCTCTCGTCTATTTAGTCTCTGTGTTTTCCCTCAGTCTCTCCTGGGTTCATTGTCTTGTCAGTTTGATGATTGTTGCGTTTTTGCTCCTTTGGATTACTTTGTTTGCTCCTCATGGATTTGGGATGTTTTGGATTTAGTTTTGAGTAATTTTTTTTTTTTTTTGATTTTGAGTTTGCCTCTTTGTTCCTGCAATTGGGTCCTCCCTCCCTCCCTGTGTTTCTGAACACAGAGAGGCACTGATCCACTTTTTGTTTGATCGATTTTTTATATATTTTTGACTAGTTAGAATGTTTAAGGGAAATCCTGGCGTATATATTACTCTAATTCATGCTTTTTTTTTACTTTGTCTTCCATATTATATTGTTTTGTTACAAACATTGTGTTTATCAATAACGATATTTTCACATCATAACTATTATTGTTTTTGGTATTGTGTGCGAGGCTCCACAGAGCTGCAGTAAACTTTGCTTTGTGCTGGCGTCACAGTCAAACAGGAAGCAGCGACATCTGTAAGGTTTTTCAAAATAAACCCCTTTAGTCTGACGTGTCAGATTTGTACTTTTGATCCATCTCGTCTGAACTTCTCGATATTAACGATGTTGTGGATTCTTCTTACAGTTTAGTCTCAACGTCTTCAAAGTGAGACGGAGAGAGTTGAGATGGTTTAAAACGCCCAACCATATTTCTTTATCAGTGACGTGGATCGGTACCATCGGTCCGATATCCGACGCATAAATGGCATCAATCAAATACAGAGATAAAATCAGATCAGTCCAATCGCTATGTGAGCATGAAGAGAACACAAAGAACTCTAAATGTAAAATGACAGACGTCAGACGGTCAACATGTTAGAATCCAGATTGGGTCTGATCCTGTTCTAGTACTGAAACCTGATACCATGTCAGAAAGAAACCAAAGTCTTTAACGAGCTCATTTTGTACTTCTGCTGGCACGGAGGACTCCCCTCATCTGCACAGTGACACTGAAATAATTAGTGTAAAAGATCAGTTTCCACTGTGTTCAGGCTGATAAAGCACTCCTGCTCTTTTCTTCCTTTGCTTTGTTTGACTCCTTTGGGAGGTAAAACTGAAGAAGGTTAGTTTATTATAAAAGTACTGATGTTTAGTAAATTAGCCTGAATAGGTGCTTCTTTCCTTTCTGATAACTGAACTGATAACAGTGTTAAGACTTCAAGCTTTCCATGACTAACCCTCAGTGGGGACATGATGGCTACCACTTATGACAAAGAGCTTTCTCCTGACATCTAGTTTGCCATATATGAGAACAATCAATGAAGAATCAGCGCAGGAATAAATGTTTTTGTTCAGCTCTTTCATGTCTGCATAAGAACGTCGGAGAGACGCTGCTGGACTTTATGAAGTTCTGACTCTGTGTTTAACACGCGAGTCACTCTGTTTTGAAAAGGAGGAAGACCTCGACGGATAATGTGTCTCCTTTCAAATTAGATTCAAAACATTTATTTCAACCCCACAGACACTGAGGTTTCCCTCATTTGCAGTGACGTTGAGCTCACAGCGTAGAAGAGGAGATACACAAGTGAGTGGAGAAGAAAGAAGGAATTTTAACCTTAAAACAAGGAGAACGCCAGCTGCCGCATTAGATCACAAATCCCCCGGATCGCAGCGAATCAAAGATCTTCACGGCTCAGATCCGTTTCACACACTCGTTGACCTTTCTTAGCTAGCTGTGACTCAAACAGCATTTTAACGGCACTACAAATCTTCGTAATGGATCACATCTTCACGTTTCTTCACTTTAAGCTCATTGCTACGTTGCGCTCTTCAGACTGTCACTCCTGATCTAAAAGTTATAGTGGGAAGATGACGATGTCTTCTACAATAGAGGAGTGTTTTTGTGCTGCTTTTGATAAAACTTCGAGAGAACAGAACGAGCTCAATCACACTTTCTGTCGGAAGCCCAGAGTCTGCGTCTGTCGTTTCCCACTGCGGCGCACAAGGCAGGATAATGGTTTTTGTCTGACAATCTTTCTGATCCACAATGTCCCATGTGTGTTTGATCAGGCCATTATCTGGCTTATACTGTTTAGCCTGGCGCTGGCAGGAGTAAACAAGAGTACAAGTTAAATGCCAGTTTTGGGTATCTGGCTGTTTTTGATAGGGGGATGCGACGAATAGATTTCAGTCTGCACCGAAAAAGGAATTAAGGTTTAATACCCAGTCCTGGTGTTTGCGCGCTAGCTTAACACAAAGCCATTGTGACTCGAAATGAGAACTCAGTTTGAGGTTTTACCAGGAAAAAAAAAACGCCTTCAAACAACACTTACGGTTTCTCTATCAAGGCAAATGTCTGTTGGATTGCAGCTCCGGCCTTTAAAAACCACTGGACCAGTTGGCTAAATTGAACCCCTGCTGTCAAGGAAGTGAAAAGTGTGTGTTTGTGTGTGTGTGTTCTTATCTGTAGGAGGGCAGTGTGTGTGTGTGTGTGTGTGTGTGTGTGTGTGTGTGTGTGTGTGTGTGTGTGTGTGAGGATGATCTGCTTCCCCTCACTCACGTCTCAAGCAGCGAACAGTGACGAATACGACCCCTGACATATGCAAATGTCCACTGATTCACACGGGCCGAGCAGAGCGCGAGTGTCTGTCTGTGTGTGCATCTTTTTGTGACCGTGTGTGTCCATGTGCAGTGAAATCAAGCCCGTGTTTGCACACTTAAAACCTGCCTGCATGCAATGAATGTCGGTTGATAATGTCTGTTTGTCTGCAGAATGAAGTGTGCAGGGGTCTGTATGTGTTTGTATTTACGTTGTGTGTGTCTGGCCTCCTGGGAGCTGAAGCGTGTGTGTGTGTGCGTGTGTGTGTGTGTGTGTGTGTGTGTGTGTGTGTGTGTGTGTGTGTGTGTGTGTGTGTGTGTGTGTATGTGTGCGTTTGATGGGAGACATGCTTACTTGGATCAGACTTGGAGAATGTGTCTCTATCCAGCAGGTTTCTGAAAAAACAAGAAAACAAAGACACGTGTTGGCATTAGAACTGATTGTGCGGCGCTCAGACTTGAGCAAAGAAAGTAGAACAGGGTAGTTATTGCATCACTAAAACTCGCCTAATTAGCTCCCTCTATAACCCCCGACAACATGTTTAACCATAATCCTCCCCTGAGCTGATGAACAAAAGCCATTTCATCTTGTCATCAAGGCAACAACATTAAACAGACTATAAAATTGAGCTTAAAATGGAGTCCATTTATATTTCAAACAGAAAGAGAAAGCAGCGGAAGAGAGGACCTATTTTTCACTTTTTTTTGCACTCCCTGGATGCGCGGCAACAACAGTGGAGACTGCCATCAAATTTACATGACACTCCAGTCTTTGCTTTCTGCATGAAGGGGGGGGGGGGGGGGGATAAATGCACCAAAGAGTCCCATCACAGAACAGATGCTCGACACCACTGAGGTACTTTGCAGTTAAACAGCTCTGAAGGAATTTAATATGCAGAGAAAAACAACACGTTGGAGCTGTCGGAGACGCGAGAAGAAAGATATCGAGGAGCAGCTCGGGCTCAGGGCAGGGAGACCCGGAGTGTTACGTCAGTGATGGGCCCTCTCCGTGTGCCATTTGTCTTAAAGAGTCCACGTCTCAGGAGGAGGTAGCCAGGAGGTTGACAACACCCAGAGGAGCTGGGGTGAACCCTTCACTCGCCCACTCGCCTTGTACTCCTGCCAAATCTTACATTAAAACCCCATAAAGCTTTCATAGACCGAACCCAGGAGGATTAAATAATATGAGGGCTGCAGAAAGTCCAGCAGGACATTTCACCCCAAAAACTACTGTAGTGGAGCAGCTGGAAGCTTTTGATAAAACAGGCATGAAGAGACCAACTCTACTTTAGAATACAGGATTTTTATTCAAAAGACTGAGTGAGAGGCTACAATTATTGGGGAAAACCTGCAAATTCATTCATACCTGAGGTAACAAAACCGATATTTACAGCTTCAAAAAGACCGTATGGATACTCTGCATGAAATATGAGGCCACATATGCTTCACAGATTGTGTTCAAATGTCAAACCCCTGCACGGTGGCTTGTAGGTGAAATATCACTCAGTTACTTTGGGGATATTCCAAAAAGTCTGAGAACTTTGCAAAAGACAATTAAAAAGTAATGATTTTCCAAATTGATGTAACCGATGTACCAGATTTTTCTCTCCTTTTTCTCAATAAAAAAAAAAAAAAACTGCAACAGTTCCACTTCTCATGACACAAATGGGTTAACGTTTTTTATCTTAGGGAAAATTCTTGCAGAGGCTGCCCAGGCTAACAAAGACGCCCTAAATCTAAAGACAGCGATAATGATGAGAATATTCAATATTTTATGGCTAGCTTCCAGTGACAACTTTTTTTTTAATTTCCTGCAGATTTAATCACAATAATCACATTTTTAAAATAGATTTCATACCGAGAATGTATCACATTTAAAAGGGGGAAAAAAAGCTACTCGCCACCTATAGCAAGGCAGCCTTAACAGTTGATTCAGGATTTTTAGGTGGCGTCTGGGGTCGGACATGAATATGAGTGTGCACGTTCAAGGGAAGCAGGAAGGGCTGTCAAATTTAAATGAAGCAGTGGCCAATGTGGAAGACGCTCACTGGAAGACGACGGACCAATTGGGGCGGCCAATCAGATTTCAAGAGGGACCCGGGTCTCCTTCAACCCCACCTGGATCCACACCTGTCACCATGCCAACAAGCTGCTGCGAGATTGCATTACAGGCTTCCAGATCAACCACATGTGTTAAAGCGTGATACGTGCAACAAGATGATGACATGTTTTGCTGCAGACTTGTGAATTCAGTGGTATTAAATGCTTCTGTATGGATTTGGATCTGATGTGCATGTAGTCTACAGGGGGAGAAAAAAAAACAGATCATGCTGCAGGAGTTTCTTTGGATATTTTAAGCCTTTTTTCTCACTGCTTTCACTGTCACATTTGGAATCTTCTGACTGACATGAATTCAAGCTGACCTCCTTACAGCCATTTTCAAAGCCGACAGAGTGCGATTTTGACTCTTAAAAGGGAGATTTTGTGTAAAGCACCGCTTTTAAGCTGCATTGATGTCAGCAGCGAGACGTCCGCACAGTGCTCACAGTGCTGACAGAGACAGACAGAGACGAAGAGGGAGAGAGGGAGAGAGGCCCTTGCTATCATGCTAGCTGCGGGGTGAGCGTTCTGTCGCCCATCCTGTCCTTTATGACAAGCAGTGAGTGTCTTGAAGCCGTTGATGGCTAGTGATGTATCTAGATCAGGCACTCGTGTTGTGCTGATCCCAGTGAGGCCCAGATGGTAAAACGCCACGCTCGGCTGCTCTCGCTGTCAGGGAACGCCCACTGGCCTTTTCCCCGGCTTAGAGACCTTAAATAAATGATAATAAGCGATGGAATCAGGCCTAGTCATATCAGAGCTGTGTTTGTGACAGGCGGAAAGTCTGGGAGATTGTGTAGGAGTGAGAAGTGGGCGACTTCACCTGCCAAATGGGATCAATGTCTGATAAAAAGAAATACTGTAATATGTTGGCTCCCAGAGGAGAACGGGCACGAGCAGCCAACGAGATGTGGAGAAAAAAAAAAAGAGTTCAAGTATGTTTGAATGAGAGAGCACAACTGAATGTGGTTGAGTGCTGGCAGAGCTGCGCACACTTACATGGATATGGTAACTCTCCCTCTGATTCACGAGCACCTCAGGGCTTCCACCTGGCCCTCGTAGAGATGGCCGACTCTTTAAAAAGCCCTTTCCACCGCGGGCTGCCCGTGAAAACGTCTGTGCAGTCCGAGCAGAGTGCCCCATCGTTCATCAAACATTTACAAGAGTGGTCCCTCCCCGACACCAGAATTACATTTGAAATCCCACCAGTGACATCACAGCCTCCTAAACATCGCAGCTGGAGCTTTAAATACCTGTATGTGAGGAGGGAGCGGTGGCGGAAGCCGTGAGAACAATTGAGATGAATTTTTCCAAGATGTATTCTTTAAAATGAAAAAAGGAACATTGCTTGCCCTTCGTGTTTTCATCACGACCGGACTGATCAAGGACGAATTTTCCAGGGAAAAGAAAAGGTGACGCATTCCAAACAAACATCATATATATACCGTACCCCTTGCTTTGCCCACAGACTGTCGTGTTTCATAACACAGATGTTCTATACGTCTTTACACAGCCTTACAATTTACTAGTATTTTCCATTTCAGCACAATGTGATGCCAAGCAAGCAAAGACGAAAACAGCTTAGCCTGCTTGTGTCGTGACAAGAATATTCTCTTTTGTTTGCTTTGAGCAAATCCAACTAATTAATGGGTAAAAGGGCCTAATGCAAAGGATTAAAGAGAGAGAGAGAGAGAGAGAGAGAGAGGTACCACAGGGAGTCTTTGGTTTCCATTAACATCCGCACTATATGACAGTGCAAATGTATATAAGGTGAAAAGTCTTCCTTCTATCTTTCTGAGCTTTTAACCACATGGCACAGACTCGATCAACGGTCGCCTGCCTGAGAACATTATCTGATCGTATTTTCATTTCAGTTTCAAATGAACGTTAACCGATCTTTTCAAAGCTTTTTGCAGTGTCAATAAAATTTGAGTTCTTGAGGGAAGAATGTGCAACTTTTTGATGCAGTAGATGTCGCCCTTGAGCACCAGCGTGAAACCAAAACAAACTGTTTGGCCACGCCTCCGCTCTCCTCCAGCGACACACCTCCAACCCCTCTCCACTCACGTTTGAAGGAGTAATGCATTTGAACGCACCGTCACCCCTCAATTCCACCAGGTCGGTGCACATTGCGTGTCCGCTCCGGTGCGTCACGGTTCCTTGCACCCTCGTCCGTCGGCACCCATCGGCATGGAGAACGCGGCCGATGGGTGCTGAGACAGAGGAATTCCCGCGGCAATTAAACAGATTTACTCACAACAGCACAAAATTACACGATGTCTGTGCTCTAAAACTCTAAATAATCCTTATAAACACTTAAACAAACACGTGTATGGTTATTTCTCTTAACCGTCAAAACAGAGTGTTTTATTCTGAAAATGAACCAGATCTTTTAATGTTGCATCGGTGTCTGACTTCCTGTCTTGCTGGATCTTTTGTGTGCTAAATTGATGCGCCATGCTCCGGCATCCGGCAAAAATAAAAGCCTTGCATATCTGCTGTGCCGGGCTCTGGATGCCAGAGCAGAAGACGGAGCCGGTGGAAGCACACACATTGAATAAAGTGAAACCTATCAGCTGAGAAAATTGTCCTTTTGTCGAGCGCCTTGCATAATGCATTGTGGGATTCATACACTGTTCCAGACCACAATGGTTGTCCCCTATTTTTTCCTGAGATTACATTTTCTCATACCCTCCCTATCTTTTGAGAATCAACTTTGTGACACAGCCATTAATAACTCCCCCCCCCCCCCCCCCCCCCCCCCCCCCCCCCCCCCCCCCCCCTCACTGTATGCTTTTAAATGGATACACTTCTTTAGCCTGGCTAACCATGGTGGGCTTGGAAGCATTAAACCCCACCAGGGTTACTGTAGTACCGGCCTCGGTTCACTTAACTCCACATGACCACAAGGAGAAAAAAAGAACCTTCTCAGCAAGAAAAACCCTCCGCTCCTTTCTGCTTCCTGGAGTCACTGAGGTCCAGATTGCAGCGTGGGCGGACGCTCCCATCACATAACTTCACCTAAGCCCATTAGGTTGACATTTAGCCCTGCAGCCAAATGGAGGGTTTGCTTTCTGTTAGTGCAGAAGCAGTGGTCTGTGTTGCTCAGAACGGTGTAATGAAGAGGTCCCCTCGGTAAACAAAGGTGCAGGCACAAGCTTGTCCTGCCGAGAGGATAACAGCAGATCGATAAGGTCAATCGAGTCTGAAGAAACTCTGAGCTGCTCTGATCAATCAACCTTTGAAGCACCTGAGACACTCTTTAACTCCGTAACGATTTTCACAAACCCAAGTGTGTGTGTGTGTGTGTGTGTGTGTGTGTGTGTGTGTGTGTGTGTGTGTGTGTGTAATGTGTGGTGTGTTCCTTTAGTTCAATAATGAACTAAAGGAATCCTGATTCAATGAGAGAAAGCCACAACATCAGCACTCCTCCAACATCATAAAGAAGAGAAATTATAGGAAAAACAATCGAAAAACAATTTTTAACAAAACTAATTTCACAACAACACTGGGAGCCAAACTCCTTCAGTACGACAATTAACAGATTTTCCTTCCCCATCACAGACAATCAGACTTTCTTCTTTGTCATGAAACTACTTCAGTTATTTTTTCATTGCTTCTTAAAATCCATCAAGTCATCAAAACACTTGCTGCATGATTTGAGGAGCTGCAGTCGATCACAAAGACTCATGAATTGAAAAAAATTAAATGTTTGAGTCATACGTTTTCAATATGGTGGCCATCATTGTTTGCCAACACCTGTTGTAGAAGAAGCCAATGGGTGTTGTCCCTGACACGACGTGCAGGTTTTATGGATTCATCATGTCAAGTTTTGAAACCTTCTCCAAGGTTCAGAGCAAAACAGGAAGCAGTAGTTTTTGATGCATATTTTGTGAGCATTCTTACTCAGACATCGTTATGTAGCATATGTGAATAAAAAAAAAGAGAACTGCAAATTAAATGCAATTAGATAATAAAAAATTATGATGTGACTGCGTCATTTCGAATCAAAAGAAAACCCTGAATTAAAATGACAATGTGCTCAGTAGAAAGGCTTCAAACACTGCCAATCAACTGACTATTTTCCAATCTGTCCACTGCAATCAGAGAGAAGAAGGAGAGTGCATATGCAGAAGATGAAAGCAGAGGAGCAGAGGGGGCAGGAGGTGAGATGGTTAGTAATGTGATGGAGCCATGCCGGCTCTCTGAGCTAACCAGGCGCAGCAGCGGTGGTTAGGCTGGCGGCTGGTGTCTTAATTAGGGTAAAATTACTCCTTCAAAAACTCATTAAGGCAGCCACTCAGCATGACCCTCGCTGGACCTCCTGCGGTTTGGACCCCCCCCTCACATGTGACCGACTTGATCTGTTGGTTTTACGCTCATTGCTCTTTTGCACAGAGACAACGAAGGAATTGAAAAAAAAAAAACTAGACGTACATTTGAGGCAGCAGGGCAAAAAAAATGTGAAGCAAAACTGGAGAGGTGAAGTAGAGGGGACACGGGAGATCCTTTAAGTCCAATTAAAGTGAAAGCTGCACTGAACGTGGAGTTGTGACGCTTCAGTTCAAGTTAAAAGCCGACTACCTGGTAATTAACAAGACAAATTGCTGTCAGGTGGAAAAATATGAAACAATAAATATAGAAAGAAATATTGAGAATAACATCCCAGACAAGAAAGTGATGAATTGCATAAACAAGCTGTACCTGGAGGACTGTTTTCACAGCTTATTATAACAGCGAGCTCAGCCACAGTGTAGAATCTCCCTCATGACACAACTGTTGTTTTAAAATCATTTAGGTCCAATGATCACGTGAAAAATGACTCAACCACTAACTGAAAGAAAGCAGCAAGCCAAGAATCTAAAAGGGGGAAAAGAGTCATAGAATACTTTTCAAGAAATGTTGTGTTAAATGTTCAACCTTGATGTGAAGCATTCAACAGAAAATAAATGCTTCACTTTGTCCTATTTGTCCTGTAACTTGGGTCATTTCTGCTTCAAGTTTTAAACTACTTTTCTTGCAAGATAATCAAGTCTCCTCTGTGCTCCTGTCGGCTTCATTAGTAAACCGTGTTTTTCAGTTTAAAGGGAAAAAAAAAAAAAATCATAATTACACATTATTATTATTCAGTAAGATTTGATGTGTGATTAGTTCCTAAAAAAACAACACCTTCCTGTACAGCAAAACCTCGACAGTCACTTCACCCTGTTTATCTCTTCACACCTTCAACATGTTGCCAATCAACAACCAGCACTCGACAACAACGTCAACATTTACATCCATTGTTTTCAGCCCGAAACATGTCGAGTTTAAACATCACACCTAGCGGGTGGGTTAGCTGTGGGCTGCAATTATAGATCGTATAAAGGAGATGGACGGATGCTCTGTGATGCCACCCTTTGATTCGTGGGCGTTTTGAGGCCTTGAGCTGTGCAATATGGTAGTGCGACTAAACACTGAAGCATTTTGAATGTTGCAAGGATTGCCATGCGGGAATCCTGAGGTAGCCGTGCACACTCTTATCTACGTGTAGTTCATCTTAAACCGGCATCTTCATACAGTCTCTCCGTCCGTAGAATTGGGTTCATCGGTCTGTTGTCAGACAGTCTCTCCCCATCTCGCTGCCCACCTGCCCATGTGTGTTGGGAAGAGAGAGAGAGAGAGAGAGAGAGAGAGAGAGAGAGAGAGAGAGCGAGCAGGTGTGCTAGAGATCGAGGCGAAAGCAGCTTCCCGAGCCCGAGTCTGTCCTGAACCCAACCATGCAAACGTTGTGACTGTGTGTCATTCGATTGGACTCATTGCCATTTAGTGCAGGATTTTCACACCTTTATGTATTTTTTGGGGGGGGCCCTTTTTGCCAATATTAGCTAGGACAGCTGAAAAGAGACAGAAAATGTTTTGCAGCTGGGAACGACATGCAGCAAAGGGCCGAGGTCGGATACGAACCAATGGCAACGCGACATACCTGCTACAGTCTAATCTAATCTGTCAAAATGTTGGACAGGCTTAATTAGGAAACGTCCTCATTTCTCATCAGTGTTAAGAAAATGTAAAATATTGGGTTAACACAATCCCGTGAGTATAAGAGGATGCTGAAGACAAATATTAATAAATCTTTTTCCGATACTTCTCATTTAGCATCATGTCGAGTCATCGCCTGCTGGCAATAACCAAAAACACGTTTAAAGTAGATTCAGAGGTTACCCTCATTTCCTTGAGCAAACCGCTCCAGCTTGGCTTCATCCTGTTGGAGTTGACAGTTTTTTAAACTTTGTGTTATCTGGCTAAATTAGCTCACAGCAGGGGTTTGCAATGGATCCTCTTAAACAGCTTTCAGTGGATCACTTTGAGACTGAAGAAAACATGACCTGTGATGATTCTGGAGTGGAGCATCTTTAACAAAGCAATTATCAGCGATGGGCATCAGAGATAATGATATCTCAGGGAAGTGGAAGTCACACTCGTCTAAAGAACGATCGTATCACATCGGTGTGTTCAGAGTGAAGACTCTCTAAAGGACACACTTGGAACACAATGGGGTGTCATTTTAACCTCACCCCCCCCCCCCTCAAACTATAAACTCTCAGTACTGTTTTACACATCCACGTTCAGCTCGCAATTTCTCCTGAGCAGCGTCTTTGCCTCTCGTCTCCTCTCACCAGTTCTCCCTCTTTAACGGCCCCCCCCCCCGCCCCCCCGTGACGAGCCTCC
This sequence comes from Symphodus melops, assembly GCF_947650265.1. Taxonomy (NCBI): domain Eukaryota; kingdom Metazoa; phylum Chordata; class Actinopteri; order Labriformes; family Labridae; genus Symphodus; species Symphodus melops. The sequence continues at coordinate 26,099,292 of NC_136696.1, read as the reverse complement.
CCTCACAGTTTGAAATCTCTGGTGTGAAATATCGTAATAAGCCTTTGGAGCGGTCGTACTCTGGAGGCTGTTCGATTTGAAGACGATGTTTACATAGTTGGCACCATGCAGCAACAGTGGGACTTCACTCGCCGTCAGACAGAACTCTGCAGAATCTGCCATCAGCACCGACCACAACCACGGCTAGTTGCCAGCGAACGTTCACATCGGACAAACACCAATACAAGCAGAGAAAAGTGATTACGAGACAAAAGGATTTTCACTCAAATCTAGAAATAGGAACTCAAAAAGTGTGTCACACTTCACGCGTTGAAAAATCAGGGAAGAGGACCCAATTGCAGGAACACAAAAATACTTAATAAAAACAAAAGGAAAAAACAAAAACTTGCTCAAAACTTAGCCGGTTTCTTTTTTTTTCTGCTTTATGGTGTATAAAAATAGATCTCATAGGCTCATACTGATTGGATATACATTGTAAATCCCTCGATAGTAATTTTGTCCAGCTGCTCATCTAAAAATGCAAACGATGACTCCAATGATTTAACAATGACACACACACAAGGAAACTACTACAACTAGTGAATGTTTCAACTAAACTTGACAGGTATATTTTGCCATTTTCACGACATCTGACCCTAAAGATTATTTGTCGATGTCTTAATCTTCTTCGAATGAATAGCTGACTGACTCGCCGCTCACTAATGCGGTGCAGTCGGCTGTTTCTGAAATATCAGAAAAATGCACACAGGATTCTTTCTCTGCTCCAACAACTCTGTGTCTCTTTCTTCACCTTCTTTGTGGAAAGTGCAACATCGGCTGTGACACATCGACCGGCCTCTCAGCAGGTCAGCGTCCGACTTCAATACAGCCACATCCCAACATGTCAATTCTTCGACGGGACACACTTCCTACCTTTTGTGCCAAAAGGTCACAGCTATCTCTTTGGCTGTGGACCACTCAGATCCTATGACAGCCACACATGTGAACGCCGACATCTTTGTGCACAAACACTGTCAGAGGCGCTCCGAGAGCCTGCATGGTTCACTGTTTACCATCCACACAAGGAGATTGACTGCATCTCTGTTTGTACGGCGCGTGGATCATCAAGGCCGTTTGATGAGGACTGATAGGTGCTCATCAGTCAAACAGCCGAGCGCTGCAGCGGCACACTGGAGGGATTTTCCTCTCACTGATGGACAATATTGGACCGGAGTTAATCAATCTGTCAGTGCTCCTGCTTGACTTCACACGTGATGAGAGTGGAGATGGTTCGGATTTATTGAGTGAAGGAGGCCTTTTATTGAAGGATGGGATCTATCTAGATTGAATGCTTCAGTAGGTTTGCCAACAGGCGAAAACACCAAAAAGGGAAAATAACACCATCCATCCACATGCTGCTTCAAAAATGATCCATCGCTGTTTTAGCTTTAAAAAAAAAAAGATCAAATTAAATAGATTAACACTGGTGTGTCCATCAGGGACTAGAAGCAGTACCACTCGCTTTAGATACCCAGGATGCAGAGTGACTCTGTCTATTACTTTGTCGTATCATAATATTATTTTATTGTCTGTGTCCGTACATCGACGTAGAGATAATGTTTCTTAATTCTTTCACTCAGTCTCTAATTTATACTCTCTCAGGTCACAGTCACGTAGCCCCGAGCTACATTTGAACGGCAACAAGTCGAGCAAGTCAGAAAGTTGAAATACCAAAAACCATTTTAAAGAAGAAGTACCAACAAAATACAGAAATGTTGATAGAGAGAGCAATACCAACTGAGCTGCTATCCAAAGGCAGCTCTTTCAACTAGAAGGGTGGTCAGTAACACCTCTCAGCACAAAATGAGAAGAATAAATCGACTGTTTCATCGTCGGGGTTCGAGTTCTTTTTTATGCAAATTTGGTAAAGATTTGATGGCGCCAAATTTCAGAAATTAAGATTAGTCTCCTTTTCTTAAATTATATTGGACGGAAAAACGTTGATTGAATGTGATTATTTAATATGATGATGTAGCTGAAAACAACCGTTTTATGATTATACACCAAAAAGAATAAGACAGTGTTTATAATCATGGAGACAGTGGAGGCAGTATGCTGCGTTTTAGTCCCCAGTAATGGGTGAAGAATCCTTCATGTTCAAACTGCTGGCGCATTTCCTCACACCCTTCCTGCCTGGTAAATACTCGTCTTTTAATCCCGTCACTTCCAGTACTAAGAGCATGGTTTTTGTCATAAATATGACACCTCTAAGACGAGATACAAAAACTTGACACAGCTTCTCCAGCGCGTTGTGCAGAGATCCGGCTGCTGTTTCCACAGGCTGAGTTTTTACCCCTCACAACAGGTGTAAAAAGATTTCATCTTAAGATGCTCTTTAAAAAAACGACTTACGGGATCTTATGACCCACTTTCCCTGGATGAAAACTAGTCGTTTAACAGGCAGCGAGCATCGCTTCGCCCTCATGTAAAACATTTTTTTTTTTTTTAAAACCAACATTAAAGAGAAAATATAGTCTCATCCCTGGAGGTGATGAGATAGCCGTCAATGAGACATCTGCCTCTTCTAAGCATAACAATCGAGGCTTCGTAAGAGTATTTTACAAGATTAAAAGCATAAAACGTAAAATGTCTCGATGGAAACGGCGCTCCTGTCGCTCTGCAGTCATCTCTGGAAACACTCGGAGTCACAATGGAACACCTATGGAAATCGTCTGACGAGATGGGCGCTTTGTTTCTGCAGAAAGATGTTTGTGTGCACGAGTCAGGCTGGCTGTTGATGTCAGGACAGGTGAGCATGAGAGCAAGAAAGCTGGACATGATGACATGATGTATCCAAAGATGCAAGGATCCAAATTACAAACAGAAAATCATGGCTGCTACTCTAGATTTTTTTGCTTTTCGTGAGCGATGGCTTTTATCTTTTTGACCACGACAGGTCACTTGTTCTCCCCCAGAATCAAAGACCGACAGGATGCACAACTCGCTGGTCCGATGACTCCAAACTCCACTCCAACCATGAAAAGAAATGTTACTGCAGATTGTCACAACACCGCCCCTCCATCCATACAGCTTCGAGTTTGTCCTACATGCCCATTCACATGGACTGCAGCTTACAAACACAGCGTTTTAATGCACGAAAATAAATTATTTTGAAAGAAATGACTCGTAATTCTTTTCCAAAAGAAGGAGCTTTTATTCCATTTGATTTCAAAAGAACAATTATTTTGTTCCACTGGTCTCTTCCTCGTTCTGGAGGAAACATCTTCAAAGGCTCTGATCTTTGAACAGTTAAGGTCATTACCAGCCTGACGTCTTCTGGCGAGCCATTATCAGGCTTTTATCTCAGACCACAGCGCAAAATAAAATCACATTTGAGGTCAGTGGAAAAGTGGCACACTAGAATCTTTGTCTTGTCTGTGACCATGTTTGACAACACACAGTTTTACAGTCAAATACATTTTATTTATTTTCAAATATCCAATAACTTGAATAAATACGTCAACCTTCATGGAATAGGTCAGAACATCATACCTTGTTACAATCATGAGATCAATGATGATATTATCAGGGTTAGCGCTGCTTTAACAGGCTAATGAATTATCTTTCAGTTATTAACGAGTAAAGAAATCTATCCAGTGTTCGTTCTCTAATCTTTACTTGTTCCCAAAGATCTTCTTCTTCCAGCTTTACTCTTGTGATGATTTGCAGCTTTTCTCAGTTTTATTTAAAATACCTGTCAGTTATTCGCTCTTGGTTGGACAAAGTGAGTCATTTGGAAACATTTTCATTTCTTTTACAAACAAAGCGACACATCCAATAATCAAGAAATGTCTCCAAAGTTGAATCAGTGATGAATGTAATCATATTAATTATTGTAAAAATACATCAGGCAGTCCTTTAAATGAAAACAGACTATGTGATAAATAGTTCCTATATACACTGATGCTTTTCTGTACGATCAAGGAGCAGAGGTGCAAAGACTTTTTTTTAAGCTTCATCTTTCACCCCTTACATTATTAATCACTGTGCATGCAAAGAAGGCATAGGAAGATATAGAGCCAGATAGTTACCATGAAGACAAACCCACAGAAAAAAAAAATCCATCATCTTAAAATAGGAGTGGCTACTATGCCTCCCACCTTCACAACCTCTGACTGTCTATCTCATCTACAGTACAGCTCTCTACTATAACAATAAGACTGATCAAATCTCCACACACTGTCCATTCACTCTCCATCCTGTCTCCATGCAGAAAATGCAGAGAAAGAAATATACAACTGTGGACATTTAATACCAGGCACTTCAGCGGCTATTTGCTGGAATACAGGCTTCTTTAATTGGCTGTATCAGAGCTGGGAGATGTGTCAGTAGAGTAAAGACATGTCAACTCTGACCTCCATCTGGCCATCATCCAAAGGCAAACTGCTGCCAACCGACGCACAAAATCAGCAGTGTCTCCCTCCAAGTCCCCACATCATCATTCAACTAGCACTGGTGTAATTCAAAGAGAGATCTGCTTTCATCAGGGGTTTAGATCAACGACAGTGAAGTGTATTTGGTAAGAAAACAAGCGTCAGGTTAGTTTGTGGTTAATCCATTAAACAGCGGCTCTTTCTTGAGGGTCAAATACGCTCATTTAAAAACACACAAGAACATGCATTGTATGTATAACACCAGCAGAGTGTGAAACCAGCAACAGTTTTTACTCACCTACAAGAAACCGTGAGTTCAACTTTAGTGGCAGGTATCGCAGCGGTGAAAGGGTCTGCGTCCCCGATGCACGCCATATTCATCGAGCTGCTGCCTGGTCGACCGCTAAGCGCCACGAATCCAGCGCCTTAACGGCGGCATGAGATGGACAAATGGGAGATGAGCAAATGGGAGAAAGAAATAGAGGGATGAACGAACAAGAAAGCCTTGCAAAGAGTGGACAATGAACCGTTTGTTTCCCTGGAGCGCAAAAAAAAAGCAGCGGAGAGAGAGAAGCGCGGACGCGGAGCTGCAGCGCGCAAGAGTCGCGTCTCAGTGCGCCTCGGTGCTCCGGAGGAGAGAGGACGGTGTGAAGGGGAGGGAGCACACACATACCGAGACACAAACACACACACACACACTCACCGAGAGGCATACACACAAAGTGGGAGTGTACTATGCATCTGCTTGTGAGAAACAAATGGCTGGACAGAGCAAGCACAGAGGAATTCGCATTTCTTATTAAATATGTCTTCGAAAAATAAAGAATATCTGATTTAGGGGTTGCCTGCATAGAACTGGATTAACTTGGGTTAAACATTTTGCTTATCGCTAAATTAAGATTTGTCTTCAAATGCACTTGAAGTTGAGGGTTGGACGGAGAAAAGATTTGAATAGCCTATAAAACACAATCTTTAAAACAGATGTCTGCTGCATAAATACATAAAGACCAGTTAAAGCTGTTTCTTCCACAGTGAAGACAAGTTGCAAGGTCTGAATTTCTTCCAATAGGTGATGACAAAGAGCTGGCTTCAGGCTTTCAGAGAGAACTTTGGGCTTGAAGGTTTTTCAGTAGAGTAATTGTTGCACTATTGTATGAATGGTGCATATAATCAAACCTGCCTTGCCTAATAAGCCTGACTCATTGATCCTTTCCCAGACTATGAGTGAGTTCTTGTATTGCTCTGAAATATCTATATCCTAATTGTGCTGTGTGTATTGATCAATCTATGGAGACATATTTATAATTGACCTATTGACCTTCAAACAGTTCTGCCTTTCTGTCAGTATGTTTTGAAACTGTATTCTGCAAGATACTGTATTGTCTGATTAATGAATTAAGCCCGGACGATAGTTGATTTTAAGAACGTTTCAAATACCAATTCAAAAGGAAAAACTATGAGAAGTCAAATTTGAACATCAAGGAATCATCCCCAGTTCTTGTTCATGTTGTTAATCATACATTTATTGACTGGGAATGATGTGCATTATGCATTCAAAAAAATCACACTGAGGCCAGGACATCTTTAGAGCAACAACTTTCAGCTTTCCCCCCCTGTGCTTTTTAATCCAGTTTGTTGTGTGTGCGACTGGAAGACGAGGGCTGAAGACGCCCTGCGCAGCAACAATTAAATTATCTCTTTCCACAGCAGCTGTTTGACAATTACTGTTCAAAAAAAATGAGCTGTTCTGTTAATTACTTGTTTGCGCTGATATCATGAGCTCCTCTAATCATTGGATGAGGATGAATTATCCAAAACCTAATTTTCCTAACAACCATTATTTAAAGTGTTATGATCACTGAGAAGGAAAATAGTAATAAAAGCTTAAATTTGGCTCTGCCATCATCAAAAAATTAATTTTCTGACACTGGGGAGCTAATTGAGTTATCCGTGTGGTTGTGAAGAAATGTGGTTAGAAGAGTGTGCAGGATAAATGGAAGGTAAACTTTCTTACACTTGCACAAGTTTAGAAACATTTTTAAAAAGTAATTATATATTATTACCATTCTGTTTGCCTGCAATTTTTACAACACATACATTATAAGAGTTTTTATTTTTCCTTATCGCACGTATAGGCCATGTTGATAACATTTAACATGGTCATAGAGGTGTCACACTGAAGCCACATGACAAAGGCCACCTGAGCAAAACTAAGTTCATTAACCAGCCCAGCATGAAACTGAGGGCTATAAATGGGCTCGTGTGTGTCAGCTTCAGTTACACTGAAAGAACAGACGTACAGTTCTCCCCACGAGCCCAACACCTGCTGGATTTGCTGAACAGAGATTCAAATGTTTTTTATTGTGTTGGAACATAGGTATAGTTTAACCAACAGTTTTATTTTAGTGATTTGTAGATGTTACATGACAACCGTCTGCTCGTGTAGCATTACAATATACCACGTTATTATGCTCGCTAAGCATGTTAGCGTGCAAATGTTTGCTGATTATCGCACTTATGTATCCAAACAGAGACAGCTGGATCTTCAAAAGAGAGGCGCCAACGGGAAGCACACCATCTCGGCTCTGTGCCAGGAGGTGACGTGCTTTAGCCAGCCTGACAGGATAAGGACTGTAAACTGGTCCTAGTCTAAGTAGAACCCAAACATACAAGGAGAAAAAAGATGCTGCTGGATGAAACCAATGCAAGGATGTCAATTATTGGTTTGTGAAGTCCTGTAAATTATTTTTAAGTTTGGCATTTTGGTCATCGCCATCTTGGATGACCTTCCGATTAAGAGGCGACAACTCTAACCACTGAGCCACAGCCGCCTAAACGTTAGGGTGTAGTATGCATTTATGACCTATATAGCAGCTATAGTGACAACATACCCCGACCAACCTGCAACCAGTGATGTTTCCTCCTGCAAGCCTCCAGAAATAATGCATGCTTTAAGTATCCCTGTAATGACTACACTCACCTTGTACAGTTTATGGCCTCTCATGACATATCAGAGGGTCACAGAAGTTGATTTAAAATTCATGGCAATCTATCCAAGAGACAGTGACGTACCAAAACCTGGTTTACAAACCTTAAGGTGGATAAGGCGATCACATTATATTTTAGGATTTATAGGCAATAAGCTACGGCGTAAACAAGCGCTTTGTCATTTTCAGTGACATCATGTAAAATGCAATTATGACCATCATGTTTGATGTTATTAATCTCCTTTTTTTTATTTCTAGTGTTGAGATCAAATTATTCAGTTTTAAAAACCTTACTTTCTAAATTAAAATAACCTGGTAACATACAGTAAGCCCATGAAGTTGTTTTATATGAGGTACACACCTGGAATATTCAGAGAAAATATGTGGACATCACCAGAGTTATTCTGCTAAGAGCATTGGATGTTTAGTCACAGAGCTATGCGACATAGCACCACAGTCTGTGTCCATATTGAAGTTTCAGACACTTTTCTCCAAGTCACCTTTTGGATGAAAGAACCGAATGTGACTTTCTTCGTCATTTTCTGCCTAAAATGATGTGTAGTTACACTCCAGCCCCTCATCTCCACCTGGATTCAGCACCTGGCAATTTTATAGATAAAAAGAACCACAAAATGATCTAACTCCCATTTCACTCAAAGATCTTTGCAGAAAATGAAGACGAAATGGTGGGTCGCTGTGAAGTCTCTTTTTTTTGTCTTCTGACGGCTACATCACAAACTCAGTCCCTCTTTGAGAGTTTTATTTCAGGTGAAACAGAGAGAATGAGTCTAAATGTGTTGGAAGCAACTTCTCCCTCAGGCCTTGAGAGGGAAGATTTTATAAATTCCAATCAAGTGTGAAAACAGTCATATTCGCACATTTAATTACTGTCTTTGTGGATTAACTTGTTGACAAGAATACCGTGTTCCGGAGAAGGTTGGTCGTGTTTATATTTAAAAAAAAGAAGAAGCAAGTTTACAATCCTCATTAGCATTTACACACCTTTTATGTGTGAATCTAGACAAACAATCCCAGGTGTCTTGGCTGTCTCTCCTCTCAAAGGGAATCTATAGCCAACGAACGTGTCGGGGAATTAAAAGATTTGTTTGTCGAGTCTTCTACTATTAGTAAGACAGTAAAATAACAGTGAAGAACTGCTGCTTTAACGTCTTGTTTACGCCAATAAAAATGGTGGGATAGTGAGTAAAAAGGGTGAAAAACTGATTTAAGAAATGGTTGTTCAGAATCAGAACATACACGAGGAGAGCAAATTGTAATTGTGTGGTAAGACTTATGCAGAGCACAAACAAAGGACTGGGTAAAAAGAGATGCACATGAAATGCTCAATAAAGTTGACGCAACAGATTGCACGTATTATTATTCATTAAATCTAACTTTGTTAAAAGTTGAGTTAATATATCTCGAATTAGTTGCTAAAGAATAACCTGTTTAAATTGAGTAGATTCAAATAAAGCACACAAATAAATTAACCAAATTTAAATTTCAGTAGATCTCAATAAGGGAAAACATCTAAATTGTGTTTAATTTTCTTTCTTACAATCAAGCTCCTGTGTGAACTACTAGAATCTGGGTCTGCTGAAAAGAGAGATGACTGTCGTATGGCTCGTCATTGTTCCTCTCTGAAGCATTATTCCACTGTCGCTCTGTCAAACAACAATAAACTACATATTCATAATCAATCAGAAATAAACAATATATACTCAGACAATCGAAAAACAAAACGTGGAGAGAGAAATGAAAGAGCGCAGACTGACCTGTATGAAGTCCCATTCAGAGTCAGAGGGTTTCTTAGTATGGCTGCGGGAGAATTCTTCTGGACACTAACATCTGTCTTCTTGGAAAACCTTTGAACCAAATCAACAAGACACGTTAGTTCAGATACAACAGACAGTTGGTCTAACTACACTTTGAGAGGACAAGGATGACACTTGTTGAGCGTTTGTAAAACTCCAACAGCAATCTGGCAAAACATAGTTAAAATTTAAATAAAGTACAGTTCGTAATGCAGACATGTTGGAGGAAAACTGTAATTGTTTGATTTAAAAAAAAAAACCAAAACATAAATACATTTTTCATTCAACCTCATGCGAGTACCGTCTGCCTCCCACTCCCACCGAGCAGGGAGGGATGATGCGAGAGGTCGCGGCAAAACAGAGTAAAATGTAAATGAAGTGTATTTGTATATGTTCTCCTGTGCCACAAAGTAATGCAGACATGTTGGAGGGAAATAGTAATTGTTTGATTTAAAAAAAATAAAAAAAATAAAAATGCACATTTTTATCTGTACACAAATTTTTTTGGCGCGACCTCTCCTGACCCCACATCCTGGGTCTCTTCCTATCTCCTGGTTTAGAGGAAAATTTTGCCTAGCTGTTGGAGCTAAGCTATTAATTTACTATCTGCAGAGTGAGACTAACACCAACGGATCAACACTAAAACAACTCTAAAAAAAAAAAATGGGGGGGGGTGTCCGTTTTATAGCCTATATTTACATTTGAGCTACTTTATTTTTACATGACTACATTTTTAAACTGGTACTTTTACTTGTGTTTAAGTAAATGTGTTTTTAATAACAATATTTTTTACTTGAGTATAATATTTTAGTACTCTTACACCTCTGCTGACTTACCTTTCCTGGGTATTCACCAGGTCCTTTGTTCCTTTGTAAAAAAAAAAAAATGAAAATAATAATTGCAAGAAAAAATAAATTAAGCAAAAAGTGCCAAACAACCAAAGAGACTGATCTCTAAACAATACCAGTCTGTGCCCTTAAACTCTGCACACTCTTTGGTAATTTGTTGGAACCTAACAGCTCTGTTCCACTCCAGCTCCAAACTGCAACTACCTATAGGCCACAGGTGTCAAACTCCAGTCCTGGAGTCCTCAGACTTTTAGATGTCTCCCTGCTCTCACACACCTGCTTTAAACCAATGTGTTGTCATCAAGCTCTGCAGAAGTCTGATAACGAGTCACTCATTGGATTCAGCTGCGTCAGAGCAGGGAGACGTCTAACAGTCTGAGGAAGCTGGTCCTCCAGGACTGGAGTTTGACACCCCTGATAGGCTCTCAAGCTTCCTCTTATAAAGCAGCTGGAACCTACCAAAATGGGGTGGAAACTCTCCACCCCGTTCTACAAACAACACAAACTATCTGCAATACAGCTGAAGCATGTCAAAATACATTTCAGTTAGGTAAATAACATGTTTAATCTTAACAACCTAAACATCCCTCCACTTCTACCTAACATGGCACCTTCCACTTGACACACCCCCACATAAACCCTAAGCTTGGTACAGCTCTGTTTGACACTTCCTGGTTAAGAAAGCAGAGATACACACATCAAGATTTGATGTGTAACAATGAATAAAATATTTTAATGCAAAATAGTCAGTGTTTCTTCTGTTGGTTAAAAACACAATGTTTGAATTCATTTTTCAATAAGTTATTCTTAAGTTTTATTCACATAAAGACTTGTCTCTAGTCATGCTAAGCTAACATTAACACATGCCTGTCAAATTGTCAAAAACTCAAAGTCTCGAGACATCAAAGTAGAATCTGAGTCCCCAAAAGATGAACATGTAAACAAGTCTAATGTAGGTGTTTTGTCCGGTTTGAATGTTGCAATTACTGTGTGCATTTGTAATTTGGTTAGCCTTTTGTCATCCTGTTAGCATGTAGCTGCAGCAAGTGACTATGTGTAGCGTTAGCAGGAGCCTTGGTGTTTTGTGCCATAAATTGTCATAACGTTGCTTAGCATTAGCCTTGTTGCTGTGTTTTATGTAATGCAACAGAGTACTGAACAAATCTGTACATGTGAATCAAGATGTGGCCTCTTTATATTTTGTTAGCATTAAGGTGTCTTAGAAGCCTACAGCTTTAGTGAGCTCATTTGTTTCTATTTCTGCCTGGAGCAATGACATGGAGGTATATCAATTATCACAGCCTTCATACAGTGCAAAGTGCAATATTAGCTTCATACAGCAGCTGAGGGATTGATCCAGATGAAGTGTAGAGTTAGATGATTTGTAATAAGAGAAGCCCAGTTGATTCAGAGATGGCTGCGTAGTGAACTTTATCACTGGGAGATGATTTTACGACCCCTTGTTCTTCCTCAGTAGTAATTAAACATCCCTTCTTGGCTTTTGTTATAAAGTCGTGGGAAGGAGTTGGATTTTCATCATGACCTCAATGCAGGAATTTGTTTTCAAGTAGTAATTTTAAAAATAGTTTTGCTATAAGCTGCCAGGGTATCTGACTAGAATTGTATTATATTCACGCCTGAGTGCCTCAAATAGATTTTAAATCCTCCGAGCTCTGACTGCTCCTTATTACCCGACTGTCTCTCCAATCTCTCCTTCCCTTGATTAACTGGAGAGAGCTTTACTGTAGTACCCTTTGTGTTATATATGAACAGAGTTTTCTTTTCTAAAATGTACCCACTCTGTCATTACAATCTCTCTTGTAGCTCCTAAAGCATCATACGGCCTCGCAGAACTTTATTCTAAAATCTCGCTAACATTGCAAAACTTTCACAAACAGTTTATTTTCCCACAGATGATTTTTTTTGTCCAGTAAATTTTCTGTTTTACGAGACAAAAAAAAAAAAAAAAAGATGTGACACTTGGGAAGCTGAATCGTGAAATGTTGTTGGTGCTTTAATGACAGAGACACTGCATTTATTGAAATAGTTGCTTTCACTTTTTTTCTGAAAATCTGTTCATGGACTCATCTTTGCGGGTATAAGAGCAATATTATTCATCATCACTAGAGACAGCTTGTTTCAATTTTAAAGGTAATTAAAGGAGCCATATGTTACTCTGACACATAGAAAACAGAGCAGAGCTGTCTTTGAATTCGGACTGCGGTACCAACTCTGAACACTCGTGTCTCTCCATTTTTCAAAAGCCTCTCCAATATTAATCCTATAATCTAACCACGTTTCTGCTCGTCGATCTTTTCCAGAATCGGTTATATCAGAAAAAGTTCACTTGCCTGCTTCCATCACTGCAACACCCGTCGGTTGTGATGTTTGTCTGGCAAACTGAGGGGCGTCCAAAACAGCTGTGTGGGGGGGCCTTAAAACTCTATAAGCTACCTTTGCTGGCTCCAACATTCAGGACCAGAATCTAAACTGAGGAGGAGGACATACTGGCTGCTGCGCTGTTAGCTGCTGCTATTTCTCCTTATTGTCTGATCTGATGTAAAGTCCTTGTATCATACCTTTGAGAGTGAAGCAACAATAAGACTTTTAGATGACACATATTTTCTTCAGTCATGTGTTAGTTCTGCTGTATGAAAAGACCAATCTCAGTAAATACCACCTGCTGTGTAAAAAAAAAAGGTCCTTCAGATCTAGTTTGTGCTGAAGCAGGTCAAACTCTCTCTCTGAGGGACGGAGATCTGCTCAGCAAACGTAAAGCAGGCGCCAGTGTGAAAATGTGCACATCTCTGCATCTTGTGAAGAAGAAAAAAAAAAGCTGGTTGAGCTGTTTTTAAATGAGGATTAATAGACTTGCATCAAAGAAAGAGGACCAAAGCACACATGTAATATATGAACAAGTCAGCAGGAATGGCAGGCATGGTGCTTGCTTTGTTAAACATGAAGTTAGTGTGTGTAAGAGGTGATGTCAAGGTCTGGTTGATTTCTGTAAACACTGTAAAAAAAAAAAAAAAAAAAGAGGAAGTCGATTCAACCCATCTACTATCTAGTGACATCTACAAACCCTAAACACAGCAACATGCACATCAGGCAGCCGGTGATTGCTGCTTCCTGTCAGACAGTCCTGCAGATTTATTTCAGCAAACCTCCTGAGATGATCATTAAGCACCTGAGCAAAGTGTTTGAATAAGTGTTCGTGTGCAGGTACACACTGTGGTGCAGAATAACCTGAACCTGATGTTGATGAAGTAACATATTTTTCACTACGACTTTCCAAAACCTGGTCTGTTAAACCAGGAGAATATACCTCAATTTTAAGATTTCAAAAAGACTGTGACTGGAGGGGAAATGAAAGAACACAGTGGCTGTTTTATGATTAATGAGCGAAGTGCAGCTGGTCTACAAATCTTGTAAAAAATGATTTTTTTGTGTTATAACATAGACTGAAGAAGTACTGCAATTCTCTCATTGATTTATTCATTAAGCATCCAACGCATGAATAAAAAAAGGTGCATTCAAAAGTAAAAGTGATGAAGTTAAATCATAAATCAACAGCCCTCACAACAATCACACAACAAACATTAATATGAGACAGAGGTTCAAAGAGGTCATCCTTCTTCTTCTTGGCTCTGCAACAACTCAACAAGATTTATTTATTATTATTATTTTCTGAACCACAAGGCTATTTGATTAAAAAACTGTATGTTTATCACTTTATTATTAGTGCTGTTTGGGATGAATTGAGCAGAGGCTTTAAGTAACTGCAGAAACAAGCTTAGCAGTCTTGGAAAAATAGTGTGTGATGTTGTTGAGCAGAAAAAGAAAACAAATGAATTTACTCTCGTTGCTCTTCTTGAGTAGATGTACTGTTCTTAAATAGACCAACATGCTGATATGATCATATCCTGTCACTGTTTTACCATAAATAACGACATTTATACCTTCAGGAGAATACCAAATAAACAAATCCATCAAGAGCCATCACAGTTTTTGTTTTTCAGCTAAAGCAAGCTATGTCATTGTAGCCGACATTGTATTTTCTGTTGTTACCTGTAGTGAAAAGGAGCAAAAACAAATAGAGTACTTTTATTATCATCATTATTATGAGCTGATACTGAGGTTAGATGTCTTTTTTTTAAAGATGCTTTTTATGTCTTTATTTTAGAGATAGGCCAGTGCATAGAGTCACAACCCAGAGAAAGAGAGTGGTGTACCACATGCAGGAAAGGAGTCACATTTTGGACTTTGAACCTGGGCCGCTCGCTCTTGAGGACTCCAGCCTCTGCACGTAGGGGCGTGCGTACCAACCACCAGGCCTCCAGCGCCATAAGACATGTTTTTGTTGTGAAAGAGATGATGTGTTCGGTCCTCCATCGAAGTCAAGTGACGTAGCCTTGCTTCAAAAGTGTAGTTCATTCAACACGAATGTGCTGATTCCATTTCCAGACATTTACCATGCGTGGAAATCAAATCAGTGAAACTAAATGTTCAGAATATTGTGTTATTGATTTCAGACTTTAGGCCGGGCTCTCAGTAAATGACTTCCCATATAAATAATGGAGTGTGTTACTGAACTTGGCTGCAGGGCTCCCTCCACTGAAGAAGTTAATTAATGTGGCGGTGAAATAAACAAGTAAAGCTGTTTGAGCTGCAGGGAAACATACTGCACACAGTCCGTCAATGGTCAGATCAATGCTCATTTATTAAACATCAACTTTCGATTAAAAGTATTTATTACAACATTTGGTTAAATGGATCGTTTCAAAGACTCCTTAACAAAGAAACAAGAGGCACTTTGTAGACGCCTGCTTTTTAACAGTTGAACAAAGTTAACGTTGCACAAACAATCGTAAGAAATACAAACGTTTCTTTTATTATTTGATTCAAGTTTAGTATTGAAAAAAAGCTGCTGTGTTTTAATCCGTCGTCTAAAGGCTCTGAGTTGGTTCCTGGTCAGAGTTTCTGATTCAGTAATCATTTCCAACCAGAACTGGCGAATAGTTCTCACAAGCAAGGCAAAGTGCAAACAAACAACTTTGCCGAAACCCGGGATCGAACCAGGGACCTTTAGATCTTCAGTCTAACGCTCTCCCAACTGAGCTATTTCGGCTCATCTACAGTCCTTTAACGGTCTACGTGTCCGGGGTCATGGTGGACTGGAGCTGATCCCAGCTGTCATTGGGCAAGCGGCGGGGTTACACCCTGGACTGTTCACCTGTCAATCACAGGGCTGACACACAGGCCTTGTTCACAAACCAAATCAGATAGATCTGTTACCATAGAAACCATTGTGGATCAGGCCACGTCAATATGGACAGGCAGATCGGATCTGGTCACTTGCGATTTGTAATGTGGACAGTCCGTTATAGTGAGATCGGATTCTGATCGGATTTGGGCAGCAGTCTGAGCAAAGCCATCGAGACAGACAACCAGCCACACTCACATTCACACCTTTTTAAAAAAAAAAAAAAAAAATCACCAATTAAGCTGACAAGCACGTCTTTGGAGTGCAGGAGGACGCCGGAGCACCCGGAGAGAATCCACGCATGCACAGAGAGACTCCTGTCCGGCCTGGATTCAAACCAGCAGCCTCCTCGCTGTGAAGCACCAGCTGAGAGTTATATCTTATATAATGGAATTAAATCAGAATATTCTGCAGAGTGAACATTGAAGCTCTTGTAAGGAGTGTTTATCTGGGTAGGAAACACACTGATGCCTTTCCTACAAGCAGGAGACCCTCTGTGAGATTATTGATTATTACAACACATCACTACTTTTAATGTCTGTAAACGCTGCCGCAGGGTCGGTGTCAGACCAGGCGGTAAACAGCGTAATGTTGAGACGCAACTTTGACCTTTTTTTTTTTCTTCATTTTTAGATTTTCCACAGAAAAGATGTACAGAGTGTGTGATTTGTTGCTCTTAAGAAGCACCCATGAAACACACACATTACTCCGAGGCAGGAGTGCTGATCTGAGCAGCTCCACAAACACTTCATGTTTAAATTTAGAGGAGAAAGAAAGAAAGAAAGAAAGAAAGAAAGAAAGAAAGAAAGAAAGAAAGAAAGAAAGAAAGAAAGAAAGAAAGAAAGAAAGAAAGAAAGAAAGAAAGAAAGAAAGAAAGAAAGAAAGAAAGAAAGAAAGAAAGAAAGAAAGAAAGAAAGAAAGAAAGAAAGACGTAGGTGAGTATTACCTGTGAAAGTATGAAGGTAAAAATACTCATAAGTACGATATTTGATTAACTACAACTGCAGCTACAACAGCTAAATTAAAACACAAACATACATAACAGCCTCACTGTCAGAATTAAATCAATAAGCTGAGGCTGTTTCTGTGAAGTACACCAAGATAATGAGTACAGTTACTAAGGTTACACATTGGTTTCCTGCCTATTATTTTGTCAGTGAGACTGGGATTCGAAACAAGCAAACTCTCCAGGCCTCAGACCCCCGGAGGCTCCCACAGCCCAATATTCATCATGTCATTGAGTCTGCAATAACACCGCACACATTCAGCACTAACACTGATTCTAAGGAAGAATAATATGATTGTCTTGTCGAGGGTCTCTGTGTCATATTTTTCCTTGCTGTAAATTCATCATAGTCATTTCACCCTGCAGGCCGTCTAGTGGATTCATTTGGAGATGTCAAGCAAGCAATCAAAGCTCCTCTGTTGTTTCTCTTGTTAGTCAAATGCATGAAATGTCAGTGGAAGTATTTTAGGATGTTGACAGCTCTGACTGTTAATCACACGCTGTCTGCGGTCAGTGGTGCAGGTGCCTCTACTGCCATCCAGTGGTCGCACGTCTTCAAACGTGGAGAAAACACAACTCCTGCTTTACAGAGAGTAGCCTCCCCCTCAGAGGAAAGGTTTGAAGAGAAGCACAGGAAGGCTATAGATGTACAGAAGGAGGGACACGAAGAATCATTTACTTGTTCACTGAAAAAGATGGGAGAATTGTGTCTGAACGGCCACACTTTGTAGATTAAAATAATGGAAAGCCCACCCACCCACCCCAACACAACAGCATATATCCGTGTTCACTGTAAGTCCAGGGGGCCGGCTGTGACTCTCAAACGGAAAGCCACATGTACGACGTGTCCTTGGGCGAGACTCCCAACATGCTCCCGCTGCCTCTGTGGCGACATATCAATGTGTATGAAGGGGATTGGTTACTTCTGACATTTCATGAGGAGTCAACGTTAGGCGACTTTTATGTGGCAGGCCTTTAAAAAAAAACCCCCAAAACTGTGATTGCAGAACTGAGTGCATTGTTTTCATTTAGCCAGCACCTTCGTAGAAAACGTCATAAAAATGGTCCTTAACAACAATAACAATAATTTAGAGCCTATACACAGAAATATGAATACAGATCTATCTACATGTTTGTACGAGTGACCAACCTGCAGATATTTGGACGGCTACATGTAGTTTATAAAATGTCTGACAGACCAGAGAAAAAAACCACACAGAAGTTGTCATTTTTGACAGATGGCGTTTATTCTCACCAGGCATCTGACATTAGAATCACTACAGAGTCCGCCACTCGGGAATGGCTTCTAAAACTCCAGAGAGAGAAAGAGAGGGGGAAGACGCCCGGGAAATGTGTAACAGGGAGAGCATTACAAACAGGCGAACAAGAGAGAAGAAAAAAACGTGTCGGCCACGAAACACAATCTACCAGCTCACTGGAGGAAAAGCTCCGTCCACAGATTTTATTCTGCTCGCCTAATCTGGTCCTCATGTGGGACTGTTTCCAAATCTGTGGTCCCACACAACAAACATTCGCTCTGATTTCTTTTTAAATACATTGTTTACATACATTAGATGTGTACTCAAATAACTCCAACAGCTGCTGTTTCACCAAAAACATTCAAAAAGTGACAGCACACAATCGCGACAGTTTGCATCATAAGACGCCGCGAGTGTCTCCAGGAAGGCCCCGCAAGGATCAGAGCTGGGACACGACGCGGGGCTGAAGGCCTCTCCTCTTCAAAAACAAAAAAAGAAACCTAAAAGTTACCATCACATTTATATACAAACACATTGCTCGGACCTCACCCGGAGTCCGTGATAAGAGAGAGCCCTCTTTATAGGGTTTGAAGAAGGTGAGCACACGACTTAGCAGCACGGGAGTTAGACGACGATCTCAGTAGTGAAGATTCAGTGAGCGCGAACTGCGACATGTGAAAGAGTGAGCACACGTTTACACACGTACAATGAAACATGGACAACAAGTGCAGAATACATGTGAACCTCTTAAGTGTTCGTCAAAGACTAGTTGTGTCGGTTCTCACAAGTGCTCAAGATTTACAAGAATACTTTGACATTTCCTAAAGGTTTGTTCCCTTTCTCTCTGAGAGTTTCGTTCAACACTTTTGCAGCCAATTAGCTTAGCTTAGCATAAAGACTGGAAAGCAGGGGGAAACAGCTAGCCTGGCTTTGGCTTCAGGTATATTTATACATGTAGAAAAAAAAATCTGCCTATTGGTAATTGAGCTTTCAAAATCGACCCATCACATCTGGTTTGCCTAATCCATACATCAAACACAGGACAGTGTTATATTACGATATCGTGATTTATTCTGACAGTCGGTCTGGAAAGAGCCAGATTGTAAACAGATTTATTTCTCAGCCTGACATCGACTCCAAACACGCTGCCTGATGCAGAGAATCATATTTGGAAAAGAAAAGCAGCTGATTAAACAGTCAGAGAGACCAGACCTGGATATGACAGAGACAGTGTGCGATCACCTGCTCAGACAGAAAGTTTCAATTTAGAGAAGAACGGCTGGAAAAAAAAAAAAAAAAAAAAAGACTGGGATTATTTAGTGGAAGATTTTTTTAAGAAACTTTTAAAGACATCAAAATGTGCTAAACGCAGAGAATGAATACTAACTTAAAAAAAATTACCTGTACTTTCAGGTTGTACCTTGATAAAAAGTTGAGTTATGGAAATAGAAGTGGCCGAAGACTTTCACACAGAGGAGGTTACAGCTGACCTCTGAGATATATTCCAGCACATGACCGAGGGTTTTTATACAAATCTGCTTCCATATTTCCTCTTTTAAGAGTCAGGCACGTTCTGACATCAATACAAAAAAAAAGTAATTTGTGTAAATGTAATGATCTGTATCTTTTGGCTGGTCATTCAATAAAAGGGCTAAAATGGTTCAACAACAAAACGAGCTCAGATTTCATTTCCTTGACTCATAAAAGTTGTTGTAATATTGTCCTTCTCTGAACACGACTGCTCTGTGATCACTCCGTCGCCTCTGACCAGTCGCAGGATTGAAACAGACCCGGCTTACTGACGACGCTTCGAGCTGCTGATACTGACTGTTTGTTTGACAATCAGCAGCTGGTGACTTGACGAGCTTGATCACGAGCGACATCGTCAGCTTCTCAGCTTCTCCTCTCTTCTTACACTGAATCTGCTCTGAACGGTCGTCTGAAGGAGCGTGTGTTATTGCTCTTCTTTAATTAAGCTGCTGTGCAAAAACAATGATGTTAGATTAAACTCTGACTTCCTATGTTTTGGCAAATTCTCAACTATTTAGCAAACTCAAACTTAGAAGAGAGAAAGCATGATAGTTATTCGACATCAGAGACGCTGACAGTCGATGGACGACGCCGTAACAGCCATTTTCTCTGTTTCCAGCCTTTATGCTAAGCTAAGCCAAGATAACCAAAACTCTATTTCACAGAGAGACACAAGAGCAGAACCAACAAACTCTCAGTGAGAAAGGGAATAAATACAAGTCTCAAAATGTCAAACGTTTTGCTGCTACTGTAAAGTGTGAACTGTTCACGAGTGCAGTGCAGGACAGCGAGGACGACACGTGCGCAATTTTGGTCGCTGATCTAAAACAGCTGCATGAATTTAGGAGGGGAAAGCAACGAAAGCAGGAAGGGGGGGAAGTTCAGGGGAACGATAATGAAACATGAGCAGCAGAGACACTTTTATTCATCTTGAGGGGAAAAGGAGCGCGGGGACGTTTGTTCTGCTTCGAGTGCCGAGAAATAAAATCGTCACAAACCCGAGAACTGGGTTTGGGAAGACCAGCTACCAACCCGTTCGCTCGGCCACCTTCTCTCCTCTCACGCAACTTCTAGACTTTGTTATGTTCTGATCCTGGCACAGTTCTGAATGGCGCTCGGCTCGTTTCTGTCGTTGTCGTGTTCCACTCTCAAATCGATCAAATCTTGACGTTGTGATGTTCTCAGATGACGAATCGTCTACAGCGCAAAAAGAGAAGAAAAAAAAAAAATACTGCGAAGAGTATAAACAATACATTGAAGTAAACTAACTAGCACAAGTTTAGGAAAAGAAGTATGGCGTTAGTGTGGGTCTGCTTGGCTCAGTCACGAAGGTTACATGGCGTTAAAGGTGTTTCAGGAGTCAGCATTGGGCTTAAACAAGTTTGGGATCAAAGTGCAGGATCAGCAGCATCCAAAGACGCCGTTAAGTGTCCTCTCAAGTCACACCCAGCAGGGGGAGCTGTGTTCAGATACTGGCCACCTCGTCCGCGTTGTCCACCGGCTCTAAGTTGGTGTCCAGTCCACCACGTGCACGCCAGATCTTCACAGTCCGGTCACTGGAAGGCAGGAGCACGAAACAGTCAGACACGGACCAGAGAGCAAACGAACCATTCAGTTGATGAAGTCATGAAAAGACCGAATCTTCAGAAGCTGTCTCTGCTGCTATGTACATGTGTTGTTACGAGTTCATGTTCAAAGTTACCTGGCACCATCGAGACGTGAAAGGTGTGTAATGTGGTTGTTGTGTGTGTGTGTGTGCGACACTCACTCGGAGGCGGTGAACAGGTGGCTGCTGTTGGTGGAGATGCTGTTGATGGGACTCTCGTGGCCCTTCAGCTCCCCCAGAGTCCCCAGAGTGTCCGTGTGCCACAGCTTGAGCACTCCGCCTCTGCAGCCGCTGAGCAAGGCGGGAGACCCCGGCACGACACCGAGCGCACACACCCAGTCACGGTGTGCGTTTGGGACTTGCTGTTGGAGGAATGAACGGTTTCAAAATCAGCAAGTGAAGAATGAAGCTCTGCTAGTGTTTTTTTTTTCCACTTGCAAAGACAGTGAAAACACATTTTGTTTTGTTTTTACATTAAATCTAATTTGAATTAGTTCCAACATATCTGATTATTTCTTACAGTTTTTAATTTAGTTTGAATTATTTCATCACCTTATTTCCTGTTTCATCTATTGTTGTCCGTTTCTGTTTTTTACTTCCTGTCTGTCATTCGTTTGTGAAGCACTTTGGGCTGCGTGCTCTTATGTACAAAAGCTGCTTTATTAAAAGGTGGAAGTGGAGTGAGGCAGAGCACTTTGAATCGGAGTTGACCTTGAATAAAGGACACCGCGGGGGGGTTTCATCTTATCTCACAGAGCCAGTACCTGCAGCAGGTCTTTGCGGTCCAGGTCCCACTTCTTGATGCCGTTGTCTCTGGAGCCGCTGAAGAAAATGTCCCCCTGGACCACCAGAGACTCGATTCCGTCGTAATGGGGAGGCTCAAAGTTGTGTGTGGGGCTGATGCTCCCCAGAGAGCCTTCAGTCACATCGAACAGCTGCAAGAGAGCCACAGAGCGCCGCGTTAACGGGCCGGCCATGTTACAGCACTTTGTGGGGATTAGCTGAGGATGGATTTGTTAATGTATCTTTTCTTTCTTCTGTCATGGTGTCTTGTGTAAAGCCCTTTGAACTGCCTTGTTGTTGAAATTAATCAAATTGCATCTTATCGCCTGCTTTAATCATACGTCTAAGATTTGGTGATCCAATAAGCATGTGTTTGGGAACAAACTCTAAAAGCTTCACCTTGATGTAGTGATCCTTGGACCCGGTGATCACCATGTCCTGGTTGTTTCCCGACTGATCCACAGTCAGACACATAACAGGGCTGAGGTGACCGGTAAGTTTCCCTGTGGATGCAAATCTGAGCAGGAAAAAAAAAAAAGACAACGAACAAAGACATTAAAGGGGAGAAAATGTAGCCCGCCTCACGACAAGCAAGCAGCTGAAAATCAATAAACGTCATGACATGAAATCCCAGAGTTAGTCTTTGTAGCATGACGTGGGCAAACAAGTTTTAGAATTGAGTGAGGGAGTTTAATCTGAGTGCATATTGTTGGTTTTTTAATCATCTATACTGCCTGTGACTGTCTCCCCTTTCAAATAAAAAAGAAAGGCTATTCATCAAAAGTTAAACAGGCTGTCACTGGACGCTGACAGCTTGGGATTGGATACCTGACAGGTTTTAATGAATCAGCTCCTCAAACTGTGCAGCGACGCCGCAATGTGCTTTGATGAAGTGTGTGTGTGTGTGTGTGTGTGTGTGAGGCATCAGAATAATGTTTAGCCAAGTTAGGAAGAGAGCCGATATGCAGGGAGTGTCGGTGTTGACTTGACTGATGGAAAATGTTTTACACTGACGTTTTCTTCGGGGTAAAGTAACGTCGACGTAAAGTCAAACTGCAAAGCAATGATCTCCATGACGACGGGACCCTCAACCTGGATTGTTTCATTCTACATGAGACAATTCTGTTCCTTCTCAGTCCCTCCGTTTACCTTCGCAGATCCCACACTCTGACTGAGTTTCCGGCGGCGGCGTACAGAACGGTTCCGTTTGGGTTCAGAGCAATCTGGTTGACCAGATTCTCTCCTGCAGGGATGGTGACCGTCCGACTGGTGTTAGACGCACAGGCGTCTCCGACGTTGACCTGACCAGAAGACCTAAAAAACAAAACAAGGATGAGACATTTCTGCATCTGTAAAAGAAACGAGATGTTCACACGACTTCATAAAACATGTGGTATTTTAGAGGCTTTAACTTGTGATGCCGTCTGATTCATTATTTTAAACTGTTGCCCTTACTTGACCCATGAACTCGGGTAAACTCACGTTAGTGTTCGAATGCACTTGGCGGAGTCCCGGATGTCCCACACTTTGATGTTGGAGGTGGAGACGGTGAAGACCAAACTGGAGCTGTAGCGGACCGACACCACGTTGTTGGGATGACCGGCCAGGGACATTATCTCCTGACCCGTCACCAGATTCCACACCTTACAGGTCCTGTCTGCCAACAAGAACACGGTCTGTCATCTCCGAGTGTAAAGACCACGCTGAGACAACCACAAGGACAAAACTAGAACGCCAACGCGTCGAGCTCAAAATCAAGGCTGTTTGAAAATGAGTCCAAACGTAGAGCCTGTTTTAGGTGATAAAAGGCAGACGACAGAAGTTTGCACTTTAGTCTCCAACGCCTGGAAGAAACATCAGGAAGGTTTATTCTTCTTAAGTGAAGCCTCTTTGTATTAATAACAGTGTCACGTCAGCTTACTGTCGATGAGGCATATTGTTTCTGCAGGACACAATAAGAACATTCACTCATCGTCACGCTCTCAGCGCCCTGAAGCAAACGTTTGAGACGTGATTCAGGGTGGGATATAAATCACATAGATGTGACTACTTTTCTCAGCATCATAAGGAGTTGATTTAGGCAACAAAAAAACTAAACATTTTTCTAAAAAAAATATTTTAACAAGGTGACGATATGTAAAAAAGTATTTTGTAGAAATGATTGATTTGTGGTAAAATTGCACATTGTGGGAGGTCACAGTGACCCTGACCTTTGACCATCAGGATTCGAATCGAGCGTTCAGCAGAAAGAGATGGACCGACTTCTCTGTACACTGTCTCCAGCACGGAGGAGGCATCAGACCTCGCAGCTCCAGGAGGATACACGAGCGATTCACTGTAGCTTATTACCAATACGTCTCCCTGCATTCATTATTATACAAGGCTTCTTAACTAGAATAGTTTTAGTGTATGTGTGATGTCATTTCTTCTACATCTCGTTTATCCACACTGTGTGCACCTGCCAATCTTAATTAAACCCTGTCAGCTTTTATTTGATGTTAACAGCATACGAGCATGTCAAAGTGGAATAAATTAGCACTGCCAGTATAGGAAGCAGACACGTGAGGAATACTGATGAGGGAGAGGGGAGGAGGTGACGGAGGGGAGGATGGAGGGATGACTGTGGGTGTTATCAACCTTTGGATCCGGTGAAGAGGAGGTCATCAGTGCAGTCGACACACAGGACCGCTTTACTGTGTCCCTCCGCCACGTGGACGCACTGCAAGGTCGCTGAGCGGCTGCTCTTAGTGGCCGGCACGGGATTGATGACGCCCCTGGAAACACACACACACACACACACACACACACACAAAACTATAAAAAGCTGCAGAATAGACGGAACACTGTCGAATAATCAGAGCGCAGCACAGGAATAAATCACACCCACGCAACCAGAATCATGCACAGCATGCAGCTCTCATGGCTGATTACCACGACGCTGCAAACCAAGAATAGAAAGAGATGACAGGAACAGTCCAAAGGAAAATTAGGAGGCAGCTGTTTTCAGAGTCACCGTTCAGTGTGCTGAAGAAAAAGAAAACCACGAGTCCAAAAATACCCCTGCTGCCCCTTCAAAAGACGAAAGAGATTAAAAAACACACAAAGACAGATGATGGTTGGAAACCAGCAGTGTTGGACCTGAAGGGTGCAACCATCCAATAAGCAACACAGGAGCCCTGATTGATCACCGATTGGCTGACAAATTGACATCTGCTTGTGTAAGTGTTAAATCATTATCCTCCACTACAGTCGCAGATCTTCAAGGAGCAGCAGGACGAGCTGATGGTGAACCACCGATCCACACCGCCGTAACAAGGAGGGTTTTTTTTTAATGAATGAGCTTTCACACGGCCTGTTGTGCACCGAATAAAAGAGTGGCTGAACTGGAGAGAAAAGATTACTGAAATGTTCAAAGGCTTAAAAAGAGGATGCTGTTATAATTATCTATTGATCCCTGAGAAGTATTCCATCCCCTGTTTATATGAAGTCTGGGTCTGGATGAGTCGTCTTCGACCTGAGAGTCGTCTTGTGTGACGTTGACAAAAGAAGGAAGGCCAACACAAGAAGAGTCTGTGATTAGATCCACCTCAGCCCTGTACACCAGAAGTGACCCCGTAAGGCAAATAAGACAAAAACAACAAACTGTGTACTTGGGTGGCTCCGATGGAGGAGGGGAAAGGTTACGCAGCATGTGGCTGGAGGACAGGTGACAGCATCCGTCTGCACTGAAGAGAGGGGTGAAAGTATCAGAGATTCCTGACAGCTGATTTACAAATCCATCATTTGGATTCGAAAATTATTTATTTGCTCTGCTTAAAAAAAAAAACAGGTTTCCAGGAAGCACAGTGCTAAACTCTGCGGCTCGAGGCAGAAAGGAAAGGAAGCTTTGTGCAGCACAGGTGGAGATCAGTGAGACGTATGACTTGCACTTCCAGCCTTTCATGAGTAAATCGACCTCTCTTGTTTGGCGTCAGCAGCTGAAGAAGAGCGGCGAACAGACGAGGCAAAAGCAAGTGAAGATTTCTGTTTTTTTTTTTTTTTTTTTTTTTTGAAGAGGCTGGGATGTAGGAACGAGCTGAGCGGACGAGTCATAAACAAAGCCAGATGAGTGCGAGAGAGCCGTGGAGACATTAGAAAGTGGTATCAGGGATCCAGTATTAGCAGGAGATTCCTTCTGAGTCAGACTTTTATACTAATTGACAGATTTATTTATTTATTTTTGAGTGCAACACTGTAGATAATCCGCACCACTTTCCCCGACTCTAATCTGAATCCCCGGCCGGCTTGTGTCAATCGGATTTATCGTCCATCCTGACTAAACCTGCCCGACGCTCGCAGTGTGCCGCACTGTGCCCGCTCTGTCACACGGTTACTGGGTGCAAGCAGGAGGGGAAGGGAAGAGCGGATGTGGTGGGCGACGATCGGGCTGTGATGGAAGAGAGCAGGGCTGCAGCATAATTCACGAGTGTGCAGAGCTGTTTACACACGGGTGGCAGGAGTGTGGGCGGGCTGCACGAGGGCAGAAGGGAGACACATATGCTGCTTTCACGTCATACAGAAGAAACTGTTTGGACAGCTTGACAGGGATGTGCTCATGTGTTCAGACATGTTGTGCACGTAGAGAAGACATCACAGAGGGTTATGATGGGATTCCCCGTACGCTTACATTACAGGTCGAGCTGTTGATGTTGACGACGGCGGGCTTTGTCGTCCACTTGGGGAAACTCGTCTTGAAGTCCAAGACGATGGAAGCATCATGCACATCTGCAGCTTGAATCTAACCAAGCGTAGGATGAGTCTGAAACACGCCTTGATTGAGCCCTTTCAAGCCTTTCAATCAGACAACTGGAGTCTCCATGAGCTGCGACCATTAAAGTCAAACTCACAGATTTGTTGGCTGGCTTTGCCATCGGACACGTTTTGAGTCCTCATGCAGTCACACAGTGACCATGCTTGTTGGGGTGCAGAAAAAGTATTGCCGTCAGGAGACAGGAAACAGAAACGTCTCGTTGTTATCGTCTTATTATTCTTGAGAAGCACATTTCAGGGGGAACTGCTCGTTCTTCCGTTTCAGTCTCTCTCTCCCGAGATTTCACCGATAAGACAAAGAAAGGGAAGGAACAGTGACCACTACAGTCGATCGTGTGAATGAGCAGGAAAGAGGCTGAGCAGCAGGTTGAACCCTGAATTCAAGTCAAACTACAAAAAAACTTTGAGAGGAATAATCTCATTATGGCTCAGAGGGAGTCATAATATCCAGGTTAGTTAGGAACAATGGGACTTGTAATTCAGTGTCAAACGCTGCGGCTCATGTTTTCACACAAGGCGCAGCTGAGACGACATGCTTCTCGGCAGCGGGAAACCCACAGGAGGAAGTATTAGTAGTAGCTGAAGAGAAGTTACTCAGCGTGATCTCGGCCCTGCAGCCACGACGTCGGCAGCGAGCTCTTACTGTTTCATCTCCTTGATCTTTGCCCTGTCCGACGCTGCTTGTGACTTGTCATAGGTCTTCCTGCGAGCGAGCGGGGAGGGCTCCGGAGTTCGTTTTTCCCGCCCTGGTGAAGTTCTGGAGCCAGAACTGATGGTTCAGTTTCACACATTTATACACACACACATACACAAACACACAACACAACACAAAAGGATAACAAATGAAAGGAGAAAAGAATGTGAAAATGAAAAATAAAATCAAAGGGCCACAATGAAAAGATGAAGTACACAGAGAAACACATTTACCTGATTTTTTTTTTTTTTTTTTTTTTAAAGTCCCAAAACAGTGGTGGTTCTCCGTCAAAGCTCACGTTAATTTATTAAGGACACTGTGCAGAATTGGTTCTAAAATATTGTACCACTCTTTGTCTTAATTGGCTGAAGGACACGGCAGTTTTGAAAGAGGAGTCAGCGTGCACTCGGGTGTAAAGCTGAGTTAGTATTTGAGCTGTGTAGGAATAAAAGCCGTTTAATGCAGGGGCCAGTAATAAACAACACATACAGCATGTTTACTGGCTGCTCTCTACGCGCTGTTTTCAAAAGACTCATCAGTAGGAGGAAGGCATGGCCATTTGATGTGAGGATGCTCATGAATTATGTGAAGCTAAATTAAATTACAGCCGAGGATGAAGCATCAAACATGCAGGAAGGAAGGAAGCGGTAATTATTGTGTTAGCGAGAGAGTGGCGGCCCTGGACTTACATGCTGCCCATTTTAGAGGAAAAGCCGGGAGAGAGAGCTGCGTAGTCCCTGACTGAGGAGCCCGACGACTCCACGTCTCCTCCCCCGTCGGGCGTTTCAACTAACGGCAGCATCGGACCGGAGAAGTCTGCAGGAGCGTCGGGGGCGGAGTCACTGTTCGCGTAAAGCAACTCCATCTGAGTGGTGGTCCTCCTACGAGCCTGTGCAGCAAAACAAAACAAAAACAAACGAGAATTTATCAGAGAAATACTGTAATGCGTATGTGTCGGCAGAGACGAAGCACGTTTCACGAGTTTGATACCTTATTTCTTGTTTTGTTCTCTCCGCAGAGTTTCATGAGATCTGATGCCAAGGTACTGAGGAGAAAACGCATCATGTTCAGTAAATACAAACAACTCTCTCTTTAAAAGACTGGCTTCATTTTCCATCAACAAGACACCATGAACGTACTTTCCCTCTGCAGACGGGCTCTGTGCAGACTCATCACTGCTGCTGTCGTCTCCGTTCTCTGTTGAATGAGATCAATGATGACATCAGAGTTGACTCTTTGCATGTTACTGATGACTTGTTTAACTAGTTTTTTTTTTTTTCAGCTTATATAGCTTTGACTTGAAGTGTGCACTTGTTATCTGTTTTGCTTTCTCTCACTGACAGAACTCGTCTTTGACCGTATTTTAAAAAGCTGCGCATAATGGATGAGGAGAAGATGAACGATCGAAGCAGACGAGGGGCGATGTCAGAGCAGCGCCATGCTGTTTTATCAACAAACAGAGACTTAGTCCTCACTGAGCTCAATGGGGCCGGATGGATTGAAAAAGGTCAGACAGCGGACAGGTGGTGGGTGTTATAAAGAGAGATGTGCGGGCAGGTAAAAGAGTCCGACATGGAACAACAAGGTGGGGAGGTGAAAAGAATCATTAGTCCGTGGCTTGGTCAGCTGACCTACAGGATCCAACAGAGCTACAGTATCCACGTTGTGAGGCTCCTGTGGAAGGTTCAGATTAGCAGGGTGCTAAAGCATGAAGGCTGTAGCACACATGGAGCTAGTGAGAGCAGGAGGAAGAGGTACTAGTGTGTCCAGATGAGAGGGGGGGGAGGGGGAGGGACAGATGGAGGGAAGCCTGGTTGCATCGCGCCTCATGCACCTGGTGGTCATGTTACGCTCAGTTAGTCTCCAGTTGTAAAGGGAAGGGAACATGCATTCATAACACAGGTAAGAGTCTAATGTGGGTTCACTTACCGGCCGGGATGTTACCTATCTCTGCACCAACATGAGAAAACAAAAAAAAGAAAAAGAAAACGTGGGGGAACAGAAAAAAGAGGCAGTGCACAAATCAAAAACACAATCCCCCGAAAAAATACCAAAACAAACAAACTCAGGAAAACAAAGTGAGGCTACTTTAACACCGCATCCTGCTGAACAGAGGCTGGCACAAACGCTCAACGATTACACTTCAATTAACACTGAAATCTAAAGTCTTTTGTGTTTTTTCTCTTATTGGTTTTCAAACTTTGTGCCAGACTTTTTATAATATTTAGGCCAGCTTCTATTCTGCAGAAGGCAACGAGCAAGAGCATGTCAGGAGGCCCCATCATGCAACTGACCAGTGACCCCGCCCACTCTACATTTTACATCCTGTTACTGAAACGTCCAGGATGTGTTGGGAGGTTAAATCAGGGGACTGGTCCATGTGTTTTTTGGGGTCCTCATCTTCAGGCCTATCTCACTCAAGAGAAACAGTGTTGTTACCTTGCAGTGCGTTCCCCAGCAGAGCGTCCAGCTCGGGGTTGAACTCGGCTTTCTCCTTCAGCATGTGAAACAGAAGCTGGTTCTGCGTGGCGCTGGTGATCTCCGTCTGCTTCAGCCGGCCCTCCATCACCTTCACCTGGGACTCCCTCTGGGCCGCCTGGAGACCCTGAAGAGTCCAGACCACAGATGTAGATAACTCACAAAGACCCGGTAAGACGCCACAATAGTTTCAGTTTTACAGACTATTATTTTAACGTCTAAATATGAGATGACTTATTCTTAACTCTTTGCATGACTACCTGCAGGACTTAAAATCACGGAGCCTCCTCAACATGCTTCTTGCAAATGAGACTCAGATATGACAAGTTAAAATTACTCTCTGTAAAAATGAGAGCTGTTACCTTGTTGATAGCCATTAACATAAAGTGATCAAGCAGAAAGCGAGCCTCAGTCAGGGTACAAGAACCGACCACGGCAGAGATGTCCACCGTGTCGCCTTCCTCCTGAAAAAAAAAAAGAAGCTCAAATTGACTCAATAAAACATGAAAAAGATAACTTACTTTCTACCACTCCCCAAAGTGTGTTGGCTGTCTGACCTTTGTTTCCTCCATCTGCATGATGTTGGCCTGACAGTCCGCGATGCTGTCGTTGATGTAGTCGATGTTAGCCGTCAGAGCGTCCACTTCCTCGCTAAGAGGAATCGCCGCCTTCTCAACCTCTGGCCCCTCCTTCACCAGCCTGTCCCTCTTCCTGAGGACCTTCTCTTTACGCTTGGTCAGCTCCTCTCGTTGCTGTGAACACAACAACACAGACGTTGTTATAAAAAAAAATGTGATCACCGTGGCTGTGGACCAGCGGTGGAGTCGGTCGTCTCACAACCAGAAGTTTGGAGTTTTTGATTGACAGCTCCTGCAGCCATGTGGGCAAGACACTTAACCTGCTGCTCCACCAACAGTGTGTGAATATGCATGCATGGATAACTTAATACTGACAATTTGCATAGCAGCCTCTGCCATCAGTGTGTGAAATGTGGTGTGAATGGGAAGGTGTGACCTGCGGTGTTAAGAGCGCTTTGAGCTGTCTAAAATGTTGCAGCTGTACAAGTGTGTGTGTGTGTGTGTGTGTGTGTGTGTGTGGGGGGGGGGGGGTTGCAGGCATTATTTTTTCTTCCTGTTGCCCGCTGATGATGTCAACGAATGATGCAGCGTGTGTGTGTGTGTGTGTGTGTGTGATGTAGCGGTGATCAGACCCTCGCATGAATTTTCCTCCAGAACAAACCTTAAAATATCCGCTCGGCTGTCACGAGCTTGAAATATGACACAGACATTTCGACAGCCTCCGCACAGACATCTGACTAAACTCTTCACTGGCACTTCCAGCGCCAAAACACAACGATTCGACTGTAGAGCGGAGCGTAAATGATGCATGTTACCGACACCTTCAGTATGCATGTGTAAGCTTCTATTTGAGTCTTCATCTACTGTACGCAGGCAGAAAATAACACACCAAATGTCATGAGCAGATTTTGAGTTGTACACCCTTTTGTTTTGGTTGTATTCAGAAGGTTTTGTGTTTATACAATTAAAATGTGTTAAATTATTCATTATCAGAATTTCCTCCCAGCTAAGTTTCCACCAAAGATCAGCAACTCTGGAGTACCTTGATGATTTGGTTTCTTGTCTGAGCTCTTGTGCATTATGTTGCTGTTAAACCGGCAGCAGTCTAGTCAGCATCCTAATTTGCGTTATTCATGTGGATCTCCATCTTAACGCTTGGGAAGGTGCCTGCAGCGATGTCGTCTTACTGCTGGTAAATCTTACAAGAGGAGGATGAAGACATTCCAGAGATATTGGTCTAAATGTTCACTAATGTTAGCCCGGTTTGTTAGCTAGCTAGCGCTGCATTATATGAAATCAAATGTGGGTTTTCATTTGAACGCCAACAAGCAGCCATTAGTTTATTGTGATGTTGAAATAACGAGACGGTTAGCTCGTCTTAGCCGTGCACGGTGGCTATAACGTTAGCTCGTCATGTTTGTGAGAATGTGTAAACAAACAAACATAAATATCGTTATGCTAATATGGATGACGCTTCACCTTGAGGAGGCGGTTCATGTCCGCCTCCATGTTGGAGATGGTCATCCGCTGCATGATGATGTCAGAGATCCGTCGCTCCAGAGACTGCCATTTATTACGGGCCACTCTGGTGGAGTAAACGCCCGCTGTACGTCTGTACAAATACCTACACACAAGGTATCGAGACGTCAGATATTACTCATTGAAATTTCATGGCAAATTTGCAAATATCTGATTTGC
The DNA here is from genome assembly GCF_947650265.1 of Symphodus melops. Taxonomy (NCBI): domain Eukaryota; kingdom Metazoa; phylum Chordata; class Actinopteri; order Labriformes; family Labridae; genus Symphodus; species Symphodus melops. The sequence continues at coordinate 26,067,527 of NC_136696.1, read as the reverse complement.
CCCGGAGTGTTTTTGGACAGAGCATCCTTAAAGTTATAAGGCTGATTGATAGAACTCCAGGATACCTTATTATGGTACAGGTGTTTAGAAAAAGTATGTTCACTTAGCATATCTGGAATCATTAACATCCTTTGAATGCAGCCTCGTGGGCACACGCTCACCTGGTGCCGTTTGGAGCTGCGTTGCCGGAGGAGTACATGCGTCCAGATGGGGGTCTATGGGGGGAGTCCTGTGATGAATCTGGGAGATTTACCTTCCTGACAACCTTCCCTGAGGTGGGTCTGGCCTGCCTCCTCAGAGCTGTGACCTGACACACACACAGACACACGACGAAACAGAAAAAGAAAAAAAAGTCAGAATAGTTGAGCGCTGAGCGAACTCCACGTGTGTTTCTGCATGCATAATGTATCACAAGTATTGCTGCATACATAATGCATGAGCACTATCCACATCCATCTGCTGCTGCTCACCTCTTCAGTCTTTCTCCGCAGAATCAGCTCCTGCTGCCTCTTCTGAGCCTCCAGTAGTTTTAGTTGATGCTAAAACACGACAACAATCTAATTATGGCATTGAGACACATGTAGGGCTGTGCACGATGAAAAGCTTTTTAGGTACCAAAAAAACAGAATTTGCGAAGTACAACATCGACAAGTCCCAACTTCACACCTTGGACCTACTCGTCTTCGACCGTGTGAGCAAGAATAAAGTCAAATTAACAATATTTATTTCACTAATTCTATTAGGTAAAAGTATTTAAACTTTAGTAGACTGTATAAATAATTTGCAGAACCTCAGAAAATAAAAGAAATAAAAGAGACTGACCTCTTGTTTGCGCTGATCTTTCTTTAAGGAGGCGATCTCTCGGTTCCTGCGAGACTCATTCATCCTGTTCTTCTCCTGCTGCTCCTTCATCTGCTTCATGAGACGAACCTGGAACCGCAACATTACATCCACAATGTAAAAGGTTAATAACTCTTTCTGAATATATTCTAATGATGGAATTAAGACCGAAGATTTCGACCAGAATCATTTTAGGACACTTTAAAGCATCAGCCCTCCCACTCTACCTTTGTCTTTTTCATTTCAGCCACATCCATCTGAAGCTTCCTCAGCTGTTTCTCGTACTGTGATTGGTTCTTCAGCAGGCGGGCGTGCTCCTTCTGAGCCGACTGGAGTTTCTGCAGCTCCTTGTTCATGACGCTCAGCTTCTTCTCGTATTCAGTCTTGATTTTTTTGGCCTTGTCTTCTGTGCCGCTCTCTACTGAAGCTGAAAGCGTACAAGATAAAAAAAATGTTTCTAACTGAATAAACATGAAAAGACGTGATGCAGTAATGCTGTAAAAAGTCTCCAAATGGTTCAAACTCCAGAACATTTCTTTTCTCTGGTGTCAGAAACTTTGATCTAAGCTGTCAAAAACTCTCTGACTTTTGTTCGACAGGCTGAAAACTCGTCCACGCTTTAAACCCGAATCAGCTTTGATCCCTTCGTGCTGATAAACATAAATGCAGCCGTCAGTGTCCGTCTGCTTGCAGAGATTATTCACAACTAACTTAAAGGGATTCTTTAAAGCTCATAGAGTCTGGGCCATTTGACGGATGTTTCCTTTTATTCCTAAAGAACAAACACGTGCGGATGAGATATAAATTCTTCTAAAAGAAAAGCACTTAAATATAAACCACTTACAGACTGAAATAAACTAATCAGTAGGCAGCAACATTCAAAGTTAAAGCCACATGTGAAGGTTTATGGGCAAGAATGGAAAGTTTCAGACATCTTAACCATCCCCTCTGTGGTTCTGTTCTTACTCATGTTCTGGAGGACACGGTCCCGCTCCAGCTGGGTGTCCCTGATCTTGCACTGCAGCATCATCAGCTTCTGCTCATACTGCTGTTTGAGCGTGTGCAGACGCCGCTGGCTGTTCTCCAGCTCGTCGATCAGCTTCTGCTTGATGGCGATCTCGCAGGTGATGTTGGCCAGGTCGGCCTGGAAGTTCTCTGTTGAGCACACGGGGTTAGATGAGCGTACGGACACAAGCTGACACTTCCCTTTGTTTTGTTTATTCAGTTCACTTCTTACTTCAGCTTTAACACATCACAACTTCTCAGACCTAAATATGGGTTTGCATTCATGTGACGCTGGCTGCCTCGTCTTTGTTTTGTCTTTTAGTGAATGAACAGCTCCCCCTTGTGGCAGCCTGGGAAGCTGAATAAGACAAAACAACCTTTCAAAAGGACCAATAAAAAGAAACCATTTGTACCTTTTTCATCCGACTCCGAGTCAGAATCATCCGAGCTCTCCTCCACATCCATCTCCTCTTCATCTTCATCCTCTTCCTCTTCTGCTTCCTCGTGGTCGCTGCCCTCCTGGACCTCCTTCAAGACAGCAGAATGAAAATTCACTTTTTGAAATAAAAGGCAATTTTTTTTTTTTGTTCTTTTTTAAAGTTAGGATGAACATGAAAGCAAATCAATCGTACCAATTCTGGGTCTTCATTGACTCGCTCCGCCATTTCCTTCTCCGTGCCCTTTTCTTGCTCGTTGTCGGGGACTTCCTCCTTGTTGGCACTGAAAGGTGTTAGACACGAGACTAAGAATCAACGACGCCATGGTTCTCCAAAGGTACGTTCACACACACACGTAGACAAGAAACATACTTCTAATTAATCATCGGAGGGGAAAAGAAGCATCGTTTATTTTAAACTTTTAGTTTTTATAAAAACCATCAAGCATAGGACAGATCACTGCCAACTGCCGCCGCCCAATTCTCAATGAACTATTTCAAACTAATGCAAACTACACATTTAACACAAAAACAACTTGAGTTTTCTCGTTTGTGGAAAAATGAAAAGACAGTTCATCATTTTAAGAGAGGCATCTCAAGGTCTGAAAAACAACAACAACAGTAAGAGCAAAAAAAGCATAGTATAAAGCAAAACGTAAAATAATAAGAATTAATTGATACTTGTAAAATGTGGATAGATGTGTTATCCAAACGCGGAGGGTTAGCAATGTTTAGGTGATGTTTGCAGGCACAAAAGCATAAAGAGAAACAGGACAATACGAAAAACAAAAAAAACATCAAGACAGGAAAGCGGGACAAAAAGTCACGACCTCCTGATGACAGCTTTGGTGCACTTTCGTGTGATTAACTTCGTCTAAAAAGAAGATGAACTTTTTGAACGTGCACTCAATTTAAGGACGTTTCAGAATCTCGTTGTCATCAGTAATTGTGAAACATCATGCAGATGACACGCAGCTCAACACTAACAGTGACAAACAATGAGACCCAAAACATTCTCTACATGTCTGTTTGGAGGAGAGCGAAGGCTTCAGTGCGGTGGAGGCATGGCCAAACAGAAGTTTGTTTTGGTTTTATGCTGGTGCTCAAGGACTCAGTCGCACATTTTTCCTTAAATGGAAACCAAGTGTTACATATTACAATAAGGCCTTGACTTTGTTTATATATAGTTTCCACATTCACTGTGATACTACGGATTAAAAAGGCCATTAACACATAAAAAACGAGGACATGGTTTAAGCGTGACGGGTGAGCTCGAAGGCATTGAACAAAAGAGATCAGAGTTAATTATGCAAAATAAAAGAGTGTTTATGGAGAGGAGGTGCTTGTATGCAGCCAGTCTTACTCCACCTGTCCAAAATAAACCAAAACTCAAATAAAATGCTAAATTAGGGGAAGCAAAGGAACGGGGGAGGCCAACAGCAGGATGGATGCTCTGACAAACCTGGCGTCCTCCACCTCTTCCACCACCTCTTCCACCACCTCCTCCTCCCTTTCCTCCCTCTCTCTCTCCTCCAACAGCTGCTGGAGTCTTCATGGAGGAGTGAAGGGGGGGGGGGGGGGTCAAACGAGAGAAGGAAGCAAGAGATGAACGAAGGAAAGAAGGAAGAATGGAGGGGAGAACGATCAGAGGAAGCTCTGCATGGTCACATATTCCCCTCCTCTTCAACCAGTTTAAAAAACTCTCAGAGCTGAGTGAAGTTTCTTGTTTTAAATCCACTCTGATCCTGCATCTGATCCCGCCTACCTCTATTTCAGCCCTGCTCAGAACAGGCTGTTTCTGTGGCTGTAGCTTTAAATATGTAAATGAGCTGTGTCTGACCACGCCCCCTCTCTGGAAGGGCTTGGGGTGGGGTCGTTATTTTTTACAATGACAAGGCAGACTCAGAGGGCAGAACAAACATCTAGCTGTGGGAGTGTCATCCACCTGGGGGAGGGGCTACTGCCCTTTGTGATGTCACACAGGGGAACTCTCAAAAATGAGCATACATTTTCTGAAAAGTGGAGCAGGAAGAAGACGTAGAGGATGGACTTTTCTCATCGTTGGGGGGTTTGTAGACAGACTAAGGACACTCACTAGTGTAGAAAACTAATTTGTAATTCTTGAGAATGCAGAATTGAATCCCTGAAGAAAGGCCAAACATTAATATGTGGAAGAGTTTGAATAGTTTAGGATTAAATCCCAAAGAATGAGTCGTTCAAGGTTTAACATTATTTAGGTGCAAATGACCATAAAACAGCCAATGCTTGGTTGATTATCCCGACAATGAAAGATGAACCAGGATACACGTGTACAGTCTCACTACCTTTTCTTTTTCTTCTTCTCTCGTTTCTTCAGTTTCTCCAGGTCTTTCTTGGCGAGTTCGATGATGTCAGAGGTCTCTTTCTCGGGGGCCATCATGGTGGAGGAGAACGAGCCGGGGCCTCCGTAGAACGACTGACGATTAGAGGCCCGAGACAGATTCTTCCTCAAGTTTTCATTCACAGCCTCGCTCTCCAGGAGTTTAGCTCTGTGGGTTACATCCAGGGACACGGGAGATGAGAGAACACACAAAAGGGTTTGAAAATCATGTCTATATGTTAATAAGTGCACTGGATCATGAAGAGAAAAAATAAAGGACATGTAAACATTTTTCACGCTTTGGTGCGTTCAATTTGAACTCAGAAAATCAGAGTGGCTGATCTGATAAATCAGGAGCGCCCCCTTAGGTTAGATTTTGACTTTAGGGAACGGAGGAACATCAGTAGCCCTGAGTTAAAATCCAACATGGCTGCTACCTACATCAACAGTAACATTTAAGCTGTAACTTTTATTTTTAAAAGCAACTTGTGTGAAATTCAAATCAATTAAACCCAAATTACGATGCAAGTAGTAATGTAATGTAGTCATGTTAATTTTGCACACAAACTACAAACAAAGGTACTCCTGGGGGCGTGCATGTTGCTTTTCCGACTTGTTGCCATCCCGCAACTGGAACGCGGTCAACTCGGGTGTGACAACATTCCCAGCTCCAAGATTTCTCCGCATTTATAACAGTTGGAAAAAAAAGATGCTAGGGCTCAGGAAAATACACTAGGTGGCCTAAAAGACGTTTACCTGAGGTCCTCAATCTCTTTGATGTAACCATGGATCATGTTTCCAATCTCTTCAGATCCTCCTTCACCTTGAAAAAAAAATAAAAAAAATTGTCAAGATACTTCCTGTTTAATAAAGTTTTAATCTTAAAAAAGCAAAGAGACGATTTACATGAAAAAGATAAAAATACAACATGCTGATCGCATGAATCCACTCCAAGTTAAGAACTGGAGCTTGTTGCTTTAAACAGGTCAGATCAATATGGCTGCAGCTTCCTCCTCACCTGCTTTGGAGAGCGCCTGATTGGCCTGGTCACTGAGCAGCTGAGTGAGCCTTGCTCTCTGGGCGTCGATCGTCTCCTGCATGGCCTTCACTCTCACCCTCAGGTTGCTGTTCTCCGTCTGCAGCATGGAGTTCTCGTGGAACATGTCGCTGAAGCTCTCCACACCGTCTTCGCCCGTCAGGCGTTTGCCCTGCAAGGGCGGGAGGGGCAATACAGAGAAAAGTTTATTTTTACTATTTAGAAGATTAATTTTTCAGTTTTCAATTTTGAACGCTTCTGTCTCCTCACCGTCTTATACTCCATCAGCTCGATCTGCAGCCGAGCGATCTCCGTCCTCAGAGCGCTGATCTGCTGGCTGGCCTTGTCCTGGTTCACCATCACCTTGTTCTTGATGTTCCGGGCTCGGTTGGCGTACTTTAATGTGTTCAGTGTTTCCATGAAGTCACGGTCAGACGGGCTGATGCAGGCGATCATCACGGTTTGGCTGAGACAAGAATAAGATAGATAAAAGTTAACGTTTGTGTTTCATGTTGAATATTTTCAATATGTCAAATGCTGCACTTTAAACATAAAAAAAAAAAGACTGTGCAGTTTCCTAATGATAAGAAAAGTCCATCCTCTCCGTCTTCTGCCTGCTCCACTTTTCAGAAAATGTGTGCTCAAACAGGCCATTTGGAGATTGTCTCTTCATGACATCACAAAGGGCAGTAGCCCCTCCCCCAGCTGTGGGGTGACACTCCCACAGCTCACCAGCAATAAAAGCTACAAATATTTTAAACTATAAGAATTATGACTTGCTGTGACATTGAAATTGTGCTTTCCTTTAGTATAAGTCAAACGTTGGGTTTGCAGATTAAATTTCTACATTGGCTACAAAAACCTGTCCAGGTCTAAGAAGTGTTCATGGTGAATCCGTCCTGCACCGACCTGTTTCCTCCTAATGAGTCCTGCAGCAGTCGGGTCAGTTTGGAGTCTCTGTAAGGCACGTGTGAGCTCCTCTTGCTCCGGTCACCAAGAGCGCTGATTACATTCCCCAGAGCGAGCTGCAGCAAGCGAGACGAGAACAGAGACAGGAACATAATCAAGGTGGTGCAGCAGCACATTAGTGTGTGTGTGTGTGTGTGTTGTGAAACTAGAGCTTGCATGGCACAAAAAAATTAATATCTGAGACATGATAAAAACTTCTACACAATTTCATCACTCTTGCTTTTTACGAATTTGATTTTTCTTTTCTCGATATTAAACAAGATGGAGGCCTTTAAAGGAGCCTGAAAAAAATGCTGATTTAGGCTTTAAAAGCAGAAAACAATGTATTCAACTTTTTTCAATTTATTTAGTACCTCCTGCAGGTTGAACCTTCGAGGACACAATTTTCTCCTGTCTGTCCTTCTGTGCATGACTGTCCTGACACGTACAAAGTTCTACCACTAGATGGCACTCACGCTCTACAGATTTACTTTTCTGCGTTCCTGAGTGACGACACAAATCCTGCTGGATGAAGAAGCTCACCAGTCCACAGTTGATGGAGATGCCCTCTTTGGCTCGGTCGCCCGTCGCTCCGGTTCTCTTCAGCCTCTCAGAACCGGCCAGGTCCACAAAGTGAAACTTGGCTGTCAGCGTCTCGTACTCGTCCATCTCGGAGTTTCCGTTGGACACTCTGTTGTCAGTTTCTTGCTGAGTGACATCGACAGACACACACACACTTTTATTCACACTGCACTCGCAGTAACTTTGTCATTATTTCTGGATAATAACGGAGGAGACGGGACTGACATTGTCGGAGGCACAGACGCGAACTTGGCACAGGTGGATGGTGAAGATGGCGTGAGATCGAGAGCTCTGGACATTCATCTGAGTGCTGGCTGTGGTGCGAGACAGCGCGCCCAGCTTCAGACACTGCATCATCTGAACAGGAAGACAAGTTATTAAAAATAAAACTGAAAAAGCAACCTGGAACAACCAATACTCTCTGGAACTTCTGAAAGTAAACGTGATGTATGGACTGTTTAGGAGTTATCGATTGGTAAATAAAGTCTAAATTATAGACAGTGTTTACGGGGGAATGATTCACAGTAAAGCTTCGGCATTATTAGAGTCTGAATTTGCTTATAATCCAGCAGAAGGTTTTTGTTTGCAGATTTGAGAAGTGGTCACGTCTCTTCTCAGTTTACTAATCAGGCACATGTACACAGATATTCTCTTTTAAATCACATATTCACAACGAGCAGGGTTTTTCTTTTACCTCAGCCGCGGAGGAAACGGTCCGAGTCGTCACACCGACCGTGTAGATTCCCCCGTTGGCGTCCTCGTGGATCTTGATGTGCGGTTTCTGCTTCATGTCTCGTGATGAGTCGAACAGGTCCAGAACTTCCTCATTATAAAGCTAGAGGGAAACACAGAGGACATTTAACTAGGCAAGAAAGTCTCATCAAATACTGGATTAACATAATCTAAAGGCCTTCATGATATTTTGGACCAAAATAAAGATCCTGAAAACTGACAGGAGTATTTCATCTGTCGCTCTATTCATGTATCCAAACCATGCCCTTAACCACATCAATGAAATAGCCTAAACTAAAAGAGAAATGCTGGATGTCACAAATATTTTTTCAGGAGAAATGTAACAGGTTTGATATATAAAAGTTTTTATCAAAAGGATTAGGCTCTGATTTTTATCATCAAATAAAGCCTTTCGTTTTCCCAGAAACATCTGCTACGCTTTTCAGGGTGTCGGGATAATCTGGATTTGGTTTCCAGAAATGACTTTGCAACAATAAAAGAACATTTAGGGACACTTGAATTACAGCCATGCCATAAAAAGAACATGAAAAGTAACTGATGGAGAATAAAGTCTGTAGCTATCACTTTCTGCACAGTGTTGGATTTCTGCAGATCATCCACAAATCATCCCAACTCCACTTCCAGGTCGTCTGGAGGAATTTAAACACTGTCACTCTCTGATGGAGCAGAACAACTGACTGCTACATTGTTCCCGTTGACTCTTCCTGTCCAGACGGAGATTCCCCCCCCCCCCCCCGATGACAGCTGCTGCACTTCAATTGTCAGTGTGGATGTTTTCACATGATGTAGCGCCGCTCTCAAAGCTTGTTAAATGACCAGTGTCAACAATGTAAGCCTGACCTGTGACATCTCTGTACATCCAGTCCATATACGAGTAAGAGGCCGATTATGTGCAGGCCATTTTTTTTGTGTCTAAAGATGATCAGCTGGGGCCTTTACCTCGAGGAATTGTGCGTTTATTTTAAACTCTGGTACGGGCCGTCCCTGCTCTTGGGCGGCCTGGCGGCGCTCCTCGATGCCCTTGAAGAGATGGTGGACAGCTCTGGGAATGATTCCCAGCTCTTCATCCATAATGTTGACGTCAAAGCCTGTCCCCATGGTGTATGTCTTCCCTGAACCCGTCTACATGAGGAGGAGAGGGAAAAAAAAAAAAAAGTCATTAAATTTCACATGAAATAAATTTCCCAGATGTGACACGCTCTCAACATGGAAAGCTCAAATGTCGTTGTAAACGTGTAGGCTGTGTGCGAGATTTCAAGTCATACACTACCACTGATCTACCTCCGGATCAATAATAAATTAATATCTTCCAAACATTTATAATTTCACTGTTTCACAATAGTTTAAGGACAATACAAATCAGGGGGGAGATTACACCATATTTCAATGTAAAACTCATTTATAAAGTCTATTTTCCAACACTTTGCTTCTACAGCTTTAGCATCATAGCTCGCTAGCAAGATGCGTTATGCTAAAAAGTTGGACTACTGTCTGTTGTATTTGTTTTTTTCTCTCCCTCTCTCTCCTGTGTGCTCTCCAGGTTCTGCTTGTCAGCCTCAGTGCAGCCAGCGATATTGAACCCACCGGTGGCAACTTGGAAATCTGGGCAGAGTATAAAAGGCAAGAGGAGAGAGGAAGCAGCTAGCTGCCAGCTAGCTAGCTGCGTGTGTGAATGTGTCTTAACGTTGAGCGACTTTAGTGACCTTTCATTAAGGCCTTAGTGTTTTTTTAGTAGTTGTATTTGACTTTTGAAAGAAGATTGTTTTCAGCTGTGAGGTTTTTGTTTGTTACTAAATACTCTTAAAACCTGCTTATTATACAGTACTTAGTTCCTCCTTGTTTTCCTGGGTTTTCCCCGAGAACGTAAGAGTTTACCAAAACCAGGAAGCAGTGAGAGGATGAGGTGATAAAGTCATCTTCCTTCAATGATGATGAAAATATAACACAAATATGTAAAAACATTACATTCAAAATGTAGCATGCCATGTTTAAGGTAGCTAACAATGATACACATGAAATAACAAAGTCCATTAATAACTCAGAAAAACGGCTCGCTCTGTATATATCTGCAACCCAAGCGGGCAGAGTTCTTGTGATGCAGCCGAGTGGGTCGATCTAAATCTAGACTCGTCCCCTTTAAAGCCACAGAGGCAAAACAGGTCTGATCCAGGACAAACCAACCACCCGCCGTCTCTGCTCTCAGAAGTAGGCCAGCTCGGGGAGATACGGGTTAATATGGACACACATTAAACATGTATGGAGGTCTAAACTAGGTGTTTGTGCACTTCACTTTGAAACATGTGCGTGCTGTACAGCAGGAGCTCTGTCGCTACGGCAACCTCAGCACTGGTGGAATCAAAGGAGGGGGGGATGAGGCCTACACTTGCACGTTATTTCCGGGTGATTAACTTTGTGATCGACAACTAAAAAGGGACAAACAGGACAGTGAAAGAGCAGTGGGAGTAGAAGAGGAGTAGATCTGCAATTAATGATTATTTTCATTATCAATTCATCTGCAGTTTATTTACTGGATAGACTGCTTCCTCTCGGAAATATTTGAAGTTTTAACGGGCCGACATAAAGACGACAAAGAACGCCTGCAGACTGCATGGGGAACATTTTCGACACGTTTGCTTGAGAAAGAATTCAATTAAGACTTTTTTGTCAAAAATTTTGCCACTAAATATTATCTCTTGAAGTATTTAATTGAAAGACTTCATGTCCTCCTCGTCTTCTGTTGGGAGTTTTCAGAAGTTTAAGGATTTAAATAAACTGTGAGGAGTCCTCGGGATGACCTTGATGAAGCTGGTAAAGCTATATGTGCAAATTATTTATCTTTAGAATTCAACTTAATTAAATCTGATTGTTTTGCTGTAAGTTGTTTTAACATAGAAAGTAGAAACAGAGTAAAGAGTGAGCTTGGACATGCAAAATATTTAAAGTGTTAACTAGAATGTCCTCTGAAGCTTTCTAAGGAAACACATTTTATATTGATACCAATGTGCTCTATTCCCTTGTTTTCTACTTTTTATGCTAAGCTAACTTATTAGCTTTAAAGGTTCAGAGGCAAGTGTTTATTTTGTTTCCTGTCCGACTCTCAGAAGAAGCAAATAAGTGTTTTTTTTTAATGATTCATTTAAAGAACAAAGGTCATAGAGGTCAAACTTCCACAACAGCGCTGTCCTCTGGTTTCCTTTTACCGAAATGTCAACACTTTCCACACCTCAAACACTGAACCTGTCTCCTGCTGTCCTCAAACACAAAAATGCACTGAGCCATTTCTCCACATCCACCCAGCTATAAAGCACCACCAGCGCCACAGCTGTGACACTGAGGACAAAGACTCGCCTGTCCGTATGCAAACACGGTGGCGTTGTAGCCCTCTAAGCAGCCCTCAATCAGCTTCTCGGTGCAGGTGGAGTAGATGGCGTCTTGCGTGGAGTCCATGTCGAACATGTAGTCGTAGGTGAAGGACTTGTCTTTGCCCAGGATCACCTGTGGCTCCCCGGGCATCACATATGTGCAGATATGACATCCTTCTATCTTCTCCCGGGCCAGCTGAGGGCGGATCCTACAAAAAAATATACAGAGCAAAACAAGAGATATGAGAACTTGTTCGGGGGACACAGAGGAAACGCACTCCCTGAAAACTTTATTGGGTCCTTTGAAAACACAGGAAAGCAATACACTGCCTCACATTCCTGACATTTTTGAAGTAATTCTGGTAGAGCCTTTAACAGGTTTTATTCTCTTCTTGCAATACAAGCATTTGTGAGCAACACAAATGCTTTCTCACACAGAAAGCCTGTTTCACCTGTTGGGGGGAGCCAAGCCAGCGAACAGCTACCCTCAGGTTACCCTCCACACTGATGCGACCTGTCCAGAGTCCCGCAGGGTTCAATTCTTGGGCCGATTATTTTTAGATTTGTTTTATTACTGTGAGCTTTAAAAGCTTGATATACATGAAGCTGTATTTACTAATCCACTGCCTTTCAGAAGATTTCTAAGAAGCGGTGTAAAAACTTGCCCGTAAATTTGCTTTTAAAATGTGTGATGGAAGTTCTGCATTCTGAGCACAACATTTGAAAATCATAGAAGTGCAAGTTGTTGAAAAAATATCTTCAAACAAATAATGCACCAATGAAATTAAGAATAAAAGAAAGAAATCCCTCGCTTTAAATTAAAACATAACGAACACTAGATTTACACCAAATTATGTTTGTTTGTACTATACTTCAGCTCATTCATGAAAGATTATGTTTCGTAAGGCTGATTAAATCTGAAGACAAGAGAAGAAAAAATGAAAAAGAAAAGCAGCCTAAAGCACGACGAACTGATGGTTTCATCGTGCAGCAAGTAATGGAAAGAAAATTCCAACCGCACCCAAAAACCACCGAGTCAAATCAAAACAACATCAGAGAATCAACACGACTCAGGCTCTGCTGCCAAAGTCTGATTAACTTCAATAAAAACAATACAGGAGAATATTGACGCAATCTGACACAAGGACAGAAAATAAACCTGACAGTCAGAAACAAGTCAGGCCCGTCGGCTCGGCAAAGAAATAAACAGAAAACATGAAGAGTTTAAAGGGGACTGGTTTTTAGTGTAACCTCGTGTGTTTCAGACCAGTTTGATTTCCACTAAGTCTCGCAGCGTTTGATAAGAGATTGTGACCGACAGAACACGTTATTGGAGATAAACCGAGCTGCTTTTAAGGATCCAAGAATAATTCATGGATCAATATTAGCTTACCTCCACAAACACAAGATTGGGCACATTAAACATGAAACCTATCCGTGTTTTCGTTGACTCAGCCTGCTGCTGTTGCAGCATTTCTCAAGGATTTCGAGAAGAGTGAGAATATTTTTGGCACACTTGGGATTGCGAGTGCATCCAAGGCCTTGTTCTCACTGCCAGCACTAATCCCTTTTTTTGGACATGCATCAACATTGTGTCCAGATTAACTTCACATCTCATATTTTATGTTCTTATTCTTAAGCAATCTGTGGCTGTTGATTTTCCAAAATTTAAAAAGATCTTAAAGAGAAAGTAAAGAGTACAGTAATTGTATTGGGCGAGAGGCGGGGTTACACCCTGGACTGTTCACCTGTCAATCACAGAGCAGACAACCAGCCACACTCACGTCTATGGGCAATTTCATGTTTCACTAACCAACCTGCCAAGCATGTCTTTGGACTGTAGGAGGAAGGGATTCGAACCAGGAACCTCCTCAGTGAGAGGAAGAACTGCACCAACATCGGATTTTCTTTGCAGATTTTCTTCACTAAATATTCACACGACATTCATCACAACCTGCAACTACCATTTTTCTTGACTTCGATGTATTTCAGAGCAAAGCAGCCAAGAGTCTGTTTTTCCTTTTTAATTCAAGGACACAGCTGCTGAAAAAGTGCAACAGTTGCTGTGGGGATCAAATATGTCAAACACTTTAATGCTTTGAAACATGCAGCTGAGTACAGTAGCACACATATGAAGCATGTTTATGTAGAACGACAAATGTCTTTGGATCATCTTTAAATCACACATGCTTTGATGTTTGTCTGCTGCAGATGTGTCGTTCTGATCCAACAACTGCCCGGGGTCAACGCCCTCCTCCGACCCAATACTTTGTCCCATGAAACCTGCCAGCTGGGTTAATATGTCCTGATTCAGCTCGTCTGTGTTTGTCCGCCAAAGCTGAAATGTTGCTTTTGATGTCCTGAATGTTTTCCAGCAGTCTTAATCTGGTGAGGATTAACGAGTTTAGTGTGGAGAGAAAGTCGTTTCTGTACGTGTCATTCTGCAAACAATCCACACAGATGAAGCGGAGCATAAAAGCAAGGTTGGGAAAATATGATAACTGAATGTAGTGATTGTGAGCGAGAGGGAAAGTCTGTCATGACAGTTTCATATTTTAACTCCTCTCCTGAAGCTTGTGAGAGAAGCACCTGACAGCGGGGCCTGTCGCTCTCCTTCTTTCCGTCCTGCATGGATGAAAAGCCTCATTGTGTCTCCAAGTTCAGGGGAAGACAATGCTGTGAAGGGGAGTACAGTGAGGCCATTGTTTTGTGGTGAGTGACTGGATCCCGGTGTGGACACTGACGTTGCGGCTGTGGGATTACATGGCCTGACGGAGGCGAGGGAGGGGAGGCAACGTCCGCAAATAACAACACAGAACAATCCCTGAATGAGGCAGTGTATGACCCACACACACGTAAACCTTTATTCCTCAGCTTGGTGTTTCAGGCAAGACAGCGTCCATATTTAAATTTGAATAACCTTCAAATATATGCTCCAGTAGACGCCTTAATGGTTAAATCAACAAAGACCTTCATGGCAAAATGCTTATTGACTGAAATATATCAGACATAATGAATCCTGGAGGGTTTAGAATAATCAGTGAGCAGCATCACTATAAACAGAGACCTGTACTGTAAATAGTTGATGACAGATTCCCCCTGTGGCATATCGCTTGGGTCAGATAGTTTCGAACAAAGTCAGCAGAGCCGTTTCACACAAGTAGGGCAAAACAAATGTTACACTGTATGTAAAAAAAAAAACTCTGCATAAGTGATGGTTCCAGGTACTCAAAGTTGAGGCTTTGATTACTTCTTTTTTTTTGGACATTTTTTCAAGATGAACCTTTGAGCTGCAGCGCTGCCTTTCAGCGCATCGATCCAAACAGGATATCACTGCAGAGATGCATCGTGCATTTATATTTTCCCAGCTTTCCCTGAACGAAGAAAGCACGAGCCACGTGAGCCCTTCCAGAGAGGGGGGGGCGTGGTCAGACGCAGCTCATTTACATATTTAAAGCTACAGACACAGAAACAGCCTGTTCTGAGCGGAGGGGTTTATAGACATGATCAAATACAGGATCAGAGCGGATTTACAACAACACACTTCACACACATGTTGTGAGGAGCTCTTTGACTTATTCAAAGCAGTTACAACTAGTTGATATTCTTGCACTCTTTCCCCCCCCGTGTCCAGGCAGACAACATGCGTCTATATCCACCCAAACTGAGAAGCATAATCCGAGTGTGTGCTGACTTTAATGATGGCCAGAAATAACCCATAAAAGCAAAAGAGTAACAACTAGTAATCATTCCCCCTCAACAGTCAGCCACCATGAGCGGCCCTTGAGCTTCTGAGTGGTGACAACACACAAGTGAACTGTGACGCTGAAGACCGAACAGAGAAACACGACAAACCTCCTAATCCGCTTCAGTTGTTCTGCAGAGCTGGTGTCCTATTGTTCGGATGTCTGTTGTTGTATTGAGAAGAAATGTGATCCCAAACCAGAAAAATCAATTAAACTGCATGTCGAATCACCGTACTCAATCAATTCTGTGTTTCCCCGTGTTTCGAGACTGTTAAAGAAATCTAATCCTTTGCAGGGGGCGGGGGGGGGGGTCTTTATTTCAGACAATTGAGCTCACTAATTGGGTGTGTAATCCTGTCTGTTTCAACACAGTGCTCTCACACCCGGGAATCAACTGGCATTTCAAGGATCTACTCGCTGCTCATCTGAGAGTACAAACAGGGAGACGTGCTGCGTCACACATCGGGACTTTAGTGCGAATTCATTTCTCATTCATACAAACATGAATATCAGACTTCCAGAAGAGACGCACATCCATTCACTGATGACAAAGGCAGAAGGACACGTCGGACATGTGGCTGCAGGAGCTGGAGAATGAACCTCTGACCTTCCTGTTGAGAGACCATCAACTCTGCCAACTGAGCCGCAGCTGCCCCATCCCATCCTCCGTCTCTGAGCTGAATGTCAGAACTATCACAGTCAGAGAAGGTCGGCGTGGTAAAAAAGCGTTTTGAGAGGTCAGGAGACGAGAACAGTCGGGCTCAAGTCTGCGACCAATTCAGCCACGAAAGCATCAGAGTTCGAGTGATATGAGTAACATGAGCACAGAACACAACAAAGTGACTGAAAGATTCATTGTGGCCTCGCAGTTATGTAATGCCCCCCCCATGTACAGAGGCTACAGTCCTCATCACAGACGCCACGGGTTCGAATCTGAACCTTGGTCATCCCCCACTCTCTCCAACATTTCTCCCCTCAGCTGTCCTATCCCATTAAAGGCAGGGCTTTGGTGAAGCATAGTAACCAGAGCAAGACTGTAGCGGTATTACAGTCGTAAAAAACCCCCAGCTGTGGTGATTTGTCTGAGGATCTTTGGCGTTAGGGAAGAGCGGAGATCAGAGGTCAGGTGAGGGTCAGGGTCGAGGGTCAGGGGATCGAGACGTCTCCTCAGCAGAGGCTTGTTGTCGAGTTATCACAAGCCGGAAACAGATAAAACACAATAAGATCCAAAGACATTTAGAGCTCTTTATCTTCCTCATCATCGTCATCATCATCATCATCAGGAGGACACGTTGAGTTGATCACCAACACAACAACTCAAAATACAAAAACAGACAAATGTTTGTCTTTACTTTCACAGCTACAGTTTGTTTCTGAACTGCCGTAGATTAAAGGAGCACGCCCAAACCTGCTGCTGCTCCCCCCCCCCATACACACACACACACACACACAGTGCACCCAATAAATCATTACGAGAGCAGCACTTCACTGGAAGGGAGGGGTGTCGTGTACAGAGGCATGTGAGTGTGTGTCTGTCTGAAACTGTAAACACCTACTGCACATATTTCCTAATAATAATAATAATTACCATCTGAAACAGTCTGAAACAAAACACTCCTTCACAGTAAACTGATATAAAAAGAAATCAAACATCTAATAATAATCACCGACCAATAAATACTACAAACAACATCACAAGTTGACTGCAAAGAGAAACGAGATGAACTAAAGTGTTTCTGCTAAATGTGTCCAGAACTGATCTGAAATCAAAATCACGATTCATTAAACATTTGATCTGGATTACACAGAATGAATGATTATTGGGTTTTTGTTTTTCGCTGACAGGTCTCTGCTGTAAATATGTTCAACTATTAAAGCTGATTGTGGTTTTATTGAATATTACTGAAATCAAAGCATCACTTAAAGTATTTATTAACTTCTCTAAAAATGTAGAAAATAAATAACTTGCATTTCATTCAAACTGTTTTTCGGCAGTGTTTTACGTTTTTCTTCTTTTTGTCCGGTGTCGTCTTCCCCAAAGATAAAATGTGTCCAAATGACCGACGTTGCTTCCATGTGGCGGATGAGACGTGTGGTCACATGACTCTGTCCTGACAGTAATGGAAATATTCCACATGGGCTAGATTACGTCGCCCAGCCCTGTTTTCTGGAGTCCTTTAGCAGTGACACTTCCCCTTCAAAGAAACTTCATGTTAATTTACAGCCTTTTTAAGGTTGCCTGAGCGACATCACATTAGTTTGAACCTCTTATTATTTTCTATGCATGTCCAGTATTTCTATCTTTTCACTGTACTTGCATTAAAAACGGTGTCCCGTTCACTGACCGCAGTAAATCTTTTAAGGCTGCAGTTCCTGCTGAGTGATTTCAGTTTGTGTTAGCAGACAAAGAGCTTTACTGCAGGAAAAAAGAAGACTCAAAGCTACCTTTGTTGTTGAACACACAAAGCCAATAATCAAAACCACACAGAACCCCCCGCCCGCTGCAGACTGGAGAGTAAACTGGCCCCGTCTTTATGTGCACACTTGCTGAGAGCAGCAGTGCGGCTGCCTCGGGATGATGTCACCTGCCTCCTCGACTTTGAGCGTAACGTCTCGCTGTCCTTCACCGAGCTGGCACTTTGAGGCTGTGTGAAGGGCGTGCAGAACAGAGAAGGTTAGAAAAGAGAAAGTGCGTCTTTGTCACACAGCTGGCCCCACGCCAGATACGCCAGGATGGAAAAATGTTGTGAGGCAGCAGGAGAGAGGAGTCTTGACACAGCAGATGCCCCAGAAGATGATTTTTACACGACATAATGTGCCGGAGGGGCGGCGGTTAACGTCTCAGGTCGGATCAGGAAGGTGCAGAACTGGTCTGCTCGGTTGCAAATTACACAAATATGTACCTAATTGCCTTCACAGCAGTCCGCTATTGTTCCTCTTTAGTCTTTCTGTCAATCACTGAAAATCAAAGGAACATGACAAACCCAGACT
Source organism: Symphodus melops (assembly GCF_947650265.1). NCBI lineage: Eukaryota > Metazoa > Chordata > Actinopteri > Labriformes > Labridae > Symphodus > Symphodus melops. Next base: position 26,049,469 of record NC_136696.1, on the reverse strand, counting down.
GGAGGTGAGACGATAAACATCTGAAAGTATTTTTAAGTATTTATGATTTAGAATCAGTATCAGGAGTACTCTAATCATCTGTTTAGTGAATGCTCACACTTCAGAGTTTCCAGACTTTAAACACAAAAAGGAAATCTGGAGAAAATAAAGGACTGTTTTTTTTCTTTTTCTACAGAAGACACTTGAAGGATGCGATCATTACTTCCTCTTCTGTGTGAAATAAGAAATCACAGTCGATGCCGTGAACCTGTCGTAGCCTTGAACCTCACTTCCTGTATCTACATCTGAATATCTTGATCAAAGCTGAACTTCCCCAGGAAATAACTTCAGAATCAACTTCTGTATTTAAGCATCTCCTCTCTGAATCATTTCAGTGTTTTAAAAAGCATCCTTTTCTGCCACGAATATATATATATATTTTTTTTACTTTGGGCATTTTTGCCATTATTTTTGGGCGGCTCCCCCAATTGATTCTTTGTTAGGGCTCCGAGGACTCTGAATGACTGTAACTGCTATACTGAGCTCGACTGTGCCTCCACTTCCACTGTATAAAGAACATGCATGCTGACAGTTGTTATATGCAAGCAATCACCTCTGTCTGCAGTTGGAGGATTAGTGTGACCGAGCTAAGCTGCCGTGGTTGGGGTGGGGGGGGGGGATTCTCCTATTTAGAAGTGTGTGTTAATGTGCAGCATGTTCAGTACCTGCAGCAGAAAACAGTGCAGTATAAATGGATCACTAAGATCCTCCCCAGCTTTAAAGGAGGCTTTTAAAAAGAGTGTTTCAGCACAATGAGACGGTTCATTTTTAGTATCACACACCCTGCTAGAAGTGGTTTCATGCTCTGCACACTCAGCCAGACAGGACCTCCTGCTGCAGCAGACAAAGAGCGCATGAGAGTACAGTCTACAACAAAAACAAATGATCATCAGTACCGGTATATATAAAAAAAAAAAAGACAGAAAAAAACGTGAGCACGTCATGCAGCCTCTGCCGAACACAAACCCATCTCAATGAAATGCTTTCATTTCATATTTCTGGAGATCTAATGCTCCCTGGCACTGTACCATTATGTCTGTGCAGGACAGAGACACTCTGCGTGACATAGAGGATGGGGTTGCCATGGCGACCGGTAATGGAAGCCAAGAATTAAAGTCATAATCCGATCCCAGCAGGATATACAGCAGTCTGCTCGAATAAAAAAAAAAGGAGAAAAAAAAAGGAAAAAGAAATGCCAAAAGGGGAGGGGCCGAGGCGGCGGGCTCAGCGTCCTGACACCCGTCACACACTTCACCAGGAGATTCATCAACCGCTAAACCAAGCGGTGTTTGAGGCGCAACGATTTAAAAGTGTGAGCCTCCAAAATGGTTTATCATTTAATTATTCCACACCCACAGGGATCATTTTTATCGACTTCCAAGGGCAACCACTTAGTCAGGCCTGAATGTACGCTGTGAGCCTGGAGTCTGCTTGGAAAATAAAAAATGAAAATGGTAACTTTATAATGAAGAGTTAAGTATTCCTCTACGTGAACAACAGGGTATGACTCTGAAAACTAAAGTTGGAACAGTTCTTCTATTAAAAATAAGAGGATAATAGAAGAATGTGCAAATTGCCCGCTATCGTTTTGTTTTAAATATCACTCAGAAATATGTTGAAGAATAAAAGTGTTGAGAGTGGATTATGATTTCATTGTTTCAGTGTTTGTAAACATTACAATAATGTCACCAACAGGCTTCCATAGGACATTAAATTATTGCACAAATATCAGTTTGAGTTACAGATGCATCCCGGGTTTGGAGGATATTTGTAAGCCCAAAGCTGAGGATGAAAAAAAGAATGAAGGGGTCTCAAAGTTGAATCACTCCCAAGTCTGACGGCAGCACTGATTACACCAATCTGTCCAAGTCTGTGTCTTTGCTCTGCACTCGAGTAGAGTCGGGTATTGATGGTATTGACATTTTCAAACCAACTTTTAGCTTCAAATCTCTGAATGCACAATCGACATATGAGACGGTTTGTTAAGAGAGGCTCCAGACGGCAGTGATTTTATGCACATCACTGATAAACCTGAGAGTTACACAGAGAAACAACAGGCTTCATGATCACGAGGGATGTTTGCAGTTAGTCAAGTAAACAATCAAAGGTCACATTTTATCCTCCTTTTAAACAAATGTAAATAAGTCTCAGAGCTCCTCAAAACATGTGTGAAGTGTCCTGTTCTAAATCCACTCTGATCCTGTATTTGATCGTGTCTATAAACCCCTCTATTTCAGCCCTGCTCAGAACAGGCTGTTTCTGTGTCTGTAGCTTTAAATATGTAAATGAGCTATCTGACCACGCCCCCTCTCTGGAAGGGCTCGGGTGTACTCGGTGCTTTCTCGCTCCATTCCCTATTGTTTACGGTGAGAAGGCAGACTCAGAGGGAAGAACAAACACCTAGCTGTGGGAGTGTCACCCATCTGGGGGAGGGGCTAACTGCCCTTTGTGATGTCATGAAGGGAAAATCTCAAAACAGCCTGTTTGAGCACACATTTTCTGAATAAAGGAGCAGGCTAAAGACGGAGAGGATGGAGTTTTCTCATGATTGGGAGGGTTTGTTGACAAGGTAGGGACACGCATGCGTAAGAAACTCGGTCATGTGTGTTCAGCATAATCTGTGAACTTTAAAGGGTTAGTCTGCTCTTTTCTGAGTCATAACTTTAAACTAGTCTACTGGTCCAAATTTAAATCGATGAGAAATCAGTCACTAGGAACATCCGTAATGATCGCATGTCCAGTTTTTTTATTCCTCCCTTACACTTTATTATTTTGTCCTTATCTGTCTCTTTGAAAGTGATGATCTTTAAACAAGAAACCAACACATTTAAACAGAACTCATTACTTTTGACAGTCATCAGTCACAGACATCTAAAGAAAAGCGTTATCAATAACCGATATGTCGCTCATAGAAGACTGAACTTAGTCAGAGTTATTGGTATAAAGGTTTTTCACATCATGAACTTCTCAATGGTTTTGTAATAGAGCAACAGCACATACAGCTGATCCATCACATATTTTTATACATGAGGTCAGAGCTGGCAGAGATAAGACACACACCCCTGCATCTGCTGGGACACATTTGCTGTGTTTTATAATCTGCACATAAGGTTCATGGACACTCACACACTGCTCAGCTGCAGCTGACCTGAGCTCACTGGTTCATCTTCCTCTCATAACACTCGGGATATGCTTGGATATCCCACTGATCCCAGACCCTGAGAGCCTTTCGGAAAATGTGCTTTCAAAAAACAAACAAGGCTGCGCCAAGTCCCGCGGCACGCTGATAACAGCTTTACTGCTTCCTGCAGGTCAACGGTCAGGGAGCAGACCGCCCCGTCATCATGAGGGGAGCAGGGCTGGGGAAGGGGGGAGGTTAGCCAACAGGAGGTGTCAGCAAGGGATCATCTGTGGCTGTCAACGTGGAGAGGAAGGACTGCGAGTGGTGCTGGGGTCAGGGTTCGAGGGAACATCGACCGTGTCTTCCTCTAAGTGGAGCATGTTATGCACACATAAGCTTGATGAATTTTCAATACATGGAGTTTTAAGCTGCTGATAACCTCTGTGGGTGCTTCTTTTACAGGGAACAGTGGAATAAGAAACTTACTGCATGCCAGGTTTTGTGTTGGATAATGACTTGTTGTCATTAGCACCGTTAGCAGAGCACAGATAGCTAACATTATTTTTACTTTTCCCAGAGACTGCGAACCTACGGAGAGACTCAGAGGTTTCTGCACAGACCAGGTTGGAACTTTCAGGGCAAAAGTTGGAAAAAAGGCTCACTGACTAAATTCTTCACTTTACATGTTTATATTTCACCTGCCACAAACAAGCTGCTGAAAATGTCGGAGAGTTTGACACCATTCACTTCAATGATCGAGCACTAATGTTGGAGCATCTATCTTTATTTAGTCTATTCGTGGACTGGTCGCACGATGTCTCCTTATTGGGAGAGGAAACGCTCAGCACATTTAAATACTCGGAGGTTGAATTAAACCTGGATCATCGAGCACAACACATAAACTCGGACTGTAAACAGCTTTTGGTATCACGATATTACACTTTGAAATATGAGGTCGAGCATCTCGGAGCAGCCTCAAATCAAATGAGATTATTTTTAATAGCTGTGTAAGGTGATGAAGATATTCACACTGGGACTCCTCCATAACAAGAGCTTCTGCACCTACCTAAAAATACTTTTATAGTTTTATTTATTAGATGTTTGTTTTTCTATCATTTTGAACCTACAGGCCCATTTTGTGATTTTTTTTACGACTTCTGGCTGCAGAAAACCCAAACCAGCTGAAGTGTTAAACGAGAGGCTTCAAAGAAAACACGTTTTATTAAAGTTTAAGCAAATGGAATCCAAAATGTTTTTGGTGTTTTGAGCTTATTATTACTTTAGTCATACAAACTGTAAGGGGTGAGTTTTCTTCATTTGTAATTACTCATTTATACATTTGTATAAAAAGGGGCGTGGCTAAATACGACTAAAGGAGGTGGTTACACGTACATCACTCAGGAGCAGGGCCGTGCAAAATCAGCAGACTTTAGAAACGCCACAAAGCGTTTCAACTGATCACAATGTTTGGAGCAGAAGAAGAAGAAGAAACTGTGTGATCACGGGCCGCTCTTCTTCTGATAGCTGGTTACTTGTAGGCTGTTTGCCTGGAGATGCATTCGGCCTCCCTCCACCTCTCTGCCTGGTTCTAGATCACAAAAACACACATGTTCAATGTTCTATAGTGACAACCTCGGCTGGTTTGAGTGTCCATGTGAGGCCGACTGAGAACCAAACGATGAAGCCGACAAAACAACAACCACGGAGCAGAATAATGCAATATAATCCAAGTAACAGAATGGAAGAAGAGAAGGGTTAGACTGTCAGTATGACAGAGTCCGCCTTAGACTGCAGTGTCATTCAACCATGTGCTGTTGACACAGGAGCCCCATCTCTGAGTCAACCACCGACCAGCCACACAAAGGCAATGTGGACATGCTGTGTGTGTGTGTGTGTGTGTGTGCGTGTGCGTGTGCGTGTGCGTGTGTGTGTGTGAGACACATCAGCCAGCCGCCATCTGTAGCTTTCAAGGCAGCCAGATAGCAGATAATGGGTTAGGCAAACACGAGCAACGGAGGAGGTGGAGTGGAAGTCAGTCCGGCTGCACAGTTAGACATTTGCATCTTGTGTCACATAAATACGTTCAGACATTTGTTCTCTACATTATTTCTCAGCGGGCGGCCAATCAACACAGAAGGCGTTTCATTCAGACGCCGCCCACGCTGAGAGTTCACACCTGCAGCAAAACTCCAATTACACACGCCTCAGAGATATGCAGATGCAGACAGCTGCTGCGTGACGCCAGCAGGTGTTAAAGCTTCATTTGCATATGCTTCCACCTTCTCGAAAAAGGTGCGAGACGGTCCCTCACAGGACAGTTTGTGACACGTGCACGGCACAAAAGGGGTGTGAGGAGACTTTTGCATTGCAAATATGTCTGTTTAAAAGTGTTTAATGTTGATAAATGTGGTAGAGAGAGAGAGAGAGAGAGAGAGAGAGAGAGAGAGAGAGAGAGAGAGAGAGAGAGAGAGAGAGAGAGAGAGAGAGAGAGAGAGCGACATGTGGGAAGGATTCAAACCCAGACAGTCTGCTTTCCAGGACTCCACCATCTGTACATGTGGCGAGCAAACTAACCACTAAGCTACTGGGACCCCCCCCTATGTTCATACATATATTTTAAGTATAAGATCTCCATTAGGCCATTTATAAGACTGATTTAAAAATGAAGGATTTAGTGAACGTCACATATCACATTTTAATGGACAGACACCATTAAATGTGACGGAGCGGCTCACCTAACAGAAAATAACATGGGTACACTTGTGAAGTGCAGAGACAGCCTCTGGACATAAATAAGGAGGTGGCAGCTCCCTGTGCAAACACGGCTATTTGGGACCGTCTGAGGCCTATTCCGGATGCTCTGCTGTCACTTTGGTGATGGAAGTTAAGTTACATCCACATCCTATTCGTGGCACCGGTCCCACATTTAGACCTCTCGTCCGTTTCAGTCGAGCCCTTAACTGGACAGATCTGTACTGGGAGGAAGAAAACAACTGAAGAAAGTGAAGAGACAGCGGCGTATTTGAGCGGGTGTGGCGTACATGTAAGCAACTCTACAATTACATCCAATCCACTCTGCATGAGCAGCTAGTTTTTTAAGGGCTTCACAATGAGAGGGAGGGGGGGGGGGTCCATCCCTTGTCATAAAAGTGTCCACATGTGGTGCGAGCGTGCGAGCGGCTCTCTGCAGCGGTGCAGATGCGTGCGGCTGAAATGCGCTGACTCCTCCGAGCTCGTGATATAGATAACTGAGGTCTCTGAGAAATGCTGCGGCCCGACCACAGGCTATTTTTGGGGGCGAGTTGAGTTTAAGTGTAGGCTATGCTTAGTGTCGTCTTGGCAGCCCCAGAGCCTTCTGTCTAGAAAGAGGGTCATGACGGCTGAACACTGGAAATGTTTTTTCGGGCTTCACTCGTATTACACACGGCGTCAGAGGACGGCCTGTCATCATGAAGGAATCAGTTACTAAAGATCATGTGATCACTGGGACTCTCTCTGCAGCAGAGACGAGTCTGTCACTCGTCAAAGTAGAAACGTTTCTTTTTCTGCCGACCTGTCCAGAGCCAGAATATTATTGCATTGTATTGTATTATATTGCATTGTATTGTATTGTATTGTATTGTATTGTATTGGTCTGGGCAGGTACACACTTTGTGTTGCTGGTACGGACATAGAAGAGGCAAAGCAATCAAAGACTGTCGGAGGAGAGTTGGAGAAAAAAAAAAAAAAAAGCAACGATTGCATTTCACGAGCGTAAAACTGAAACTGGCTTTCAGAGCGTCACAAACATAACAGGCTGTAACACAGATACACGTTTGTGTTTGTCATCATCGGGGACAGTAAATAAAATAAAAAGTCTTCTTTTGTTCTATAAGCTGCTCGTTCGGCTGTTTTAGTAAATTAGAGACTCGTCTGTCTATTTGAATCTAGAATCTAGCAGCTTTCAAATCTTAAAAAAGGAAAAAACAGCAGACTGCAGTGATCGAGTGATTTATTGGACGGATGTTCGGAGCCGATGACACAGCAAACCTGCAAAGTAACAAGTCGCAGCATTTTTATGATGGTCAAGTTGTCCAACTTTACGCTTTCACACTCGTAGGTCAGGTCAATAAAGTGATCAGAGAGGAAAGGAGAAGGTGGTCCAAAAGGATCCACTGGTTTAGAAAATGTACAAAAATGTATTTGAGATATTCAGGGGGGCAGAAATAATAAAAACACTCAACTCTTCATCTCAGATATGAGAATGTGCAGCCTTTTATTTGTACTGTTAAAAAAAAGCAGATTTCTTCGACCTTTGACAAACAAACCAAAAACTTGACCCCAGGACCTCGGACATTTTTAAATAGGAAGTCTTCCACTCATTTTATTTTAGATTTAAAAAGGCTAAACGTGGACTGTAGGCTACGCTAACACACACACACACACACACTTTGGTCCATCACAACGCTAACAGCATCACTATAAAGTGAGCAGCCTGAGTGCACTCCTCATGGTCCCATAAAACACTAAGTGTGAGTTTATTTTACACTTTAATGAGCGGCGTCCTTTAAAAAGCTCCCATCAACCAGCGCTGCGGGCAAACTAGGTGTTATTCATAGCTTCCGAGCGGCTAACTTGGCTAACACTTTAACACTTTGGCTAACACTTGGAAAGACATGTGGCATGTGTGGAGCAGGAGCACAGCTCGGTGCGAGCTCCCCCTCGGGCTTCTCCTCTAATAAAAGCTCGTGGATCAGAAGAGGAGGAACTCGGGAGCGCGGTGGAAACGACGAGAGGTCGGAGGCAACGATCATCATCGCTGCGCACAAAGAAAGAAAGGAGCAACGCCAGGCTCCCCAGAGGCAACATGGAGGATTCTCAACAAAGAAAATCCACCTTTATTGACGACCAAGTCAGGCAGCACCTGAAGCAAAGTTTCCTCAGTTTGCACTGTTGATTTAAATACACTCAGGTCGAAGGGTTTCAAACAGCCTCAGTGTCAGATGTTGGTTATTTATTGATTCAGCTTTTTAAAGCTCCTCAGAGGATTTTTAAACAGCTTCTGAAACGATATTGATTCCCCTTTTTTATGACCTACAAAAGCACAACAACAAGATGAGCATCTAAAGATGAAGCCTGAACATTTATGAATACTTAAACGGCTCAGGTGGATCATTAAAGATCTTGTGCATCTGGTCAGTCAGGAGGAATAGTTTGTTGCAGCTGAAGGTTGCAGTTTTCTTCTCTGATGTCCTTGTCCTTGCGTGTCCATGAATCTTGGTTCATGGATGTAGAGCCAACACAGAACCCGTTCAATTTTGGTCCAGACCCAACAAACAAACAAATGAGCTCTTGGCTGAGGAGGTCTAAGTGCTCCAGTGGTTACACATCAAACGGTCTCTTGACCAACAGAGAAGCACAGTTTCACCATTTCTTCATGACAAAGGTCAAGTCTGTACACAACTTGTTCCGTCTGAAATCCAGAAATAGTTTAACTTGTCGTCATGGAAGACGAACCAAAGCAGCAGATTCATGATTAAAATCATCTGCAATAAATAAACTTGTTTTATTCTAAATATCCCGTCAGTCTCACATCCAACACAGTTACATGCAGTGAAACAGGGAATGGCTTTCAACCGTGCATGCTATGCGTCTTCATGACATGCGCTTGTGTTTAAAGAGCAGGATTTCTCTGAAAGAAGTCGGACAGCACAGAGTTGAATGTTAAAGCAGACTAAGAGTTGCAACAATGAGAGGAGGAGGAGAGCCTCACACACGGCTCAGTGGCTGCTCCTGACAGACAGACTGGGCTCAGTGGATGTGAACAAAGCACGAGGTCTGCAGAGGCTTTAGACCCGTCGGGGTTTTTTTGTGTTTGCATAGTGATGCCAGGGGTAACCGACGTCACCCATCTGAGCTCCCATGGTGCTCTGCCTGTCCTCGACTGGGCCTGCCCACGTGGAGAGCTCGCTCTCTTCCTCTATCTGCTGTCACAGTTTATGAAGAAAAACCATCTCTGGTTAATTATGTGATTTTTTTATTTTTTATTTCAACGCTGCATGATGTCCTTTAAAATACATACTGACACCATTCAATGACATTTTTGGGGGGTGCACTCTCTATTTCCAACAGCAGCTCTTCTCCTTCTCCACTGAGCAGAGGCGCTGCTTGTTAAGAAGCAAGGCATGCAACCCCCCCCCCCCCCCCCCCCCCCCAAAGTTTAAATGCCCTGCTAAGTGTTGCATGCAGTATTGCTGTGACATAATAATAATGGATGCTGGTTGGAGGGCCCCCCAATAAATGCTTGCCTAGGGCCCCAACAGGGCCTAGAAGCGCCCCTGCCACTGAGACTCCCCCTCCTTTGTTTACACTGTAACCCCCCCCCATACACACACACACACACACACACACGCACACACGCACACAGCCACAGTCAGCTGCCGCCTCTTGTCATGTGAGTTCCAGCCCGGCCTGCTCCGCTCATTAAGTAATAGTAGCTATCTGCTTAATGGTGCAGCTCTATTTAACCAGCTCGTTCTCACACACAGTTAACCCTGCCTCCATACTGCCGGCTCGTGAGCTTCAACCTGGGGCTTAGACTGAGCCACTCATACCAGTCGCTGCATGCCTCCGTGTCATTACATTAAAGCAGGCCTGTAACTTAAGCCTTAAGAGGGTTAAAGACTGATTTCATTTCATTAGCGTCATTGTTCAGCTGAGCGTCAGAACACCGCGCAGGGACAAAAACAAAACCGAGGCAGACTGACTTTCATGATGCAACACGTCCACTTCTTGTTTTGAAAGCTTAATGAGCGGCTGAGCTGCAGCACACTGAAGCTGTTTCTGCAGACACAAGCCACTCCCTCCCACTTTGATCGCCTGTCACCACTCTGACAAGAAACGATTGCTGCGTTATGTTTGTCGTATAGTCGAGTGTTCTTCCCAGCAGGCAGGTTCAACAAGTCCTCAGCTCCACCTGAGCCCCTCCCCTCAATGTACACCGACCACTCCAGAGCTAACTTTTGTCACTGTGCAAATACGCTGCCTGCACTGTAGTCAGGACGCTCACATGACCCATGTGAGGATTTTCTCAACTCCCATCCATTCTGTGCACAAGTACACACACACGCACACACACACACACACACACACACACACACACACACACACACACACTATGGACACAATCACAGGTTAAAAGCTGTTGTTTTGAGGAGATATTGGTAAGAACAGGACGGCCTCTGTGGATATAATCCGAGGTCTTAAACTGATTTAACTACCGCGAGAGGAGCACTCGAGTCTTTATGCAAGCAGCCTGCAGGTAACATGCAATCCAGGATCAGCCACTACGGATTAAAGCCTCTGGGAATGTGGCTTGAAAAAAAATACAAAACCTTACATAATACTATAGATGACAGTGTCATTCGGAAGGACCTCCATAAATATAACAAGTCCCAGTTTATAAACTGCACGTTTTGTCTCAGGAGCGTGGAGGTGTGGCCGATAGGAACTAAATATTAAAACTATGATTTTGGTCGACATTAATTCATTCAATGATTAACCAGCTAACTGGTGAATGCACAGCACCATGACTGTTTGCCTTCTCATCAAATGTTACTGATGTGTTTCAGTGAAAAGCAAGAAGAGAGATAGTAACATTGAACACAATCATTTTATTGTGCAGATCGCTAAACAAGCACACAGATCAGAGCTGGCTCGGCTCATGTGGAGTTCAAACAGCTGAGAGAATGAAGAGTCACACCCAGTGGGGGGGGGGGGGGGGGGATGTCCCATCACGTGCATGGTGAGACTTGTCAACATCGGTCTTGACAAACTCTTCCACCAGTTGGTAGCAGTTCCAACACGCCCCGGGGCCCGAGCGTCCTGGAGAGGGAAAGTCAACGTGTGAAGGCCGAGCTGATAATTACCACACTCCCTCAGGTGTCGGAATGACATCGTGACAACTCCAGATGTAGATTATTAGTCAAAGTTTAGAGCTCCAAATATCAAGTGTACCTCTCTGGGTCGGTTTGATAATATGAATTAAGATGTCATTTTTAAGACAAGGACCTTTGGAGAAAAGTGTTGAGCAGACATTTGAGCTTACGTGTGTCCGTCCTCATTTGTTCAACATGTTGCTCTTCTTGTTTGTATGCTGCTCTTATTTAGTATTGTTGGATTTGACTGCAGCAGTAGCTCAATCTGCAGGGAGTTGTGTACGGAAAAGTACTGAAATTGGCCTGGTAGCTGGAGAGATCACTTCAGGTCACTTACTGACCACTGCCGAGGTGCCCTTGAGCAAGGCACCAAACGCCCCACCAGCTCAGGAGTGCTGGCTGTGGGCAGCTCTCTCACTCTGACCCCGCCCCGTTCATGCATGTCCACAGGATCCTGTTTGTGTGTGTGTGTGTGTGTGTGTGTGTGTGTGTGTGTGCGTGTGTGTGTGTGTGTTGTTTGCAGTTCCTGGTCCTTCTGATCTTATTTCATGTTCTGTTATGATGCTCGGGTTCTAGTCCTGCTGTAGCTGTATGGCACAGCACTTTGTAAACCTGTGTTTTTAAATGCACCATATAAATGAAGTTATTATTCCCTCTATCAGACGGAGGTCAGTTTTATGAGTCTCGTGTTGTTATATTTCATTCTAAGACGCAGCAGTGACGACACTTTAAGCTGAATTATGTCTGCTTAAGAAGAAGCTCATGGTTTCAGTCTAAATGCTGAAGCTTGAAAAACACAGAACACAACCGCACATTTCTCTTATAGACGTCTTCGTCTGGGGAAGAAAAAGGAAGCTTTTTTTCTTCTTCTCTGCTTTTTGTTAAATGAAGTCGCCGGCTGTTTTCACTTGCATGCATTCCTGAACATTTCTCGTGAATTTCAGGAGGACGTCCCCTGAAATCCCCCTGACCTTGCTGTTCACACGTGCACCTCACAGTGGGAGACCATGCCTGTCAAACATGGGGGGGGGGGGTGTTCCTTAGCAAAGACTTGACGGTAACTGAATGACTTAAAATCGCAGGACAAAGAGACGATGAGTATACGACACAAAAATGAGAGTATTTGCCTCCGTGTTAAAAGCAACAAATTTATCTGAGAATAACATTAAAAAGCCTTTGTATGTGACATTACTGCCAAACATACATCACCATAGTTCATCTTTGTCTGGTAAAGTACAAGTCATCCTGAAGCTGCAGACCAAGAAACAAAGCAGATCCACAATGTGTGTCGTTGTTGTTCGGCATCAAAATAGGGATTTTAACCGTCATCCACGTGTGATAACAAGGAAGCTATCAACGTGAAGCACACACAAAATGATGATGCACTTTTTGTGTACATTCGGGGCCAGTGTGAGGCACAGTCAGCAAACAAAAGGCATGGAGGAGACGGAGAAAGGAGCACATGAATGCAACAGTACTGCCCATTATCTGCGATTTCATAACCATGAGGGGTCTCGGAGTGAGAAGTACAGAGGGAGACTGGTTTCCCATCATGCCACTGTCACTGTCACAGTGCCACCTCACCAGCTGGGTGGGAGCGGCCTACTTCAGCACAAAAGCACATCCAGTCCATGCACCGTGCAGGAGAAGAAACCCAGATTCTGTCCGGTCTGAACAGACTGTTTGAATCACTTGAGCTTTGTCCCCGTGTCTGCAAACAAAGAGCAGACTTGTCAATGTTACAGGAGCTGCTGCACTGAACGCTCTGCTGTCCTTTACTTCAGAACCTGGCGGTCAGTGAAGCTCCTCTTTCATTGATTAACTGTCCTTTCTGCAGGAGAGGCTTAGAGGAAAGGAGAGGCTTTCTGAGACACACAGGCTGATTGTTCCCCCCCCTCCCCTCTCTCTCTCTCTTTCTTTCTTTCTCTGCTCCAAAGGATGATATCATCTCTCCTCATGCACAGCCACAGTGTGCTGCACAGAGACTGCCCCACATTGCACCTGCCAAAAAGGGTGTGATGCTTCTTGGTGCTGTGCAGAGATAGAAAATACACACAGAGCATCACACTCTGTCCAAGTGCTGATCCCACAAACAGACCGAAAATCTGCAGTCAGAAGTCGGGAGCAGTACCCAGAGGAACCCGGATGGAAGTGGGTCACCGGGCTTAAAATGAAATGAGGCTGATCGTTTATAAATCAATTGTGTGTGAATCAGCAGATGCTGCTGCTGCTGACCTGCAGGTGTTCGCTGGGCCCGCGGCGCTGACTGACAGGTGGCACCGGGCAATTATGACACAAGCTACGCATTTGCTAAATAAAACACATTGAAGTGACTTACCTCAAGGCCACACGGACCGTGCTCTCATCCTGTCCCGTCGTCATGATTCCCTTCTTCGGCAGGCGATGACAAAGCAACACAAATTCACTGTTTAGGCTGCGATAAAAGTGCGCACAGTCTCCGCAGGCAGGCAAGCTGACCGAGAAACGGAGCCGCTCACCTCGACTGCAGCGTCGCCATTTCAAAACAAACAACAATTATCTCAACGGTGTTTGAACCGGTGACTTCAACGAAAAGGTGAGCCGGTGTTGTCCAGCATGTCGCGTCTACGTGCGCCGCATCTCTGCGCAGTCCGGTTCAGATGCTTCAGCTCCGCTGGCTCAAGCCCGCATGCATACTGTCATCTACCGCTGCTGCTGCTGCTGCTGATAGGTGAGCCATGCACGCGCGCGTCAACACGCACACACACATTAAAAAAGTAGACACACACGCGCACCGCGTTGCTTTCTGATCCGTTTACGCGTCGGGGAGGGAGCCGCAATGCGTCAGCAAGCCACGCCCTCGCCGGAGAGGTTGTCTGCGAGGTGACGTCATGACAGGGTACTTATTTATGTATATGATCTATCTATCTATCTATCTATCTATCTATCTATCTATCTATCTATCTATCTATCATTATTATATTGTAAAAGCATGATAAATTTAAGTATACTTACCCTAACCCATAAAAGGCCTACAATTAGGCATTGGACACATTTTTCACAATCACAATATAAAAATTGTCCAAAACACATTAATAGTTATTAGTCACCAGTAGGTCAAGTAGTCAGTAGGTCAAACACATTACTCACTGTCATCTTATCTTAACTAAAGTCTATTAAACTATAATCACCTGTTTGCACATTTCTTGTGGCATCGTTGACTTTTTCTGCTAATTAAGCCAGAGTTCTTCTTTTACAATGATTTCTTTTTATGGTGCAAAAAAGGTAATGTACAAAAGTTCTCAGTGTTTATGTTTTGACAATATATATATATATATATATATATATATATATATATATATATATATATATATATATATATATATATATATATATATATATATATATATATATATATATATATATATATAATAGCCTTCTTAATAATAAATTACAAGAAAGCCTGACAGTCTCTCCTCTGTTTGAAAGTAGCTTGAAACAGTCAGGACAAACGTTGTTACTTTGTCAACTAGATACTCACACAAACGGAATTATATTCAATTGAAAAACTGTATTTGTTCCCGGGGGTCATTTCAAGGGCACACAGAGCAGAAAATGATCGACAGTGTTTTCATAATTAAGTCAGTTCATCAAATCCACCTGCTGGTCCATGTAACGTAATGTAACAGTCTCTCACTTCTACAAGCTGTTAGTGCCCCCTTGTGGCCATTAGTCTTTATAACAAGAAGAAACGACATCAACCACTTTTCATTGAGACAGAAAAAAGTCACCACACAAGATGTCCTTCAAAGTTTGTTTTATCTGGGTAGAGCAGCAGCATAGAGATAAAACAGATAGAACAGACTGTGGAGGACATTTAGTGAGTCACTCTGTTGGACTGTTCAATGTATACCTTGTTGTTAGGCTAGGTTAGCCTGAACAGATACAATGAAGATACACTTTAGCTTTAATGGCAGATTATAAGTAAGCACAAGACATGAAGTCAACATTAGCATTAATAACAAGCACTGAATTTGAGAGTCAATCTAAAACAGCCTGACATACCCCACCAACCAAACCAAACTCGTTTTTGTTTATTTTTTGCCTTTATTTGGAGATAGGACAGACAGAGCCCCTGAGGAGAACGAGACATATTTGTTGACAGCCATCAGCCATGACTGGCGGGGATCGTGACATTTGAACGGAGAGGAGAAAACAGAAAGACTTGCGTTTTTGTTGCTTTTATTTTTATTTTATTTTTTTTGAGATCGGACAGTGGACAGAAACGAGAGAGAGAATTTTTTTTTGCGCTGATAGCTTAATATGGTAGGTGCACAAGCCCCGTGTACGGAAGCTAAAGTCCTCCATGCAGATGACCAGGATCCGAATCCGACCTGTGGCTCCTGTCTCATTGTCTCCCTGATCCCCAAACACAACTGATACTATCACACATCTTTTTGGTTTGGTTGTACATGTCCTATGAATTCTGAAGTTCATGTTGTTCCTTTAATTCAGACTGACTTCAGTTGTGTGTGTGTGTGTGTGTGTGTGTGTGTGTGTGTGTGTGTGTGTGTGTGTGTGTGTGTGTGTGTGTGTGTGTGTGTGTGTGTGTGTGTGTGTGTGTGGAGCCTGTGATCCATCTTCATCATCAAAGGTAAAAAAAAACATTCTTGGTTTCTCTTTTTGCACATTTTTTCATTTCCATCAACACACAACCCTGATATATTATTGGGGACGGTCACATGCTGATTTGCAAACTCTTTAACCTGCAATGAAATTGACATTCATCAGTTAGAGAACACAGGTGTGAATAAGTCTGAGGCTCGAGCACGCCCCTTAAAAAATCAGTGAAGACTTATCTTTTTCAAGATTTGAAGAAAAAGTTGAGTGAATGAGACCCATCGTTTAAAAAAAAAAAAAACTACAATCAAATGCACCGAAATAATGTTTTCATGAAAACAAGGCTGCATTTGAAACACTTCACTTTTTTTGGCAGTAGCTCAGTCTGTAGGGACTTAGGGTTGGAAACTGGAGGGTTGCTAAAAGACATGGAACTTGTTCTGATAGCTGGAAAGGAACTTCCTCAGCACTGCCGAGGTTCCCTTGAGCAAGGCACTGAACCCCCCAAAAACCAGCTTTGGTGCGCTCCTAGCAGTAGCAGTGTGTAGCAGCCCCACTCTGACATCTCTCCACGTGTAAAAGCAGAAAACACGCCAGTCAATGCTCCAATCCAGTACCATCATTTAATAATCTCTTCAAAGTGTCAGTAACAGTTCTTATCATCAAACATGGAAAGTGCCGGACTAATGGAGAGCCGAAGTGACCTGTCAGTTTTATTCCAATAATATGTCACACCGACACTCTGTAAGATCACAGATTGTTTAAAGCTGTTCAGGGGTCGTTGTTTCTTAGCTGTGAAAAAAAGACAAGAAAAATGAAAGTGACATGAAGCACTGTATTAAAAACAGAGACGCAGACTTGAACCCTTAACCCTGTACTTACAGTCACATAAGATATAGCACTGTCTGACTCCATCGATCCGTACTGTGCTTGGCTGAATTCTGCAGTGTGCTAAAAAATAATAATAATCAAGAGTCGTGCAACTTATTCAAGCAGTATTCAGACGTCATATACAAATCTTTCTTTTACCCAAATAAAAAGAGTGCAGTATCTTCTTCTGTACAGACAAAAGCAGCATTTGATCATTTAGTTTCACTCCGGCCCGATTAACAGACTAAACCCTTGTTCGTTGTTTTAACAGGAATGTGTTTTGATTTGAGTCTCACAGCGTGCAAGATATGTAAATGACTTAAAATAAAAAGAATTCTTCCCACATTGTGGATCTAAAATCTTCATTCATTTAAAACCATGAGGCCAGTTCAACAGACCGGGCTCTAAAATCGGGCTTCGTAGTACGTTCACCCCCCCCCCCCTGGGTCATTCATCACTGTTGCAGAGAGACGGTGTCGTACACCGAGTGGATTATTTAACTGAAAACATACAAAAAGGTCTTTACAGTACCGGGGAAACATAAATCATCATTTTGTTACAAACAAAGAAAAAAAGAGAAAATTGAGAGTTAGAAAAAAGGTCACTCAGTTTCTCAATAAAACAAAGAGACTTTGATCTGCTGGTCGTCTTGGTGAAATCACAGATAATCAATCTGTTAATAAATCAAATGATCCCTGCTCACCCTCGTTTTTCCACACTGGAATGTTTTGTTCGAATGATCCCCTTTTGCGATGACAGAGAGCATGATGGGAAGGAGGAAAGTGTACCGAATCAGAGAACACCAAACTCCCAGATGAGACAAAGAAAACCAAAAGATCCGCCTGAGCACGGGGGAAAGAGTCAGTTAAAGTCACCGTACTGCCACCAGGGGGCAGCGCCGCCCCCTTTTCCTCCCCACAAAGGAAAACCAGAAGGCCAGAGGAGAGAAATGGTCCCCGTCTAGTCTACATCAGAGGCCTCATTGTCAGAGGGGAGGTAGTTGTTTCCTTTTACCCGGATGTAGTGCACTTGGCGGCGGTCGTTGGGCGAGGAGGCGCCACAGGTGCAGAGCGGACCCATGAACAGGTTCTCGATGTCCTCAAGCTGCAGGCCCTTCGTCTCTGGGAGGCAGCCGTAGACGAAGAGGAGAGCCAAGACCACCAGGCCCGAGTACAAGAAGAACGCCCCTGAGCAGAGACATTTACACGATCAACATTACTATCAGCTATCTGAGCGACTCGCTCTTCATGACTGCACAATAACTGCTTCAACATGACAGCCTTTAAAGTGACCACGCCTGCGTAAGTGTGACCTCCTGACAGTCTCACCGTAATATGTGAGGAACTCTGCGATGTGGAGGAAGGTCAGAGACACCAGCACGTTGAAGATCCAGTTGACCCCGGCTGAACAGGCGTTACCCGTGCTGCGTGCCCACAGCGGGAAGATCTCCGAGTTCACCGTCCAAGGCATAGGACCCATACCTAAAACAGACAGTCGTTCTTAAATACACACGAGGAAACTATTTATTCTGACTGTGGCTCAGTGGGAGAGTCGGGCATCTGTCAACCAAACGTTCAAGGTTTTGGTCCCCAGCTCCTGCAGCCACATGTCGATGTGTCACTGGGCAAAACCCTCGACCTCGTCAAGGTACGGTCAGGCGTTTGTTAGCACGGAGAGTTTAAGGTTCAAGTATAAACAAGGTTTTCTGTTTTATCAAGCTCCAGGTATCTTTTTTAAAACCTGGAAACAGTCTGTACATTTACACAGAACTGTAAAGACATGTTTCAAATTAAGAAACAAAAGAGATCAATTGTTTTGACCTGGAGCAAAGAATGCAAGGTAGAGAATGAGGCCCATCAGGATGATCCAGGAGTCTGATGTTGGACAGTAGTTGTAGGCCCACACTGGACTGTCAGCCTCCTCTGTCTGGTTGGAGCACCTAGATGAAAGAAATGATCCGTCCAAACAGTCAGAAAAGTTATAGTTTTCAAGCAGTTACCAGTTATATGATGTCTACTCTCCTCATTTTAAATGATTAAGAGAATGCTACTCCTTTAGCGTTAGCTCAGAGGAGTCTAAGTGAATTTGACTGAAACTTAATGCCTACAGCCGACTAAAACAAGCTTCTGATTTTTTTTGGATTAACAGGGTTGTTATCAGTCAGAAAAAAAATCTTAAATCATTATCTTAAAAAAAGAAAAAAAAACTCTCTACGCTCTGTATTTATAAATAAAGGAGAATGAGAAGACCAATCAGCATTTGTGCTACATGTAGGAGGTTACTTCTTACAGGAGTCTGAGCTACGTGAAGAAGCAACATTTTTCAAGGTAAATACATGTTTTTCATACCTTCTCCACATATTGGTGTTCAATGGGTTATTTTTATTTTAAATTTTCACATCAATCTAAAAGCCTTGATTTTACCTCTATTTTTAAACTGTGTTTTACCAGGAACATCCCTGAAGTTATGAAACGTCTCTTTCAGGAGGAAGTCCTTGATGCGGCAGAGTTTCACACATAAACATGGAGAAGCAGCATTCAGTTTCTACGCTCCGTATATCTGGAACAAAAAACTGCTGAAACTCTCAACTCTTTTAAATCCACGTTAAAGATTCACGTTTACAGCGGCCTATAACTAAACAATTTTAATCTTTTACTCTGCAACTGAACTTTACATTTTTTAAATAATTTTCCTTAATTCTATTTGAATTGTTTTTCCAATAGTATTAGTGATTTTAAAATTTTCTATTTTAATGTTTCTTTTCTTTCCTCTGTCATGATGCTTTTTATGTCTTGTGTAAAACACTTTGAATTGCCTTGTTGTTGAAATGTGCTATTCACATAAACTTGCCTAAACTTGGACCATAACAACCAGAAATGACATCATTTAAAAAAAAAAGCAATAAGATCATGATGGTTAACTGATCTTAATTCAGGTTTTAAAACGATTTTAGGTTGGTAAACATTTCTAGTTAAATGTCTCTAAAACACTTGAACAGGTTTTTGAGGATGCAAGTGTTTGATGACTGTCGTATCAGCTCAGTGTTTCCATTTAGTACTGGGACAAACATGTAACTCGTTGTCACTCTCTGGTGGACTCGCTGTCTGACCTTCCCCACGAGGCGTGTTCTGTGGACGCTTCATTGACAGGGACGCAGGACGAGTCGAACACTCTGGTGCCGTTTTCTTGGAAACAAAATCCACAATCTGGATCCAGCATGCAGAGCTCGCAGGACCTGTAAGGAAAGAGGGGAATGTTAATCCTCTCCCTGAGTAAGAACATCCATGCACACGTGTTTTCAACAAGCGTCAGACACAGACACGAACACCACTGTGTCAGCACTCAGCCGTGATAAGAACAGAGATACTGAAGGTTTACATCGATGTCCAGAGAGGCACGTAGAGAGAGGAGAAAGTGGGGAGACGGCTCTCTCCAATGTTTTGAATTAGGACTGCAGTACCCCGTTTTAAACACTAGGTGTCAGAGTTACATACGGCTCCTTTCAGGAAAATGCTGCCATATCTTTAAAAATACAAACGAGCAGTTAATGTTGAGTAAATTGGAATTTAAATGTGCTCTCTTACCCGTAGAGTCTGCAGGTTGAGTTTTGAGGATCAGCTGGGTGGAGGGTGACGGGGGGAGAACTTAGAGCAGAAAGCAAGAACCCGATGGCCAACAGAGCCAGACTCAGACCAGTACCTGGATCAGAAAACACACTAAATTAAACTCTGAGACAAGAAGGATAATTAAAGTATTGAATATCCGACAGACAAAAAAACAACGACCTTGAGACGGGTATTAACTCAAACAAATCTTCCCAAACGTTTGTCTGTTGTAAACGCACCGATGCAGAACTGAGGAACGTGACTATTGATTTGTGAGTCCAGTAAAAAGTGTGACACAGTTGTCGAAGTTACAAACCCAGAAGGCTGCCGAGGGTCAGCTTCCTGCGGCCCACTCTCTCCACGAGCCAGACTCCAAGCATGGTGAACACAAAGTTGGTGGCAGAAGTTGCAGCAGCCAACCAGATCGCCTGTTTGACATCCCGCACCCCTCCCATCTGCAGAATGGTCGCACTGTAATACCTTGAAGAAGAAGGAAGACGTTTACTGACGAGAGAAAATCTACTTCAATTCCAAACGGAGACCAGTCAGGGCTAGATTTAAGATTTGAGATTTTATGAAAGGTTGTAACGTTTTCAGTCAGTGAGGAGAAAATAACGTGATGAATTAATGACTTACATGACGGTGTTTATCCCAGACAGCTGCTGGAACATCTGGAGGCCACAGCCCACTATGAGGGCTCTGCGAGTCGGACCGTGGCGAAGGATCTGCATAATAACGAGGCCTCCTGAAAAGGAAAAAAAAAAAAAAAAAAGGCGACATAAATGTCACTCAGGTATCTTCTACTTCTTTAAATATTTTTGGGTATGTTTATCAGTATTATCACCTCCTGCAGTGTCTGTCCCTTCCTCCTCGATGCTGGCTTTGATGAGGTCGTACTCCTCGTCAACGACCTGGTCTCCTCGGATTCGACTGAGGACTTGTCGGGCCTCTTGGCTCCGGCCCTTTTGGAGGAGCCAGCGGGGGCTTTCAGGCAAAAACAAGAAGCCCACAAACTGCAGCACAGCCGGGACAACGGACAAACCCAGCATGTACCTGCAGTCCAGAGACAGAATCAAGTCTTGGTTCGGGTTTTGAATGTTGCATGAATGCATCCTGCATAGATGGAAAGAAAGACGCAGCTGCTGCTTGGTGGACCTCTTTTGTAGATAGAGAATAATTTAGAACTATTTCAACTAAATGTTTTAATGTGTTCACGTTTTGAGTGGGCTCTGTCAGTGTCTGAGGTGACAGAGGGACAGAGAGAGAGAGAGAGAGAGAGAGAGAGAGAGAGAGAGAGAGAGAGAGAGAGAGAGAGAGAGAGTGAGAGGAGAGAGAGAGAGAGAGAGAGAGAGAGAGAGAGAGAGAGAGAGAGAGAGAGAGAGAGAGAGAGAGAGAGAGAGAGAGAGAGAGAGAGAGAGAGAGAGAGAGAGAGAGAGAGAGAGAGAGAGAGAATGAATAAAACTGTGTAAAAACAAGGCACACCTCCAGCCGCCGTGACTCATGTAGCTGAACGCTCCATCGACCACGCTGGCTATAAACTGACCACCAGTGATGAAGAGCGAGTTGATGGTGACAAGCTGACCTCTCTGGTGAGGGGGGGGAAACTTCAGCGATGTAAACAGGGACGGTCATGGAGGCGATGCCTAGTTTGTAAGAGACACAAAGCAGAGCTTCATTTGAATATCAGACATGTTGTGACTGGAGCTCTTTCTGTGACATGATCCACAGCGCCGTTCTTTATGTCTGCAGAAACACACAGTGTGTCCGCTCATAAGATGATTATATGCAGCTTAGAGTTTAACATTTAAATAGTTACATGCACCCAGTCTCTTTTTCTGTTACAGCTGGAAGTTTCACCCACTCATCTCTTACATTATAATACACATTTAGACTTAGCTTAGCGTTAGCTACAAAATTTATTTTTCTGTTTGACAGGAATTATGTAAAAAAATAAAATAAATCACATCTTGCAAGTTGCCTTTATTGAAACTACTGTTTGATAATTCTTATAGCTGGTGTGTCAAAGAAACATTTAAGCTGAAAAATGATCAAGAATTCAGAGATGCAGGGACTGCACAAGAAATTAAAGCGAGGTCAAACCCTGTGTACTGAGGACATAGTCCTCTAAGCAGGCGGCCTGGGTTTAAGTCCGGCCTGTGGCTCCTTTGCTGCACGTCATTCCCCACTCTCTCACTGGTTTCCTACTCTACACACTGTCCTTTCAAATAAAGGCAAAAAAGCCCCCCCCCCCCCAAAAAAAAAATAACACAGAGATACAGCAAATTGAAAGAGTGATGAGGGGGCGGAGCCTAATTCTCACTCTCAGGTAAGGAAAGAAGCTGTGACCGCAGGAACAGACATCAACAATTCTGCTGTGTCTGCATTTAAACTTCAGTCGGACAATGTGGAGTTTCACATGTGTGGTCACAGCTCCTGGATGACATAGAAGATAAAATGCTAAGTGACAATATGTCTCTAAATCATAAACAGTAGGAGAAGTTATGCTGCAAAAAAAAGATTCAAAACATTTTCTTTTAAACTCACCTATGCCCAAACCAACTATGATTCTGCCCACAAGCAGCACCTCCTTATCGGGAGCTATGCTCAGGACAACGCCCCCGATGCTGAAGATAAAACTGGCCAAAAGAATGCAGATCCTTCGTCCGAGCCGCCCGTTCAAGAAGCCCCCGCTCAGGGCGGCCAGAGCAGCAGCTCCGACAGTACTGGAAACCAGAACCTCCTGCCACAGAGTGGTCAAGTTCATCTCCTTCTTAAGGAGCAGCATGGCCCCGGAGACCACCCCGGTGTCATAGCCGAAGAGGAAACCTCCCAGGGCGGAGAAAAACGTCAACACGTACATGAACGTGGATGTGGAGGAGGCATCGTGGTCCAAGTGATCCCCAGGTGTGGCAGAGTGTCCGGATGGAGATCCAGTGAGACTCTGCTGTCCATCTTCAGTTGCTTTCTGTCCCCTGCTTCCCATAAGGATGTTTGTATGCGTCAAACTGTATTCATCGTAGCTGCAGGACATAAGGGAAAAGTTCACCGAGGGGTTAAGTTTGACAACCTGAGTCCTACCCCTCTTTCTAAGTGAGGATAGACTTCCTCATAGTGCACACAAACCCGTCCAAACAAGAAAAGTTGAAGGACATATTAGTTTAACATCCTTTACAATACCAGACGTCCCAGTAATCCCAGCTCAGAGTTAAAACCTTAGCTCCAGAGAGAGAGAGAAAAATCAGTATTAGGAAGCTCTGTCTAGACATTGTCAGCTTGATAACATCTCGTGGTTAGTCTCTGCGGCTGCCTGTACCTTGTTCCTGCTGCTCAAGCAGACTTCACTATCAAGTCACGAGGATTTACTTTTTTTTTTTGCAAAGCTGCACAAACTGACGTGATTGACACAAAACAGTGGACTTTAAAGCGAATATTTCCCCACGCACAGATCAACTCCAACTCCACTGACTGCGTGCAGCCATGTTTGGCGTGACGTCATCTAACGACCCAAACAGAAAAAAAAAAAAAAAAAAAGACGTAAAAACACAACATATTTGATGTAAATAAATGCTGATAATAAATGTTTACGTGACAAAAATTAATCCAAAAATGATTAGCTGCTGCATAAATATTTTATGCTGACTCAATTCCCCGTGTCATCGCCGAACTCCTTTTAAAAAAATTATATTTTAGTAAATCCTTGAATTTTGGCATGCTTAATAGCAGTTAAAATTTATGTAAACGCAACTTAAAGAGCGCATCTGCAATTCGGCTGACTAAGATTTATTGAAAATGTATAAATTATACACATTTAAAATGTGACAGTATTTAAATGATCAGTATTTCAATACTAGTAAAATGTATTAAAAGTATTTAAAATGTGATTTTAAAAAAAAGCCAACAGGATGTGACTCTGTTGTTGCTTAAAATGTAAACATTGACTCAAAATACGTGACATTTTACACGTGTAAGTCTACAGAACCGCAACACAGCCAACCACAAACTCTAATCACTATTCTACCTTCACCTGTCAGACCCGTGTGAGACTGACAAGATGACAGATGAAACTCGAGTTGCATATCTAAAGGTATACTTGATGTCCCTCACGACAGATAGCCTAAAACCCTTTGCATCTGTATAAAATAGTTTGATCCATAGCCTACCTGTTTTAAGTGTTTGCTGTTCAACAGGGAAGTGTATCTGATGACTGTGGCCCAGATCATATGATGTAGCCAGAGGAAAGGGAAGGACACGCCCACTGAGGGAAGAACACGCCCACTGACTTTGTAAGGCATACTGAACTTACCTGTGCGTCGAGTGAAACTCTCACGACCTGAAAAACTGCTGGTTTGAATTTAAATCCCAAACAGAAAAAACTTGCCCTACCCAAAGGAAATGTAACTTTAACATTTTAAAGTATGTTCACACCACTCTGCAGACTGAACATAAGGCTACATTTCGTGTTGTAAAACTTTGTAAACCTGTGTTTTTAAAGGTGCTTTATAAATAAAGGTACTATAGCCTATACAATTAGACCATAGACTCTACTGGGGGAAAAAAGTTAGTTAGTTTTAAGGTTCTATGATGGGGTAAATGTGTCATTACATCCTATGGGCCTACATAATAAAACATTTTAAACTTTTAAACACAAAAGTGACAACACAGAGTAAGATCACAGAATAGCAAACCACAAAACAAAGACAAGCAAAATGCGAAGAAAAGGAAGAAACTACACAAACTATAGGCCTACGCAACAAGAAACATAGGGGTATAAAAACCCCTGAACTAAACTAACACCTAGAGTTTTACAAATATTCACAGTTTTATATCTTCCAGTCCATGTAACGATGTATTTTGATCATTTAAATTGTTTTTGGGTTTCATATACATTTGAGAATATTGTACTTTAAACAAAATTAATGAATGTGCACATCATAGAAGCCTGTCTTTTGCACAGTCTGTGGGTGTTGTTGTTGACCATGCATGCTGTCAGTGTAAACAGCCTACTGTAGTTACAGTGCTGTTTGCACACTGCAAAACAAGACGGCTGATGTGACTTCAAAAACGTACACAAAGTTTCTTGAGCTAATCTCAACTTTACGTGAAGTGACGTATACTGAACATAGATTTAACAGTCATTACAATTTAAAATGGTTAATTATGAGCACTGTGTATTAAGTGTCGATTTGCAAAAAAACCCATTGAAACTGAAGAATTGTTGAAGGGAGTACAGTATAAATAATCTGTGCCAAGATTATCCCACTCGCAGGAACTCTGTAACCGACACCAGACGAGAGGTGCTGCTTGTCAACAGGCAAGGCAACAAGATTGGGGACCCTGAAGGCAACATTTTTTTTAAACCACAGTGATAAATGAAAAGATGACATTTTGTAGTGACAGAAAGAAACTACCCAAATGTCAACAATCACTCTCATGGTCCTGCTTAGCAGATGATGTATTACGCTTGTGAAAACCAAAGGAAATCACTAGAGGAGGAAGAGCTTTGTGACACTGCTAGATCTAATAGGTTGGTGTCTGGGGGGGGCCTTATTAATTTATTGATTCCCTTCAACTTTAAAAGTGAAGCTGTCCATACAGTCGCTCACATTTGTGTATAAAAAAAAGACGATTCAGTGCTGCAATTACATTTTTTTTACATGACGTGCTGCTGCTGTGACTCCTTCTTCTTCTTGAAATGGAATTCCGGCAGGCTGCAGTTTGCTTCAGCCTGTGATGCTGCCCTCTACAGTCCCCGGATGTGTGCCGTTAAATTTGCACGGTGACCGTTTCCATGTTTCCTCGTTCTTTGACGGACGGGAAGTTTTTTTGAGCTCTTGGAGTCATATGATGTGACTCTGAAGAAGAAGAAGGAGAAGGAGGAGAAGGAGGAGGAGGAGGAGGAGGAGGAGGAGCCTTTGTCTGGGGAGGAAACGTTATAAAAGTGTTCAACTCCACAAAGAGGAAGATGTGGGGAAAGTTAGCCGAGGACGGTGATGTCAACGTGGGAAACGAAAACAAGCAGAGACACTGACAGCTTCCCCAGGCAGCCGTGACAGCAGCCGGGTTAGCTGTTTTTAGCTTCTGTTTTATGAGGCTACTATTTAATAACGTGGTGTAATGCTGTGAGATCTACCTCAGTGTGGTGGTCGCCTCAACTTCGTTGTGTTAAAACTGATCCTGACCCTATATAAATGCACTTCAAGCCGACAACTGGGAAACAGCCTTTCAAAGACCATGGTTAACCAAGAGGAGTTGGAGGAGAGGTTGAAGAAGCTGCTGGTGAGGCTGAAAACCCTTCAAGAGGACAGACAGCTCATCACACTGATTCAGATCATCCAGGATCTACTTTTCCTGGCGCACACAGACAATGGTAGGGAAACGGCCTCATCCTGCTCATGTGCATCATGCTTAGAAAAAGACTCCACTTCCTTTGCATGTGTTGTTGATTTAAGTGTGGAAATACAGAGGTTTACTCATGCCTATTGTTAATGTCTGATTATTATTTGTCCCCTTGTTCTGACACAATAACTCGTGAGCAGCATTTTTTGTTTCGATTTGTGCAGGTAAATGTTTAATCCATATTTTATAAAGGGCATTTAATGTTTTTATGTACAAAGACAGGCTACTTATAGGTAACATCTTAATCACCAAAGTCAACATTGATCAGTAATTTACTATTCTTTTTTTTTTTTTTTAAATGGCTGTAATGTGAATGTAACAGGTTAAAACTGTAACAGAGCAGAGGTAGAAAATGTAAACATTCAAAGTGAAGAATGACATGATCCATGAAATGATTTAGGTTTTATTTTGTTCCTGATTTGTTTGCTTTTCAGAGAGTTTTAATTCGCTCATCATCAGCAGAGGAGTTTATCTCACAAATAAGATTTTAACATTTCCTTTATGTGCAGCATTAAACTCAGGTCCAGTCACACTTCCTGCCCTGTGTATACACAGTACTGTAGATGTACAGAGATGTGACACATAGGGACGTGTCAGTGCTAGTGCTGTTTTTATGAGCGGTTTCAACATCAACATTTAAAGAGTAGAAATAATGCACATTATTTTATCACCATGCAAAGTAATATTTTTTTATTTAAGGCTTTTTCAGTTATACAGACAAAGGTTAACATACACAAACATAAATTCCTATACCACCATGCAATGTGGAAGTCAGTATACTTTCACATCTGAATATTGAATTCACGACTTGCTGGAAGAAATGTTAAAAGAGAAACGTTTAGTGAATGTCTCATGTCAGCGTCTTGAAGGGTCAGGAGGATAGTCAGGATGTTTCTCTTGATGTACCTCTCCTCTAAGCTTTGTACTGTGCATTTTAAAACAGGAATGACCCTGTTCCTTCAACGCCAGCCTCGGCTCTCATCTTGTCTTTTCATCTGTTTCTCCTGTCACGCAGCTGCTGAACTGTTTGAGGACAAAGACGTCCACGAACCTCTCATGGTGGTGCTGTCATCCTACATGAGCAGCCGCGGCGTCCAGCAGGTACAGCCACACGTCTTGACCAACTTTACCCAGTTAAAAAAAAACAAAAAAACAGAGCGGCGGAGTCAGCGTGCTGAAAGGACAGCAAAGTGTTGACCGTGTTAAACTCAACAGGAACACCGCTGAGAGCTTTCTGCTGTTTGTGCTGTTACTTTGAAAGTCGTCCACGGCTGTCAGGCCTGCGTCTGAGCGAGCATGTTTATGGCGCCCCGTGACTGCCTGCAGTGGACGGTAGTTTATCAGAAGTGAGATTACAGCATGACACAAACTGACGCTCAGATGGTGAGACTCATTTACAGGCTCGGTCACGGACCCGAGGTTCGTCTTTGAGGACACCTTTCAGGCTGTTTTTGACAGTGTGGGGAAAAAGTGAAAGAACGGAAGCGGACTGATTTTACACTTTGTGAAAACGCTGCAGAGCCCAGCATCCATTTTTATCAACAAAGATTTATGGTGATGGGTCATTTTGTGCAGGCATCACCTTGCAAACAGCGTTGGAACATTTTGCAGTTCGGGCGTTTATTGTGGGACATGTTCAATCATTCACAGCTTGTAAACGTAGGATATTCTTATTCTGCTGTGTGTCCTACTTACAGCAGTCAAAGACTCAGTGGTTGGTCATGTGACAGGATCAGGACACGGGCAGTTTGTTGGTTATGGAAGAATCAGAATCTGGGTTTTTGCCAAGAATTTTGTAAAAAAAAAAAAAAATTCCACATAAATGTGTTGTGTTGTTTTGCTGCAGTAAACAAGCAGAGTAAACAGCAGTGCTGCTACTTGTGAAAAACACAGAGAATATAAACCCAAAGGAACATTGTTTGTACGGGAATGTGAAAGCCGGCGTCCACGGGAATGTCGTGTCAAATAGAATTAGCGGTGTACTTTCCAGAGATAAAATGTTTGAGGCGATTTGTGTAAATGTGAACGCGGAGATAGAAATAGAGACTTAATGTTATAACGTTACATCAAGGGCCGGGGCGACGTGGACCAAAAGTCATCAATCATTCAAAACCGTTCTGAATCAAATTCACTTGAGCCAAATGTCACACAGACGCTTTGAGTTTGACCTCAGGAAGAATATCTGAGCGCTCGCGTACAGCTAATGATCAAATACACAAAGACACAATAATAATCATGATAATAATTATATGAATCACATTTTAATGAAGTGAGAGAGTGAGGCGTAGCAGGGTGAGGTGGATTTACGGGAGAAATGTATGACTGTGTTTAATGCAACATAAACAGTATTGGGTTAAAATCTCATCTCTCTATGACTGTATATTAAAAACCCAACATGATGATGCAGTGTGTCATGAGGGTTTGGTTGGAGGTCGGAGAGCTTGTTGAGCTGGGACGTCTCTCCAGTAGAGTCAAAGATGTCGTTCTAAAGGTTTCAGTCCTCAAACATCTTCAGTATATCTGCCATTTATTCCGAGACTTTCCTCGTGTTTATGAATTTGTTTTTGTGTCTTCATCACTTCACGCCCTGCACTCTGCTCGCTGCAGGTGGGTTGGTCTCTGCTGTGTCGGCTCATTGAAATATGCCCCCGTACCCTGGACCAGCTGACCAGACCTCTGCAAGCAGCCAAGGACTGGGAGGTACTGGGAGTGCACCAGTAAGTAAAGGCAGACTTATTGGGTGTCGTAGCTGTGATGCACTAACATGATCAAACTTTACGATGGATGGTTTTGTGTCACATACAGAGAGGATCAACACATTATAGCTCCGACAGTGACTGTCCAGATGTGAACAGCCTGATGACTCATCATAACCAGGCGATCTCTGACAAACACATGCATTGATTCCAGATGTTACATTTGTTCTACATCAGCTTTTTTCCCCCTGTCAGTCGACCGTTCGCTGCTTTCAGGAGTTAGAGAACCAAGACACTGATGCTATTTTCAGTTCCTCTTCATCGCACTGAAGCGGCTCTTTTTTTTATCACCTCTCCTTTTATGCCGTTTTTCAGTTCCTATGCACCGACGTCTTACTGTACATTTTCTCTAAATAATTTTCACGTTTCATTGGCTTTTTTTTTAACTAAAAGCCCTTCTATGGACCAGTGTTGTGAATTAGCTTTGACTAAAACCCTATGATGCAAACATCAGATGACTGTTCAAGCCTGTCTAAGTCTTTCTATCCGTCCTTCTTCAAATAAACCTTCAATAGAATGTTTTTTCTTCCATCCTCTGTGTTAGTAACAGTGGTTACATGAATGTGCTCAGACAGTAGTGGGGAGAGAAGGGGGTTTACTTGATGATCAGCTGGTCTGTAAACCAGCATCATGTTTGAAATGTGCAGTATGCCTTCATGTCTGCTGCAGCCCTGGATCATTTCTGTCCCCACGTGTTCTGCAGGCAGATCCTGAAGGCTCTTTTTCACTACAGCACAGACTGCAGAGTGACCATGGTGGGACTCAGAGCGCTGGCTCTCCTGCTCAGATCAGGTACAAGACTTCAGCAGAGATATGCTGTAACACAGAGTCATATTGTCCCTGCTTCATATGATGCTTGCATTATGAGTTTTGCAAACAAATAAGTAAAAAAAAAAAAGGTAGGTAAACAAATAATCAACAACCCAGTGAGGTTGGTCATTCAAACATCCTGATGTCCTTTTGAGAGATTGAACGTTGGAGACACGTGTCATTGTAAGTATAACATGGTGAAGTCTATTTTAAAAAATATGTGAACTTTTTTACTTTCAGGCTTTTTATGCCTTTCATTGTAGAGATAGGACAGTGGGCGAAGTCAGAAACCAGGAAGAGAGAAAGTGTGGGGGATCGCATGCAGGTCAGATTTGAACTTCTGCTCACCTGGAGGTTTAAATCAAGGGGGCGAACCACTACACTACCGGTGCACAATAAGAGACTTCACTTACCACCCAACAGATTGTGTTATTTCAAGTGTACGACCTTGTACACAAGGTGACACAGCGGTTCGAGAGCGTGTTGTGTGTTTTTAGGAGCGGGCCTAAAAGTTCTCAGTTCCTTTGCATTAAGTTTTACTTCAGCTTTCTCCCCAAGCGCTCCTTGTTCTCTCTAACGTGAGGAGTCACTCCCCGCCTGGTCAGATATGAACCCTGTCGAGGCATGATGTGATGTGTGCTTTAATCACACGGTTGTTTGAATCCTTGTTTTGTAGACACCGTTCCTCTGCTGGTGCTGGAGGAGGACGAGGAGGACGTGTTCGGCCTGGTGGTGCAGGCCATGAAGACGTTTCCTACCAGTGAGGAGGTTCAGCTTCAAGGTTGTGCAGCTCTGCAACCGCTCCTGGAGAGAGGTGAGCCGACTCCACCTTCTTTACAGCGGAGGATGGACGTGTGGAGCTGCTCTTCTGATGTTAGCCTGCCTCAAACATTATTTTCATGTTAGCATACCTGCCTGTATGCACACAGGTGACACACTTCCAGCTTGCAGCTTTTGAAAGTTTACAAGCTCATGTTCACCTTCTAACCTGCAGCTGTTTTAGCGTGCTAATGTTTGCACCTTTCTGTTTATTAGGTTTACCTTTTTCTGCTTGCTTGAGTGGAGTTTGCTAAATATTCCTGTTGCTCGTGTATTCCTAGTGAGTGATGAACACCTGGTGGAGTTTGTGGAGAACCAGGATCACGTTGTGGTGCTGGCGGCGCTGCAGAGTTTCCTGGACAGCCCCCAGCTGCTGGAGCAGGCCATGAAGGCACTGCTCCCACTGACTCGCCCGGGTAAGTCGCCATCACACCCCTCATTACGTGTCAATGTGGGGGACAAGAGAGACACCATTGACCTTTTAGAGGAGGTCCAAAAAGATAGGAGAACGTGTAAATGTCAGTCTGCTGCTTTTGAATGAATAGATTTCATGTCACTTTATGTGTCAAACCCCACGACTCAGTAGATCGTCATAACAGAAGCACATTCCTCACAAACTCTTCTTTTATTCTCACCGTGTATTTCAGGCCCCAGCGGCGCACAATGACGTCACTGTGCCTTTAAAACGGTCTCGTTGTAAATCCGATTATCCCTCCAACATGTGTGATGAACAACACTGTGTTGATAAAAGAAGAGTAGTGTTCATGGAAACCCCCCTCCTGGAGCGAATGCTACACATATTTACTACCTACAGTTGATGCATAGTTTTATTATCAACAAATTAGGTTTTGAACAGCAAATTCAATAAAGAGACTTGATGTTAGTGGCTGGGTACATTTATGTAAAAATAATAAAGATTTAATAAAGATTGGTGATGAAATTAGTTTTGTAATCATTCCCCCTCAGCATAAGATGTTGTTCATGTGTGCAGTTTTAAATAACAAGGATAGGACGAATGTAATCTTCTACTGCAGGTCACTCAAGTTTGATTTTAACACCGGTCCTGATAACAACGATTTTTGTCAGAAAACAGCTTTAATGTTTTTACAACGTGTTTAATGTTTCACACGTGTATGTTTTAGCATGCTCTTATGAAAGGTTATTTGTACCACCATCATTGACATGACTCTTTTTCTCATCTACTTTCTTCTTGCTTTGCATTTATTCGCTTGTTTTATCGGCTCTGAATTTGAGAGACAGATTGTGTTTCAGACTCAAAACGGGAAAGTAGTAGCATCGATGTTCAAACTTTGAAGTGAAAAAAAGAAAACGGAGGTGGTGTGAAACGTAACCGTGGCTTTTCTCTTCCAGCCGGTAACGTGGAGGTGCTGATGTCGGGAGGCGTTCGCTGCTACAGCGTGATCGTGGCCGCAATGGACGCTTTTCCCGAGGTGGAGGATCTGCAGGAGACGGCCTGCTGTCTGTTCAGGAGGTTAACATCAGGTCAGACATAGGAATTAAAATGTTCAAATGTTTCCACGCAGTCTGTGCTTGATTTGAACAAAGCGTCTGAAAATGTAATTATACCCAACCTCCCTCCGTTTGCACTGAGCGCTCGATGTTAATAAATAAACTCAACACAAGAAAAATAAGAAAACGTCTTCACCAATTTCAAACTTTTTAGCAGTTTGGGGATCAGTTAAAATCTTCCTTTTTTTTTTTTTTTAAATTTATTGTAAAATTTGATGATATGATCGCAGAGTCAGTCACTCCCTGCTAATCAGTAGAACTTTAAATAGAGCAACAATAAATTCAGCCAGTCTCACAGATGACTTGAGTAGATCTTTAATTACCAATTCAAAAATAGACTTTGAATCCATGAATCAATAAATCCAGAATCGTTTTGAAGTGAAAATCGATTCTGAATTGAATCGTAAGACTCTCAAAGATTCTCAGCCTTCGTGTTGACTAAATGCACCTATTTGCTTTACTGTCTTTATCTTGCTCTTGTTTGTTACATAGTACAATGACGATACGCACTTCTGCAATAACACTTAGTTTAGCTATGTGGACTAATCGATACAGAAGGCTCACTAAAATCTCAGTATTTTAGTGTAAATAGTGTGTTTTAAAAGTATTTCATGACTGGTGGTTGAAGTATTTAATGTGTCCGGAAATACCGGAGGGTTATAAAAATGTGAATTCGAACAATTCTCCGCGCTAGCATCTTTTAGTTGGCTCACACTGAATGAGAAATCATTCATGTTGTGATAAAGGCTTTTTGTCAGAAGCTCTTCTGTTTGGTGGCCTCTCTTACTTATGTTCCTTATTTGCTTTTGTAACAAGTTGTGCACATGACAGATTCTCTTTTTTTTAACATGTAATGATGAACCAGAACGTACACATTTAGCTGAAGGCTAATTTTTGAGGAGATGATAATTCACTGTTCAGTGTTTGACCAGAACCAGTGAAGCTAAATCGTTGAATAAGCACAGTGTGTCTATTGTGTTTACAGTCAGTGGTGATAACACTGTTTGTGACATCAATAAATTAAAACAGCCGTGTGTGTGTGTGTGTGTGTGTGTGTGTGTGTGTGTGTGGGTGGGTGGACTGTACTCATCAGAGAGGCTAATGTGTTTGTCTGCTGGCAGATTAAGATTGAAGAGGTCAGCAGCTGTAACCATTTAAACCATGGTGTGTTTGTTCTGTGTCCTCTTTGTTTGTAGAGAGTTACTACAACATCCTGGTACTAAACGGCATCCAGAGGGTCGCTGTGAGAGCCTGTCACACTTTCCCTGATAACCCAGCGCTGCAAGCTGCTGCGCTCTCCTGCCTGGCGGACCTCAGTAAGACTCCACACGCACACACGCACACACACACGCACACACGCACACACACACACACACACACACACACACACACACACACTGCTATTTTGAACTCATTTATCTATAGAGTAACAGGTGACTTAGGGCCGTCATCTCAACTCCCTTGCTGCAGATTTAGAATTAGATTGATTTTCGTCAGTGAACCTGCTAAATATGAACATCAGCGGGCTTCAGCTGTTTAGTCTGCCTCTTGAGAGTGCAATCGTCTGAAGAGAACAAATAGATTCAGTCTGTCTTCCACATTGTGTCGTTTTTCCTTTTTAATGCCCCTGTTTGTTTTTTGTACCTCTAAAGCCAGAGAATATCTCCTTCATGTCCTTTGATTTTCTCTTTCAGTTCACCGTTATGTGACACAGAAAACGGGCCGTCTGCAGCACATGGTGTTGACTCGAAACCTTTGAATACCTAACCCGAATAAACCCAACACAGCTCTATTTAAAAACAGAGCTATACTCTGTTTATAAAGATGAAGTCGTCTGCTTATTAGTAAAATTAAGTGAAGAAATGGGGTCATTTGATTCACAATAAGTTCTTTCTTTCTCTTTCGGAAGGCCTACAGTAGTTGTATATTTTTAGTGATAAAGTCAGTTACTAAGAACAGAAGATTTCAAGCTTTAAAAGCCATGAAAATGATCTGATGGTTGGATCAGATCCTCACATGAATCCTCTCTCGTCAGCTGCCAGCGTTGTGCAGAATAAGGCGGTGGCTGATCAGGGTCCCGAGGAAGGAGAAGAGGAGGAGAACAGGGGTAAGGAGCAGGTGGAGGACATGGGCCTGGGCTGGATGGAGGCCTGCTGCGTGGCACTGGAGCTCCATGCTGCTGAACCGGCTGTTCAGGTCAGTCCACTTTACCTCTTTTAGACACTCAGGTGATATGTAACGCAGAATCTTCTTGATAATCTGAATTCTTCCGACTGTTTCAGGAAGCCGCCAGCTGGGCCATTCACAATCTGTTACTGCACGGAGCTGGAGTGAGCCAGTCAGAGGAGGAGCAGGACGAGCGGTAACAGACGCATACTTCCTCTACAGACGTGTATCACTGGGGGAAATTTGCTTGCAGTGTTATAAGGGGGGATTCACACGTGCCACAGACGGACCGCGGCGTGCGCGGAGTATGTGTGAACGAGTCTTAAAACACATGAAGCTGTGAAATGCTGAACAGACTCAGTTGTTGAGGATGGAGATTTTCTCAGCAGACAAAACAAAGGCCAAACAGGACAGCTTTATCATTTCATGAAAATAACCTTTGACCCCAGTCGAGAAAAAAAAAAAAAATGCAGGCACTGTGAGATTTGAAAACACGATGTATTACTCCCATGATGAACTGATGTGTTGGTTCGATCTTGTGCGGCTGTTTTTCAGGACTCCCGTTCACAGGCAGCTGATGGCGGCCATGCTGCTCCACTCCTCGTCTCCCAGTGTGTTTGAAGCTGCTACCAGTGCGATCGCCACACTCATCACGCACAACAGTGAGTGTTCCACAGTGCACAGGGAAGCAGCTGTGGTGTTTGTAGCTAGCCTCAGCTCTTGTTACTCAAACGTCTAAACACTGGCTTGTTACTGTAGCGTCTGCTTTGCTCTGTGTGCAGATAAAATGCCTTCCCTGCTGCTGTCCAGCGGCCTTCACGTCAACCTGGTGGAGATGATGAAGGGACACTCGACCTCTGTGGAAGTTTCCATCAGCGCCTGCAAACTGCTCAGCCTGCTCTTCCGGGGAAGGTGGGTGAACGGACGTTTCCATTCCTGCGCGAGGAGCAGTCGATGCTTGTTTTGAGTTGGTGCACATTTTTTGTGCGGACATTTTAGTTTTGCTGAGTCATGAAAAAATACGAGACCAACGATTAAGCGTCAAGATTTGACGATGCAGCACAGAAGGCCACAGGAGGTCGTTCAGCCAGGGGCCATGAAACTCTCTTTGACAGAGTCACACACTTCATGTCCTGGACTCATTCATTTACACTCAGAACTGGAAAATTCTCCATTCATGAGCATTACTCATACATGCATTAGCTACACAGTCAGATTTCCAAACATTGCACTTATGTTCATATATTGAATTTTCTGTGCTTGTATATAGCTAACGACTACGTCTACATGTCATACTATTCATTATGTATGTGTTTGATAAGGACCTGTGTCTGCAATAAAGCTTATTATTATTACTTTATGTAACCATCACATTTATTTCAGATTCTGGTAACTTCTTGGTGTTTTCTGCGTCTGTAGGACAGCCAGTCTCGATGAGCTGAACATGGCCATGAGTCAGATCCTCAGCGCCATGAAGGTCCATAACTTCCACCCCGAGGTTCAGCTGGAGGCTCTGCAGGCCAGCCTGGTCTTCCTCTGCCCAGGTACGCACCAGAGAATTTCAGCCCACACATATTAGTACTCTCTCTGTCCTGCTGATAGACCTCCCAGTCTGTTCTTTCTACTTTGCCGTTTGTAGAGATGAACTCACAGCGTCTCATCACCCATCATGCAGGCGTGCGTGCGTTTGTGTGTTTTGTGCTGTCGTTCATATAAACTGTATATGCACTGATGCTTTTTACATAACTGAAGCTCCTGAATTGCACCACATCTGTACGTCCTCAGATGTTTAACTGTAACGTCACGTTTCGCCTCCTTGCTTCGTCACGTTCGCCTGAAGGAGCTCGTCGAGGCTGCTAGGGGAAAAAAAAATAGGAAAAGTTCTTAGAAGTTTGAGTGGAAGTTCAGAAAGAAATCACACAGCTATGGAAACACATATTTCACTGGAGACCAAAACGGAATCAAAGAAGCGTAAATACTGGGTCAAGAATCTGCGTTTACAGATTGCACACATGTTCTGCGCTTTCAATTTGTTGTGGAACCAAGAACTTAGACACAGCTCTTCATGTTCTGGGACCTCCAGGACAAACGAGCATGCATGTACAGTAATAGTTTTTAGGTCAGTCTGTGTGATGTGCCTCTTAAAGGCAGAACATTAAATGTGATGTCTGATTACTCTCTGGTTGTAAATGTTTCCAGATGAAGCTGCTGGATTTGTTTGAAAGTGGCTCATTATGAGATTTATAATGTGCCGTGTCTCAGCTCCGAGCGCTGCCCTCGTTATGCTTCCAATTAGATTAGTTATCGATAACAGAGCAGCTGTGTCTCTCTATGTATGTGTGTTTGTGTTTCTCTCTTTGTCTTCACTCGTTTCCTTGGTGTTCTGTGAATTCCCAGACCGCAGTTTGAGGGAGCACGGCGTCTCCGTGTCAGACCCGGACATGAGCGACGTGTCGCTGAAGGTCCTGAAGAACCAGTGTGTGGTGGAAGGAGCTCACACTCTCTTCTTGGAGGTTCTCAACAGGGTGATTAAAATAATGTCTCTCTTCCACAGCTGGGGCGATTTTGAAAAATAAATAAACGCCCCAGAACCCCAAAAATAAATCTTAAAAAAAACTCAATATTAACATTCATAGAACATTTGTTATGCTTGTTTTGAAACTAATGATATCTGATTTATTATCGCTTCATCGCCCTGGCCGACTCTCTGCCGTCTCGTCACTTCTGTGGTTCTATTTTCGTCCTCGTCTGCTTTGAAACGATGAAATGACAAACATATTCACATGAAGGAATTTAAATTTGAGGGCAGTAGGACTGGGGGAAAAAAAGCAACGTAAGCAGCAGATAATGATCCACAGTGTACAAAGACTGAGCCGCAGACTGAGTACATACAGTTCTCCTCATTCATTACATCCATGAAACCACAGTCTGTCCATTCATGGTAGAAATTACACACTAAGTTGCTCTCCAAACAGAAACTTAATGACCTCCTTCCCATGTTCTAGGAAGGATTTTCCAGTTGCCTTACTGGTATGAGGGACTGGTGAGCACATTTCTTCAGAGCAGGATTCTAACAGTAGAAAACACATGGTGTGTTATAGACAGCAGGTCTTAACGCATACAAAGCTCTGTGTTAGTTGTGTTGCTGTTAAATAACTGTTACATGTTTGTCACACACTCTGTAATAAGAGTGACATATTAAGTGTTGTGTGTGTGTGTGTGTGTGTGTGTGTGTGTGTGCAGTTCATCAGCAGCTCCGTCATACAGACATGCGGTCTGAAGGTGCTGTCTGCTCTGGCTGACTGCTCCGGAGCCGTGGACCTGCTCTGCCAGCAGGGGGCGATAGACACGGTGCTGCATACACTACAGATGTTCCCAGGAGAACGAGGTAACAGTGCACGTGGAGAGAGAATCACCTGCGTGAGCCTCAGTCAGAGTGTTGTCATTTTAATAATCGCACTGGAAAAAAAAAAAGTCAGGTCAAAGTGAAACTTGAAGAGATGTTACGACCATGACAGTCTGAGGACCTGAGCCTGAAAACAAACTTTAGTAACATGTCGGTTGCTTTGACAGAGCGTGCACTCAAACACGATGATACTGTAGTTGTACGGGTTGAAATTCCTTTCATTTTCATTTTATTTGTTCCGAACATGCCAACACATCCGATGTTCACAGAAAAACAGAAAGAGGAAAAAAAAATCCTGTTCAGAAAGGAGCAGATAAAAAATCTTCAGCATACCATTTAAATATGATTCTGACCTGATCTGACCTGATCTGAACTGGCTCTGTACCGTCCTCCAGAAATCCACTTCTGGGGTCTGACCCTGCTGCACTACCTCGTATCCAAGAAGAAGCTGTCCAGGATGATCGTACCCGTTCTGGCCTCTGTGGTGGTCGCCTCGCTCATCCAGCACAGAGAAGACTCGGACATGCTTCTGAAGGTGATCAAAACTAGCTGACTGTAGATTAGCTAACTATAGCGTGTTGTCTGCTTCAGGAAGTGATGCTGACGGTGTGTCTCTCTGGTGTCTCGCGTCCTGCAGGGTTTTCAGGTGTCTCTGAGAATGCTCGATGCGTGTTCAGGCTCAGCTGCCGAGCTGCACAGAGAAGACCTCGACAGGCTGATCTTCCAACAACTCCGAGCGGAGACCCCGGACCAGAGCAACAACCCGGTGAGACTCACAGATTGTTTCCTCTCTCCTCGTCACTCTGTATTTGGAGGCTCCCATTTAAAATCTGCATTTTTTTAAAGCTCATGTTTTAAGCCACACAGATTAGATTACAGCCTCATTCTGTCACTGTAATGTTCCAGTTCATCTCCTGTTTCAATCTTAATTAGATTGGCTAAATGAGCTGTCAGGCTGTAGTGTACGTACACAGTAACATACAGTACAATCGACTGTGCAGGGCTTTCCAGAGAGGCCTCAGGTTGCTCGTCTGCTCCTTGGAAAGTTCTTAAAAAGCCTTGCTGATATCTTCACTGTAACTTAATCAAACGGATTCGGAGACATTCCTCTCCAACTTGTCTGTCTCTCCGTCCTCCGACAGCTGCGTAAGTCGGCGTGCCTGCTGCTGTCCAAGATGTGGTGCGACTCGGAGCTGCACTACAGCATGCTGGAGAAGGCCTGCGAGGACGGAGACACCACCCTGGCAGAGTGTCTGATCGAGCTGGGCGCCGACGTCAACAGGAAGACCAAGACAGAATCTCTCATCTACCAGGTTAGAGGCCGCCAAGAAGACGCTTTATGAAGCTTGTATTAGAGTAGGCTAAGATGCACAAACGTTTTGACTCCAGAGCATGGTTTGAACGCTTGTTTGGACTGATCTGAGACCAGACGTTTTCTTTCTTTCTCAATCAGTCGCTTCGCAGCGTGTTCCCTTTATTCTTCGTTTTCATTCAAGACAACAACACTTACTTTTAGAAATATTAAAGCTACTTAAACTAACTAAAGTATCGAGATGCCCTCTGTGACCAGACCATCACCCAGATTAATCCCTGCGGTTTCCACTGTGCTGCGTTTTTCTCAGGTGTGTGAGCGAGGCGGACCTCTTGAGCTGGTGGAGCTGCTGCTCAGCCGAGGCGCCCACGAGCAGTACCTCCGCAGGGCGCTGGCTGTGAGCGTGAAGCGTGGCGACGGACCCACCGTCATCCAGCTGCTGGGCCGTCTGGGTCTGGACCTCAACAACAGCGCCCTCTGCCTCGGGGGCTTCAGACTGGGCCGCTTGGACTCCGCCTGGCTCAGCCCCCTGCTGGCTGAACGGAGACAAAGCAGCTTCCGTTACAACAACAGTGAGAATGCTTTTTTCTCACTTTACGATTTGAACATTGAGCGTGATTTGTCTTTTCCATATGAAACTCTGTATCGGTTATTTTTAAACCAAAGGTAAAGGGAAGAGCTTGGCGAGGTACATTCAGTCTTTGCAGAAGTCCAAGAGCAGCAGCGGAGCTCCTCCCAGGTCTCTGGCCGACCCCTGTCTGACCTCTGGCTACATCTCTGAAGAGAGCGACGACTCAAACTTCAGCTTGGTCTCTGCAGAGGACAGCTTGTTTTACTTTGATGACATGGAGAGTGACGGTAAAGTTTAATCCTCCTCTGTTTTCAATCTGTGTTTGTTTGTGCTGTTGGTACCTGTAGCAACTCGACGTCTGTTCAAAGCTGTAATTAAAATACTGTTTGTCCACCTTCAGTATAGAAACACTTCATTTGATTCTATTTGCAAAGGGGGGATACTGACATTTTCGCACACAGTGTGGACAGCGAGCATTCGTAGTAATGAAGCTAAGAAAAAGGCCTTTAAATATATTGAAACGTTTTCTCTTCACAGGAAGTGATTCTCTGTCCGGGGTTCTGTCCCCGAAGCCTCACAATAGTTCATCAGAAGAGCTGAGGGGAGGCTCGTCCAGCAGGAAGCACGGCCGCCGCAGACACGCCAGTGCAGAGGTGCACACGTGGTCATTTATCAATCAACCTATCTCTCTACCCTTCTGTTCGTATTAGAGCTGTAAACACATTACTCATTACTGCTGCGTGCTTTTATTTCCTGTCCAGAGCGGCCTAGCAGAGAGTGAACACAGTGAGCCTCTACACCGGAGAAACGGACGCATCGGCTCAGGCCAGAAAGGTATCTCCATCAGTTTATTTTAGAGCGTTTATGTGAGTCGTTGAACACAGCAGTGACGCTGCTTTGATACGTCGTGTTGTGTGTTCATGGTGGATCATGAAACGCCTTGACTTCTGTCAGAATCAATGAACCCTTTGTGGCCTCCTCAGTTCTCGTTTCTGGGGAGAACTCGGCTGCTCTGCCCAAAGAGAAGGAGAGGATCCGCCTGCTGGACCTGTCCGGTAACGAGCTGGACTCGCTCTCCTGTCTGATGGATGTGGGCTTTGTCCAGCAGCAGCTGGGGCATCTTCTCCGCCTGGACCTGAGCCACAACAATCTGCTGGAGTTCCCCTCGGCTCTGTGCCAGGTTATTCATCGAATATGTGCATCATCACTAAGATGTTTAAAGGAATACGTTTAAAAGTCAGCGTTGACTTTTTATTTTTTTTGTCCTTCGGCACAGAGTCTG
This sequence comes from Symphodus melops, assembly GCF_947650265.1. Taxonomy (NCBI): domain Eukaryota; kingdom Metazoa; phylum Chordata; class Actinopteri; order Labriformes; family Labridae; genus Symphodus; species Symphodus melops. The sequence goes on along the minus strand of NC_136696.1, from coordinate 26,008,271 downwards.
AAGAGTCTGACTCGTCTGGACCTGCAGGGAAACCAGCTCCGGTCGCTGCCGGTGGAGCTGCTGTCTCTGCTCTCTCTGAGCACGCTGAACGTCTCTCGGAACTGCGTGGGTCCCTTACTGACGTTTGACCACGCCGTCACCTGCCCGTCGCTGAGGCAGCTCAATCTGTCCTTCAACAAAGTCACCGCTTTTCCCGACGAGCTGGGCCACGCCGTGGCTCAGCTGGAGGAGCTGTTCATGGAGGGGTAAGCTGCTGGCCTCAGAGCAAGCAGGGGGGATGTGTGACATGGCCGTCACTGAAGTGGAGGATTGTGGGATTCAGCTCTTAAGTGGCGGCATTTTGTAAGACTGAATTTCCTAGAAATGTTTTTATGAAGGGAAACACACACACACACACACACACACACACATTCTCTGGCCTCAGTCAGAAAGAGAAGAGAGGGAGATTATGAAATCTTGATTGTGGACTTTAACATGATTACAAAGCAGAACGGCCAGTTTTAAAGGGGTATTTCCTCCTTACATGAGCAACACAATACAAGCTTGAAATCGGGACCTCTGACCTCATCATGTTATCAGATCGTTGTAGATATGGCTTTTAAGCACGATACTGTTGTGCTGTGATGTTGTTTAGTAAAACTTTTGTGCCACTACTGAGCACAGTTGTGATGATGATTCTCTTCCTGATTTTCAGTAACAGCATGACGGAGCTGTGTACGCCTCCGAGTCTGCCCGAGATCAAGCTGCTGGACGTGAGTAAGAACAGCGTGGAGACCATTTCTCCTGACTTCCTGACGGCCTGCCCCAAACTGGAAACTTTCAACGCCTCCATGAACAAAATCTGTGAGTGCTCTGCCGTCACTGTGATTCTTCCCTCACTGTCACAGCGAGCTGGATTTGTGCGCGCGCACGTTTACACATTCATCACAACAACACGTGAAAAGAAATCACTGAAACAAAAGCTTAAAAATCAGTGAAGAGAAAACAATAAAAACAGCTGAGATATAAAATATCAGAGTGAAAGTTACAGTGCAGAGCAACATAAGTAAAAAACTACAAATATATGTACAACACATGGAGCTCTTTATGTTTACCTGCTGTCAGGATAACATGCATGTCAGACCACGTGTGTACAAACAGGTTTACTCATCACATGTCAACAGCATATTAAGTATTTGACGTACGAGGAAGCAGAGAAGGTTTTCCTCAAAGTCAGTCGTCACCGTGACCCCGATGAAGGACGCGAGCCGACACGAGTCGGTCTACTAAAGTTACTCAAGTTGATCTTCGTGCTGCGAGTGTTGCTGCAGCTTTTTGAGATCACACATCCAAATCAGTCTGCGAGCAGAGCTGAAAAGGCATTTAGAATTTTTGTCATACAATGAACACAGGAGATATTTGAGATCACACTCTGAAAAAAAAAAACCCCACTAATGTTTTTATTTATATGAATAAAAACACGTTGTTTGAGTCTTCACGCTAGCTTGACTAGCTGCTTTATTTTTTACTAACTCATATCCAACGTGTTCTCTAACTCCTGTTATACTGCCACCTACTGGTCAATTGTGTAACATCGTAAACACACAACTATCATTACAGTCATAAAATCATTGTCTGTTTAGATTTGTCAGAATATCGATGGATGTCAATAAATCAATAATCATCAATGAAAAAAAGACATTTCTCCAGTGTTTAAAATTATCTTTGCATCATAGTAGTTTTATTTTCTAATTTCAAAATCTATCTTTCCTCTGGTCTGCAGGTTCTGTAACAAACCTCTCATCAAAGATCACGACGCTCAAACTGGCAAACAACAGCTTCACTCACATTCCTGATGCTGTTCTGCACCTCCCAAAGTGAGTCTGCTGCACACACACACACACACACACACACACACACACACACACACACACACACACACACACACACACACACACAGCTGGACTTTCACCTGTTTGTTTTCTTCTGATCGTGCTATCATGTCATGGCTAATTTTTTTTGGGTGTCTGTCCAGCTTGCGCTCGGTGGACATGAGAACCAATCACATTGCTGCGCTGCCAGGTCCGGGCTCCTGGGAGTCCTGCAACCTCCGAGAGATGATGTTCAGTCAGAACTGCATCACAGCTCTGGATCTGAGCGGACCCATCTACAAGTGGGCCAGACTGGAGAAACTTCACCTGAGCGACAACAAACTCTCTGAGGTACAGAACATTAAACCTCCAAAGTGTTTTTAAAAAAAAAATTATTCTAATCATTATGTTTGTCTTTAAACGGTTGGCTTGTCTTTGTTTAGATCCCGCCACAGATCGGCCTGCTGGAAGGACTGACCTCTCTGGACGTGAGTCGTAACGCTAACCTGCGATCCTTCCCCGATGAGATGGGCAAACTGAGCCGACTGTGGGACCTGCCTCTGGACGGCCTTCGACTCCAGCTCGACCTCAAACTCATCGGCAACAAAACCAAAGACATCGTCAGGTCAGAGTCAGGGTCAGGTGTTTTTGAATAACATCTGCTTTGTCCACAGGGCTCAGCTCTGGAGTTCTTGAAGTAATAAAATCAGAATAAACATGGCACACTTGTCTCTTCTCCTTGTCTCCCAGGTTCCTGCAGCAGCGTCTGAAGAAGGCCGTGCCGTACTACAGGATGAAGCTCATCGTGGTGGGGAACGCGGGAAGCGGGAAAACCACCCTCATTCAGCAGCTGATGAAGCTGAAGCGCTCCCAGATGAACTCCAAGCTGACAACTGTTGGCATCGACGTCCGGGACTGGACCATCAGGGAACGGGACAAGAAGAAAATGGTGCTGAACGTCTGGGACTTCTCAGGTCTGATCACAAGTTTTCTATATGGACTTTGATTTTGTGTAACACAAATTTCCATGTCACACAGACTCTTAAAAAAAAGAAAGAAAAAAAAGTCAGACACGGTTGGTTTCAGTTGTTTATAAATATTCTTTAACTGCTTGGACATTGAGCCAATCACTGGGCAAGAAAGATTTATCAAATTGATCCACTAGGTGTCACTCTTGACACAGTTTCTGATGCAACTAGTTCCTACAACTCCAACAAGCACAACACAGAGTTTGGTTACCGTGTCATATTGTTTCCTACGAGATCAACGTGTTCAGGTCCAAGTCATCAGTTTATTGTGGGGACAGGACAGTGGACAGAGTCAACAATCAGGGAATGAAATGCAGGAAAGGAGCCAGCTCACCGGCGCCCCACCAGGAAGCTTTTCTAAGACAAACCAAACAACATATTTTAAGGGCACATAAACTTTTCTCATGTCTTTCGTCTTGCGTGTTTTAATAGACCGATTTATGTTGATCACACATGTGAGAAGTATCGATACACTCAACGCCATGCTCTGCTTCTCCCCCCACAGGTGGAGAGGAGTTCAGCGGCTCTCACCCTCACTTCCTCACCTCCAGAGCTCTGTACCTGGTGGTTTACAACCTCAGCAAAGGAGCCGGTCAGGTGGACGCCCTCAAACCCTGGCTCTTCAACATCAAAGTGAGTCATCAGAAACCTTATTCTGTCAAAACACTGCTAAGATGCATTTAGCTTTTAGATTTAAAACGCTTTGTAAACGACTCCAAGCAAAGTATCAACTTTCATTTATAGTAAAGCTGCAGTGATTTATTATTTTTTTTCGTGCGCTAACTGGTTATCAGCTGTCGACCGCTGGCATTTTAATGGCTGCACTAACTTGACTTCAGGCCGTAGCTCCTCAGTCGCCGGTCATTCTGGTGGGAACCCACACAGACGTGAGCGACGAGCTGCAGCTTCAAGCGTGCCTCATGAAGATCAGAGAGGAGCTGCTGAGCCACCAGGGCTTCCCCGCCATCAGAGACTACCACATGGTGTCTGTCTGCGAGGACTCGGACTCCCTCACCAAACTCCGCAAGTCCATCGCCCAGGAGATCAGCAGCTTCAAAGTAAAGGAGATAAACGGCGGATAAGCATTGACTTCCTTCACCTGTCCTCTCTTCTGACCTCACCTCCTCGTCTCGACAGATCCAGGGCCAGCCCGTCATGGGTCAGCTGGTTCCAGACAGCTACGTGGAGCTGGAGCGCCGGGTCCTGCAGGAGAGATCGAGGGTTCCCCCTGACTTCCCCGTTGTCAGGCACCAGGAGCTGCTGCACCTCATCCAGGAGAGTCAGCTGCAGCTGGAGGAGGCCGAGCTGCCGCACGCCATCCACTTCCTCAGCGAGGCCGGTCAGTTTTTATCAGGGATACTTTAAAGGAGTGCACAGGCCTTGTACATAAATCTACATTCATAACATGGAGCAGACTGACTCTTACATTAGTTTAAAATGAACTTCCTTTTAAAAAATGTTGGATTATTAATTAACTCGATGTTTTGAATACTTCCTCGTCCGTCCCTGCAGGGGTTCTTCTGCACTTTGATGATCCTGCACTTCAGCTCCAAGACCTCTACTTCATCGACCCGCAGTGGCTGTGCAACATCATCTCCCAGGTAGACTCCATGATGAGCGAGGTTTTAAAGCTCCCCCGACGGGGCTGTTTTGCCGTTGGGATCGATACTGGAGATGCTTCTGAGAAACAGAGTTTGAGGTTAAAACGCAGAAAGGTTTACAGATCGATGCAGAGCTGGCTAAACGCTGAAGCTTCAGTGTCTGTGACATGACAACCTGCGTGCACATCGACACTAAGGAGGAGGACGCTCCTCGACTGTACCCGCTGAGATGATGCTTGTCATGTACAAGCAGCTGTCACTTAGGAAAAAAAGTTGTATCATTGGAGAAATCTCCCACATTACTTCTACTGACAGAAGTGAAACCCAGCGTGATGCAACATGAAGGCCCTCTGATCACACTCATGTGAAGGGACAGAATATTAATGGGACTCGTGAGATGTTGCACTGATGCATCTGTTTTTGTCCGCTCCCTGTGTAGAAGCTGACTTTAAAGGGCCGCAGCCTCTGGGAGCATCCCAAAGGAGTCGTCCAGCGCTCGGTGGTGGAAAGGTTTCTCTCCGAGACCAAATGTTTCCCGCTGAGCCACCTGACGCACTTCTTCAAACTCCTGGAGAAGTTTCAGATCGCTTTACCCTTCAGTGACGACCAGCTGCTCATACCCAGCAGGTATTCATTTAACGTGACGGTAATGTAGAGAGATGAGGAAAAAAAAGACACAAACATCTTATGGCTTCCTTCTTGCAGTTTGTCCAAACACAGACCGGTGATAGATTTACCTCACTGCGAGAACTCTGAGGTGATTGTGCGTCTGTACGAGATGCCGTATTTCCCCATGGATTACTGGTCCCGCCAGATCAGCCGCCTGCTGGAGTTTTCCTCCTATCTGCTTCGTGGAAGAGGTGAATAAACGTACAGTAGAAAGATTCTCTGTTCAGCAGACATATATATTTAAAGAGACAGATCCCAGTGAGTCACTTGTTCTTTGTCCTTTGGATATACCCTAAATGAATTCTGACCTTCTTCCTAATGTATTTTTTGACACCCTATTAAAGCACCTGTGTTCTGTATTATGCCCTGACAATAACACAGAGACATATCCCTGTGCATTACAGGAGTTTTATACGACATCAGAGTGCCTCAGACTTTCAGTTTGAACAGCTCAAATGTTGTTTTTCATCAGGACAGTTCCTTCCTGTTGTTTTAGCTGTTAGACTTTTGTCCTCTGTCCTTGGAGAGCTCCTGAGTCCGCCTCGTTTGTTGACCCCCCCCCCCCCCCCCCCAGTGACCTCTAACCTCCTTTTTTATGATGGATGTGTTTTAGAAAAAGTGCTACGACCGAACCGGATCTACTGGAGGAGAGGAGTGTACCTGAGCTGGTCCCCTGAGGCCTACTGTCTGGTGGAGGCCGCCTCGGTGGATCAGAACCCCTCCAGCTTTGTCAGGATCACCGTGCCCTGCTCACGCAAAGGTGAAGCTCCTTCTGACTGTTAAATAATGAAGAGTCTGCATCACAGGGATATAATGTGACTGTCTGTGTCTCCCCTCAGGCCGCGTGCTGCTGGGTCAGGTGGTGGACCACATCGACTCCCTCCTGGAGGAGTGGTTTCCCAATCTGCTGAACACGGACATGCACGGCAGCGGCGAGGCGCTGCTGAAGAAGTGGGCTCTGTACAGCTTTGAGGACAGGACGGAGTGGAGCAAGATTCTGCTCGAGGACCTCTTTACCTACTTTGACAACGGTAAAAAAAAAATCACAGCAAAGAGGAGGAGATGACGTTCTGAACTCTGTGAACATGCATGGTGCAGATTATCAGATGATTATGTTCTGTGTCGTAGATTTCCTGCTGGTCAGCCCGGAGGATCCCCGCTGCACACTTCCCATCTCTCAGATTGCTCCTGACTTGGTGCTGAGCGACCAGCCTGCAGGAACGATACTGGACAGTGAAGAGCTGCACGTGGACGGGTCCAAAGAGAACCGACTGGGTACACTGACTTCTTAAAACCTTGAGTTTAAGGTCAAGACCCAGCGTTGGATCTCGTCCTGTTCCTGCCTTTTTCATAAAACACGTAGTAATAATAATGATAATGCATTTTATTTGAAGACACCTTTCAAAACACTCAAGGTCACCTTGCAGAGATAAAAAGAGCAAAGTACCTCACGTTGTCTTGAGTTGATTGAAGGATTCACGTGGACGTCCTTCATGTGTTCGTGTGCAGGCGACGGTGGCTTCGGAACCGTGTATCGAGGCGTCTACAAAAATGAAGAAGTTGCTGTGAAAATCTTCAACAAGCACGCGTCGGAGCTCTACATCCACAGACTCCTCAGACAGGTACCAGCACACATTTATTTGAACACCTTCTGAGACGATTCCTGTTGCCTGTAAGTTCTCCTGGAGAAGAGTTGCATGTTTTTAAAGGCAGACTCCTGCACATTATACACTTCCTGCCTCTCTTCACTCGTCCAACCCAAGAAAAGAAAAAGGTAAAAATGATCATTTTTAACAGAACAAGCCGTTGTTGCTCTGCAGGAGTTGACGGTGTTGGGTCGCCTCCGTCACCCCAGCCTGGTGGGTCTGCTGGCGGCCGGCTCGTCCCCTCAGGTCCTCGTGATGGAGCTGGCTCTCAGAGGCTCCCTGGACTCCCTGTTTGAACACGAGAACGGCAGCCTCAACAGAAAGCTGCAGCACAGGATCGCCCTGCAGGTGGCCGACGGACTCAGGTAGAGACTGAGGACAATGCAGTGAGACTCCTGGTGCTGAGAAGTCTCATTTACGTTAGCGTGTCCTTTAGTGCTAAAGTAGGATTATAGTCTTGTGTTGACGATATGACTGCACACACTGAGCTTCCTCCAAGGCTGCATCAGTTAATAACAGAGCTGCTGTTGTGTCACATGAATGCAGAGTGCCAGGTGTGCAGGTTTAGACAAGCTCGTCCTCCTTTGTTTTCAGGTACCTCCACTCAGTCATGATCATCTACCGGGATCTCAAGCCTCACAACGTCCTTCTGTTCAACCTGAAGACCGACTCCGAGATCATCGCCAAGATCACCGACTACGGCATCGCTCAGTACTGCTGCAGCATGGGAGTGAGGAGCTCGGAGGGCACGTCAGGTCAGACGCCCCTCCTCTCATCTTTTAGATCCGTATGATGCAAAAATCACATTTTGCTCCATGACGGCATGAAACGGGATTGAACTGTGCTCATAAGTACGTCCTGTTGTACGTCTCGCAGGATTTCGTGCCCCTGAGGTTGCCCGGGGTAACGTGATCTATAACCAGCAGGCTGACGTCTTCTCATTCGGCCTGCTGCTCTACGACCTGCTGACTTGCGGTGAACGAATCTCCGACGGGATGAAGTTCCCCAGCGAGTTCGATGAGGTGGCTGTGCAGGGAAAGCTGCCGGGTAACTCTCCACTCTTTGTTTTGATTTTTTAGAGATTTTAAGAGAGGACAGTAGAGTCACGCAAACTAACTGCTGGCGTCCTTTTATTGGATATTTAGACATTTTTGTTTTTGTGCATTTTATGTAAAACCAATGGCTAGATAAATAAATTAATTTAAATAATGTACAAAACACTCAATTTCCTGAGAAGAAGAGGAGAGGAAGAAGAGCAGTTTAAAGTACTTACATTCAGTTCTGTGTTAACACAAACACACAGAAAAGGACTCGTTTGTTTGTCTTGCACACAGATCCAGTCAAACACTACGGTTGTGCTCCCTGGCCGGGCTTCCAGAGCCTGATGAAGGACTGCTTGAAGGAAAGCCCTCAGAATCGACCCACCTCGGCTCAAGTGAGGACCGAGAAAAAAAATCTCAAACTATGATTGGGAGGGTTGCTGCTGCTCCTGTGTGCACGGAGAACGTTAGAGAAGCGAATGCAGCGCAGAGACGAGCTGCAGAGCTGCTTTCAATCAACCTGTGTGTGTGTGTGTGTGTGCGTGTGCGTGTGTGTGTGTGTGTGTGTGTGTGATGTTTGCAGCTGTTCGACAGGCTGAACTCAGGAGAGATGCTGTGCCTGATGAGGGAGCTGGCGGTGCCCCAGGCGTGTAATGCCGAGTGCTTCGCCGTGAGCTCGGGCGGCGGCAGCGAGGGCCACCGAGCCTGGCTGGGCGGAGGCAGCAGCGCGCAGAGACTCGGCTCTGTCACGCGCGTGGACCTCGACACCAACGAGGTCACCACACAGGTACCTGCACCTCTGCGATCACCTCAGGAGGGAACACTGCACACGTTGCTCAAGTGGAATTTTGTTATGCAAGCCTGCTGCTGCGGAGAAAACAGCTGGAGCTTGTAGCTGAACCACAAAGCTGTCTGATTTATAACAGCAGCTGATCTGAAGGTCAACGTTCACACGCTGGTTCTCTTCGTCCTGCAGGAGGTCGACAGCGGTCCTGTCTTGTGTCTCGTGACCGTCCAAATACCACATGAGGCCTGTGATTGGCTGGTTGCAGGCACCCAGTCTGGTTCCTTAGTGGTGATCAGCACGCAGGACCCGTCGACGTGGCACCGCCTGCAGAGTGTCACAGACGCCGTCACTTCACTCTACTTTCACGTGCACCCACACTGCAGGTAAGCGTCTGCAAAAACACAAAACAAAAAAACACGTGATAACTTTAGACAACCTTGTTCTTCTGCGGCTGAAATGCTGAGGGAAGTTCATGCTGGTTTTCTTGTTCAATGTGTGGACTTTCCTGTTTCCCAATAAGAAGAAGACGGGGGGGTGGGGGGGTCAAAAAAAAAGGGGATCCGCTCTCTAAAAACCGAACTAAGAATTAGATCCAAATGAGACAGAGATGCTTGATGATGCTGCCAGAGGTTGTCGGCCGAGGTTGATGAATAGCTGAGGTCAATTTGGATGAGCTGACTTTGGCATCCTGTTAAAGCCGAGCCGTCACTTCTGAGCATCAAGGATTAATGGAGACAGAAATACAGAGAGAAATAAATAACATAGAATGGGGAGCTGGAATATTAGCACTGATAACCTGCTGTCCACACAAACTGTTTTCACCTCCGACTACTACAAATACAGCTCGGATTAACCAGAACACTTCTCATGCAGGAAGTCAAAACCCCTGTGTACATTTCTTTATAGAATAACGAGTAAGAAGTCAAGGAAAGGAAAAACTTTGAGTTGTATCTGTTTGTAATAAATGTTAACATTTGGTATCGATCGTGTCCTGCAGAGTGTGTCGAGCGTTTTGCACGTGTAGGGCGACATGATGCTTCAACTTTAACACCTTCTGCTCTTCTTTATTTCAGCCAGAGGAAGAACTACTTGTTGGTGGGGACGGCTGATGGGATTCTTACTATCTATGAGGACTCTGTGCTGAAGGTTAAATATGGAAGATTTATTTTCTCATCCTTTAGCGCAGCCTCATCCTCCCCCAGCCCATAAAATAACAAAAAAACTGCATCCGCTCTCCTCCTCTGTCTTCCAGCAGCAGAACGGGCAGCCGGTTAAAACTGTGACTGTGGGAAACGTCAACACGCCCGTCTTGTGTTTGGGCCAGTCGCTGCACTCGCTGGACAGCAGGTGTGTGTGGGCCGGCTGCGGGAACAAGATCCTCTCCTTTACAGCCGACTACGACGTCTGCAAGTCCATCGACACGAGAGCCAGCCTCCTCCTCCAGTGAGTCCACGTTACGTAGGGAATGAGAGGCAGTGTGGGGCGCAGAGGTCAGAGCGCTTTGTGTGGGACTGAAGAGGTTTCTTTAAACTTAAACTTTCATGAACGGGTGAGATTTTCTTTTCTTCATCGGTGGAGTTGTGACGTTTCATGTGAGTGTTTGTGTGATTGGCCTCCTCTCAGGCAGCGGCGACCGAGCGGCGAATCGTGTGTGTCTCGAATGGTCGTGGATAAAAACATTTACCTGAGCAAAGCCGGGGCGCCGACTGTGGAGGTTTGGGATAAGAGGAGTGAGAGGATGGTGGACTGCATCGACTGTGCTCACATCATCAGGTAATCACACACACACACACACACACACACACACACACACAGAGGCCTTATTCACATTCACACCTACGGCCAGTCTCGCGTTACCAGTTAACCTAACGAGCGTGTTTTTAGACTGTGGGAGAACGCCAAAGTACCAAGAGAGAACCCTCGAGTGCACGAGGAGAACATGCAACACATGCATCATGTTATGTTCCCTGTAGAAATATAAACGAAAAACCTTCAATCTTAACTCACAGGAATTTGATTTTTAAAATGCAAAATACAACCAGTTGCTGAGTTTGAATACATAACATGTTTATCTTTGTGGAAGTACAGACAGAATATGGGAAATCATCAAATCAATAAATAAACAACATGAGAGCAACAAGCACACAGAATGTGTGTCATCTCTATGATTCCCTGCCTGTTCATGCAGCCCTGCAGAGTGTTATGAGTGACGTTCATGTAATTCAGCTGCGTGTTGTTGCCTCTTCTGTCTGCAGACACGACTCTGGCTGCAGAGGCAAGCAGGGCAGCGAGCTGCCCACTGAGGCGTCTCCCTCCTGGGCCAGGGTGAAGGCGCTGCTGGTGCAGAGCGCTGCAAATCTCTGGATCGGCACTAGAGGGGGCCACCTGCTGCTGCTGGAGCTGAGCAAACTGCAGACGCTGCAGGTCATCGGCCCCAGCTGCGGTTCCATCCGCTGCATGGCCTCCGCACTCATAGGTTAGTGCTGAAGCTTCTCTGGGTGACAATCCAACACCAGAGCGGATCGTGTAACGTCATGTTGTCTGTCTGTGCAGCATTTTTAATTTGATGAAACCTGAGTGCCTTTAAGCAAGGCAAGTATATTTAGACAGCACATTTCAACTACAGAGCAATTCAAAGTGCATCATGACAGAGGAAAGAAAAGAAACATTAAAATATAAAATGTAAAAATCAGTGAAATTAATAAAACTTCAAACATGTTCAAGTAAAAATAATTCAAACAAAATGAATTGAAGTAAAAATACAAATAGGATTAAAGTTACTCTACAGGCGTCCCATTCTCTAAATAATCTTATTTCTGTTTATTTTCGGGCTTTTATGATATCTAAACGGGGAATGACATGAAGCCACAGGTCGTATTCGAACCCGTGCCGTCCGCTTCCATACATTTAACCAGTAGGCCAACGTGCCCCCCAATAATCCTCATCTGTAATCACCATGAACCGACTGTGATTGTTATTCTTCGTACTGTACGTCCATCCTTTCCTTCTCTCCTTTGTTGTGGAGTGAACTTACTGTGTCCAAATAAACGGGTCGGTCTCGCTGATTACAGAAACGCTGAACTGGAAGAATGTGGTTCTGGTTTTGGGCAGAAGACTCCCGCAGGACAAGAATCATTTCGGTGAGTGTGACGGTTTTATTATCTGTCGGATTCCTCTGTGCTGGTCTCACGTGTGACTTTGTCTGCGGTCTCAGACGAGGAGTCGGTGCTGATGGTGTGGAACAGCACGCTGCCGATGGAGGTCAAAGACCTGAAGAAACACTGTGAGAAGAGAGGGCAGATCGCCGCCAAGATGAGAGAGCAGCTGCTTCCCGACTGAGCCCACACGCGTGAATGTACGTAGAAACGCTTAAATGAACAAACTATGGAGGGAATCATGCAGGGTTCACATTTTTGATCTAATTCTGCAGCATAACAGACCCTGTGAATAAATGTGGCAGATTTGATTTGATTGTGTTACGAGTGACATGGTGCAGGGTTTACTGTTGTAAAATCACCCTGCAGACTCGTTTCACTGAACTATTCGGTCGTCACAGTGAACACAGGTTTGTTTGATTTCAGATACTTCTGCCTGTTCCTCTCATTGCCCGCACTTCTTTTACGTCTGCTCACTCCTTTTGACATTCGTCGATGTTCAAGGCCGTTTCAAAAACAAAAGGAAGCATGAAGAATCTGTGCAGCACAGTTCAGTCGATTCAACACTCCAAGGCTCTCTCTGGAAACGATTGAAACGCCTTCTTTCTGTTTCTGTCTCGACGTGGTCGTTTGGCCGTTAAAAAAACACACTTGATCAGGTTTTTAGCATCGAGCCTCATCAGGAGGAAGAAGTCCTGTAGAAGAAGGACATTGTCTTAGACTGTGTGTTCAGATCATTCTCATTCATCATGTGCATTATTACTTTTCAGTCCTGCGTTCACATTAATGATGGATTACACCTGTTCACACCACGTGCAGTAGAAGTAGTAATATCAGGTACACTTGTCTTTTAATTGTTGTTTTTCACAGACTTGACGGAAAAGGGATCGAGGTGTCTGCAGGTGACACTGAAGGAGACGTCTTACCTCATTTTCTGACAGCCATATGAACTTTATTTTGCACTTTGACCCTTAAAGACAATGAACTGAATGACGACGAGACAATCCCGAGAATTTCAAGGAATCAAGTGAATGAGGACAACTGAAAAGACGACACTCCGTCGTGCTGACGATCGATCTGAGACGTCTCTCTGAGAAAGGACACAGATGTTCTGGTGTGTGCGTGAGCTGTGCAGATGTTCAGTCAGACCTGCTGACTCCTAATGAGTGTTTGTTTACTCGTGCCATAACAGACAAAACAAACAGAAAACTGGAAAGAAAGCCAAAGGAAAATTCTTTTAAAACTTGTATATTTGATTATTTATTCTGTACTTGAGCACACGTTCACTCCACAGCTGAAGGATTTGTCACATGCTGCCTGATTTTTACACCGCTTGTCTGTAAACTGTTTGTGATGGAGAGTAAATATTATTTGAGGTTCTGTGATGGATGTTTATTTTGTGTCGGTGCATTATTTAAAGAAAAGAAGAGTGGAGGCCGGATAGTGAAAGTGAAACACCTACTACGTTTAAGTTTCAGCTTCTTACATGTACGTTTTATAATCGTGACTCTTTTTTTTAACAGTAAAATATTCGCAGTCAGAGGCGTCATTAGAGTGGGGTCAAAGGTCATTCTCTAAAACCGTGAAGAATTAAGATATTTTCTGCATTTTGAAACCTTTACAATCATTTTTTTTTTTTTATTTCTCGATCAGTCTGAGAGTCTGAAGAAACCGCAGACTCCTCCGTTACCCATAATGCAACATCTGCCATCTGGCCCAAGGAAAGACCACCGCTCCGTAAAAGACAGAAGAAATGACAAACATGAGTTTCAGGGTCTGGACCATATTTGATCTTTAATCTTGATGGGGGGGAAAAAAAGACATTACATTTGAAGCCATTTCATGGAAAAAAAAAATTATTTACACGGAGGACTCGGTCCTCACAAACATAGACAGCACATTAGTAAAAAACAAAGACGTGGGAGTTAAGGATTTGCAGTACCTCTGAACCTTAAAAACATGATGTTCTGATATCCAAACTATCAAGATAAATATATTTATAATATTTATATTGTATTTACAGAATACCTTAAATATACAACATCTGTCATGTATTCTATAAACAAATATAAACTACTTAGGCACACTTTGTCGCAGACAATCATGGGAGTGATTCTCAAAGGCCATCTTTTTGCTGTTTGCGCTCGGTTCATCTCGACTTTCTTGCATCATTACGCTATCCGGAGCGGCGACACTGCTAATGATCTCAGTACTTGTTGTCCAGCAGTAAGGTTAGTCATATTGAACACAAGTTACAGATCTATTCAGCAGGACTTGAGGCTGGCGTGATTTACACTGCCCATAGACACAGCTTCAGTCCCAAGTCTCTCCTCCAACCCTCTCGCTTGCTTTCTTCTTTGCAGATTTGTTTAGTTTGTTCAAGTAGGCCCGGTGGTGCAGACCACCTTATTGCTTACACCTTTTAAATGACCTGCAAAGAAGGGGGGGGCGATCAAACGGTGGAGGGAGAACGAGCTAGAGGAGAGTTTGGGACACAGCCAAAAGCAAAGGAGAGAAGGATAAGACGAGGATGACATTTATTCCCACACTTTTTTTTTTTTGTTATGTTTCAGTAGACGGCTAAGGTTCAGAGATGACAAAAAAAAATATAGCAGCTACGATATCTACAAGGAATATACAGTACAAGTGAAATATACATCAATGTTATAGCCAACTAAACGCACGCAGAGGGGTGGAGGGGGAGGAAAGGCCAGTTTAGCGGGGCTTATTTTACAGTCAGTCTATAAGTCCGACTCGGGAATATCTGGCATGTCGGCCATCAGGTAACCGATGCCATAACGGCCGTTTGGAGCGGTGTCAGCCTCAGGACCGCCACCGTTGCTCTGCTTGCGGTAGATGCTGTTCCCAGGCATGGGTGAGGGCGCCTCGCTGGGTGACTTGCCGTGGATCAGGCTGGCGTCGTCGTCCTCCCCCGGCCGAGCGCTCTCCTTGATGATGCGGCCCTTCTTGTAGGAGACGGAGGAGAGTCCGCTCGTGTTCTCGTCGATGACGTTGAAGTAGCGCAGGCCGAAGACCACGGGCACGGGCATGATGGCCATCACCACCAGGGAGATGCAGACCACGATGCCCCATGGAGGGAAAATCAAGGACTGCTCCATGGCCTGGAGGGTAAAAACATCAAAAAAAGTTGGTAAGTGGTTTTAAATGTTGAAATGTTTTTTTTCAGTTATTTCTCCGTGCTGATTATAGTGAGCAGTAGGACCGCTTAAATAGCAGGAATGCAGGCCTGGAGTATTTAAAGTATTAAGCAGGGCTGGTTCACCCCCCACAGTATCTTGTGATCAGTTTATTCAGTAGACACTGGTTTATACAAAAGCCTGCTTCATGAACTACACAGAATTGAATGTCGAATCACACTTTTCCTTCGAGGCTGAGGTGGTCTTTAAACAAAAAGTCTATTTGTGTTTTGTGCCCACAAAAAGTAGTCCAACATTCTGCAGTTTCATACATGTGAGTGTCATTCTGATATTGCAATATCTAATATAATCATATATTTGTAGACTTTAGGTTGGAAGTTAAAAGTTACAGAAATATGTCAGACATGTATAAATGGAAAGGCTGATTTTATTAATGTTTTACGATAATGTTTTTAGAGAATAATCCCAGTATCAAAAAACAATTGGGACACTAAAAATGTAAAGAAAATGTGTCCTGGTTGTTGCTGAATCATATTTAATTCAAACAGGCAAAATTCCAGTTCTTCACTATTCAAACCAGAAGCTCGTAATGGTTTTTTTAAAGATTTATTTTGGCATAGTTGCCTTTATTATAGAGGGAGGAAAGTAGACAGGTGGAAATGGAGAGAGAGAGAGAGAGAGAGAGAGAGAGAGAGAGAGAGAGAGAGAGAGGAGAGAGACGTGCGGGGGAGGAGCCACAGGCTGGACGCGAGCCGCGTGAGGACTATGGTCTGGATGCATGGGGACGCACGCACTGCCACTGAGCCCTCAGCTCTTCATGTTTTGAATTCGATATCAGCCAATTGAAGTGTCCAAACATGTCTGAGAAGGAGCATGTCTCACAGTGTCCAAACATCACGTTGGATATTGTAAGTGTTTCTTTGTTTTCAGTCTAAATGTTAAATGATGACGGAGGAGTCAGGAGTCTACCTGAAGGCATTGAGAGTCTGACCTTCATGAACCACAATGACCAATCATTAAATAAATCCAAGTCACAGTGATGATTAGTTCAGCTGCAGGTAAACTTCATTAGCTTCTTCGGTGTGAGCCCCACATGCATGTACAGTATGTGTTCCTTCCTGCTGAACCGCTCATGTGACCAGCTTCTCTTGATCATCAAGCTGCCTGCAGAGCTTCTACTGTGGCTCTACATCCTATTGTTAGTCTGAAGGACGGAGATGCATGAATGTTTGTTTGTCATTTTTAAACGACTGCATCATCACTTTGAACCCTTTAATTGGCTTTGTACTTGTTCCTGGTTTTGTAACAAGTGAGACAACTTCCACCCCCATTGAACCCGGGTCCCACGAGAGACGAGGCCGAGCTCTGACTCACCTCCTCCTGTATCCAGGCACTGTAACTGGGGGGCGTCATAGCCAGCTGGACGAAGCTGGAGCCCAGGAGAACAAGAAGCAGGATGGGCGTGATGTACTTCCACATGTAGTAGTAGAAGCGGTACGGTGTGAAGCCCAGCATGTCCTTCAAGTCTTCAAAGAACCTGAGGGGGGGGACAGAGAGCGACACAGCAAGAGGTGAGATCAGATGTTTGTGGTAAAGAATTCATTATTGTTTCAGAATTCTGCTTTATGGTCTTTTTATGCTATTTATATGGCTTTTGTGTAATTGTCTTATTCAAACCAAATACAAAAAGAATGGTTCCAGAAATAGCTGCCTTCAGGAACAGTGATACTCACAACATGTGGTGTGTGACGCTGCCATAAGTTCAGACTGTTACGCTATGCAAGGTCAAACGAACCAAGTTAACTTTGCATTTAATATACAAAAGCCGATTTATACTATTATTATTTTGTACACAATATTTCCTGTACAGGTTCCCTCTTTGCTCAATAAATGCAGCACATTTTAACATATGAAAATAATAATGGGGCGTTCTTATAAATCCAGTTAATTCAAGTTCTTTGGCCTCTAAAGTTTATGCTTCAAATAATGAGTTATTCAGACGTTAATATGCAGATGATACTGTGCTGTACTTTGTTATCAGTCTTATTTCCTTCTGTTGTCGTCAACTCTGCCCAGATGAATCTACTGATCGATCAACGTGGCCTCAGAGCTTTGAGGCCCGGTGCTGGCTTCAGATTCAAAGGTTTTGGAGTTGGGACGCCTCTCTGCATGTTGTTGTGTGAAGTTACATTAGTTTTGAGTTGATCTTTGTTCGTTTAGTTTATCTGTTAATAAATGGACATTGGGTTGACTTTGGTAAGGTGTTTTATTGGGTCTGTTGGTTCTCGTCAGCCCCCTATAGGGCCGTAACACCTGTCAAGTCATGTCAAGTTTCTGCGTTTCAAATAACGAGTGATTCTTTCAGAGTTTGCCGATATGCCGACGATCATGTGGTGTACTTACTTATCGATCCCGTAAACCCAAGCGACTGCCACGTTCTCCAGCACCACCACTATGAGCAGAGGCAAAGTAGCAGAGTAGTCGTCAAACATGGCCACAAAGTAGTTCCCTGAGCGCTGAACGAACAGGAGCCCGATGGAGAAGGCCAACACGCAGCATCCCACTGCAAGAGAGGAGCAGGTTAGTTACTGTGCGTGCTGTTATAGTCAGTGTGAGACGTCAAGGTCTATATTTAAAGTTACATCAATAAAATATCTCTCTCTTCAAAAGAAAAGTAATTACACTCAAAGTGTGACTCTCATCTGCTGTAAAGTTATTGCCAAGTTGACCCGTTTAAAAAACGGGTAAATGTGGAAATACTCAAATTAATATTACACAACCTAAGCTGTCTGGGTAAGCTGCAGAGTCTGTATCCCATTTCCTGTTTCCTAATAGTAATATTGCTTCAGATTTAATGGACATACTGGGAAGACAACCTCAATATTCACCATACAGGAAGTCTGCAGAGCACTATTTGCAATCCTGCATCAAGTGACTCATGTGAGATATCTTACAAACAACACCTGCATGGATGTACCCAATACTATTACAACATTCCTTCAGATTGCAGGCTTGCTTGCAAACAAATGAAATAAGAGGCATCTCAAACCTGTAAGAAATTCCTTGCGGACTTTGAAAGTGTCTATCAGTGGAGTGAGGATGCCCTCAATGGTGCCGAACATGCTGCCCAGGCCAAGGTTAACCAGCATGAGGAAGAACATGACGGACCAGAAGGGCGAGGCTGGGAAGTGCGTCATGGCCTCTGTGAAGGCAATGAAAGCCAAGCCTGTGCCTTGGACCGCCTGTGGTAGATGGAGAGAAAAAGAAAGGAGATGTTGTTCTAGTTTTGACGTTGTGCTAAGCTAAGCTAACACCCTGTTAGCCATGATGTTCACAGCACAGGTATGGGAGTCGGCCTTTCATCCAAATCTGAAGCAACTGTTGACATTTCATTTTGTAAACCTTATTGAGCTCGTCCTCGATGCTGCAGGATTCCAGTCCCAGTTTAGGAAAGTCGGCCTCCTTCCCCATTTTGATGACGTTAAAGGTCTCGATGTAATCCACATTGCTGATCTGGGTGGGATGAGTGAGGTTGATATGGTGGGGGATCAGGCTTGCTTCAATCATGCCGTTTTCCGTCAACGACACAATCTTCTTGAAGTTCCTAAAAAAAAGAAAAAAGAAAAAAAAAGAAATCATTAATCGTTAGCAGCTGTTGCTAATTGTGTAAAGCGTTCCCTTTTATCGTGCTGCACATCTTCATCAGCTGAAATCATAGATGAACCCCTTGATGGTCTGCAGGACACACTGGTGCAGTGTAAGAAGAAGAAGAAGAGAAGAAGCTCCTACTCACAGATCGACACACTTGGTGATCATGATGTTGGCTTTAAAGCCCAGCACGGCGAACACCACCAGGGTGGCCAGCACAGAGGTGAAGAAATTAATAAAAGACACCAAGACGGCGTCAAAGTGGCAGTTGTTGTCCCGCTTGTTGTAGCTGGAAAAGGCGATGACGCCGCCGAAGCCGAGGCCCAGAGCGAAGAAGACCTGGGTTGCAGCTTCTCTCCAAACCTTCGGCTCCAACATGATCTCCAACTGGAAGCGTGACACACACAGGTACGAGGCTGAGTTTGTTTAAGGGAAACAGTTATTCCTGTTTTCATATAAAGTTATTCACGTGTCATTCGCTCACTGATTTTTTTAATGATTATGAATGCTGCCCTTATGCTAACTAACCTACACAGCCTGATGATCTGATGAAAATGAATACAAAGTGCATCTTACAGACAAGAGAATTCAGATTTGCATCATTTGGCAAATGTTAATACAAGCATTTGGGGACAATGTATGTAGATGTAAAAAAAAAATCTTTATGATTTTGTATATATAAGATGAATATCACTCTCCAGTCTAAAAACCCAATCCTGTTATTCCAAGTGTTTATTTCTGTCCGTATTTTGCTGATTCTCATTCTCGTCTCTTTTCAAATGGCAGCTGGCATCTTGACAGTTTCCTGGTGCTGGATTTCAAAATGCTCGGAGTAGGAACAAAGCAGAGCAGAAGCGCAGCAGGACTTTGATGAACACGGGAGAAGACAGAGACGGAGCGTTTTCTTTTGAAGTCTTGAGATGTCAACTGTCGAGACTGAGCAGACACGTGACGCGGACGGACGGACACGCTCTGCTGTGGGAGAGCGTCTTTTTGGCTGGTTGGTTACATAAAACCTCAGTTGACTCCTGCAGTTTCCATGGTGATATGATTCTGCAGCCTGAGGTGCCATTGGCCTGTTACTGCTAAAGAGCCAGCCAATCACAGCGCAGATATAATTTTTGAGTTCAGACAACCTTTTTTTTTCCAACAGCCATTGGACTTCTTTCAACTGTCTGGTTTGTAATGCACAAAGCCCTCATGTGCACTCCTAACTGTTAGTGTTTAAATAAAGTTCATTTGTATGGCACCAGTCATGAATAAAATAACATATTTTAAAAAGGAGAAATTTTCTTTTCTTCAGGAGACGTAGCAGATGAATAAAGGCGGATATCCAAGCTGGATGGTTCCACACGGGTTTCATCAAAAACAGCTTCAAGGATGAAACAATAAGTCGACTGAAAGAAAATTCACAGGTAACGTTGACCGAGAAAACAGGATTTGATTCCCTTTTGTCATATAAAATCAAACCCTAATGAGGCGCAGATGGTCCAGCGGTGAGGTCGCACCCCATGTACAGAAGTCTTGGTTAAAGTCCGACCCTGGTTTCTAACAGGCATAAAAAGCCCAAAACTAAATCTTAAAAATCTTTGTTCCCCATTATTTCATCAGACTAAATGAGATTTGAAAACATCACCTGCAAACTCCGGAGTGTGCACATGTCACTAGTTTGAGCATTTTAAACACACAATAATTGGTAGATTAGAAAAAGACTGTAAAAAGTTACCTTGGGTGTGAACATGTGTCGAATCCCATCCATGGAGCCCTCAAGCAGCAGAGCACGCACCAGGAAGCAAATCAGCACAACGTACGGGAACAGGGAGCTGAAGTACATCACCTGCAAGAAAAGAAACCCTTAGTCCTGTTAAACCGCTAAAACACTCGGCTATAAATAGCAGGAGCAAGTTATAAGGGCACTCGTCAGGTTTTATGGAGCCTTAATTCTACCTCAGAAGAATAACACTGAGACTTAAAGCCATACATGAAGACAGATAAATAAAACATTACAGTTTGTTACCATAATGATCAGATGATCAGTGGATGTAGACAGAAATAAACATACTTGGAGATATAACTGAAGACAACATGTAGCATAACAATTAAAATACTACATCCAGGCCTGGAAGTTGGATAAGCTCTAAACCGTAACCCAACATTTATGTCCATTAAAATATCAGTTAAATACAGATAACATAGAGATACGCTTTAAAAAAAACATCAAAAATCATGATGTAGTAATATCACAAACTGATTGACTCTGCATTTTATTGAAGTTCCTGTTCATCCAACAGAGAGAGAAGAGGAAACCTCTGTTTTATGAAGATGACGGTTCAATGCAGGTAAAAACATGTGAATGAAAACTTTTATTGCTCCGAGGGGGATTTGACTCATAGAACACTAAACAAACAAACATTTAGAAGACAGCAGAAAAAAACCCACACTATAGTTAACATTATCTTCCTTTTCTCCTCATGTGTTCCTTGTTTGATTAGATTCTGCCTCTTTGTTACAGTTTCAGACAAACAATATTTTCTCGACTTCATGTCATGCATCTTTGACATCATCACTCACAGCGCACGTGGTGATGACTTCATGTACCATAGAACTCAGCAGAGGACCCAGGTCTGATCTGGGATAGCTGCAGAGCCTGGGCAAGACCCTTCGTCCAATTATCTTGCTAATTAGACAGCGGGCCTCCTTCTCCTCCTCCTCCTCTGTTTAGACGCGGGAACACTTGAAAGGCTGAGACGCCTGACTCAGACGCTCGCCTGTGACATGTTGCTTTATAGGCTGAGCATTGTGGTTTGGGTGCAGGCATTGAGAGATAGTTTGGGGCTGAGTCATACTCTTGTTTAGTGAGATTCAGAGACCTCGAGGCTCTTACATGGTGGTCCATACTCGCTCTGAAGGAGAGAGTGTAATGTGCCTTTGTCCTCTTCTAATGTATAGGCCTTAACACACTGAACAAACTCGCATTCAAGCAAGTGTATTTGTCCGATTTTCAGTCTAAAATATCTCTATTAAGATATAAAACACAGAAACAAAGCAGCCTGCATGACCACGGGAATTCAAACGTACATGTTGAGTGTTTTAGAATTAGCTGTACTTTCATCTCATTGAAAAACTCACGTAAAATCTGCTCGCCCCACCAGTAGACTTTTTTTTTTACTTGTTACAGGCAATGGAGGCTTTTGTGTGATTTATATCTTGAAATAAGATTTTTATTTTTTTTTATCTGGACCTATTGAATGAATGTGGCTCAAAATAAGTGAAACTAGATGTTTCTGATGAGCGACTAGACAAAGAAAAAAAAAAACCTTTGCAGGAAACCACACTGGGGAAATCCCTGCTGTGTATTTGCCACACATTTTTACAAAGACATAAATGTGTTATTGAGCTACACAGTAGATAGATATAGATACACTTAGTTCGTTAGATGAGACCTGTGAGATTTTTTTTTTTTGGTGGACACAGTGATGACCTTGGTCAGCACAAAGCCAGACAGGCTGCTGTTCTGCTTGTCTGCGTGTGATAAGCAGATATTTACAGCTTTGTAACCTCTACGAAAGGAGAGAATGAAAGATGAAATGTCGGGGCTGATAACATGTGCTGCTTGCAAAGGTCACACTCTGACAACTGCTCTGTTACCTTCATGAACTCACAGAGAAAAAGTTTCAGAATTACAGGCATACATGCTTGTCTTCATGCACTGAGTGTCAGTAATCTAAAGATTATTTTGGACATCTAAAAGTTGTCATTTTTCTGCAGATTGATATTGATTTATATAAATAAATAAAATAAAGATTGATACTTGATCTGGTGTTGGGGCGACTTCAAAAAACACTTGAAATTCATCATTTTTTAATCGCTCCCCTCCCCCCCTCCATCTCCTTTTTGACACACTCTTGACAATCAAGCCAAGCCAAAAGAGCGCGTATAACCATGGTAACCAAAATGGTCTGATCCCTTTCACGCCCACCCACACACACACACACACACACAAAAAGGGGAGAGAAATGCAGATCGCTGTGGGGATATTCTTCGGGGAGGCTTTGTGAACACGGATGGAGAGGGCATTAATATTCTTTTGTGGCGCACAGGGCTGATTAAAACTTCAAAGACACTTGGAGTTGGCCCCTTCCAGGGAACGTTCATGCCCAATACAACTGTGGCCAACTGAAAAGGCCATCCAGACATGCCAGGTAGTCGGAGGAACACCATCTGGCAAAACTGTACCATTAACAAGCAACTTGGGTGGTTCCTTTTTGCCTGTTTTTGCCCCAATATGAGCATCTTAGTTTTAGCTATTCATTTCAGTCTGTGGATGTGAGCGGAAGGACTTGCACAACCTTTGTGTCTCTGACAGCGACTGCAGCCATGATGGTGATTGTGACAGTGATTGTGGTTATCAGAGACATTTCTTGCCAGGCTGCAGCATGTGGCTGGCAGGGGAAATGAGACTGTCTAGCTCCGCTAAGCCACGGTGGCACAGGCCAAGATTAAAGCACCTCTTGTTGTTCAAGGCGTCCATCTTGTTTTGTCTGCAGCTGTTGATGAGTGAATGCAGCGTGAAAGACAAGGACCCGTTAGAGCCAAGCAAACAGCAGACAGCTGCTGGGATTAGACTCGAGTTAAGGACAATATATTTGGAGCCAAGGCGGGAAAACTCATTGAGCTATTTCAACTCAAATAATTCAAATCTAATAATTAGACTTCTTTTTTAACATTCAAACACTTTCTTCAAAGCTTGTTCGACCATTGACAACATAAAATAAATCATCTATAAATGTATCAAGAGATAGTTGGAATAAATGGTCGAGCAAGGCCAAGATCCGAAGAAACCTTTTACGGCTAAGCAGACAACCTTCAGCGTTAGCCTTCTTGTCATTGGCTGCTAGCTGTTTCTTTTTCTCACGTTAGCGTCTCTTCAGTTTAGTTGCAGGTTAAAAACAAACAAACAAAAGGGCTGCAGAGTAAGGAGTCAATTGTCCAAGGTTTTTGTTCAAATATTACGACTTATTCAAGTAAGTTATGTTCAGAGAAATTCTGTATTTAAGCTTGACCTTAAACGCTGTTGTGACCCAGCCCAGGTCTGGCATAAGAAGTCGGTATAAAACCGAAATCAAATGACTTCCCTATCAAAGCTTACTTTCTAGGAAGATTAGGAAGTTTCACCAATTTTTTCCAATTAGCGCAAGCTAGTCGGTGACCTCAGGAGCACATCGGGCTAATGCTTGTCATATGATATGGGAAAGTGTGTAATGATAGAGATCACCTGTAAAAAGAGAGCAGTGGGGTGAGCATGCAAGCAAACACCAACCTTTTGGCCAATGAGCTAATCCCTTCCGGATGCTAGTCACGCTACTGTCAGCTTTACTGTTCTAAGATAAAGTAAGCTAATCCAGAAATCCCACACAAGATCACATGAGGTCTCAGGCTGGTTTCTGAAGCTATATCATTAGGAAAATTAGTCAAGTCCTATTACAGTAGTCATTTAGTGTCTTTTAACCAGGCACAAATACCTCTCACACTTTGTGAGCCTTTTACCTTAGAAGCTAGCGGATAATGTGTGAGAGGACTTTCCAAAACACTTGGCAAGAAACGGCCTTTTGTTTCTGTCACTGTTCCCTATTTTTTTTTTTCAGGGTACAAAAGTTGTATTTGAGTAGTTAAGTAGGCCAAGCTGCCAGCCAAGATTTGAGGGCAGCTGTAGTAAGCCACTTCTTATGTTCTTTTCCTCTCTCGCTCCCACAAACTGCCTCATCTTCTGACCAATTCCCCACTTGTAATTGTGATTTTTTTCCAGCAAGTGAAAACCTCGGAGTGTAAGAAGCAGACGTGCTAACAGAAAACCAAATCTTCCTTACCTTCCCAGAAGACTGAATTCCCTTGATCATGGCGAGGCAAACCATCGACCAGGCAGCCAGCAGACACAGAGTCATCTTCCAGTTGAGTCCTCCCCCCTCCGAGATGCTGTCAGAGATGTTAAGAGCCTCACGATACCAGTAGTAGGTGGTGGCCGAACTCTTCTCACACTCTGGCTCCACATCTATCAAACAAAATGGTGGAGGTGAACTCTGAGCTCAGCAGCCCTGAGGGAGCGGCCTCAATATATCATTTTCTCACATGTGGTGGTCTTGTTCTTGACGAGTGGACACTCATGCCATGGCAGAGGCTGCTGGAAGGACTGGGAGAAGTAAAACAGGCTCCAGCTGATGATGACATTGTAGTAGAGAGCGACGAAGAAGCACACCTGCAGGCAAGAAGGGCAAGTCAAAGAAGACCCACAGCAAACACGTAACTGGTCTAAACAATCCACCCTCCATCCCCTCCTGTGCTCCGGTTAAATTCAGAGACAACTATTTGTGCAAAACACCATGAAGGAGTTTTGGCTGATAAAAGGTAATTTAAGGTGTATCACACACGTTCTGGTTTATAGTACCAAAAGGGGACTGTCACTT
This sequence comes from Symphodus melops, assembly GCF_947650265.1. Taxonomy (NCBI): domain Eukaryota; kingdom Metazoa; phylum Chordata; class Actinopteri; order Labriformes; family Labridae; genus Symphodus; species Symphodus melops. The sequence goes on along the minus strand of NC_136696.1, from coordinate 25,983,228 downwards.
TCGGCTGGAAAAATTGAGGACACCTGTTTTCGTGGTCAATTTTTCAAATTTTTTTCAACACAAAAAAATCACTGTAGATTCGCTTTCTAAAACTTTTTAGAGAATTGCCAAAAAAGATTTTTGTATGTAAATTATCAAAGTGGGGACCGCTAGTCTTATTTATGTTATAAAACAAACTTTGTAAGATATGAATTATTCATTTCAAACCTTTGTTCATAAAGTTGCAAATTGTTTCTTTACATTCACTAAAACAAAATGTAAAGAAGCAATTTTGCATTTATTGTCACTCGTTTCCATAGCAACAGGTAAACTGAACCCCTTCTGTCGTCATTACTCAGTCCTTGTTCCACACTTTGTGATATAGACGAGCTGATTGAAGAGCCGCTGTAGGACTCACCACACAGCTGGCAAAGCCGATGCCGCCCAGGCGAGGGCTGATGTAGTTCCAAACCCCGATGCTGCCCCTGCGGATGCGCTGTCCCACCGCCAGCTCCAGGAAGAACAGCGGGATGCCAATCAGGATCAGCAGGATGAGATAGGGCACCAGGTAGGCTCCTACCAGTCAAAACAACACAGACAGCACGATGAAATGAGGTGCGCATACAGACTGTGTCATCAGATAACTGTGTGGTGACCCCAATTCAGTTCAGAGAAAACATACACCGGTTTTTCCTAATCTCTCGATCTGCCACATGCTTACTATAGCTCACACACACACACAGCTAATGCGTTATAATCTTCAACTATCCTTCCTCTTCATGTTGCCTTGATCGAGACTAAAAACTGAAAACACGCAGCAGCTTCTGTAACTTTATTTATGATTGAAGCGTCTGCTGTGCTGCCTAATGTGCACCTCGACTTTAAACATCCCTGCCAGTGCGCGGTGCAATCTAATAAACTGTAAAACCAGGAGAGATGCTGAAGTCTAACATTACCTAAATTACAGTGGGATTACTTTGAGGCGTTTTTACAAAGGGGGCATTCCTCTCTGGAATTAAAGTTTCAGGGTGAATGACTAACATCTAGACAGGCTGTAATAGAGCGGTGCAATAAAACACAGAGGGGTATGGCTCCTGTGACAGCAGAAGTGTCCACTACAACTTTGACTATTTTTTAGCGTTTTAACGTATTTTTACATTTGCTTTTACCTTTCTTTATGATGTTTTGGATGTAATGTATTTTACTAAAGTTACTGTACAGCACTTGGCTGTTCTAAATGTGCTATATAAATACAGTTGACTTGACTTGACGAGAGTAAACCCAGGCACATGATGGCTGAAGAAGACCTGGGGAACCTTGAAGTCTTTGTTTAGAAGATAAGGCTGATGGTCTCACGTGTTCAGCAGTTTACAGTGTAAAGTACAGGAAGTGAGGTGATGATCATTTTTACACCCTCAAACACGTAAAATGAAAATAAACTATTGCATCATTCTAAAACTGCACGCCACTAATGGAAAAGCCAGACGGGTAAGTTCTTGAAAGCTAATTTTTTTGATGTTGTGTTTCTGGGTTAACATCCCCCATGCCGCCGTGTCACTACGCTCAGGTTCAGGTTAGACCACAGCTTCAAATGAGGACGGAAAGACTGAGTGTAATGTTTGCGTAATTGATGACGGCGTCAAAACTTCCTCCATAGGTGTATTTGTTTTAAGATTGGTTTCATCACAGTTTATTGTTTTCACCTGGCAGGATGTTCATTCAGATCCTTTCCTGCTGTCCCTCCCAGGTTCGGCTTCGATGGGAGTGGTCACAGACAGGATGTGTATGTCTGTTTGTTTTAAGCCAATGTGTTTGTGTATGGACAGTAAGCTACTAGGTTTCTCATATTAAAACATCCAATACTGGTTCACTGAGTGCACGGTTCATTCTGAGAGGAGGCTTTGACATCCGCAAGCATCAAAAAGCCCTCTGGTTTCCATTGTCTTTGAAATCCCTCAACCGTCTCCTTTGGACTTTTCCAACACTTTGATGACACTTAGAAAAAGCAAACAGCGTGATAAGAGCTCATTTCATCTTTTTCTTATAATAGCTTCGTGGTTCGCTTCACTTACGGTACATAAATGTGGGAGGAAAAGCATTGTGCAAATCAGGGACGTTTCTGCATTTTTCAGCAGCACCATCATTACGATGTGCAAGGACTGTCTCAAAACTTCCAAATCACATGATATCAAATGATAGTATCACTAAAGTTCTTCTGTTTAGCTCACTGTAGTAGTATTAACACAAATATATTTATCTATTGAAACACTTACAAGCATCTTATAAAAGTTTAATATGCTTGTATTGTACCCAATAATAACATGTGGGATTAATGTCATACATCCAGTATGAGCAGAAAGGAGACATTCAACATATCTCTCATTATACGACACGTGTTTCCATCTCAGTTTTTTTTAACAAGCTTCACAATGTGTGTAAAAAAAAAAGCATAGCAGGTTAGTTACCATGGAGAGCCAGATGCAAGAAAAGGTGTTTTGGGAGTTATTTTTTGTCACAAAGGATCCTGGAGTAAGATAAAAGATGTAGATGGAGTGCGCGCACACACACACACACACACACACACACACACACACACACACACAGACCTGTCCCCGTTTAATCTAATTACAGTTGAACACAGCAGGCTGACCAGAGCTGATTAGAACAGACCTGAAAAACATGAAAGAGTCTAATGAGAGGTGCTGACTTGAACTGAGGTCCCCCAGCTCACACACACACACACACACACACACACACACACTCACACACACACATACAGTCTTACAATACAAACAGGGGAGCATCATTCTGCACAGACCCAGTGGAGCCCTCTGTTTCTGACCAGACTGAAAAATCAAAAACATGATCAGTCAGTTATATCTGAATCAGTACGGACTCTTTAAAGTGCATAGAGCTAAGTCTAACACTTATCAATATTTACTTTAGGAAACAAGAACTTTGCTTTAACATAGCTCTAATTTTTCTGTTTTTAAGTGGGTTTATTTTTTTTTTTTAAGTGTGCCAACTTGTAAGACTGTATAACCTTGTGTTTTAAAAGTTGCACTTTTGCACACGTCAAAGACAAATTTCTGCCTTTGCATGCAAAATTAAACAAAGTATCTGCTATACTATTCTGTCCTAATATCAAATAGTCAGAGCTATCGTTTGCTACAGAGAGCGTTAGGTTTGCAAATCTAAGAAAAATCATACTTAATGATTAAAATAAGGTTCACTTCAAATCATTGTATTCCAGAGTTAGCCTTTAAAAATGGACAAAATCCATCATGTCATCACATTTATAAATGTGTGACTGTGATGTGGAAATCCAAATGTCAGTAAAACATGAAGAGTACGAGACAGCTGGATCTAAAGACTGGTTAACGACCTAGTTTCCATGTAGACATGCAAAGAAATTGATTGGCCGCGTTAATTGTTCTTGTGCATCAAATGTGTCGTTGGAGCTCGGAGAGGAACAGGAATCAATACTGTTGTGGAAAAACACACGTATGCATAGCACATGTAAACCAACTTGACTCAGATCACATATACACATGTGCTGTGTGGACGACCTGGAGGAGACGGTTTCATTTAATCAGCTTTAGTGAGCTCGACCTAATCTCCAGGTGGGAAGAGCAACAACTTATCACCTTCCTCGAACACATTATAAACCCTGCAGTGAGTGAGCCCTCATGTTATTCCAACAGCACTTTGTGTGGAGGGTTAAAATACAGATAAGTTCAACTGAGGGAATTATGGGAAATGTGGTTTGATTGCAGCTTTTAATGTTGCTCTTAAACTTAAATGCTCAGAACCACAGCTGTTCATGAAATGATTTCCTGAATTTGGACATTTTTACGAGGTCACATCTTAGCGAAGCTGCTGTGAGAGACGCAGACGCTCACATGGCTCTCCGAAAGGTCACTGCGCAGTTTTTTAAAGACCAAACAGGAAGTCTTCCACTCCATCTTTCAAAGAAAAGCACACACATCAGTCTATTTATGATCTATTTATCACAGAACCTGTATCTGTGGCATGCTTCTTAATACACATTTAAAAACTAACCATTATGAGTCAAGCTTCCAAGAAGTACAGTGAGAGAAGTTGTGACTATTCGAGGGTATCTTGTTGGTCTGTCTTACGATGTCATTTCTTAACACAGCACGGTTCAGATGTGTTTATAAACGTGGACAATTGAAATGATGCTGTTGTAATAAAAGTCACATTCTCATTGTCTGAAAAGCTGCATCACACACCAAAAGAGGAAGACTGCTTCTGTTATCTGAGAATAAGAGAAATGCATTTTCATGCACAAGTCTAATTTTACAGAGAAAGAGGCAGCTGACTTTACACAAGGCCATAAACACGTCTGTCCATACAACACACACACACACACACACACACACACACACACACACATAAACTAAGCTCTTTACCTTCAATAATAAAAAAATATTATTGTTATTGATTTAATACTGGTTCCCAAATGATGGTAAGATTATAAAAGGTTGTGCTCAGTTTGCATTTGCTGGCTAATCACACGTTTATTGTAAAAACTCGATTATTTAGAACTCCACTGAAAATAATATAGTACATCAGTATCAGTTTTATTCTTACTCAACTCTGACTCTTCTTGCGTAGTAGCGTCACATTCACATTTTTCTCATATATGTCAGCCATTATTACCGGCATTCTGGGCGTGCACACTTTTGGTTTCACCTTCACGTAAAAGTTGGCCAACCTGTTGTCTGAGTGTGCTTCTTCTTAATACTTGGTGTTTCTTGACCCTGCGTGATGTTGTTGTACAGTAACTATGTTGTTGCATGTTGCTGGTGAATGTACAGTAAATTGTTATATTGAAACTTAAAAAAAAATCGTAGGAGCACCGACCCAACCACCTGAGAGATTCAATGAGTGCTGATATAGATCCCCACATCACCGGGACTTTCCACAGTATGCATCACTCCACCTCCGCCAGGTTTTCCGAATACAGCCAATCAATCATATCCCTCAGCATCACACAACACTATAATTTCTACTGGAATGGCTATCATTAAGTTCATTACTTTTTCCATTTTGTCAGCTATAACCATGCCAGTGAAATCTTAACTCACCCCCTCCATTCTTCTGACACAGGTAAGGGAACCTCCAGACGTTGCCCAGGCCTACAGAGAAGCCAACCTGGGCCAAGATGTACTGGAGCTTGCTGTTCCAGGCCGGGCGTTCCTCCTCCTCGCCATCCGAGCCCCCTTCCTCGACATCAAACTCTTTCCCATCCCCTTCATGGTTATTGACGATCAACGAGGTTTTCTTGAAGGAATCGTCGCAGGCGTCCTCATTGGAAAGCAGGTCCTTGTGAGACTCTGTGACATCCTCGTCAAGCTCTCTCTTGACGGCCTTGCTGTTTTTGGGCATTTGATAAAGCAAACAAGTGCAAGAGGTGGAACGTCTTTTTTTGGTTGTCAAGCTGAAAGGGCAAGGCCAGGCGTGTGCGAAAAGTCACAGTTTGAACTTTGACTGTGCAAAGGTGCAAGTTTTTTTTTGTTTTTGTTTTTTTAAAGGAGTTTTGGTTCAGTTTTTGAGAACAGTTTTTGGAAGATGAGGTTGATCAGGGAGTTCTTACTTCTTCATTATCACCAAATGTCTGAGGAGAAAACAGAGACAAAAAAAGCAGTAAATACAATTAAAATACCCAAGGAGGATTTAGTGAAGCCTTGTCATTGATAAAACGCAAAGAATGGCTTCTGCTCAGATCTCAGATTTAGTCATTGGTTTGGTTTAAGTTCCTGTAGTCTCTAATCTGCTGCCATAAATTTTTCTGTGACTGCTTTCACCCTGAATGAACTCTGTGCAACCAAAGTCAGCTAGGTTTGGCAAATGAGGAAAAGATGGGACTTTTTTATGAACTATTTCTTTTTAATGAGCTGTGGTTAAATTACAACCCAAACATTTCACACAAGACATTAGCGATTTGATCCAAGACCAATAAAACAAAAGTGTTGAGTAAGGTTAAGTTGCTGAATAACTGGAGCAGCACAGTCGTGTCTGATTTTTATAGTTTTTGATTTATAGGAAATATTACAAAAGTTTTTAAAGTCCATTAATCCACCACACAATCTAATCTGACTCTGCAAAAAGTCCATTAAGAGAATTATTGCTTTATCCCGGGTATGCATGAGTTATTTCTCACATGAAAATCACATGGCTGGCTTTGGCAGCTACATCGATGAGGATAATTTTTATTGCAACTGCTTATTCTGTGGGATAAGAAACGCCTGGGAACATTAGCCTGCCGGTGGACGGTGACTCGGACAGGGACAGGTCGTGGTATGGAGACTATCGTGTTTCCAGCCTCCTGAATTATTGAAGGGAGAAGGGCATTTGCATACCAACCCAAACACTTCTTTTCACCGCGGCTCCCTGGGATGGGAAAAGCCCCGAATATGCTCAATGATATCTTCTAAAATACAAAAAAAAAAAAAAAAAGCATGAGCAGAGTGTGCTGGGTTTATCTGAGGACAGAGGAAACAGTAGTAGGTGTCCTCTCTTTTTTGTCCTGCAGAAGAAGAGGCTGTTGTGATATTTTCTCATTAAGTAGCACTCAGTATGATGATTAACAGCATTCATATTCAACCAAAGGGTGGATCAAGGTGCGCAATGTTCATCTCTTTACAACATCAAACATGATCCTACTACATCTTACACATCCCCAAGCCCTCACATACTTTCATATAACGCCACGGAACAGAAACATGCCCCCCCCCCCCATTTTGAGGATTAAGTGATTAATAGCTTTGATTTAACGCTTCCAGATTAGCCTCGTTTGTATGAGGCAAGGGGCCTCCGTTTCATAATCCAGTGAACGCAAGGAGCGAGGATGCTGAGTAACCTTCACTGCAATCCGTATGGAGGCTGTAAGACTAAAAAAAGGCGTCGCAATAGTAGTGTAACGTTAAATCTTACAGTAGCTTTAAATAGGGCTTTGTCTGGGTTTATGCTGGTGGGATGACTGAGCGCTCAGTCTGCACATGACTAAGGACTGATGACGATTCAATGGCAATGAGGGAGAAAAATGCGGATAAAACAATGAATTACGCACAACAATGAGGAAACACACACCGGTGCAATGTGGCTCGTCGTTGTACCAATTGGCACAAATTGTTCCCTCAGGAATGCTAATTTTGTGTCCCTCCCTCCTCCCAGCCTTCACGACATCCATGTGAGATGTTTCATCATTCGCTGGTCAGCCACATCCTACAGTATGCGCACTGGTACCCCATGCAGTCAGCACACACACACACACACACACACACACACTCTTACATCCACACACACCATCATGCAATGCCTTAAACACTAGCCTTATATAACCCATTAAAGATGCAGTGGATGGTACTCACCAGTTTTGAGTAACAGTCGTCCTTTTTCTGAAATGATGCGTCTCAAGGAATGAAATTGTGAGAGCACATGCACGGGGCAGACATTATGAATGTGCGTCTGAATGAACCAGGCCAACCAGTGAGTGAGTGAGAGAGCGCGTGAGGGAGTGAGTGCTGCTCAGACTCCGGCTGCCTCTCCTCTTTATCTGTGCCAGAAACACGACGCGCTGAAAGAGGGGAGTCCGCCTTCCAGCTCCCTCTGATTGGCTCCTTTATGACACATCAATCATGCTCATCTTACTGAAAAAACGTCAACAACTCTCTGGTATGAATACATACAAATAAACGTGCTGACAAATTTTAGATTTAAGGTGTAACTGGGATCGTTGAATCCGCAAACCCCCATATAAGTCTACTTGGTACAGTCCACTATGAAATGTGCCTCATGGAGGATTGCAATGTGCCTCTGTTTATAAATGCTCCTTTTTACATTTTGGTGTTTAATAATTTGGAAATTATGCCGATTTATTTTAATTGTGCCGTATGCTATGCACGTTTAGGTTCCTTTTTAGGCTTTTAACGAGCAAAAAAGAAACTGAGGTTTTGGTTCAAGGTCGTAAATCGCGCGTGATCCACCCGCGCAATGTGGTTAGTTGACAAGAAGAAAGAGAAACAAGCAAAGAAACCAAACCAAACCATTAACATGCAGACTAGACCAAACAGGAAGAACAGAAACAATTCATAAGGAAGGTACAGTCAAGTTAAAAAATGATAGAAGTATTCAATCTAGAACAGCACCCGCATGCATCATTATGGACATTTTTCTTCATTTGGCCAAATTGTTCCTCTTTATCTTTTTTTCAGCCATCATTTTGGCTGTTAGTGCTCAGTTTTTTGATTCAATTTTTTTGAGGAAAGACTCAACACATTACTGGAATTCAATTTTTTTTTTCATTTTTTTTTTTTTTTTTTTACAATAGATCAATAGTACACTGTGAAATTGTTTTACCTCTTCAGTCATTGTGAGGACACAATTTTCCCCTTAAAGAAAATGCTTTTAAAATAGTACAGATTAATATTATGTTCTGCACAAATCTCTTAAAAAAAAAACCTTCAGCCCTGCTCAAAACTACAGAATATTTACACAGTTTAGGGATTTTTATCTATCTATCTATCTAAAAAAAAAAAAAATAAAAAAAAACTTGAATTTCCCTCAGGATCAATAAAGTATCTATCTATCTATCTATCTATCTATCTATCTATCTATCTATCTATCTATCTATCTATCTTTTAACCATTTAAATGCCAGTTTGATAACACAACGCTCATATTATTTATGAAAATATCCTCAAAATGATTGAATCTTTGAGTTTTGCAGATAAGGTGTATTAAACGGATGCCTAAGGGTTAAATCGGCTGGATATCCTCCTCGTTACCTATTTACACTAATGTCAGACATATATTGAAACTAAGAGTCTTTTCGAAAATCTCCATAACCCAAAATGGAAAACTCATGCTCTCTGGACAAACAGATTGTGATGACCCTTTGGTTACTGTTTTGTATTTTCTGTTTCAGGTTCCAGTGGGTGTGGCTGACCAAGGATTGAGAACACCTGGGCTCGGTTTTCTCTCTCCATAAAGGCTCGCCCCACTTCCTCGTTACGGGAGACTTGCAGGAAGAGATTGAGGAGACAGGCTGTCCTCAATGTTTCTAACAACATTTGAACTTTATGTAATATTGACATAGCTCCTTGCAGATCAAATACAAATCACGTGCACCAGTAGGGTAAATATATGGCAGTGTTAAAATCATATGAATGTAACTAAGGAAGCAGCCTACATATTTATAATGAGGGATTTAATGTCTTCAAATATCACAGCCTGAACAGTGGGCCACTTTTTGATAAAAATGACCTTTTAGTCCCACATAAACAGGGTCGGTTCTTGTTGGATAATCTTGCAAAGTTGTCATGATAAATACTGATATAAAAGCTAAGATTCAATTAATAAAGAGTGGATCCATAATTATTTCTGTGAAAGTCAAAACTTTTGGCTGGTGAAAAGTTAAGCGTGGCAAATAAAAGTTTTTGTTCAAGATTGAAACTTTTGGCGGTTAAAAGTTACACTGTGTTGTGTGATTGGTTAGAGTGCGAGACCTGTTCATGTTAAGAGCAAAACCACACAGTGAGATGGTGGATATGACTCACAGAAAGAAATGTGGGTGTAGAAAGGGAGCTTGCTCGTGCACTCATTCACTCTTTGATCAAAACCTAAGAGTAACGGCCCATTTTCATCATCAGTAAAGTTAGAAACCATGAGTTTACTCTTTCCTAATTCAATTTATCACATTTCCTCAGAGGGACACGCCGACATCCCTGCTTTCTTTGAGGGCTTGCTCATTATTTTCTGGCTGATTTGTTAAAATAAAATTCATACAAAGAAGAGACCAAAAACCACTGATGTTTGTGTCCGAGTGTCAGGTGTGATAATATCCACCTACAGTGTCTCAGGTGCACCAAGAACATCATCATGGAAATCTCTTTTGATGTGCCAAAATGTGTGTGCGTGTGTGTTTATTTGATGCTCGCACAAATCTCATTACGTCCAGTTCATCGCCCTCTGTAGAAAGATGAAATGGAATATTTCTGAACACAGCTTGTCACCTGCATTGTACAAAAAGTCCAAGATACAGCCTGCCTGCCGACATGCAGCAGTTTTCTGTTCCTGCAGGATTTCAGATTGAGCAGCATAAGTAGAAAACATATTGATTGCTGCTAATAGCCTCCATCTCATCAGCAGGATGGCACAGAAACCTTGAGAGCAGTGACAGAAAACCAATGCTCATAGTTATTCTCTTAATGAGTGTACATGAAGTGTGGTTGATGACATTTAGGTTACTTTATTCAAAGATAACATTTGATCGCTGTAGGCCAAATCTCTTCTCTTTCAGACAATTAAGAAAAATGAGCTTTCAGTGAAACTACCTTACATGAAAGTAAATTGAAAAGATTGAACTCTTTATGCTGACTGTTCATTTGAACCTTTTTGGTGCCTGCTGTGCTGCCTCTCTCCACGCCGACACTTTTTCTCGGACTCCTCTTCAGTGTTGTTTTCTGCCTGCTCTTGTTTTCTATTAGAAACTGTTTGTCCGTATTTTCACAGCTGCTTTAATGATCAACACAGCTGGGTCAGATGGAGCTTTTGGATCAGAAGTTCAACTTGTTGACAACTCAGCGGGTGAGTGTGTACTCTGGACATTATAACCCAAAATACAGTGTCACAAAATAATAGAGAGAAAGGTTTCTCACGTCCTTACTTTTGGGGACAAACCAGTAAAGTCAGGCCTTGATATAACACGTAATCTATCAATTGTGAGAGTTGTTTTTCATGTTGTGAAATCAGAACGAATGGATTAATGTTAATAGCAGATATTTGATATCCTGTGTTCTGTGCTGCTGTTTTGATTTTGTGATGGTAAACACAGAGACAGTCACAGATGGCGGCTTACCTCGCCTACCTGTTGAATTCTTTATAAACTGACCCTGACTTTGGTAACATAACGCTGTCCAGCCGTCACGAGTTTACCCCTCCCACACCTCCGATGGAAAGTTAAGGCAGATTGGTTTTCACCGTGTCACAGGGACGCATGATCTCAGCCAATAGGAATCACACAGAGAATGAATGGATGAGCCGTTCTAGGATTTTGGTGATGTCTCTGTTTTCTTACACTCACATGATGAGAAACAAATACTGAGGGAGCAAATAATGACAACAGTCATGTTATCCAAAGAGGATGTTTCCTTTATAGTACACAAAGGGAAGGTTTACACTCATTGGCCAATTAAACTTTATGGTCATTTTTAGGCTAGTTTGTGGTATGTTAAAGTGTATGATTATTCCATTTCTTTGACTCCATCATGAGGGAAAATTCCCATTCACATGATTATTGGGACCGTTGCTTCACACACACGGGCACCAAATGCACAAACAGGACATACTGTATGGACATGCAGTAATGAAGAGTCAGACAATAAGTGGGGATGCTATACACTTCTACATAGGGAGTGCATAAGCTGCCTTGCTCAAGGGCACCTCGGCTGTATAATCAAAAAGCAACCCCTGGCACCTCTCCAGCCACCCGACCAACTTTCATACTCTGGTCCACACCTGGACTTAAAGCGACGACCCTCCGGCTACCAACAAGTCTCTACACACTGCCGCACCTGGTCAAGGGAGCGTCAAAATCAACACGCACGGTATCTTTCAAGGTTGTTTTACATACAGTGCATTTACATTTCTCATTTACGTAGTTGAAATATGATATATAATTATTGTCTTCCAAGCAAGATAGTCAAATGCATACTCCCATTTGACAAAAACTACAACAACAGAATCACTTCTCTTTATAGTGCATAAACTCCATCCTCCATGGAAGTCCTACTATCCACAAATATAACAAGTGTTGAAAAAAAAAGGTGGAAGTTCTTAGTTAAATGGGTGAAATTGAGGAAGGTGAACTTTAAGAGGTCACATCATGCAACTGTTCTCTGCTCCTGTGGTGCATTTATATTTAGATTAACTATTTATAACTTCAAGTAACACGCCAAACTCCTCAACTTACAAAAACGTATGATATGTGTGTGTGTGTGTGTTGTATTGTCTCAAAAAGCTTCGTTTTCTCCCAGGGGGGAAACAAAGAGTATTTCATGTGCTGTCTGGAAGCAGCTTTGAAGCACAGTAAAGCCTGTGTGTGCTGCTGTGATAGGCGAAGTTCAGCTCAAACCTGCTCTGATAAAACAAAAGAAAACAGCTAGCAGTGATAGTGACGTCCAGCCTCACAGCCTTGATCAGGCTTTGTGGGGTTTTTGTGTGTGTGTGTGTGTGTGTGTGTGTGTGTGTGTGTATGTGAAGACGAGTCAAAATGAAAGTGTAAGGCCATGAAGAGAGCTGATTCCCGTGTTCAGATGTGTTGAATAAGAATTGAAACACGAGGAGATGATAAATGCTATATGCTCCCACCTTCTTGTGCCTTTTCTGAGTTGAAGTCTTCTCCTGTAGTTTTTGACTCTTGGTTACCTCGAGGTGTTTATCCACCTCTTAGTATCCCTAATGTTTTGGGCCATATAAAACTACAGAGACGTACAGTAGGTAAGACACATGGGTAGATCTACAGTACAGCAGGTTAAGTTCTGGTGCCCTGATCTTCTGTTAATGCTCTACTGCTGTGTGTCCATGTGCTCTTATGTCACTCTTTGACCTGTGATGAGCTCTGCACCATAGATTCTATACATGAAATGAAAATGGCCTCCAAGTCTGATAAGTGTAGGCAGTGTTGAAATAAATTAAAAATGATCCACTTCTCCTTGGATTTGTTATCTAATTATTAAGTTTCCTGAGTTTGCTATTTACAAGACTCATTCAATACAGCAGGGTATTTTATTTTAAAATTGCTTAAATTTAGAGTCAAACAGACAATAAAGCAGATAATTAGAGAAATCAGTCCCACTGTATTGGCTGCATCCCCCAGTGGACCATGAAGGTATTGCAGGTGGGCAATATATCTTACAATAAATAGCCTACATTCTAAAAATTATGAAGAATTATAAAGTTTCAAGATTGTTGCTTTAGCGCAGGGATGGGCAACTTTGGTCACAGCAAAGGTCCACATTCATTTAATTTTCACTGCCAGGAGTCCATCATTCAGTTTTACACATCTTGTTCACACCATGTTTTATGCTTTCCAAATAGCATCCTTATTATTATCACATTGAATTACTGATGACCCTTTTGCTAACTATGCTAACAGAGCATTAGCATTTGAAAAGAATGATGAAAACCAAAATGCAAAACACAAGGTTTCAAAACACAAAGGTGGTGCTATATGGTCACTTCCTATTCATGGTTTATTCTCATAGACTGGTACATGGTTGGAAACTGGATATACATAGTTGTTTTTGTTGGTAAGTGGTGTAATTCTTCTCGTCGGGACAGTATGACTCTGTACCTTTGCCATAGAAGCTACTCGAGCAGTATCCGGAAATTACTGACTTCAACCGTAATGTTATTCTGATGTTTTTCTTGTTATTCTTCATATGTCTGACACCACTGTGCGTAAAGTCATGGTATTTGATCTTGTTTGTATTACAGGAAGTGAAAATGTACACATTTGTTTCCTGATCTCCTCCTCAACAGTTTCATTTCTCAGTCCAAGTGCATGCAGGTGAGCTTGCTTTGAGACTGGTTCTTTCCCACAGATGGTATTGTAAGCTGGTCATGTTTGCCTCGATAAGTACAGTAGTACAGTAAAAAAACAAAAAAAATATTTATGGACAATATAATTTTCTTTTTCATGAAGTTTAACTTCAAAAATTCAATATGAGGGCGACTCTAAAACATGGTCATTTAAAGGCACAATTAACAAAACTGCACTATTATTTGCACAGCCCTGCAGTAAGTTGCACAACAGCAAAGTAGGCTAATACATCCAGCAGTACACTGCCACACAAACAGTCACACAAGCTTCATTTAGAAAACATAATGGCAGCGCTGTGGCTCAGGCTCACCTCTGGCTCTTGCACTTGGAGGTGGAGATGCGTTTTCAAAGGGAGGATTAGCTGCAGTAAAGCCTCGTCTCCTCTCTCACTGTGAACTGTCCTGTGACACAAGGCCAAGAACAAGTCATGAGACCCAACAGAGAACATCACAGCGCTGAAACTCTACGTGCTGTTTTTATAGTTTGTTTTACCCATAACCCTTAGGTGCCATGTGGGTGGGAGTTTTTAATGCATCCTAGAATAATAGTAATAATTAGATTATTTGACAGCAACGTGAGTGATTAAACTCGATGCATTCGCGGCTATTTGCTAATTATTTTCTAAGGTGGGTTTAAAACCCCTCCAACATAAAAGTATCTCATTACTAATATTATGCGGCAGTATATGTAATTTTATCAACTAAAATAATGTCAGTGTAAAGTTGCACACCCCTCTATCCTGCTATCTTTGTCAACTTAAATATAAAAGAAAATACCTTGTACAGCATTTTAGTAGGTTGCAGTGGCACAGGAGGTAAAGCGGGTTGTCCAGCAGTTTGTGGTGCAGCAGTTCCAAGGCGAAGTCATGACCACATCCAGAGTGCTCTGAGACCAAGAGTTCAAATCAAACAACTGTTTTGAGGTGGGTGCAGAACATTTGCATGATGATACATTTTGGAAAAAGCACATGTGATTAAGCGATGTCCCATCAGTTGTTGTCCCGGCGTCGACTGATTATTTCTACAATTCATTTAGCAGATATCCAAAGAGATTTACATGAGAGAGCCAGTGCAACACAAACGATGATCTAAAACTGGAGGAAACATCAACAAGTACCACAAACAGCCTTCAAGTGCACAGAGGCAAACCACAAAGTGTCATTACCTTTGTTTCCCTAATTGTTGCTCTTAATATCATCAACAACAACATCAAGAACAGCTGCCACTTGACTTCATCATCATCAAAGTCAACATCCTCCACATCACATTCATCAGCATCATCAGTGTTGATAAAAGACCTGGGTCTTTAGCGTTTTCTTGTAAATGTTTGCCAGGAGCAGAAGAGTTCCCGAGCTTGTTAGGAGGGAATTCTGACTCCAGTAATCCCACAGTCATTTGAAGGAGATTTAGAAGTGCTAAGATCCCACTGACAGCGTAATGATATAATAGACAATCCAAATCTGTTTTTATCCTCCTCAAGGAGACATAATCTCGGTTAGGAGGGTGCTCTGGTTGAACTGGTTGAACTGGTTGAACTTCACCATTGTATGCCGCTTTTGTGCAAATTTAGCTGCTTTGGAAATTTGTGAAGAATCAACGTGAGATATTGGTTGCTCATGCAGGAAAGAATTTGATAAGATAAGAGTGATTAGGCTTATAATGAGGCTCGTGCAGGATTAGCTCACTTAAATATGCTCCCCCTTCACGTGCATCAAATATGTTTTAACAACAATCAGGTCTACATATAAGTCGCCTTACCCTCAGAGGCCTATAATCTGGATCAGTGTATTGAGAAGAATCATCCATTTTCCAGCACTGTGGCTTGAAACATCAGCTAGAGTTCATGCATGAGAAGTTTTTCATTTCTCGAGGTGATACTTTTCTTTCTCTCCTGTAGTTTAATTAATTTGTGTTGAATAAAGATGCTGAATGGATTAGTCTTTAATCGATGCATAGAAGCACAGTTCAATGCCATTCATAGGTCATAAATCTGTAGGCGGAACCCATGCATTGAAATCAGCAATAAGCGAGAGACTAAAATGGTCGTTTGAGTTGTAATTTTTCCCTCCAATCACTTCTTTCGTCAAATCCCCGAGATGGAAATGATAGGCTTGAAAGGCCCAATGGCTGCCAAGATAATGGCTACAGACGAGTAACAGAAAACCCTTGACAGTGTAAACACACGGCTGCTATCCAAACCTCTGCTGCGTTTGGGCCGGAGCCGCCATTGACTGGTGTAATCTGCTGTGTAAATCTGCAGCTTGGCCCTGTCTGGCTGCTGTCTGGGTTCCGTGCACTTTGACAAAGGCGACGGACACCTTGCCCACCGACAAAGGGCCTGGCCCTAATCGGAGTGGACAAGGCTTGCTGATGGAGCCTTTTTGAGCAATTGAACTTGGTCAATGATTCTTAGAGGACCTAATGAAACATAAGGGACAGGCAGTTTGACTCCAACAACGGGGGCAGCACCAAAGTGTCCCCTTTCTGGCTGTCAGATGAAGGACTGTAGTCGTGCTCTGACCCGTGATGACCATGATAAAAGCACTTCTTGGTCTAAAATGTGAAGATTCTGATGGTGTTGACCTTGTAGGCCACACAAGTGATGTACATGCGCTGCCTTTCATTGTCACTGTGGAATTCAGTTTTTGGTCTTTGAAGAAAGAAATGCTCCTTTATGGCGCCATTCTGTTGTTTTGTTTTCATCCTGGAACGTCACGAGACAGGGAAACAGGCCACCGTGTGTCTCCAAAGCATGGAGGACACGCTGTTCTTCTTTGAAACTATGAGGAAGGAGACTGGGCTCTTTTTAGAAAGCCCTTGGGAATGTGTATGGGAAAACCTGTGTGGGCTACTGGAATCTGCTCAAAGAGAAGAAGTACAGCATGAGTGCAGATTTCACCACAGGAGAGAGGAACTGGTCTTTGTAATCAGAAATGGCGTGGAAATAGTGTGCATTGTTAGCAGCCAAACACTTTTTTTGTTCTTCTGGTCTTGTGATTCACCTACAAGGCACAGGCTCCATGACCTCTTCCAGCTGCCCAAAAAGCCCACGCAGGTGCTTGACTCCTCATCTCATGTTCACCAAACAGAGCTGCAATAGAACAGCTATTCAGTCATTTGATTACGTATTAAGCCAAAAAGTGATGTGCAAAAAGCTTACAGTTTAGAACAATGTGCAAAATAAGAATTATTGTTAAGGAGGAATTAGTGTTATTTGCATTAAATAGAATAATGCATTCAAGAACAATACAACAATAGTACAGTAAGGATACCTTTGCAGCCAAGAAACCTGAATAAAATGAAATGATAATACAATTCTTAGGTTTGTACTGAAATTTAGAAACATGTTTTAGAGGTTTAGAAAAGTTTCCCGAATTGACCAAGATAACGTGCAATATGCAGAAATAACAACACAAATACAGTTTAATATATGAATACAGAATAATAACTGTGCAAGCATGTTATCCTATAAAATAGTCATCATAGGATGTAGTGAACATCATATACCTATGTTTTAGGAGTTCACAGCAGTTATTAAGCGACTTCAGTTAAATAAGTAATATCATTTAGATTTATAAAAACAGGTGACCTATAACCTGCAGTAGGCTACTTTCATATTTTATTTAGCCTCTTGTTTTGGAGCGATAGCAGGTCAATCTGCAAAGATCCCAAGAAAGTTAAATTCTCGCTGTCTTATAGTGAAACATAAAACTTAACATTTTTTCGCTTCTTGCACGGTTTGTCCCTCGCCAGGATACGTACCCCCACAGCGTTGTTTCCATGGAGACAGAACGCATCACCGAGACGCTAAAAGACCTTTTCTGGTTTCTTGTTGTGCTGGTTTTCAGATGTTAGCTAAACTACGACTATATTTGGAGAACATTTAGTCAGACTGACGGCGTTTTCATCCATTATTTCACGACGTTGACGGTTTTTTTTTTTTTTTAAATGACGCATCCTAACGACATGTTTGGCACGAGCGCGCTGGAGCTGAGTAATGTCGTCGTTTGTGATGAAACCGATGAAACTACAGAAAAGCTGCAAAGTTTGTCAGTGAACGACGAGACGGTGAGTAGCCTACAGTCTCCTGCAGAGCAGTTTAAAACGAAGAAGAAAGTACAGGTGTTCACTTTGCACTGACAGCACGCGCTCTGAAACCATCGAGTGAACTCTATGTAACCCCCCCCCCCCCCCCCCAAAAAAAAGAAAAAAAAAAAAGAAGACAGACACATTTAAATATTTCATTCAAAAGTACAGAAGTTAGATAACAAACAAACACTTAAAAATTGTTACGTTTTAATACAACAATGCTTAACAAGCACATGCATTCATTTAAAAAAACAGAAAAGAGTTCACACATTTTACATTATACATTTACTTATTTGCATTGCACACATAAAAGCTGAGATTGTACAGTATATCCAGCACCAGACATTTAGGTTCAAGTCTGATGTAATTTGAGTTTATTTGAGAAGAGTCGACTGAGCTGTGGACTCTTGAAATTGAAAATAAAAATGATCCTAAAACAACAGAATTTATTAATTGCATGATTCACACAAGTGAAGTGTAAATCCCATAATGATGCAAAACACAAGCAGCATAGATAATGGATGGCTAAGGGACAACTACTACAAGCTCACCGTATTCATCAACATGACCATGAACCCCGAATTTCCCCTTGGGGATCAATAAAGTAATATCTTATGAAGGCAGGTGCTTTAACTTGTTGTCACTCAAATCAGTTAAAAAACAAGGTCATCTTGACATGTGGTTTCTTACAGCCTCACTGTGTTCAGGCCAAATAAACTCAAGGCATCTTTTCTGACTTTAGGACCTCGAGGATATTCCACTGTCTCTGCTCAGCTACTTTGAGAACTCAAAAAGTCGAGCAGCGGCGTGTGAAAAGCTCATCCTTGAAGAACCTGGAGGTGTGCCACTCATTCTTCTCAAGGCTGCTTTGTTTTTTTAAGGATGCAAAGGCATGGATTTAGCTCATGTGATTCAGTGAAAAGCTGCTAAATTGTGTTTCTAACTTGTTTCTGTTAGTTTACTATTCTGTATTTCTAAATGTTCGCTTGATGATGCCTTGCACAGTTTCTCTCTGTGATGATGGATCTGTGTTTTCTTTGTGTTAAATCTCAGACTTCTTTGTATCACATCACACTGAGAACACCGAACTTCATGAGGACATGATGAAACATACGGAGCAGGTAACTGTCTCTCGTTTCACACTTCTGTAGTCTCTCACTGTATCACTTGTCAAACACTTATTATTATTTTTCCCTGATTCAGGTCGTTTGTGACCCGGAAATAGACGAGAACAGCTCCTCCACTGACGTGCGCCTTCTTCATGCTCCCACAGAGACGGAGGAACGTCTCCCTCACAATGTGTCAGTGTGTCCCAACAATGAAGGTACAGTACACAGTGTGAATACAGTAGTGTGAGAATATTCATGCACTGAAATGAGGTTAACTGGTAAAAAACACACAAATGGAGACAAGGCTTTATATAGGCTAAAAAACATTTAATACACCTTTATAAATAACCACATTCAGGCAGTACTTGAAAACGACACTTGTCCGGTTACTTGAAATGAAAATCACATTTTATGATAAGCCCAGAAATGTGGTTCTAAATAAACGTTTAGGCAGCATTATGAATATTTCTTTACTTCAATGTGAGTCAGTATTAGTCCTTTTTTAGCCACCTTAGTCTCATTGTTTGTTTTTTCTTTCGAAGGAGACCTGGTCAACAAATAAGCAGCAAATAAGAATAGATGCATCCGCCTAAACTGTTGCATACAGGAAGCTTGGATTCAAGATTTTTTCATAAAGGATTTAAAAAACATTCAGGGTATCTACATTTTGCAGTTTTCAATCAGATTGTAGATTGTTCAAAACAAAAGGAGCAAAAAAAAAAGTTTCTTTC
Source organism: Symphodus melops (assembly GCF_947650265.1). Classification (NCBI taxonomy): domain Eukaryota; kingdom Metazoa; phylum Chordata; class Actinopteri; order Labriformes; family Labridae; genus Symphodus; species Symphodus melops. The sequence goes on along the minus strand of NC_136696.1, from coordinate 25,963,692 downwards.
CCAACTCAGTTTGGACAAACTGCACACTATTTTGAAGATGAAGAGATGAGGTAGTCATGTCCTAATAAAGATATACAGTCTGCAAGCTGGCAAGTTCTTCATTCAGTTTCAGTTGACTTTAGGTGAGAAATCTCAGTCCTCCATGATCCACACTGTCCAGCATGTGAAGAGAGGCTTTCATTTAAAATACATCACCACAATCAGACTCAAATATGAACTCTTCTAGTTTACTTTCACATAAAAGGAGGAACTGCAGGGTTTTTTTCTGTAGTGAAGTGAAAAAAGCCTTTCAGCACCATACTGAATGTGTAGTTAAATCAGTGTGATTCTGTTGCTGCTGCTGAAATGAATAACGCTGGTAGTACAGCAGTTGCCCACAAGAGGTCACCCTTGTCCTATATTTTGTTCCCATTAACGTCTGTGGTGTGGTAGAGTCATAAAGAAGAGGTAAAACATCTCAGTTATTGAACAGAAAAAATAATAGGGTTACATTTTATATAAGTGCAGACCTCTTCTCATTGGTCCAAACTGTTACTAAGATTCAGCTTTTTTAGCAATATGTCCAAACTACCAGAAATGATTCTCATGCTCTTATATGATAAATAAATGTAACTCTTTGAAAAGACATCAACTAAATCACCACCACTGCATTTAAATGACATGGTGTACATTCCCCGTCCAAGTGCTGCCTGAATTAGTGTGCATCATATTCAATTTATTTTGACTGTATTGTATAGAAAAGAAAAAAAGGCAGACACCATAAAGACAGTTTTTCCCCTCTCACCTCTTTTTTACCAAACGACTACAAAAACCTCTTAAATAGTTATTTGTCTTGTCACAGCTGAGGCTGGGGCAGATCTAGAAAAGGAGGGTGAAGAGCATTCTGTTGATGGCGAGTGGACACATGAGATCTTACTCGATGACGAGGAGGACCCGAACAGCAGCGCATACAAGGCAGAGCGAGATAAACGCCGCCGTGAGGAGGTGCAAAGGGAGGAGCAAAGGAGACGGATAGAAAATGACTTTCAAAGGGAGCTGAAGAAGATTATGGAGGCAGAGAAGGTGAGTCCCTCTGGAGTGTTCAACACGTTTGACTCATAAAGCTGCTGTGAAGGTCAAATGTGTCGACTGATGTTTGATTCAGTTATGGAAACAGACATCCGGAGTCATATTCTGCTGCCTTGCTCAAGTGCTGTAGACTTTTCACAATCACAATCTGAGCCTAAGCCTAAGTTTACTTCAGACGCTCTGAGCTAAGGATGTAGGGATGGTCTTGTGCTGCCTTGCTCAAGTGCTCCCTCTAGCCTATTTAAAAGACATTGTGTGTGTATGTGTGTGTGTGTGTGTCTGTCTGTGAGTGTGTGTGTTACACAGAGAGACACCACAAGCATATAAAACACTCTGAGCCAAGTTTGTTGAGTTGGCCTTTGTTTCTAGTTTATGATGTTCACTCTCGAACTCTTTGAATTGTACAGTGGTTGATATGTTGTCGGTCAGTGAGGCGTGTATCCTGTGTCAAACGAATCTTAAAATGTCCAGATCAATCAGCTGCTATGCTTTCCTTGGTTCTAATTCTGGCTCTTTGTTTCAGCTCCATCAGAGGGAGCTCGAGATGAAGGAGAAGAACGCTCAGGAGAAACTTGAACAGGAGTTACTGCTTCAGCAGGTAGTCCTTGTTTCAACAACATAGAACCAGCACATTAAACATGTAGAGGAAGAAACAAATGTCCTTTTAGGGGAGCTTCACTGCCCTGAAATGATCATCCATGGAGAGCTTTGACATTTCATTACATTTCACTTGTGTGTGTTTTTTTTTTGTTTTAATTAATACAATTAAATATCTTATTGAAATGTTCGACCTTGCAGTGTTTAAACTATTTTATTTTCTAAACCGATTAGGAAGTGATCAGCAGTTTGCAAAGACGAGTGAAGGAAGAGAGGATGAGGATGGAAGAGGAGCAGAAGAGACTGAAGGATGAGGAGGACAAGAAGAGAAGAGAAGAAGAGACAATCAAGAGAGAGGCAGAGATGAGGAGAACGGAGGGGGAGAGAAGGAGGAGAGAGGAGGAAGAGATGAGACTTGCAGAGGAGGAGAAGAAAAGGAAGGAGAGAGAAGAGGAAAGGCTGCTGACTCTGAAAAAGAGGATGCTAGCAGATGAAATGAGATTGATGGAGGAAGAGGAGAGAACAAATCGAGAGGACCTAGGGAGGATGAAGAGGAAGGAAAAGGGCAAAATGGAGGAAGACGGGAAAAATATAGAAGACTTAAGGAAGACGGAGAATAGAAAAAAGAAGGACGAAGTGATCCTGGAGAAAGAGGAGAGAAACATAAAGGAACGTGAACGTTTAAGAATAGAGAAAGAGAAGCAAATAACCGAGGAGAAGAGGAAGTTGAAGGAGGTCAGGAAAAGAAAAGAGGAGGAAAGTGAGAGAGAGGCAGAAAAGAGAAGAATGGGGGAAGAGAGAAGGAAGATGATAGAAGAAGAGAAGAAACTTAGAAAAGAAGAGGAGAGAAGAAATCAGGAAGAGGAAAGAAGGAGAATGGAAAGGGAAGAAGAGGAAAAGGAAAGAAGCAAAACGGATTTGAAGTTGGAAGCTGAGTTGAGAATAATGAAGGAGGAAGAAGAGAAGCGAAAGAAAGAGGAGCTAGAGAATATGAAGATGGAGAAGGAGGAAAACAAGAGAACAAAGGCTGAAGATGCTAACAGGAGTCAAAAAGATCAACAGGAAATGATCCGGAAGAAAGAAGAGGAAGAGAGAAAATCCATCGGCCAGGACAAAATGAATCAAGTGGAGAGGACGCGGGGTACTGATGTGAATCAAAAAGCTGAAGTAAAAGCAGGGGGTCGGAAACAGAAAGAGGAGGAGGAAAGGGAGCAAACGAGGGAGACGAAGATGGAATGGAAACAGATGGAGGAGAAAAAGGCAACAACAGAGGAAGGGGTTAAAACAAAAAGGACAAAAGAACAGAGACCTACCACGGAGGCTGAGAAGAGGACGCTAGACGATGAAAGCAAAACAAAACAGGAAGAACCAAGGAGGAGGCGAGTGGACAGAGAGGATTACAAAGAGGAAGAGAAGGATGTGCTTGAAGGGTGTGATGGGGACAGAAGAAAGGTGGAAAATGAAAACAAAGCAATAGACAACGAAAGTCTGAGGGAAGAGGACGAGGAGATGAAAAATGTAAAGGTGGAGGAGGAGCAGATTGAGGAGGTGGTAGGGAAAAACAGGACACATGTAAAAAACGAAACAGGAGAAGAAGTAAGATTGAGAGAAGAGGGGAAACATCTGAGAGTAGTGGAGGAGGAAAAAGTAGCAGAGGAAAAAGAGAAAGGAAATAAAAACAAACATCACAGTGCAACATTTCTCTATGAGAAAATCGATAAAGGTGTGCCAGAGAGTTCTGATGTCAGCAACACCAGGACTTCCTCAAGCCCTGGTCCTTCACACAAAGAGTCAACAGTCAACCCCATCAGTACACAACAACATGACTCAGACTTCACCACCAGTCTGACCTCCAATGAAAAAAGAGTCGATGATAAGAACCAAGCAGAGAGACCTTCCTCTGTTTCTGCTCCTGTACCGCTGTGTCTGCCCGAGCACACAGAGCACAAGAGGCTGACCTGGATGAAGGAGTGCGTCCCCTGGTCCAAACTCTCCCTGCAGAACAAAAGGAAGCAGAGAGGACCTCCCCGCAGCGTGAGAGTGCCGAGGAGGTCCGTGGAGGCCAGCAGTCTACCGCCTCTATGCATAAATACTCTGCTTCAGACCACAGGCTGGACATCTCTGAGAGAGGTAACAGTGCAAACGCTCAGCTGGGATTTAAATACACTAACAGTTACAGTTAAGAACGAGGTAGTTAAACACAGACATTCATGTTTGGGCGATTTAAACTGAAGCCACAAAACTCTACGGTCATTTACAAGTCAAGAAGTGTTTTATTCTTTATCGCATATTAAAACTCCTGAGCACGTCTTTGTCTCTTTAACAGGTGACCACAGTGACGCTGGAGGACTTGCCCGGCTGCAGCTTGTCCACTCTTTCTCAGTGTGCTCATCTTCAGTCCCTCACTCTCAGACGCTGTGGCCTCAGATCCTTGGAGAGCGTCAACCAGTTATCAGAGCTCTGCTACATCGATGTGCAGGTGGATATGAAGTCTCAGCTGTATCAGTCTTAATGCAGTTTACTTTAGCTGTGAGGCCTTGAACTATGACCATGAAGTAATACATTTGTCTTTTGTCTAATGTCTTTTATTTTAAAGCTTGTGAGGGTATGACTGGAGGAGTTTCAGTGAGATATCTTCTTTTTTCCTGTACAGGAAAATGACATCTCGTTTGTCGACTGTGAAAACATGACGAGTTTACGAGTTCTTAAACTGGGCCACAACAAGTTGACGTCCATCCACGGTTTAACTGGAGCTGAAAGGTTGGACGTTCTGGAGCTCTCGCACAACTCCATCACACGCATAGGTGAGGGCTGGAAAATGTCTTACAATTCAATTCAGCTCAAATTAAAAAAAAAACGTAATTTGTCCCGGGGGGGGGGGGGGGACTCAAGGACACAGAGCAGTAAATGAACGAGAGTGAAAGTATACTAAAATGTGACCTAAGATAAAGTGTCAAAAGAATAAAGCATCAAAATGTATGTTACACGTTACATTAAAATATAAAAACACGTGTTTTATGAAAGATAATAGTTAATATGAAGAACATTTACTTTCACCAAAACACACATAATAATTTGTAATCTGGAGTCTTTAGATGATTAATGAGTGATTGAGGGTGTGAAGACGTTTTGTGGACGTTAATTGTTTCAACAGCTTGAACTGCAATAATCCACAAGAGGGCAGCATCTCTCTTCTTCTCTGGCTTTGACGATATTTTTAGTCCAGCAAAAAGCTCTGAACAGTGATTTATTACTGGAAGTCAGCCCTCAGGTTGAAGTCATAAAAGGTTATTGGCTAAACAAGAGGTCAAACACGTTGATGTTTCCCCTCGGTTAGAGGACGACTTCTTTTTGACTCGCTTCTAAAAGTGAAACATTTTGGACTGCCTGATTTAAAATTTCGCAGAGGCTGTTAGACGTGCTTTTTTTCCGCTTACATGTGCCACGTTCAGCCGGTCTGGAGTCTTTGAGGAGGCTGCAGAGGTTGTCACTGGATCACAACCAGCTCATCAGCACCAAAGGACTGAAGGAGGTGTACACACTGCTCCACCTGAGCTGCACACACAACCACCTGGTCAGGGCGGAGGGTCTGGAGAACTGTGCTCTACTCAACACACTGGACCTGAGATCCAACAGCCTGACTGAGGTAAAACAGCTGATCACTGAATTTACAAAACCTCTATAGAAGGTGATTAGCAAGTTTAAGGGGAGGAATGGGCTTTATTCTCAACAGGGTTTAATGTCTGAGGTCCACGTCCTTCTTTTTCTATTTCATACTGTAAGGATTTTAAAAAGTGCAAAAGTGGAGGCTGTGGCCTTGGGTTCAGGTTCAACCTCACCTCTTTGCTGTGTGTTGTCCCCACCACTTCCTTCTCCCTTCAGCGTGGCTGTCCTGTCTGGTGAGGGCAAAATGGCCGAAAAATATCTTTAAAAAAAAAAAAGAGATTTTAAAATTTCCTACAACGTCACGACTTCTTACGGACCGTTGCTGCATTTGAAAAGAAAGAACATCACACTCTCTTTCACTTCAACACTGCTTCACCTTTGTACCGCACAGTAATGTGATTTAACACAGACTATTGCACATCCATATATCTCCCAGAATAAATCACACCCAGACAACACAACACATTTTTTTAATTGAAGGCACTGACAACGTGCAGGTTGAACAAACTTGTACTTGGACACAGAGATCTGAGACACATCAAACTGAAAACATGAAGGGCTGTAAAAAATGAAAGAGAGAGTAAGAAAGTCAGCCAGCACAAAGAAGGTGTCCTTGCAAACCTTCACAAAATAAATTAAATTATGTTATTACGGACATTTTATTCACAGGGGTTAAAATGCATAACATCAGAACCATTTCCAACAGTTTGAGAAGAAAAATTAAAATTAAGTTGCTGAAACTCGTCGTTCTCCTTTAAGAAAAGTCACTTGTTGTCAGTGTGTGACTCCGTCAAGAGGAGTACATTTTAAAAATGCAAAAAATGTTTAGATATTAACAAAGGTAATTTTTGTTGAAACCGTGCGCATGCTTCGAGCTTTGTAAGACAGCTTTCAGTTGCAGCAAATGTTTACTTGTTTCCGACGCTGATGGCTGTAAACACAGCAGCACTGAAACGAGTGACAGTGACGGATGAGGCCATCTTGACTGAGCAGGAGCAGGAGCAGGGTGAAGTTAGTCTAACCTCTCAATGTGACCGCTGTTAACTGTCATCTTCTCCCCGCTTGGCCATTAGCCCCCGAGTCTGAACAACCACGTCCTCCTCGGAGAGCTGCGTCTGGATGACAACAGCATCTCCTGCCTGCAGCAGCTCAGTACCTGCTGGCTTCCCCTCATACAGCATCTGTCAGTGGCCCAGAACAGGTACATATCCTCCAGCCCTACTTCATGTCTGATGTGACAAACTTCCTGTTTTCTCATAATAAATAAATTTAGAGAGGAGAGATAATACATTCCTTGACTTTGAGTTGACCTTTTATTGAACAATTTTACTAAATCAAGGACATAATTCATTTTAAAAAAGATTCAAGGAACTTGGATAACTTAAAATCTATCATTTCAGTTTTTAACAGCCACCACATGTATGTCGTTTTAAAAATGAAGATTTCTCTCTGTGTTTCGTAGAATTACCCGGCTGCCCTTCATGTCTGATTTTATGTCCCTCGCAAATCTTGATCTTCGATTCAACTGCTTGTCAGGTAACAGATTGACTTGATTTTACCGGCTGTTAAATCTGATTTCCTCATCATTAGAGCATACTGACTTTGACCACACGGGACAAATTTAATTTCCTTTTTCTAACTTTAATTTCCTTTATGATTTAGCTCATTTTAATATTCTGCCTTTGGTAAAGCTATTAGTCATTTTGGTTTGGAAAGTAAATTATTGTAGCTAATATTATGTGAGACTCAGATTGTGTTTGTATGAATTTAGAATAAAGACAATTTGAAGCTGTTGAATTTTGACTTCATGGCAGCTGTTTGAGTTCTCGATGCATTCTGGGAGTTCCAGGTCCATCACTATTTGTTTGATCCAGTTGATCTCTCTCTTCATAACGAGAAGTGACACTGGTGAAAATGAGAAATGAATTGAAAAATCGACATCGACATGGCAAAGTTGTGTTTCTTTTTTTAGAGCTCCAGAATTTGTGTGAAAGTCTGGAGGGCTGTCATGTCCTGCGAGAGCTCCGACTCACAGGGAATCCTCTTCAGCAGGAGAGTGGCTGGAGGTAAGAGTAAGGTTGTGGTGCTGTTTGGAGTTAAGCACATTCTTTCTCTTGTAGCTGCGTTTGCTTATAGGTAGACTGAGGCCATTTCTAACTGATTTAAATGTACCAGAAATCAATTTTTTTTCTGGATGGCTGTTCGCTCCTCTGCAGTGGAAGCTACTCAGCTTCAAATCAAGATAGTATCATAAGAAATTTCCGTAGTTCTTTCTGCGACATTCTTTAGTTAAAAAAAAATCAATTTCATCCTCCTTTCCTCTGGAATATCACCCACTCACTGTGACGGATGTTCAAAGGAGTACGCCAATGAAAAGCCTCCATTTCTCTATCACATATTCAGTCTATTGGCTGAGGTAGTCTAAACATTCCTGCAGAACGCGGGCCTTCCTGTCCACATCCCAGGATTAGCGCTGTGATCCGCGTCCGCTATTAGATTACTGCAACGTGCCACTGACACCCGTGTGTGCGCACTTCGCACTAAGGGCTCGTAATTCCCTCAAATATTGATACAACAGAAAAATCAATTATCCTCTCAGTTCAATTTGCACTTTCACTTATCATCCCCAAATGTTCGACCGATGTTAGGACAGTTTCAGTGAGTTTAGGAGAAAAATATGCCATGACCACTTACAGTTTTCATGCCTCTGTTGGCCTGTCATGAGCGATGATGTCAGCTGTTACCGGTTGGCTAAATTGTTTGGCTCCTCAGAGCTACTCACACCCAGTTAGTAACGACACAATATGAAAAACTATACTTCGCTCGCCCCTCCAAACATTCACTAAGTGTTTTGGTTTGAACATGTTTGTAGGGCTTGTTTAGATAACTTCATCTTTGCTTTTGAATTGGGAGGGTTTCATTTTTAGGACTTAAAAAAAAAAAAAGTTTTCACCTTTAAATGTTTGAAATAAAAACCGAGAAGAGTTGAATGTCAGCGAGACCCTTCAAACATTTTTTGTCTTATAGCGGCTGTGTGCCTTTTAAAACGCTTACAGGTTGAATATTACATTTCCATTTTTTGTAAATTCTCTTCATACTTCGTAATTCTCTGTCACTAAAAAACATGGCTTAGTCCTAAACTTGTCTTAAGCCTTAGCTGAAACTTTACCTTCATATGTCATTGAACTTTATTTAACCTCTCAGTGCCAACAGTGGAATTAACCCTCTGTATTTCCACCCTCATGCCCTGGCCCTTTCATCCCGTGCCAGCGATAACACCGGCTAAATTAAAGCACCAAAAGGCAAGCGCTAAGACTTACACTCCCCGTAGGCCGCCCCTGATCCAGGAGACGTGGAAGATGAAAACACTGGGCCTGATTAATCAGAGGCCGCTTGAAGAGCGTGTGTTTTGGAGGAAGTCTTCACTAAATGAAATACGGACTTGTGCCGGAGAAGGAGGAGGATGGAGGAATGTGAGCACAGCGTTTCCCCTCAGAAAGGAGGAAAGGCATTTATATCAATTTAGAAAAGGTTCAGGTTCAAGTCCAAGCGAAATAGATGTAGGGAGAATTAGTAAGAGAGATTAACGGCTTTTAAGTTGTGATGCTTTTACTTCTTTTGAAGAGTTATGAGGTTCATGTGTTTAGTTAAATTTAACAAGTCTCGGCAAATACATGTTGTACCCCACAGAAACACGCTTCAGAAATATCGTCAAACCAGCTGAGTGTAGTCGAGAGGGTATCACAGTGAAACCAGCAAAAATCCTCCTCATCCATCAGTAAGCTCCACAAAGATGGCATTCAGTTGTTACGCACATACATGTTGTCTATTCAGCGTTTTCCCAAGTGTGTCAAAGTGGCGTCTATCCCTGAATTGAATTACTCTCCCCACCTCAATGAGCTCATGTAACGATGCAAAGGTCCTATTTGGGTTTGGGAGCTTCATTTGAAGACAGCCAGCAACATGCCCGAAGGGTTGGAACCTAATCCTGATCTGTGTCGGAGAGAGCAAGTGGGCCACATCAAAAACCCTCTGAGAAAACACAGATCCGGACCTTCATGCGGTCATCTCTCTCTCTCAGGGTGGCAGGACCGTCTGGAGAGCTCAGCATGCTCTCACAATGCTACATGAACCATTTATATGGGTTTGAACCTCCTGCAACATTTATGACAATCCAAACCTGCATTAAAAAAAAATAAAAGATCACTGCCTATTTATGACATTGATTTTATGACACATTATATTTATTTAATGAACCAACACGATGCACACTTAAAAATGTAAATGGCTAGATAACATTGAGACATAGTTATCTATAGAAGTACAGTATGAAATAAGAAAACAGAAATATTGCCAAAAATAACACATTATGAGCTGTTGAAATTCTCCAAAAAAATATTTGATCCTCCTCTCGTGAGACTCAAGACAGCCGACAACTTTTCAGAGCATGTGGTGCTCTGGGAGTCAATTTTTAAAAAGAAGCCCAGTTGCTCAAAACGTTTTAAAAAATTCTGCTTCGTAGCCCGAAGGCTTGTATTCTTTTTGTTTTTTTAACAGACTTTATAGTTGATGTTCCCCTGTGTCCTGTAGAGTTTCCAGCTCTACATTTTCCCACTGAACTCAGACCACATTTGGCCTCCGCTGGTGGACGCTCCGAGTCTGTTTCTCTGGCAGATAGTTGGGATTCCTCTGCTTGGACATCCTTAGCCTCGGGCAGCCGCTACCTCTCCCCCACACTCACAAGTCATTCAGGGATCCCATCCAGTTTGAGAGGACTCTTCTTCAAACATTATTTGTCTTAGTTTGAATCCAAAGTGGCTCTGCGGCTTCTTTGTCAGAAAACAAAATGCTTATAACTGTCTCAGTATATATTCTGATTTTTACACCTGATCCTAGTGTGCATCATTCCCAGCAGCTGATAGAGAACAGCAGATGAAGCAGATCTTTGTAAATAGATTCTATTTATTCTGGAGGACAAGTGTACCCTGTCTGCTGAACAGTACTCTTATCTGGGTACATAGAGAGGGTCCTCTCCCTTGATCTTGACATGCAGCATCTCAGAAATACAGCTTTGAATACAGCCATTGAGAGATTCAGTTCAATTAAAAAAAACTTTATTTTTCCCCTGGGGTCATTTCATTTGAATAGCCTATTAAGATTTTTTTTAAATAAAAGTTCTGTTCATTTTTTGATAACTAAGACGTACGGCTTGAAATCGAGGCCTTAACGTCGGCAGATATTTGATTCTGTTTGCTCTCCTTTTCAGACCCGCTCTCCAGAAAGCCGTGCCCGGTCTGAGGGCCTTCGAGGACCAGGAGACAGACTGCTTTCCATCGCTCCCTGCTGTTCAGCAGGTCAGCTTGGCCTCAGGCAGCTTCCGAGCGTTCTGTCAGGCTCAGCTTCAGCAGACTCATGATGTACAGCAGCAGCACAGCAGGGAGCTCAGGTAAGAGACAGATGACTGACAATGTGATCGTTGCTAACGAGAGAAAACACACTTACATCTTCTGCGCTGTCAAACAGAAGATGAATAATGTGTCAAGCAGCTGATGGGAAGGAAGGATGGGATTTTCTCCTTTACGTTTATTTTCTGGTTCTCTTTAGAGAAAAATGGTCATGACTGGACCTCGTTCATTTTCTCACACCAGTTGTCATATAAATTGTTTGCACAAATTAAATCAAATTACACTTATTCCTTTCTAAAAATAGATAAGGTTTTAAAAGAGGTGTTCGCACATCCGGCTATGTCATGAAGTGAAAACACACTTGACGAATGTTCAGACGGACCAAAACGTTTTTTTTTTCTAATAAATTGGTGATGTGTAGCGAGGGTAGTGTGCTGGATTTTTTCTTTTTTTAAAAATTGAAATAGACAAGAACGTACGAAAGTTAAACAAAAAATGAAAAGGTTGAGCGACCATAACTTTATCTGTGATAGAATTGATTACAGTAGGAGATGGGTTAGAAGATGACACAACCAGGGGACAAGAGATCCCAAAATAGTAATAGTCAAATTGAAAAAGATGTAAATAAGTTCTCAACATCACACCATTTATCAACCTATCAGAGAGTCAGAGTTGCTGTCAGGAATGTTAGCTATCCTCCTGTTATGTCTGATACATAGGGCGTAGTGAGCCTTAAGACAACGTCCATCTATTTTCACAAGTCCTTCGATGTCACCGGCATCCACACACATTGACACCTCTGTGCGCGGCGGACCACCAACACTTAAAACAGTTGTCAGCTCTCTGCTTATCTTCATGACCCTTCCAAATTACACAGCACAAAAGATGAAACATGGCTGTGGCTACCAGCGCGGGTCACACCGAGGACTCCTATGGCTTAGGGGTAGCTTGGTGCTCCCTTTGCTTCACCCCTCACTGTGTGCCCTCTACCCCCCTGGCCTCTGGACAATGAGCCATTCTGGGGGCTTTGCAGGGACCGACACAGCCATTTAACCCCCGACCTGACCTTGTGTCTGACTGGGGTGCAGAGGAGGTGAGCAGAGTGCCACACGTCAGTCCACTGCTGACTGTGAGGTGGGGAACCATGGGGTTTGTCAGGCGTATGGTTTCACAACTTTTCCCTACAGGGTGCGGGGTGGTGGCTAAAATCTCTGTTTCATACAAAATGCCTCTGTTTTATACATTCAGATGTTTTAAAAAAGAAAATGAAACTGGCTTAGCAATTGAGAACGTTGTGTCGTTATGCAAACACTGTAGTAAGGGAAGGGGGAGAAAAAAAGAAAACAGAATCACATTGTTTCAGATGTACATGATTGATAAAAAAAATGAAAAGAGATATAAAAGTAAAATCTTCAGTGAAACAAAAACTTCATCCTCTTGCTACTTCACCAGAGGAAAGTGTGATAAATGGTCACACAAATGCTTCACTGTGCAGGGGACGATTTTAGCATCAGACCTTGTAGCTCAGCCCGATAGAAATTTTGACAATTAGAGTTCCTTCAGAATGTTTAATCCAACTCCTAAAGAGCTAATTTCACTAAACAATAAATGTTTTCCTACACGTAAGAGGGGTAAATGCTGAAATAACTGATGACATGATTCTTTCTGTGGAGGCCATGTTGCATATAATAAACATTGACATTATAAAGGTCAATAAATGAGGACTTTAACAAGGAATATTGTACCAGACAACATGGCCAGCAACGTGTCATAGATCATTGCGTCAGAGAACCATGTCTTTAATGTGACAGCATAGATGACAGGCTGCCTGAAGGCTCATTGGACTGTTGGATCCCTTTTAAAGTGTATTGTCAGTATATTTCCAGATTATCTTCTTCTGTTTTAGATACACTTCAGTTGCGGTTCCATGAAATTCAATTCAAAGCTTGATCCCGAAGCTTGATCTGCCTCTGTGGATCATTAGCATGCTAATGATCATGTATGACTCACATCAGAGACGTTAACGGAGTCATTAACCTAGTTTCACTCGAGTCGTTACCTTTGTCTATGGTCGTTGGAGTCACATGTTCCAAGGTGGGACTGGGCCTTCAGTTGTAAATTCAAAAATGAAAGATGGTGTCTAAGACCACCACCTCTGTTCAGAGACGATTTTTCCACCTTGACATCAATGGCTTCTTTAACACCCCTTTCAAACCAATGGTCTCCCCTGTTCCATCTAAGACTTAACCGAGGTGGTGGTCTAATAAACCACCATGTCACTGATATACAATGCTGTTTTTAATACAAAACAACTGAAGCCCCAGTTCCACCTTGGAACATGTGACTCTAACGATCCACAGACGACTGAGGGTGGTGACGACTCTTGGTGAAACTTGATTAGCCATTCAGCTAACGACTCTGATGTGAGTCATCCAGTGGTTTAAATTTCAAGCTCCGTCCACCAGAAAGTTCAGAACTGAAGAAACCTTTTGGAGGAGAGGTGAAAAGTCTTCAAGATCTTCAACCAGTCCAGGTGCCTTTGGATCAAGCTTTACATTGAATTGAGAACCTACCATCATGGAATTTATTGAAGGAAGTAAAGGCGTCTACAGAGCCATTGGGGTGTTGTTCGACACCCCCATTTATGAACGTGCATTGCAGATCTGCTGGCACATCCAGTCCTATAAAATCAAGATCGCAATGGTGGCTGAATTTTTACATCTTCAGCAGAAAAACAAGCTTCTGGCTGAGGTAACTGTTGAAGACCTGACTGACCTGCTGTTGATGGAGAGCAAGAAGTCTCTCAGAGTGCAGCTCTGGGACTTTGAGATGGACGATTTTGATGTGGACATCAGGTCTCTTCTCAAACTGGTGTGGGAGGTGAACAACAGCCTCCAGATGAGAGATGTTGAGTTTGAAGCAAGAAGATTGCTCGACTCACCAGAAAAGATGCCCTCCTCCTTTCAACATCCTCGGATCATCAGCCAGGCCCGGGAATACTGCAGGATCCTGGAAGAACAGCGACATAATGTTCCCATTTCCAAACAGTTGGGCCCACAAGAGGTGGTGATAGATGTGGTTCCCAAAGTCCTGCAGGACTTATGGGTCCCCCCAAGAACCACCTCCCGGAAAATGCCTTCCCAGCAGCTCAGTAAAATGGCTGTTGGAGTCACTAAGGCTGTTCTCGATCATGTGCTTGCTCTGTCAACCAAGCTACGACAAGTCTCCTTTTCTCGATCCATCAGAGACGACATAGTTCTCGCTGTTACAGGAAAGGTGAGACGGATGTACTCTCCAGACATGCTGAAGAAGAAGAAGAACGGCTTTGAAGCAGAGCTGTTGGACACCATCACTGATGTTGCCGTGTGGCACATTAGTGGGCTGTTTGAGCCAAATGGACAAACATGCTGATGAACACCCTGTGAGTTTCAATGTTTCCACGTTTAACTTCCCGGCACTACCAAGCCCTTCAACTCCTATAACCCTGCAAGCTGAGCCATCATTTATTTCCTCAGTCCTGGAAGATCCCTGCATTGAACCAGACTCTATTCTACCATCTGTAACCCTGCCAGCTGAAGCTACTGTCCTTGCTTCAGTTCTGAGGGGTAAAGGAGTGGGTGTTCAAAATGTGCGAAATGCAATGGCTGACATTTATGAGAGCTTAACAAATACCCTGCTCTGACATGATTGTTGTCTTGGGCAACAATCTATGTTGCGTTGAACTGATGCATTTAAAACTTTGTCTGCGTGAATGAGCATCTTCTAAAAGGTACAATATAACTTGTGTCTGACTAATGGCATTGATTGAAGAGAGTCTCAACAGATGATTTCGCCAACCATCTCTTTCACTGGTGTCATGTTAAGAAAACAACATTTGTGGCTGGTATTAAAGAATTTATGATAGTAACCAATTAATATCCATTTGTACAGAATACATTGATCATTTGCCAGTCAGTGTCACCAACAGCTTTGGCAGCTAAAACTTTTATTGTAATAAATGTATGAAACATAACCATAGCAAGTGCTGATTAAAAAGAAAAAAAACAAAAACTTGTATGGCTTGCAATTCTTCTGTCTCTTGAAGCTTTAAAAATGTGAAGCATTTGTCTTCCACCCTGTCCCTGCTCTCTTTTATCAGTGGCTTGTTGATAGTGACCCTGGAGTGAACCAGCAGGTACCGGTGGCTGGGGTCAGCAGGGTCACAATCCTTTTGGACCTCCCGACTCTTCTCTCTCTTGTCCCACTGAGACTGAAGAGCCAGTTCTTTGTAGAGAAGAGGCTGCACTACCTAAGGCTAGTGGCCCTCCAGAAGAGTATCTGCCCCCTCTGGGTTTAGGGGAGGGGGAGGGGGAGGGGGGCAGAGCTTTGCTAATAGATTCATTAAGTTTCCATTGAGGTGGCTTTGAAGTTACTTTATCCCCTCAATGAAAGAGACATTATATGGGATTGGAAGACAGAGACACACAGTTCATTGATATCACCTTGGCTGCACTGGTCAACATTAGAGGTACATTAATAAAATAAAACAGCAGGTATAATGAATTATTCAACAGCTCATGTGATTATTTTTATAATTGCATTTGAATGAATATTTACTTGAGACATGGAAAGAACGAAGTTGTCATGAAATATGTGTAGTTGGTCCTAAAGATGAACCAGTTTTAAAGCCTTCCTTACTTTAAAGCAGACTGTCAATTCCCATTTAATGACTGTGTCTTTTTAGGAACTGAAGCTCGCTAAAGACTATTTTTTCTGTGTGTTTGGTCTGACTGGGACCATCACTGATCTACAATACATGCAAACATAAGTGAGGATCTAAACCTAAAACTGTGTTGTTTTTTTCTTCCCAGTGAAGCCTTATCTCCTCTGGATGCTCTGAAGACTTCCTGTAGACATTTCACCGAGGCCCTGCAGCTTGCAGAAGACCAGAGATTCGCCCACGAATACGGTGATACTACAGTGTCAGACAGACACACCGCAACAACACTCGAAGAGACAACTGATATGAGCTGTGTCAGTATTGAGAGGAATACAGAGCAAACAGAGATGGAGGCTACAAACAGAAACAATATCAGATGCAGCTACTGGACTTTGAAGAAGTCAGCGGCAAAGATTCAACATGACGCATGTGACAGTGTTCCTGCTGGGCTGAAGATGGGGTTCAATACTACTATAGCTAACTCTGACAGTGAATACACAGTGGCAACAAAGTCAAAACGTAGCAGTTCCTCTGATTTCGTTGTGGCACCCGTGTCCAATCATCAAGACTTGGAGCTCCAAAGGTAATTCACAAAATATTCAAAGTTGACAGTGTTTACTTGCTCAATTCTTCCATCAAACTATACACTGTTGACAACAGATCAGTGGCATTAGCAGATGTTTGTATAGAAAACCTCCAAATTCTTTCACAGAACACACGACTGGACACTTCTGGCTCCATGCCTCTTTTTTTTTTTTTTTATATGAATCTGTTTTATATTGGCTCGGCATTTTATTAGTTTCTGTTGCAGAGCATTTGTCATCATTGGAACCTCCTCTGTGTGATTTACAGCAGAATATGTTGAACATCTTATTCATTTTAACGCACAGCTTCATCATTAACACTGCACTATCTTTGGGAGGACGATATATCTTTCATTTGAAGGGTGGCTCTGGCAGGCTTTTAACTCCCCAGAGCCCTGCTCTCCAGATGTCGGCTCAGAAATAAATTTTTTGTTTTTGAAAGACGAAGGTGCCATGACATCATGTAAATCCCTCACTCTGTGTGTGTGTGTGTGTTCTTTTTCGGGCAGCAAAGCAGCAGTCGTGATTCAGCAGATGTGGAGGAAATACAGACAGAAATGTGGGTACATCAGCAGCCCCGCCACAGCTGAGAATCGAGAAGGACAACGAGGAGGAGGAACTAAAAGAAAGCCACAGTCAGGAGCTTCTGTTATTAACAGAGGCAGTAATAGCCAAGATTATGCAGCAACTGTCATCCAGGTAATACTGTCTGCAGGAGTGAACAGATTCTGAGTTCCTCCTATATCGGCTTTACTGGAGTTTAAAGGCTGAATATGCAACATTTTTACACACAATTATAGCAGAAATCCAGTATATACTCTGAAACTAACTTTTGAGTCATGACTGTCTCCAGTGATTGTGACACCGAGTCACGCTGTCTGTGAAGCTGTGTTATCTCCACTGTGTTTTCATGGACGGCCGGCCGGCTCATCCCCCCCCCCCCGTCTAAAAGTTGTTTAAGTCAGTGTATATTGAAAAGAAGAATAACCTACTGTTATCGCTGCTTATTTGACTGTCACGGAAACATTTCTAGATCATGGTCATTTTGTGTCAGTTTACATGCAGTGGGAAGCTACGAGCGAACTAAAGAGTGCTAGCATTAGCCTGCTAGCACAACAATGCAGCCACAGTTGTTTTGGCTTCATGCTGGTGCTCGAGGGCGACATCTACTGGATGAAAAAGTCACATATTCTTCCTTTAAGTGCATCAAAAGTTGACTGTTTTCTAACATGAGCTGTTGCATTTAGAGCATATCTCATTATACTCCATCAGACATGCGCTCTCTGGTGCTATTTGGAAAGGATACAATCACATTGCCATTTGAGAAGAAACAACATCCACATGTGATATAGGGCAGCTATATCTGAAAACAAATGTTCTCACCCTAATCTGGAGTGAATTATAAATGCACAAAACAACATTCCCACAGAGCATGTCTCCTACTCTCTGTATCTCTGCAGCTTGTTTCCCACATTAGTTCCAAAGACACAAAATAGGAGCACACGTAAAGTATGGATGAACCTATTTCATGTTTTGTAAAAAAAAAAAAAAATCATGCATCATCCCAGTTGATGCATGATTACTCCATTCATGGAAATACAGTATTAAAAGTTGATTACATCCTCATCCTGAGGTCTATTTAAGGTCTTTAAATCAACAACATAATCATCACAACTTGACTTACTTTAATGGTTTTAGGAATCTTCAGCATGGACAAGAGACTGTCAATAAGTAATAGAGCAACTGCTAAAATGAGAATTATTCAATATTGTGGCTGAAGGCTGGAGTTACTTCCACATTGTGGTTATCTGTAATTTGTACTTTGTCACCCCTGATCATCCGTCTCAAGGCCTCAATCGTGCTGTGGAGGCTTATTGGCTTAATTCTCTGCATACACTGTAGGTGTAGGCTGCTGTTCTGAAAAACATGCTACTCAACACTTCTCCCAAATCCCTTTTCAACACAGAAAGTGTTTGATGATCCTCTTGGGCTCTCTTAGGCAGGAGATGGGGGTTCTGGCGCGGTGGGATAGTGTGTGTGTGGGTGTGTGTGTGTGTGTGTTGGGGGGATACAGAGTGATTAATCAGATTCCTAAGAAGTGCGGTAGTAAGAGTTGTAGGATTCCTGCTCCGCTCAACTTGAAGTGAAGTGTGCCCCCCTCAAGCCCATTGGGAATTGGAGGATTTAAAGGCACAATGGAGCTCCATTTGTCTCCGAACAGGCCGGAGTCACACAGAGTTCAGACAGCAGAACACTCAGCAATTAAAAGAGAGGTTAACATGTTTTATCTCCCTAATGGGATAACACACAATATTTACGTTTGCGCCGTGATTCACGAGAGGTTTTCGGCCATTTCTTCTCTGTTTACCTCCAGGCTGTTTGGAGGGGCTTCACTCTGAGGAGGAGGCTCACATCTGCTCTGGCTGCCGTCACACACACAGACACCGGAGAGGACGACACCTTCGAGGAGGTGGACATGGATGAATTTGTTTTTGATGAGGTATGCACACAAGCTCATGTGCTCCTCATGCTCACGTTCATGATTCAGTGTTTTCTTACCCCTCAACTTATCAGACACACAAAGCTGCTCAGACATAGATTTAAAACAACATACATGCATGAATATACAATCCTTTGCAAACACAAATATTCATACACAAAAACATGCTTGTGCATATGTTTAATAAATCTGCAGTCATGACAATTTGTGCGTTTAAACAAAGATGGTCATAAAAACATGTGACTGTGCAGCCAACTACAAAATGTTAACCAAATGCTTTTAGCGAAGTTAAAACATGAAATTCATGACATGAGAAGATTGTTTTGGTATCAATGTCGACCAGAGAAATACCACTGTAAAGACAACATATTATTAACACGTCAAATCACACTTATACACACATACATGTTTTCTCTGAATGACCAGTAGTGAAATTTAAGCTCTTTGGTCAAATTGAAAGATGCAATCACATATACACTAACAAAGATCTAATGCACACTGTGCAATGTTTTCTCTGGAAGACTTAGTTTATGAACTTTGGTGCTAAACAATCTTAGTTTTCAGTTCTTTAACCTGTGGATAGAAACCATGCGACAGTGTAGGAAAAAAAAAAGTTCACCAAAGAAAAAAAAAACGATGTCTACTTGAGGCTTGTTGCAAAAGCCAAGGTATTTGTTGGGAGGCTTAAGCCTCGCCTTCGCTCTAGTCCACTTATTAGCCTGTGTGTAGACTGATTGAAAGTTTAGAAAGTATTTACATCATTGTTGTGCTTCACAACGCCTCTTCAGAAAACAATCGCTGATCTCACTGAGACTACGTTCATGTCTCATACAGTAACATCTCCCAACTCAAGGCAACTTGGAGGCATTCTTCTGTTGTTTGTGAGCAGATGAAATGAGGACAGCGTGGGTGGGATATAATTGTGCCGTGTCGCCACCCAAGGCCCAACAATGACAAACATAAACTTACCTATCTACACACCTATTCATTCATAATAATCATGTCTGCAAATATTTAGGATCTCTTATTTAACCTCATCCTGACACTGAAGAACTCACCTCCCTATATCATATCCACTATCAGGCACATATATTAAAGAGAGTGTTAGATGTGGTTCCATATATATTTGATTTTCACCTCTTTGTGTCGACTATTATATTGAGAATCTAAACTTTATTTTTCTTTTCAATAAAAAAAAAAAAAGGCAGCACTGGAGAAACACTGGACGACGCTTTGTGAAGAGCCACCTCCCAGATGTTACAGTGAATCAGAGCAGCAGCTGTCTCTTGAGGTAAAGCAAACGTTCAAGGTCAATATGTAATCCTGGTAAACCTACTTGGCTGGTCGTGATCTGGAATCACCAGATATCAATGGCATCACCAAACGCCCCCCCTCCCCCTTCCCTGGTTGATCTTTAAATGTATTCTTTAAGAAAACAAGATTATTTCCGGGAGGACTGAAGGTTGTCATATTTCATGCAGGCGGACTGTCGTGTGTTTTTTTACCTCTCGTTGGATCTTTTCTTTGGAGCGTGCTCAGGGCTGTACATCATGGTCGTCGCTTTAGGCCAGCTGATGTGATGCAGCTGCTGTCGTGGCCAGCTTCAGTGTGTTGACACTGAGGTACACATCAAAGTCGGGAATGTAGAATTTAGAGCTTCCACAAAGAGAAAATGGGATCTTGAGGGTAATTAAACTGTTAGTTGGACTTAAATATGAGCATTCCTATAGTGTATAAACTTTCTGTGGTGAACAGTGTCAGCCACATACCTCAAAAGAAAACACGAGTTAGATATAACTTAACATTGTTATACACATTGTTTTCTATTTTCCCTGTACTAAGGAGGGCCTGTGTCTGGACAAAGTGTATATTGTATTTTTTAATTTGAAGATTAAGCATCAAACTTTTTATAAACACCTCAAGTCAGGATTCATCTTTTAATCAAGTGAAGGAAAAGTTACTCAAACTGTTTTGAATGATGTTTTATTGTTGGAATTCATAGATAAATTGAAGCCACTATAAAGAAAAGCAGCTTTATATCAATGTGTATGAGCTGTAAGGTCAGCTTTTAAGAACCAAGTCAGAGGGACAGACTTTTTTGGTGACATTGGTGCATATATGTATTTCAGCCTCCCGGGACCTTTCCTGAAGCCTCCCAGTACATGCTCCCTCCACCGCATGTACGCAGGTCAAAGCAGGCCTGGGTGGATGAAGAACAGGTGGTTTCAGCTGAGCAGAGAGTTTCTCCTGTGAGCTCCACCAGGTAGGGCAACCCATCTACGCATAGTTTAGTTTATCTATTCAGCGCACACACACAAAAAAAAAGTGCAAAGAGGGAATGAAGCCCAGCGGACCTGTACAAGAGTTCCAGTCAGTTTATACAGTATTTACAAGGCTATAAAAATAAACTTTTAAAAAGTAAGGAGATAAAGTACTAACATAATCAATGATATATGGAGAAAAAAGAAAAAGGCAAAGGACACAAATTCATTGTAAATCAAGACATAAGGGGAGAAGATCCATACACTGATGTTAAATCTGGACTTCCGTTGATAGCATGAAAACTTGTAGTTTAGTTTATTTACACACAGGAATGACTCCTAAACACAGATGTGAGTTAGCATTTAACACTGTGGTTTCTATCCTCTGAAAGTCAATGAGACACATCAAACATGAAAACTGTAAAAATGAAGAAGGACATACTCAGAGGCCTTTATTAAAATGGATCAATCGTTTTTAAAAGACGACGTGTTTTGACCATATTTTATTATCTCTATCCGTCATGGTCAAGATGGGATTCATTTTCAGATCAATCCCAGCCCATGTAAAAACTGCTTATACAGTGCCTGCTGTTATTGGCTGTTATATACAGCTCATGTGATTCTTTATCGATGTGTTTTTGTAAAATGATTTCAGAAGTAAATCTCCTGCCTCGACACCAGTGCTCAGCGGTCTCACCGAGAGATCTGAAAAGATTCTCGAAGAATGGTAAACCATGATTTCTTTCCCTTCTTTATGACGTCTATAAACACAATTTAATGTTTTTTTTTGTATTGCTGTGTATGTGTGTATGTGTGAGCTAGATTCCTCTTGTCTTCTTTAGGGGCTTCACACACAGCCACACAGCTCTTCTGATGCTGAAAAGGGCTCAGAAGATGAAGTCAAAGAAGCAACAGCCGAGGAAAAGTCAGTATTTGAACATGAAGAAGTGTACAAGTAACAATGTCTTACATGTGCCTCTATTCCTCTGTGTGCAATATTACAGCTTAAACCAAAACATTATGATGTAAATTGTTAGCAAAATACACAATTAATAACATTGTTAAGGCAGATGTAGATGGTTTCTTTCTTCGATATTTTAAACAGCACAGACGGATCTGTAAAGACAAAAGGGGACATGTCTACTGTACTTAGTGCTTCCTGCTTTCTTTGTTCATAACCCTTTATTCAACAGCAGCAAACATTTCCACCCTGTGTATGTTAATGAGCCGTAACAGACGGCAGAAGCCCGCGCCCGTCGCCTCTTATTCGACCTCATTTCAAATCCTGCAAAGGAAATGGCGATTGCCAAGAAACGTCCTGACAAGTCATCCCGTGATGATTTTCAGTACGGTTCACTGTAGTGGGGCTGTGCGCGGCTGCAGTGAAAGGTGACCTCACCTCAGCTCTGCTCCAAGAAACAGTAGTCCTGCCACGGGTATCATGCCACAGTCGTGTAGAGGCAGGGCTGCTCTTTGTTCAGCGTCTCTTTATAAATGCACAGTTCCAAAGGCAGGCCTCTTGTCATCTCGCTCCACAGACAAACAGGTCTATGTCGACGTTAACTCCTGATGACAAGAGGCCTCAGTGGAACCAGAGCACTGTTCTAATATTTTCCGAATGTAAGGATCTGGTTTTCTGCTTCTGTTTCTCTGCCTGGCTTGTCCTTCTTTGACCTGTTCTTTCTCTCTCACTCTCTTAGATCCAACCGCCCGGCTGACTTTGTTCAGCCACTGCAGTTACCAAATGGATCCAGTGGGGGCATCGAACAGGCGAGCTAAGCGCAATAGAAATGATAGAAAGGGTAGGACTGACTTTACCTGTGTTTACTCTGATGAAAGTCAAATGTATAGAGTGAAAACTGCTTCAGTTTTGGACCGATGTGTCCCGAAGGCCAACATTAAGGAAGCTCCCAAATCTTTGATTCTTATTGGTCGAGCACCATTTTTGGAGTTGTTGCGAATTAACCACAAAAAAGCAGACGATGTCAACTTTGATTTCATGTTCAGCTTTATCTTGAAATTGCAAACTGCGTACAAAACTGCACAGTCAGCCAAAATGGCAGCCAAAAAAATTGAAGCACTGAGGATTTTACAGAAGAGGAAACAATAAAAAGGGGGAAAAGACGGCCGCTGCAGAAACTAGAAATGAGACGATGCAGTCTGAAGACAAACTCCAAAAAGGAAGCAGACGTTTAGAAACTAAATAAGACACACGTCCAGTTCCAGCGATACTCCATCAATAGTTCGTCTATGACAGGAAGTTGTTACAGAGAAAAATGATTGTAGATATGCAGATCTGGTGCTTATGTCAAGGGCATGTTTGAACCTTTAAGCGCTTGTGTCACGTATTAAAAAGAATTCAGCATTTTACTCAGCGCTTCACTGTTTGGACACCTACCTAATACGTGGCCCAATTTCCCTTTTTAATGTGTTTACACCAATAGATGAG
This sequence comes from Symphodus melops, assembly GCF_947650265.1. Taxonomy (NCBI): domain Eukaryota; kingdom Metazoa; phylum Chordata; class Actinopteri; order Labriformes; family Labridae; genus Symphodus; species Symphodus melops. Next base: position 25,940,463 of record NC_136696.1, on the reverse strand, counting down.
CTTTAAGCTACCAAAGAGCGGTGACTTCGATGTAAAGCAGCGCAATAGTCTGAAGAGGTAAATTCCTCCCACCATATTTTTCCTTCTGTGGCCTCTCGCCCTGCACCGAGGTGGGTCGATGATTTGACTTTGTGACATCCACAGCCAGACTTAAAAGGGAGGAAGAGCTGGAGGGAGGGCAGCACAGAGGACTGTGGACGTCTGCTTTTATCAGAGTCTGTCTCCACCTTTCCCCTCCACCTCCACCCAGCAGGGTCAAGGCCTCACTTGCAGAGGGCACGGTGCTTGCGGTCATCCAGCAGTCAGGGTGACGCTGTAACAACAAAGGTCACCAACAGTCAGTGAAATGACTCTCTCTGGTCCAGCTTCAGCGCTGCCGTGAGCGTTAAAATACCTGAGAAACTCAATATGTTTGTTTGTCTTTTACAGCCTATTCTTTTGGTTTTGGCATCCTTTTTGTTTCACTTTCTCTTTTTCAGAGATAGATGTATTCATTTCTGTGAATCTGGTTCATTATCATCATCAGCTCACTTTATAAAACGTCTTTGTTTGACATTTAGCTGCAATGATTCTGAGGAGTGTTTCTAAACCTCCTGACACCTGTTTAGTTCGTAGTTAATAATTGACTGTCATTGGAAGATGATGGACTAACTAATCTTTAGCATTCGCTCGACGGCAGCTGGATCTTTCTAAAAGATGAAGAAGTGACAAGATCATTCTGCTTCCATTTTGAGCTGCATCTGTTTCAAGTCAGCGTTTCATCTCTCTTCTTACCAACAGTGATATCGTGTCTGAGCACAATATCGTGGAAGATGAGCTCTCAGCCAACTGGCAGTGGAGAACCAGCTCCATCCAAAGGCTTTTTTACAAGCACCACAATATTTCTAGTCAATGCCTCTCCTCTTGCATTGTCTTGATGATTATTAAACAGGGCTGGTGTTCCTGTGCAATCAGCTGATGGAGTCATAGTTAGGACGTTTGCATGTTCCCTTTTTAGCTTAGTGTCCGAAGTCAGCTTTCTGGTGTCTGAATGCAAGCTGAGCCAGCCTGTCTCTGGAGGGGACTCCTGTGGTCTTTTAATAAGGCGACTGTAAGATAGTTGGGACAGAGATACAAGATTTTTGTGTTTGGGGAACTTGCTTATGATCTCGTTTCTCTGTCACTGGGCCTAAACCAGCCTCCCCTCTTTCTCCCCTGATCCTGACCTGTGGAAGGCACCCCCTCCTCCGGATCCATCCTCAGTGCCCGGGGCCTAGCCAGCCCAGCCCGGCCCAGCCAGCGCTCCCCGACAGGGGCTAACGTTTCAGGCTTTGAGTCAAGCCCCTTCTGGAGGTGATTAGCCCCAACCCATGACAGATTCTTTCCAAGATATCCGACGCGGCGTGTTTATTTTATCCGGGCTCTTTGTGTGGATGTGCTGGACATGAGTAACCCACTTGAAATGGGTATCGTCTTACATACCCAGAGAGGGAGATACTGAGGGAGAGAACGGAGCAGAGCCACAAGACATTTTCTTTTCAAGGCGAAAATATATGTATCGTTATAAAGCTCCTTATTTTTTTAGATGGTTTGTATTGTCAAGTTTTTGGTGGCTGCAGATGTTGAAGATGTTTCATGCCTTCAAGCGCTTTTTCTCCTTTTTTCTCCTCTTTCTTTTCAACAAAACCTTCCACACTTCCCCCCCCCCCCTCCTCTCTGCACACACACTCTCTTCCAACCTTCTTGTTCCATCCAAACTGGGATCCAGCCCCACTAAACATCCGTCCTCATGTCAGAGGGACACAAGAGTATATATTTTTATTTCAGCCTGGAACCCCAACCTCCTGAGCACTTAACTCGATTTCACACTTCAAGTCATCTACAAAGTCCGACTGAAACTCAATCATCTTGTTTATCATTCATCCTCCAAAATAACTTCATGTCAGACTATTTACCACCATTCATGTGCGTTCAATGTCTCTCCTGCAATCCCAGCGGAGCCTTCTCTTCGTGGTGTATGTTTGAGATGCACTTGGCACACTTAAGGAAGAAACATGTGGAGCTAAAGTACAGTCCGAGTCGCTTGCAGTGGCAGGCTCTGTGTCATGCTCTGATTCTTCTGTCACTCAGCAAACATCATGAAAACAGGATTCATCAATGTGTTTAAACTTCATTCGAAATAAGTTCAGATTAAATCTTATTTCAGCTCTTTTTTCTGAAGGTCAGGAGATGCGTTGCTCAGTTAATCAGGAGTTCATGTTGTAATAAAGGTCGTAAGGAATAGCAAGCAAGGATTCTATAAACCATCAACATAATGCACTCATAACTCTCTTTTTCATGTTGTTCAAATTCAAATTTGAGGCTTTTAATCTGAAAGACCTGGATGACAAAAAACACACAGACTGAAGATTAAAAGATCATTTTAATGTGTTTATCCGCGATCATATTTCGTCTTTTTCTTTGTACTTTGCCCATGAAGCATTAATAAATGTTAAAGGCATCAGTGTGCATTAAATGAAGGTCTGAAATTAATGCTTAGTCGAAAGTGGACGGTGTCTGTGTCCAAAGTTTTTGGTAGTTATTACAGAACAAACATTTTTCAGGCATTAAAGATATGCACTTGTCTTCATAGACCTGCTGTCATCACTTGTTGTGCAACGATAAGAATCCCTGAAGAAGAAAACATCCAGATTCAGATTCAGACTCTCTTCATTGTCTCACAAGGAGAATTTAGTTTTGCAGCAGGAGCTCGCAGAATGACACAATACAGACGACTTCGTCTGAAAAGACAGTATCAGCAACGTCAGTAGAAAATTAGAAGAATGTACAATTCAACTTAAATGGCATTTTTTTTACTCTGTGGAAATATACAAAAGTACATTATGGAGGTGTGCTAATCTTTAATAAGGATGCAATAACAGTGCTGCTCGAGTTCAAGTTTTCAATAAGCATTTGAATTGTCAGAACTCCCGTCCAAAAGTCTGCACTTTATCCTCATTTTTAATGAATACGAGTGTCAGTCTTTCTATGATGGCAGGCTTTTTTTATTATACATTTATTTATTTAACTTTTATCTAACCAGGAATGAGATTAAACATCTGTTTTTCTACCCTGGACCCCTTTGGGTATGGCAGACATTTAGCAGTCTCTCTGTAGTTGTGCATTCACAGAGTATTACTGTACACTGGAAAATCATTACGGCTGAACTTCATACACAAATGATTTGTCGAATCTGACTTTAGTAGGCGTGTTTTTGACGTGACTCTCTGTGTTGTTTGTTCCATCAAAAAAAAAAAGAAAAAAAAAAGGAGAAGATGCTTAAAAGTGGGAGCAGTGTGTCTCCTTTATCTGCAGTTTGCTGCAGGCCGAAGCCTTCATCCTCCTCCTCCTCCTCCTCCTCCACCTCATCCCAAACTCTGAGATATAAAGTCAGGCCTCTCTCCTCCTCAGCAGAGTCAGGATTGCCTAATGTGCTTAAGAGCCTTTCTTAACAGGCGTGACTCCTACAGACCCCCTCCTGATGTCCTGGAGGGGCACTGCAGGGGGACTGAGGAGGTTTAGGGGGTCGGTGGAGAGGGGGGGATTTGGTGGGGGGTTTCAGAGGGGAAAACGGAGAGTGGAGTATCTGCTATTCGAGTGCATTTTACATGACAGCTTTATTTTCTTATGGTGCTCATCTTTTGTCACTGTTTGCTCCAATAACCCTCAGAGAGGTCTGTTGTATCGCGAGTCTTCGACGTAATGTGTTGATCTATCATTGTAGAAATCTCCTTATCTTTATAGAGTGTAAGTGGCCTGTCTGTGCCCTGCCTCTCTGTGTACTTTAGGAAGTGTGTGTGTAGCCATTTCCTGGCCTTTGCTGGCCCGAGGGGAGAATCTATCACTTGACATTTTTAGTGGGGCTTTGCAATTAACCCATGAAAACTGTAAAGCCGTTTTTGTCCTTTTTATGGCTCAGCAAAAGCAAGTAAATGGCTTAAATAAATGCATCATTAGTTCCAGCATTGGGCTGTCAAATTTCATTATCAGTTTACACCAGTCGGCGGCGGCATTACTGTCAGCGCAACATAAATGTTTACTTTGAATTATGACCTTATTACAGGATGTCAGTACGGCTCGTACATCAGCTGCCTTTCAGATTTCATTTTCTAACAAACTGTTGCTTTGATTGTGTGTTTTTTTTTTTTTATATATACAAAGAAGCAGATCTGTAACAGGCCTCTCCTGGTGCATCTCGTAGCAGCTGCCTGTGACTCCTCCAAACAAATACGAAATACTTAAGCCCAAACATAAACACCAGGAGCTTTGACCACTGAGCTCTCCCCCTGAGCAGCTTTAGTTCCAGTGAAATATGTCAAACTTAGCCACAGATCAACCTTATGAGCTGTTTATTTGCTAAGCTTGAGCATCTGTTAGCACGACTCCTTTTTCAGCAGTATTGAGTTCGTCTTTCTTTCCTTTTTTAAACCTGTTATCTTTAGTTTCTCCGATTACGCAGCACACTCTCTGCTGCCGCTGTCTTCGTGGAGGGGACCTGACTGAAGAAAGAACTGCCTGTGATGTTTGTTTGAACTGTTGTGTTGATTGCAGTGGTCGAGAGCGAGCTGGGCCTTCAGCAGGCCGACGAGACGGAGCGAGGGAAGCAGCCCGTTCACTGGGACAGGGACTCAGAGAGGTGAGGCACCCACTCTTGGTCATATGATGTTTGTTTTTGTCCTGCTGAAATTGAAAGGTTGCTTTGAAAACTTGCGCCATTTTTTCTGTATCCTGATTTAGCCCTGGTTTCTAGACACGCACACACTTTGTCTTGTAAACATTCAAGTTTTGAAAAGTCTATCTGTGATTTCAAACTGAGGTGAATAAACAGCTTAACTTGAATGTTTTTAGGTTTTCTTTTCTTTCAATACAAATCATGAATTCTCTTCAGTTCTGTTAGAGACGCTGAAGTCTGATTGGTAGATATTTTAAAACCTGCACAAAGGAAACTATTTAAATGAATGACTGAATGATAAACCACTGGAGGTGTAACTATTGATTTTAAATAAATGTTTAAAGATCCAGACATTTATTGAAGACATATTCAGCTGTGAGTCAGAATTTCACTCGTATATGGTTTAAAGTATTAAAATACAAAATGAGATAAAGAAAGGAAAGATAAGAATTGGTGTTTGTGTGTCCTCACAGAATTAGGGAGGCGTTTTTTTTTTATTTCTGAACATGAAGTTTCATAACTGCTCTTCTCTTTAATTAATGAAGTATTTCTAAAGTAAAGGAGGTACATTGAGGGGCAGCATACATCTTGTATATACAAATAATAAAGAGCTGAAATAAAAGCAAGGCAGACGTTTCCTCAAACAAAGGCTGTCGGCCTGTTCTTCCCTCTCAAAGAGACATTAAACTTCTCATTCACAGCAGGTGTGTTGATCTCATGATATGTCAGAGGTCATCGCACAAATGAAGGAGGGAAACTGTTATATTGATAGAAATTTGCAGAGCTCTAAAAGCCTAAAAAGCTCGTTTTTCTTTTTCTGCACAGTGTTCCTTTCTTACCCGAGATCAGCACAGACCTTCTGCACGGAGGCAGAGTGCAGCTGGTGGTGAGTCCACTTCTCTCCTGTTTCTCTCTGCACTTTATTCACTTCATGGCATGACAGTGAATCTCCATTTGGATCTTTTCTTTTGGGGGGGGGGGGTTGCAGTTGCATGTATGTGAAGGTATGCAGTATTTACATTCACCAGTCAGAGTCACGTCCTGGGCTGCATGTTCCCTCCCCTGGAGAATGTCTCATCAGCTTCCATTTTAAGGAGTGGAGGGGGGGCGGGGGGGCTTTCGCTCTGCGGTGACACTTCCAATTGGATCAACTGGCCGCAATTTCTTCGTTTTACTTGCAGGAATCCCAGTGTCACTTTGGAGCAGTTTGCCTGTTCTTGAGAATGATGCTGATGCTGGTGAGCTCTTTGAAGTGGGAAACTGCAGGTCTCCCTGTGCAGTTATAGAGCACTTTGAGTTATGATCACTGGCATGACGAGCCCCCCACCCTTTCCTCCTGTTCCTCAGATATGTTCAGACTGCAGAGCCGCTGCTTGTCCAATGTTTTTCATAATATTCGAGTGCCTGCTGCGTGAGACGCGCCATGTTGGGCCTCATTTATGTCTGTGTGTGTGTGTGTGTGTGTTTGTGTGTGTCTCTGTGCGTGCAGGCAGACCTTGGATACACAGAACGTCAGCATCACGCCAGCGGATTGTGGGCCAACAGCAGTGTAGCTGCCCGGCCCTGCAGAGAAAACAATTATCCTCACAGAAACTCTGTGGGTCATGCAAGTGAGTCTTGTGAACTTTTTCAGTCTGAAATTGATTTAGAATCAACCTCTCCCAGGGTTTTTAAATGTGAACCTTCATGACATGTTCTGCATTCAGATGACTGTGAATGCAGTCATGGTTTGAGTGTCGGCACTGACGAGCTGAATATGCTCTCACAATAACTGTAATCCAGGTACAGAACGCTTGACATTTTCTGGTTAAGCTGCATTTATGAATGCAAAATACATTCAGAAACACTCAGATACATGTGAATGAACAGAGAGTGTATACGGTTGTACTGTATTTATCAAATGTCTTGTTTTTGGAACTGGCTTGCACGACCTGATAATTTTTTTTTTTTTTTTTTTTTTTCAAATGAATTTATATGAAATGATTCAAATTCAAGTCAACAGTATTTCATGACCAGCAAAAAAAAGCTGTGACAATTTTAGAGTTGAGCAACTATTCCTGTGGTATTAACAGATTTATTGTATCACTACATTCATGCTCCTACCTCGGAAACCTGCCTGTTGTTGTTTATACCTGCAGCCTGTAAAGACCTGCACGTTCAGCACATGCACAGATACACACGTGTGTCAGTGTTTGCACCCAAAGACTTGGATCACATAGACCTGAGGTTGCAGAGCCGGGGATAAATGCTGCTGCTTATTCAGCCCAGACTGAGTCCACCGGTCTGCTGCTTTGAGAGGGGAGAGTGGAGTGGGAGTGGGGGGGACGGGGGGGGGGCACAAGGTCGAGCTGGGGACAGAGTGCCGTGAATTTCTCCTCTGACAGGAAACTGGCAGAAAGGAAGAAGAAAAAAAACCTCTCAGTCCTTTCAGAGAAGAATGACTGGCCCTTGTGTCAGAGGACGTGGGGCTCAGGAGTTTGAGTGACAAAGATGCTACTGACCGGCTGAAGGCAGATGACCACTTTAAACAAGCCCAGGAATCTGAGTGAAGGAGAGCCCTGTCCACCTTAACGAAGTCTAATTGGATTTTAAAATGATATCCACGAGGTGCAGCAGCAGCAGCAGCAGCAGGAGCGAGTGTCGCCAAGCTCAGCAGGCAGACTGTTGTTCCCCTGCTAAAGGACTGCCTCTTTAAAGAAAGCGTCTTTGTCTGCCCTGTTAAAACGCTGTTTATTGAAAAAAAGCTACCACACATTGAAACATGAATGTGGATGTAAGGAAAGAGCATTTAAAAGCCAATGAAGATATTCCATAAACTTTAAAAGAGTGTCCGATGGTCTCTTTGCTACAGCATCAGAAAGTCGACATATCAGAGGAAAAGGGTTCCTCGGGTGAAATACGGGAAGCAAGAAGGTTGAAACGCAGCCTCAGTGAGAAAGGTCTCAAGTCAGGAAAAAGGGCGAGATTAAAAACAAACGCTATCCATAAAAAAACCATGTATCTTATTCTTCTGAAGTGGCGCACGCACATCAAAGTGAAGGTTTAAAGTGGGGAGGGTCACTTAGTTTGCCAAAGCAGTAAAGACTACATAAATACTCTATAACCGACTCTATAACCTTTTTGCAACACGATACTCACCACTCGCTGAGGCGGTGCCGTAAAATGCGTTTCCAGCCTCACAAAATATTTTCACTACGTGTGCAGAGGAAACCGCTTAAGTTGCATATCTGCTCCCTCAATTTTGTCCGCCGCTCCGCTCTAATAGGAGCAAAATGAAGGAAAACAATTTGTTTGGTCACAGCGGTTGGGTCAAATGTACGGCCATTTGTTTATCTCTGTACATTTAATGGTCTGAAATGGGCAACATGTGCGTCAGGTCCTGTGTTTGATTTAAGACAGATCATTGGACAAAAGTCTTTAATAAACTGAATTTAGCCACCAAACATGGCCGGACATTTCTGAGAATAAACGCACAGGGCTGCGGTGGCTTTATCTTCACACTGAATCGCTCAGACCGTGAGGAAAGGGAAGGATACCCTCAAACACGGGTTCAATCAAAAACTACAGAGGGTGTGATTAGGTATGATGTGTGTGTCCGCGGATATTCTATATAGTGTGCAAGCTGTGCAGATATTCAGAGCAGGGTCAGTACCTGTGATAGCTCCCAGGGCCTCCACCTCCTCCAGAGCCCTCCCTGCTGTTTGGCTCCCTGTGTGGGGCGGCTGTGGAGACCGCGGGCCCTCGCTCTACACGTGGAATGCATCATGCCCGGGAGAAGCTCGGCCTTTGTTCTCTGTGTTTTAAAAGCTTTGTACTGATCCCCAGGTGAAAAGGACAGGCCTCAGATACTGCACAAAGAATACCTGCACACACTGAAGTCTTCAAAGAGAGTTTGAATAGACTGTAGTGTAGTCCCAAATCTAAAAGAAACTCCAACAGTTCAAGTAAAAATGTGTCTTTATATCCTCCAATGACTCTCCCCCCCCCCCCCCCCCCCATTTAATGTCAAATCTCTGAATGTCGCTTGATCGGAATCCATTAAAAAAGATGCTCAACTTTAAATAGTTCATTGCACAATTAAACAGCTAAGTCTTTGATAAACAGCCAGGTTAGCAATTAATAAGAGCTGTTGTATCAGCAAGTTTAATAATTGTCTAGTTTTTGTTTTTCACAGAGATGTTCTGGTGGAGGCACATATGACAGGAAACCAAACTTTACTTCTTCTTTTCTTTTTTTTTAATAATGACATGAAGATAAAATCACATTCTGGTGACATCTTTCCAGGGATAATCGTCAGACATGCATTACTTTTACAACAGCATCAGCCGCATGTTGTTTTAGGATGATGTGCTGGTGGTCCTTCCTTCAGAAATCTCTCTATATGATTTTTATTCCAGTGATAGGACAGTGGATAGAGTCAGCTTCCTTTAAAGAGAGATAGTGAAATGACATGCAGGACAGGAGCTACAGGTCGGAATTGAACCATGGCTGCTCGAGGGCTTGAGCCTCTGTACGTGAGGCACGCACACCAACCTCTAGACTGCTGCTGCCCCGAGATATTAAACATTAATAACCCAAGTTATCAAGGAAGACAAATTGATGAGCAGATAAAAACAAGCAGATCTGGTCTCCAATTACAAAGGGCAACATGACTTCTATAAACTGCACAGATATCAAACAACTTAAAGTTTACATGTTAAATAATGTTTGTTTCCTTTCTCTGCCTCCAGAAAAAGAGCTTCCATCTCCAAAGCGAGTCCGGTCTGCGCCGTCTAAGAAGGAGCGCACGTCCTTCAGAGACAACCCCGTCACGCTGAGCGGCGGCTGGGGAGGAGGCAAGAAGTGGGACAAAGTGTTCAAGTAAAAACTCCGCACCTTCTGCCTCTTTATGTCATCCTTTCCCGACACACATACAAAGAATGGAGCTTCTCTTGTTTGTGTTGCAACAGACTTACAACTTTTTCAGTGAAGATCACACTTTTCTTCCACAGAGGTATCTTCTCTTATTTATTTTTACTCTTTTGATCCTCCCGCAGCAGCTCATTTTAAACCCTCTTTTTGCAAATTATTGAAGACCAATCGGACCGGCTGCAGCCCAAATATCTCCAGGCACTTTCACTGTGTTGATTCTGCTCAAGTGTCAGCGGCTGAGTTTGATGGCAGCCGATCAGCACCAAAAAGCACATGGAAGACCAGGGCACACTTCATATAAAAACATCAGGAAAGACAAACCTTTGAATATCTTTGCATTCCTGTTTGTGAAGAGACTGCTGCTTCTGCACTAGCTGTGGTTTGCAGCTCTGGGAAATAAAGAGGCGCACTTTAACAGCTCTTCTCGCCCCCTTAACCTTAAACTTTAATAAAGCCCAAAAGTTGAAGAGAAAAGCCCCGCACTCTGTTTCTATTTTAAGCTTCTGCTTACCAACAAAGGGCTTGAAATGACTTGTTTCTATAAGCCGAGCACAAACATTGGTGTTGGAATTAGAACAATGTTTTCTTTAATCCTCGTAGTGGATTATGATGGCCTTGTCTGTGTATTTGAATTTGGAGAGCTAAGGCGTCAAACACGGCCTTACCGGAGGCGGTGAACCTCAGGCTTGGCGGTTCCTCGCTGCTCCGCCGCCTGGAAATGATAACTTAATGAATGTCAAAACAAATAGTCAGAGCTGCAGAGTGGCTGCCTGGCAGGAAATGCATGTCGCTCGTCTATTTATTTTCCTTCTATCTTTCACTTAGCGCATGTCTGGAGGGTGTGTTTTGACTGTACGAGAGCTGGTGGGGGAGTTTTGTCTCGGAGAGTCGTGTATGCCAAAGATGTGGAGGTCCTGTTGTGAAACCAGAGAGCACTGTCCTCCTCCAGGGGGAGGCTCGGTCTTCTGGCTCCCTGGGGGGCACGAACAGAGAGTTTCTCTGTCAGTTTTTATGTGAAATACATGAATACCAACAAACAGGTACTGTAACGTTCCTAAATGTTATATCTCATCTCACGAGCTCGATTGTGTTGTTCGACCTCCATCTACCAGCCTCTGTTTGATCGATCTACTTTCGGGTTGTGAGTAAATGACGTGTAACCGAAGACAAAATCCACGGCCTGGTGAAATGAGTTTTCCACCGCACGTTTAGATAAGAAGAAGAATGTCCCTGTCGACATGCACCGCGCTGCCAGCTCGACCTCGAGTCCAGTCTGGCAGGCGGAGTCCCTGTGCCCTCCAAATCCTTCTTCCAATGCACACAGTGCTGTCACGTTTAGCAACAAACTATATACAATGCACATGTCTGCTGACTGAATCCTTTGCTGTTTTTGTCATGTTTCCTGAACCGTTTCAGGCGATTTCTTTTAAGTATGGATGAAAAAACAAGCTGGTGAAATTAATCTCACGAAGCAGCAAATCAAAAGTTTGTGATTTTTTTTTTCAAATATCATCGAATTCTAATGCACTTTATTTCGTCCAAGAATATTGAACACAAGGAACACAGACTGAGTTTGGTGATTGAAGCTGTTTGTTGCCTTGTGTTACACGTGTGCATGTTCGCTGGACGTACACGTATGAGAGGCGACATGCAAGCCTCTCATCCATCCTGATCCGTGACGCTCTGCACACACACACACACACACACACACAAACACACACATCTTCCACAGTCAGCCAGCAGAGCTGTACACGCTGTACTCTGCGTGAGCTGGTTCTTATTGAGCTATCGTTTGGAAGCATTCGACGCCCAGACTGTCGGCATAACACTTCACAGTGTATCACTTCTTTTCTTTTACTTCCTGTTGGAAAGTCGGCCGTCTTTGTTGTGATGGAAACACCTCTGCTCGTGTTCTGCAACTATATCTTTTTTTCATGTGATGTGGAAACAGTTGTTGCTTCTAAGAGTCGGGCCTCGTTAACCTGCTCATAAAGATGATGATCTGTCTCCAACCAAACATCCTGAAGGTTTAGAAAGTTCACTATGATAAAGAAAGGCCACTGAACTGAGGCACACTGCTGAGGACTGCTGTGTGTGGACAGAAGAAGAATGCTGATTTAACTGATTCCTCAAAGATAGATACTTTACTAATCCTGAACAGGAAAAGATAAAGTCACAGCAGCTACAATCACATTCAAGACACCAGATCAAACACGGAGCATTGAAACCTTCAGACACATAAAAAACTATTTAAACACTGCAGATGTCTGAAAATGTGATATAAGAGTTCAGGATGCAAACTACTAAAATCCTATTTACAAATATGCATAAGTGTGTGTGTGTGTGTGTGTGTGTGTGTGTGTGTGTGTGTGTGTGTGTGTGTGTGTGTGTGTGTGTCTGTGTGTGTGTGTGTGTGTGTGTGTGTGTGTGTGTGTGTGTCTGTGTGTGTGTGTGTGTGTGTGTGTGTGTGTGTGTGTGTGTGTAAAAACACTCCTGGAAATATGAAGCCCGTTTATAGCTCACACAAACACAAACTGTTGTGCAGCGTGGTCGAAGTCAAAGCTGATTTAAACAACGGCCGGCTGCTTTTTATGTCACGCAGATAAAGACGGGCTTGAGTCGCTCTTTTCACTCCACGGACAGAAGTGACAGGCAGGGAAAGCACTCAAGAGTGTTACCCAATGAGATCCAAGCCTGCTGAAAGAGATCGAACACGTTTATCGTTCGTCCTGTTTTTTTTTCCTGCACAGATGGAGGACTGATGAAATGTATTGATCATACTGTACGTGTGCCTGCATGTCTGTATTCACGTTGATATGTTAGAGACGTTTGCAAAAAATGTTCAGATTTCGATTCTTAAAGCTGTCATGAATGCCTTGTTTACACACACAGACACATCTTGATTTTTTGTTTTAAATTCTAATCACATTTTATAAATAAATAGGTAAGACCAGTAGGAGAAAACTATATAAATATTCAATCAGTGGCTTGATTTCCTTTAAAGTGTTTTCATCTGGAGCCAGAGTTCCTTATGTGTGGAGTTAGTGTTCTGTTAAATCTAATGTTTTTAATTAACTTCTTAGGAGTACACATTGCAGTTTAAAGCCGCATCACTTTGACCTTAATCTGTTCTACGTTTTGAATATTCAAGCATTAAGAGAAGCTGTTGTGGTGATTTGAATGTGATGATGTGTTTGCTCACTGTTAGTTTCTAACTTGTCGCCGCGTTCTCTGCCGATATAAACTGTTCAAGTTCTTTACGAGGGGAATCTTAATGTGACTTTTTTAATGTTATTAAAATTTGTCTTTTATTGTGTATCACGGCATCTGGATTCAGTCTTGACAGATGCTTGCGGCGGCTCAGTTCTGTTTCCAGTCTAAGGTGACTTGTTTAACATTCTGTCATGAACCCAGATGACTTTGTCAAGTGACTGAGCGCTGAGGACTGTCAGGAACGCCTGACTCCTGGAAAAACAAAAAGACAAACAAACAAAATCAAAACAAACTCTTAAAGCACGAATGCGCTGCTTTCACTTTTTCAAACTCGTAGCGTTACGAGCCAGAAGCTCTGCAGGCTCAGATGACATTCATAAGCTCCATAAAAAAAAAAGTGGGCAAATTCAGGCAAGTTAGGGGAAATAAACTCTGCTCGTCTTTGTGTTTGGTGGCTCGCCAAAGCTTGAAGACTTTGAGCAACATGACGTCATGTTTGTGCCTGCTGAAGTGGCTGACTTTTGTTTACTGGACTGTGATCAGACACGTCAGAACTGTAATGGATGATGATTAGCTCGGTTCAATCACATTTTGCCCATGTGGACGCTGCATGAGGTTTGAAAATTTAAAATGACATGTTGTCCTTTCACATGACATATTGGCTGTGTGACTTACAGAACGAATCTGACAGATGGGCCTGAAGGTGACCAAGCCCTCGAAACTTCACCAACCCACACAGCATCTATCGTGGCAGGAATTTCCAGACAAAGTCCCAACGAAACCTCAGTGAACTTTTCACATTTTCTCCTCAGCGTGAGCCAGTGTGCAAGGTCATCTTAGAAGCCCAATAAGACATCCCCCCTGCTACCCTGTTTATTTTTATTCTTTTCTCCTGTGGCACCGTGAAGCTCCAGGTAACTGCCACTGACCCCACAGCGAACCAAAGCTGCATGCATGGTGTGCATGGCAGGTGGTGTGGAGGTGGAGGCAGATAGGCTTTGGTTAGTGGTAACATAATTCGTCCAATAAGAAGAAATAGAAGAACCGCTTTTTCCTGTTATTTCTTTGCAAAAACTGAAACCCAGTTGAGACTGTGTGCTGCATAGTCCAATGCAAGTAAAGGTTAATACTTATGTCGTATGATTGTAAGAGATAACTGATTTTATTGTTACTTTTTAAAAAAAATAAAAGATAAATGTGTAAAGGTCAGGAAGAACACTCACTGTTCATGAGCACAGGGCTGTGGTCATGTTTATTTTATAAGCTCATTTTAAACTATTAAAAACTGAATGAAGGAATTAATTCATAACGTGTTCTTACGACGAAATCGTTTGACAAAAATGTTAATTTTTCATGACGTGAATTTCATCGAGAACACTGACAAGATGTCGTGCACAACATGCGCAAAACCGTCCAGAATTTTTCGTCAATATCAAACCTAATGAGTTAAAATAAGGAACGTAATTTTAATTTTCGGATAGCTGAGAAACTTAAGCTAATAGTTGTAAAGGCGCTCGAGGAGTTACAAATGTAAACGTTGAGTTTAACGAAGTCCCTGGAACTTTTTTCAGGTCTTTTTTTTTTTTTTTTTCGTATGAAAGTCCATTTAAAGATTCCGCCTAAAGTCTGGAGGTGTGTTAATCAATATTACATTTAGTAAATTTAGTAATGAAGCACCAGCTTGTCTTACAAAATCGAAACGAAAAGGAAAGCTTTAGATCTATATTTTTAATTGAAATGCACGTGCGCAAAACGCAAATGACTTTATTAGAAAAAAGAAATTCGTCAATTAAAAAAGGTTCAGTGCTTTTCTAACCGGGAACAAAATGTTAAAATTAGTGATCTGATTTTGTCCTTATTTTTACCCAGGGGCCATCAATTATCTCTTGTGATGTTTTTAATGCTACACTTGAAACATCAGGTTTAACACTTTTTCATGGCCTAATTATTTCAAAGCAAAGGAAGCACCAAACGTCCAAGTTTAGAAATAATAACTTCATTAATTTGAATATAATTATGCGAATGTAGATTTTTTTTTTCCACTAGTAAATTTTCGAGCATTTTGCAATTAAAACTTTAAAAATCAAAGTTAATGAGCAGCAGAGATCAGCCACTTGAAGTAGATCCACAGCCTCAGTCAGATGAGCTCCAGTTTGCAGCAGCTGCAGCATGAATTACAGCCTCTTTGCTGATGTGTAAACAGGCTGTAAATTAAATTCACTTCTGATCGCCTCCTCTCTGAGTCCTTGTGGGTCCAGATTCTCTTCAGACTGCTGCTCGGTGTGGGTTCAGCTCGTGGGAGGAGTTGGTGCTGCTTCATAATCAGAGAGGAGGGGTGGATGGGGGGGCTCTTAAAGATCTCTTTCTTTTTGGGGCTATAAAGACGTAGTGCCTTCAACACAGAGCAAATTAACTCCATTGGCGAATTATTGCATTACGACGCATCGCTCCGCTCGTCTGCGCGCGAAGGAGATTAGTTTGGTTTATGGTGACATTTGGTTAAAGCGTGCGGATTACGGTGATGGAGTACATGGAGGATAAGTTTGCTTTGAAAAGCCAAGCGATGAAGGCCAGCGATTACTACATGGAGCAAGTCATGGAGAGCCTGGACGGGGCGCAGTACTTCACCAAGTCCTCCCCGAAATGCGTGCAGGCCTTCGGGCTGCAGAGCGGAGAGCACCGCTCCTCGCCCTGCGGAGACCCGAACGGTGCGTAGAAGCCACTTTTTCTTCTTTGTGCATGAACACTGCAGTTTGTCTGGAGTTACTCTGCATCTGTCTGTGAGTAAGAGAGACACTTGAGGGAAATGTAACATCCGAACTTTTCTTTTCATGATTCATTTTTGGTTGTCTTTTAAATTGTGTACTTGAAGGCTTGTTTTTTATGTTTTCGCAATTTAATGAAAGTTTCAAACATATTTGTTGGCCTTAGAAAATACCGGTAATTTAAGTATGATACACGTTTTTTTTTTCTTCATATGGGCTGCAAGCATTTCCGTATTGCATATTTGGTTTTACGTTTCGTAATTTTCATTGTCTTAGAAGAGCAGGTGAAAAATATCTTATTGTGAACATTTGATTTGGTTTTGTAGGCAATTACGGTGTGCCAAAAACAGACGAGGACACGTTGCACTCGGACCTGGGCAGGTCAATGGACAGTTGTTGCACTCTGCGGGCCTCTCCGGTGACATCCGGCCAGGAGAAGACGGACTTGGACGACATGGGAGACAAATGTGACAGCAACGTGTCCAGCAGCAAGAAGAGGAGACACCGGACCACCTTCACCAGCGCGCAGCTGGAGGAGCTGGAGAAAGTGTTTCAGAAAACGCACTATCCAGATGTTTACGTGAGAGAACAGCTGGCAATGAGGACGGAACTAACCGAGGCCAGAGTACAGGTAGATCGGCGTTCTTGTAAATGTCTCGTTCGAAAAGGAGAAAACAAAAAATAAAAATAAAAATCAGCAATTAGGCCTTCACATAAATGTGACGCACTCGTTTCACCAATGTGCGTTTAAATCCAAATTGAGCGAAGCAGCGCTTATAAAACACCATGTGTAACTCTCACAAGGCATTTATTTTATTATTGTTTTATTATTATATATAATTTAACATTTTTATTTTTACCGAACGCGCAAACGAGGATTTTTAATTTTTGACTTTACTTTTTTTTGCCAGAACTTCGTTGCAGCTATACTCCTTTTACTAGCAATTGCCAAGAACAATTATTTTAAAAAAAAGTCTAACTATTTTTAGTGGATTTAACTTGTATGTCACAATATATTTCCCGTCTTCTTTTTCCAATCAGGTTTGGTTTCAAAACAGAAGAGCGAAATGGAGGAAAAGAGAGCGCTACGGTCAGATCCAACAAGCCAAAACTCACTTCGCAGCCACCTACGATTTATCAGTGTTACCGAGGACTGACAGCTACACACAGGCAAGTTTTTATAACAGTTGTGGTTTATATTTTCAATTATTTTAAATGAGCCTCTGATGGGAGTTTTAATCTATTTGTCAATCGTAAACTCTGTGTAGGCGGTGGTGCGTAATGTATAATTCTTCATCTCAATAATTCCTCTCTTTCAAAAAAAAAAAAAAAAAACCTCCTCCCACAACAAATGAAAGATTGGATCTGCATTAATCAGCGCCTGCCATTGCTGCTCCATTCATCACTTATTATGAAAGCCACCCTTAGATAAGAGGCTGGACGCTGATTAGAGCCTGTGTGAGGTGTCATGAATGAATTAATGGTCTTATATCAGATTTCATGTTAGCTGAGCATTTGTCTTGGTGTTTGGAACAAAGGTCAGGTACGAGATGAGGTGAGAGGAGATGCACGGTGTCAGTTTGTCCCTGAGGAGGGTGTTTTCTATCACAAACTGAGATTAGGCCTCCGAGTGTTGCAGATATACAGGCGGGAGCTCTTTGGATTGGGTTTGTGCTGACATTTTTTAGCTCACAGAAAGAAACTTATGTGCTGAATTTTTAAAGAGGTTGAATTTTTAAAAAAGTCAAACCCAGGGCCCAGCTATGCCCCGGCTCAACACCAGGTCAGAAATGTGGACTTAAATTGTCTCCAGACATTTTTCTGATAGATATCTGGGATAGCAGCCATGCCCTCTTCTTCCAGCTGATCCAGATGTCGCTCATTAAATTGACCGTCCCTTGTGTAATCGTGCTGGCACCGGGTTGGGGTTCGTCTCCCTGAACACAGTGGACGTGGATTGCATTTTTTGGTGGCTTTCTCAGGGTTTTCCTTTTTGTTTAGTTTTAAAGGGAGTTTATGGCCTACAGTTCTGCTTTATAGGGAATTATTGCTTATTGATGGCTCATTTCAGGGACATGTTGGTGAAGCTGTTTCACGAGCTACGGCAATGATTTGAAGGAAATTCACAACACTGTCAGAGCCCACAGTTGATTTGTACTTTTTAAATTCAAGTCAAACTGACTACATACTCTGGTCTAACATACTGACCTGTACTGAGCAATAGACAGCCAGTATATTTCATTTTCTTGGTTTGTCGCGTAAATATTTAAAGAACTATTTTTCAGTATTTCACTTCTTCAAAATGTATTGACACATTTTGGAACATTGCTTTATTTTGATTTGGATTAAAATAGCGTTTGGAAGCGTTCGTAAATGTGTGAGTATGTTAGGAATGGAAAACAAAATGATGTTGGCACATTTCCGTGACATCATTCAGATGAAATACAGTTAAAGGCATAAATGAGTTTTCATGCTTCTCGCGTTGGCTCGACGTCTCGACATTTGATTGAAATCTTGGCGAATCAAACCAAATGATCTGCGTCACAGTGAATCATGTCAAACGAATGTGAAGGAGCTGTCACTGCAGTCTGGATTCAGTGCGCGCACACACACACACACACACACACACACACACACACACACACACACACACACACACACACTGCCATATGGACTCAAAACCGCTGACCAGATGAGATTGTCTCCTCTCTGTCCGTCTCCAAGCTCCCCATGTACGAGTCTTTCACCATTTCTTGTCATTTGCTGCCTTTTTTAAACCTCCTGTGGTGGAGTGTGTGTTCAGTGTGTTCAGTTTTTTTCTGGGACAATTGGGGTCATAAACATTTTGTCACTTAAAGTCAGTCACAATGATCAGTCTACGCTCCCACGTACGGATTAGTTTCAAAGTAAACGTGTTGATTTAAAGCTTGATTTGAAGCTTTTAGGAAAAGATTAGAGACTCAGTTGTAGCTGAAATAATAAAATGTGTCTGAAGCCAAATACTTTACTGTAATAATTTAAATGTGTAGATTAGAGTTTGTATTTTCTCTCTTCTTATTTAACCCTCCTATTATCTTTGAGGTCAGTTTGACCCCATTCAACGTTTAGCGTCACTTTTCCTCATCTGATGGGGACAGACGTAACATTTACATGATGATGTCCTACACGTGTGGCTGTTTAAGCATCTGTTGAAACGTTACAGTCCGTGAAGAGATGAATACTGCAAGTCATTTTCACTGTGGATCATAAACACACCTGCACAGCTCCTCCACTCAACCTTTTAGGCAGTTTGTCGTTTTTCATTTTAGAACCTGTTAGATCGTTTTTATTTGCTCCTCATGGTCGTCATCAGGAGCTCGTCTGTTTTATAGCTTGTTGTTATTTCATTTTAAGTCCTCTGTTTATTTTTACACAACAGAGAATTATTTTATAAGAAATAACTGGATGGCATCACCTCACGTAAAAGCACAGAAATGTTTCTGTAAATAGATTGTAAATTAATTGATTACTTTCTCTGTTTGTCTAAATAAACAAAGTACCCTAATAATGAATTCATATCACAGTGTGAATAATAATACCGTATGATGAATCGGTTTAACTTTGTCACCAATTCTTTTTACTAGCCTTTATTTCAAATGTGTATTTGTTTATGCATGAAGTGAAGGCCTGACTGATTGAACTACAGATGTTATTTCATCCTTGTGTGGTTCAGTGTTAGACATGAGAAGATCAACAAACAGTTTAAATATTCTTTATTCAACATCTTTTAACTCGGTAAATAAATGTCGGGGAGTCGCTGACCTCATTCCCAGTCTTGAC
This sequence comes from Symphodus melops, assembly GCF_947650265.1. Classification (NCBI taxonomy): domain Eukaryota; kingdom Metazoa; phylum Chordata; class Actinopteri; order Labriformes; family Labridae; genus Symphodus; species Symphodus melops. The sequence goes on along the minus strand of NC_136696.1, from coordinate 25,921,065 downwards.
AGAAAATCCTGTTTTAAGGACACACACAGTCACCTCGACATCGACTTACCACCAAAAGAACCAAACAAACAAGGATTCAAATTTAGAAAGCTTAAAATAAATCATTTAACACTTTAGGATGGAAGTTGTGTTCATGCTACTAAAGCAGTACAGCAGTAAATGTGTCATCTGTGTTCCTGGTAGGTCACTGAGCATGTGCAGTAAGAGTGTGTTCATCTAAACGTGCAGCTTCCTCATAATAATAATAATAAAAAGAAGCTTGAATGGATCTTTAATAACTTAAGCTGTCTCCCACTAACAGATCCCCAACAACCTGTGGCCGAGCTCCTCCCCCGCCGGCTCTGTGGTGTCCTCCTGCATGCTGCCTCGTGGCTCCCCTCCCTGCGTCACCTCCTACTCGCACTCCCCTCGTTCCGCCGCCGGCGCCCCGGACCACGGCTACGTGGGCTTCCCCAATCAGCAGAACCAGTTCAGCCACGTCTCCCTCAACAACTTCTTCAGCACGGACTCCCTCCTCACGCCGGCCGCCAACGGTCACCACGCCTTCGAGACCAAGCCCGAGTTTGAGAGGCGCTCGTCCAGCATCGCCGTGCTGCGCATGAAGGCCAAGGAGCACGCGGCCAACATCACGTGGGCCATGTGAGGGTCCGTGGGAAGTCTGGATGATGTATGGAAAGAGTTTTATAATTTCCATAATTTTCAGAACAGCTCTAACGTTTCTATCCACCTACGAACTCAACGTAACTTATTTTTGGTTGCCAATGAAAATCCGAGCTGCCCTGGCTGTTGTCCGGATTTCAAGTCAATGTGCTTAAACGTGTTGCATTAAGTTTAAAAGTCATAATATTGTGTGACAGACAATCAACAGTGTCATCTTATCTACAGCGAAGTGGACTGGACCAACATGAAAAAAGATGCCAAACAATAAAATGAGGTCAAAGGTCTCCCCTCAGATCCTCATTGAACAGATTTATAACTGGACTCAATAACATGCTGACGTCTCTGTTTGACCTACAGAAGCAAACAGGCCGTCTATTCTATAACGTTATTTTTGATGCATCTCAGTTCTGTCGGTCAAATCAAATCTGAAGTGCCTTTCTTTACATTTTTAACCAAAGAGATTAACAGTGAGTGATATGTATGACTGTTAACAAAAAGCAGGGTGACCAGACAACATACTAACACATGTACGGGATATGATGGACAATGAGGTCAGAGGTCGGCTTTGTCCATAAAGTCTAACGTTCCTCACAGTCATTTTTAGATTAGCATTACGCTTCAGGATGACGTCCAGTGCCTCCTTTTGTCAGACAGGTTTTTTAAGAACCCCTGTGATTTGCTTTCTTCTTTTTGTTTTTTAATGAAGACCAGGAAGTCCTGAAGAGTCCTTTTTTTTTTTGACAAAAAGAGTTTGAAAGCGAGGCGAAGGAGGAAAAACCTCCGGGGCTCCGGTTGGGATTCATACCCAGTGTGGGCGCATGTGGCTCCAGAGGGGAGGGGTCCCCAAACCACTACAGCATTTTGTAAGCACTGTGAATAAGCTTTCTGTACCTTGGTCTTCCTGCCTCCATGCAGCTCAGGACTGAAGATGAGCACCGCGGGGTCAGAGTGACGCGATGTACTGACATGTGTTTGTGCTTTGCAGCAAAGCTCTGTAATCTTTATGGCCTGCCTCTGCTCTGTGTCACCGGTACATGATGCAGGAAGAGGAGGCCCGTTTTGTTCTTGTGTTGTAGATTTATCTGATGTAAGCAAAATAAATGGATGTCACTCAACTTTCTTTTCTTGTTAATAATAAACTTATAGGGTGGAGTCTATAACAGGTGACTTTAGGATTCAATACCATACAGTGATTGGTCAAACTGGTGGATTTGACAGACGTGGACGCAGCGTCAAATCAGAGAAAACATTTTCACCGTGAGGTGAAACATCAAGCAGATAAAGTACTGTTGGACAAACACTGACGGTTAGCTTGTGTTAGCATGCAGTAAACGTACATGCTGCGTCCCGCGGTGAGTGTCAGCTCCGGAGGATGGGTCCAGTCTGAATGACTTCAAAATGACTTGATCCACAGACACGTACTCTCTGTAATTAGTTTTCTGTTAGAGCTTCCAAACTTTATAAAAAAGTGGATCTCATGAGGCGTGTTGTTCCTTTATCACCCTGAAAATACACAATCATGTTGACTAAATAAAACGTTACACGACCCTGCTGTAAATACTCCAACGATCAATGAGCAACTGAAAATAAATCCTTTGTGTGTGTTAGAATATATTTAGTTCAAACTCAAGGGGCCAAGTTCTCAGTCATAGACAGAGGCAAGTGGTAAGGGTTCGAATCTGACCTTTGACTCCCTCCCTGCATATCTCTCTCTCTCTCTCTCTCTCTCTCTCTCCTTAAAGATCCAACAAATCAAAAGATAAATCTGCTGTTGAAGAAATACCACACACCTAAACACTTTGACCAAGTGGAGATTGCTGTTTGTTATCTGTTTTTTAAAATGGAAGTCTTAAGTAAGACCCCGTGAGCTTGGTCCCGTGTCCCAGAAACACGAGGCTAACACTAGTAATGAACTTATGCCGGGTTTGTCCCGTAATAGAATTTGTCTTCTTTACAAAATAAAGTAAATACAGCGCGCGCACTAACCGCGAGGCTACTGGTGAGAAGTCTCAAAAATGTCCTAAAAGCTATCAGCGCCTGAAGTTTTCAGCAAACGTCGGGATATAAAATGCTTTTCTCAGGGACTACTTTCGAATGTGGATGAATACACACTTAGTGCTCTCATGTAAATTATTTGGAAGGCGGTGTATGCTGGAATAAAACAAAACAAACTGCAGTTCCTGCGGTCAATTTGTTGACAGCATATGTCAGCCGCTGCGTTTTCTGAGACTCCTCCAAATGTTTTGAATAGTTTGAGGTCAAACTTGAAGCTTTGGGTACACAGATGCTGCGTAGAAGAAGGATCATTCCCTGTGCGAGTTGGTCATTACATTGGGATTGGTGGACAACAAGAAAAATATACAGCGTAACCAACGTTATCCTTTTAACTATCCAAAATCAGGCCTGACCTTTGTAGTCTGGAAAGAGCCATGTCAGCTCATTAAACACAGTTAATCTCCTCATTCATCAGTAGTAGCCGAGTTATTTCCATGAGGCCCAAACACGCCGCGGCTCTTCTGAAACCTTGCAGAACTTTAATCCATCACATTGTCTCGTAATTGGGAGCATGTCTTCGTCTTCTTCCTCTGACATCATCCCTTTGTTTGGCTGTGAGATCACAGTCAGCGCAGGATGGTATCTGAAGGGAAACCCTGTCCATAGGAACGGTAGGCTTGATTCAATTAGGACCGTAACTGGTGTCAGATGTTTGAGTGAGGAAACACGTTTGTTTCCTTTTGTGCACTTCCTGGTTACTGTCATTTAAGAGCACAAACACAAGAACTTTATCTGCACGCATCAAAACATGGAGGCTTTGATCCTGCAGTATCCATGGAAACGGTGTTCAGTGTTTTCCCTGAAGTTTGTAGTGAGATGGGGGTTTTTTTGTTATCCACTGCATTGCATGATTTTTAATTCATGCTAGGTATACTGAATAATTATCTCTCTCGCATGTTTGCAGTAGAAAATGAGTCGGCTTTACTCTTTCCCATTCATTCTCAATGCAAATATTTTGCAATTTTTTGTGACACATTTTGAATGAATGTAATATGATGACTGGTTGGATGTTACACACATGTAGCGACACAGGGCTGAGAAAGTGCCACAACCTGCAGTTCCTACACTGACCACTTGGTGCAGACTGCAAAAGTTTTTTACACACTTTTTTAATCTCTGAGGGAAATTGTGGTTTAAACTTTGTTATTTAGAGACATGCTTCTCACACACATAGCGGGCCGAATGACACTACAAACATGTGAACATGCGTGAATGGAGAGATGTCACAGTGCGGCTGCTACACACTGCTACACAGGGAGCGCACCTGAGCTGGTGGGGGCTTGTTGCCTTGCTTAAGGGCACTGGAAGTTAAACCGGTGACCCTCCGGTTCTCAAGCCAAGTCCCTGAACTGCTGCCACACAAATCCTGCAAATCCCCTTTAGGCCCACTATTGAAATGCTCAACATTACAGCAGAATTAAAGAAGCTAACAGCCTTTGAAAAACTTTGGTTTCATAGTTGAATAGTTGCAGTCTGTTCTTTGTCAACAGCACCTTGCATTTATCAGAAACATTAAAAGAGGGTTTATTGTTTTTGTAAATGTCAGATTTGTCATTTAAAAAACCTGTCAAGTTCTATTTTCCTCCTCCTGTCGCGCAAAAGACGCTGACTCTTTACGCTGCTGACGTCATTTTGGAACCAGAGTCTGACAAGAAGGATTGGCTGTTGGAGCTGCAATATTTGACACACTGCCGCCTCCACCAACCAAAACACACATTTAACTGAATTAAACGGCAGGTCACACAGGTCGGTATACGGTCCACAGCAAAACAGATTCTTGCGTCGGTTTGAAGCAGACGCTCACGGTTAAGGAAGTTCAACAACTCATGTGTTCGTGTTTGTTACGTTTTCTTAGCGGCGCATTAGTCAGCAGCTTTTGGCTTCACTTTTAGGGAGCTGTCATGTAAATGGTTAATGGATTTGCGCTTGTATAGCTCTTTTCTGACTACTCAAAGCGCTTTTACGACGCAGGCCACACCTTCACATTCACTGATGGCAGAGGCAGCAACTTTACAGCAGTAAAGTTTAATGTCTTACCCAGGAACACATTGGACATGTGGCTGCAGGAGCTGGGGATCGAACCCCCAACCTTCCTTCAGATACGACCAGCTCTACCACTGATCTACAGCTGCCCCATCGTTAGATACATTCTGCATTTTTGACAAAGACATGCTCATGAGAGGCCCATTGTGGGACTTTCACCAACATTGAATTAGATGGAGTGATTCTTCTAACGTCAAAGATGATAAAGTGACATGCAAGGTAAGCATATCTGTGTGGTATTATATTTGCTGTCAATCCTTTCCCTAACCCTTGACTCACCTGATTTGTAGTTCCACCCACCGTGGTTAACTTCATCCAGTGAGGTGAATTATTTTTCAGCCTCCTATGAACACATCCTGTACCTAAAACTTAAACATGTTCTTATCTTTATCTGTATTTTTCCCACCATCTGTGAGCTCATGCTGCCCTCCGCTCACCTCCTGCATCAACTTCAATCTCGCTGCCACAGAAGTTGTGACTCGACAGCCAGAGACTGATGATCCAGCAACCAGGCCTGCACACATGTTTGAGTGTGAGTGTGTGTGTGTGTGTGTGTGTGTGTGTGTGTGTGTGTGTGTGTGTAATAGAGAGAGTTTTTGAGAGAGAAAGCTCCTGCAGACCAAATCCATCAACAGCTCCAATGGGTTTGACCCCCTCAGGTTAACCTCAGCCATTAATATAAGAGCTTCCCTCCCCTGCCTCCCTACTTCCTGCTCTACCTCACGTGGGGGAGGACAGGCCTGTGTGTATATATGAGAAAACACACACACACACAAACACACACACATTAGAGTGTAGACAGAGCTAGATCAAACGTTCTGGCGGCTGAAAAATGGAGTTGGCGGTCACGTATGTTCCACAGCAGAGATGTACACTCTGTGTCTGCTCACTGTTGTTTTTCTAATCACTCAGCGCTGATGTTCTACTTCTTCTTCTTCTCTGGAACAAATAGACCCGCTCACCACCCATATTTCTTCTTTTTTTTTTGTCTGCCAGGACATCTATTAATCACAACCCCTCACCCGGGCCCAGTGTAAAACTTGCAGACCAAATTCAGAATGCTATCAAATACACACGTTTCTTGGCAAAAAAAAAAAAAAAAAAAAAAATGCATTCCAGTTGAGAAAATACTTTTTTTTACTGTACAGAAGGGGAGTTTATGTTTCTAAATGAAGATATCTGTAATTTATCCAAGTCACTATATTTATATATTACCTCTAGCTACTCCTAAAAAACATGCACTTTAAATTTGATGCATTTGAAGAAATCACCTTCAAAACATCAAGACTGATTTAAAAACACACTTATGTGGGGGGCGCTGATAGCATAGTGGTTAGCTAATGCACTGCATGTATGCAAGCTCTCCTCCAAGCAGATAGCTCAGGTGTGTCATGCCATTCCCCCCTCTCTCTCTCTCTCTCTCTCTCTCTCTCTCTCTCTCTCTCGGTCTGTTCTCCAGCTCGCTCCACCATCCTGTCTCGACTATCTTGCCTAAATCTTTAAAAAAAAAACATACATAGATGGGACAAAAACACATGGAAGGAACATCTGCTTGTTGTATCCATCATAGCGTGCATGACAAATGTAACATGATAAACAAAAGAACTTGAAAGATGTAAGACATCTTTTAAGCTGTTTTATATTAAATTGGTTTTCTTTGTCTTTTTATGACGTTAAAACAAGAAGAATCAGGTATAAAAGAGTTCAAATATGACTTGTGACTGAGGTTCATTTAGCTCTGCACAGAAACGCCAACAGAAATGTCTGTGTTAGGGACAGTTTTTGAATTTAAAGTGTGACAACATGTCATGGTCCTTACTTCTATCTATCTATCTATCTATCTATCTATCTATCTATCTATCTATCTATCTATCTATCTATCTATCTATCTATCTATCTATCTATCTATCTATCTATCTATCTATCTATCTATCTATCTATCTATCTATCTATCTATCTATCTATCTATCTATCTATCTATCTATCTATTCATATTCACCAGATTGAATAAGGAGTGAAAACTACAAGACAAAAGAGAATGCACAGATTACTGTCATAAAAAAAGGTTGATATAAAAAACACTAGAGGTGGGACTTAAAAAAATGTAACTAATTAACTCAGGGCTTTCTAATTAATTAATCAAAATGCATCACATTTTAAGTGCATCACAATATTTACCCTAAAAAGCAACACTTTTAAATCTAAATGGATTTTAGTGGATGAATGAATATATATGAATTTTACTTGCTTCTTAGTTTCATAAAGCTGTTGGATCTTGTTTGAAATTAGTTTTTCTACACAGCAGTTGGAAAGTTGGATCAGACGTTGCTACCTTTAGCACATTTTCTAACCCCTTATCTTCTACCACTAATAGTGGTCTACATTCCAGAGCAACCAATTTAGCGAGTGAATTTCTAAGTTTATCAGACGTTGAATAACTAATTTTGGTCCTGAAGCCAGCCATTTGGTCGAGTTTAGGCTGCAAATTCTTCTTCTTTGTACTTGTGGCGAAGCTAGCGCAGAGCGAGTGCGGAGCAATGACAAACAGTTCTGCGCTTTATATGAGGAAAACTGTGATTAAATTATTTTCTTGTAATTAATTAATCGTAATCAATTGGTTAAAGTGCCATCCCTAAAATAAATACAAATTATTAACTAAATGGTAAATGCTGACGTACTGCAAATATATAAAAAATAATACGTAGTTGTCGCTAATGTTATGCTACATTCTAATGTTATGCTACATGCTACGTTACCTCAATTGCATTACATAAAACATAGCAACAAGGCTAATTCTCAAGCTAAGCAACATCGATCGTTCTGTGTCAATTTATGTTCAATGTGAAGCTATCAGTCAACAGTGTGCTAACATTAACCTGCTTACAATGCATACCATGGCATTTTGCTATTCAATCAAAGGACTTTTTTTAACCACCTGCTCTAAATGGTGCTTGATTACAGTGTGTTCAAATGTATTGATCTTTGTGTGAATGTGAGTGGAGAGGGGTTTTGAGGTGTGTTGCTGGAGGAGAGCTGAAACTTCAGAATAGCTGAGGTGTTGCTTCAGAGAGGCTTTGCAGAAGAACAGGTACTTACTTTTATTTGGATGCATTTCTCTTTTTTCCCATTTAACATTTTTTTAAATTATTATTTTGTCTTCTCTTTCTCACAGACTTAGTAAACAGAAGGCGGAGAGGATGGACTTTTCTAATAACGGGGTTGGTGGACAATTGCATCTGTGGTAATTGATGGTGTTCAAGACTCTTATGAGTACCGGTAGTTATAATATAACTTATGATATGTATGACAATAAACAAAAATACAAAATTCTTTTCTGGAATATTTAGTGTTTCATCAAACATTTTGATCCCACTAACATTGAAGAGCTGCTATAGGACTGTTAACAAGCACGGATGAATACACACTTTTCCAACAAGCTGTAATATTTAGCCTTATAAAGCAACTGCACTGTAAAAACAAGTAAAATCAACATTTCTTTAGATCTTTATATTTCTATAAGTATTTTAAAAGCAACTGGGGGTTTGTTGACCGACAAGGAACCCATATTAAAGTAAGAAGATGATGGTAGTGTGTATTTTACACAATACGTGGTCTTTAAGTTATAAACACCTGTATATGCTGTTTTGTGTTTGCTCAATGCAAAAACAAGGTTTTTTGTTTTTTTTTCGATTTAATGCATCTAAAACAAAATCACACAAATTCAAATTTTATTAGTGTACTGCTCATATATTTCTCACCAGCTGCTCTTTGTTCTAGTTGCTGAAGGTCACTGCTTCTCCTGTTTTTGCTCAACAATCAGCAGTTGTACCTCTCTGTATTAGTCCACTGCCCAGGTAGCAGAAGACAATCCCCTGAAACTATCCTTCATGAAAAGGTCTTTATTAAAACTCTTGTTTTGCCATAATCAGTTCTTTTTCTTTCTTGCTGGCCTGGGTCGAGCAGAGAAACTCTCAGCTGGTTGGCTCTTTGTATTACCTGTGATCAAACTGCAATAAACCAGCTTTTGACTTGATCTCATTTGCTCGCGATATTTCTTTCAGATAAGACGACAGCCTAAAAATCATTAAACTGATGACGCCGATGTGATGTCTGATTGACAAGACGAGTCTGAAGTTAGGACCTTGTGCGGTGGAGTTGGCGGACTTCTCCACAGACGATTCACGAGGTCCCCCAACTAAAAGGTGAGCAGAAAATCTTTTCATATAAGAATTTCTGTTATTGGATAATCTAAATAAAATTCGTCTCTCTCTCTCCTGATATCTGTATCTATCCACTTTCTCTCTCTCTCTCATAATAAAGGCAGAAAAGCCAGAAAAAAAAGAGATATTCTGTGAATATTAACTATAAAAGGAGGACGGGGACTTTCATCTAAACTGGCATACCTCTGATGGTCAGACCCAGAGAGGGGCGATGGTCCTTACAGCACAGGTAAGGATTTGTTGTTTTTCATGAAATGTGTTAAAGGGTGGCAGATTGACACACATATTACTTTTTGACGTGTAGATTGACATCATAGAGACTTCCCAGGGAAGACTCGAATTCGTGTAAATATCACACGGTCAGTGTCAATCATATTGGGAACAAAGAGGGCGGTTATAGGTAACTAGTGGGATGTACATTGTGAATTAGAAATTAGGGTGTGGACACTACGGTCCGAATTCAAAGCTGATCCGGAGGATCTATGACTGGAGGGACCGGACTCTCAAATTAGTTGAGAGCCTAGAAGCTCGGCCTTCACTCCTTGATCGGTAATGAATCATCAAACGTATTGGTGAGACATTATTCGGACTGAATTGATTCACACGTATATGATCTGTTTGACCCTCACATAAATTAATAATGGCAGAAAAAGTCATTTAAAAGTGGGAGGATGGAAGGCCCAGCATGGTGGTGTTGGCATTGCTTACCATATGGCAGTCATGGAAACCTTTTTTTGCTCTAAACCTTTAAAACTAAAGTAAAATGTTTGTCAATGTTTATAGATATTTTAAAAGCATTTTTTTTCTCTGTTAAAATATATTTTAAGCTATATATTTTTTAATTTAAAAGCAATTTTTGCACAGTTAAAAACAAACCAGAAAAATGTCTTTAAATCATTATATTTGTGTAAATATTGAAAGCAATTTTTGCACTTAAAAACAAAAAAATTAAAATGTTTGTAAATATTTATACACGTTTTAAAAGCATTTTTAAAAAGCAACTAAAATGTATTTAGATCTTAATATTTGTGTAAATATTTTGAAAGTAAAATTTGAATCGTTAAAAACAATCTTCTCTCTTGTGTTTATTCTGTATTTCGTAAACTGTTACAATTGCACAACCGTTCAAAAGGTAAGTTTAGACTTACATTTTATTTTACTTCACAAGCACAAGTGAATACACACTTTTCCAACTGGGCATAATATCTAAACTGTTAAAAAGAAAGTAGTAATATAAAAGTACTAAATATATATATTTTTTTCCCCAAAAAATTTTCCTCTAAACTGGGAGAGGAAGAGAGGCAGAGAGGCGTGATGCGGGGTCAGGAGAGGTCGCGCAATTTTTTTTTCTGTGTACACATAAAAATATGCATATTTAATTATTATTATTATTTTTTAATCAAACATTTACTATTTCCCTCCAACATGTCTGCATTACTTTGTGGCACAGGAGAACATATACAAACACACTTCATTTACATTTTAACTCTGTTTCCCCGCAAACTCTCACATCATCCCTCCCTGCTCGGTGAGAGTGGGAGGCAGACGGTACTCGCATGAGGTCGCGTGAAAAATGTATTTATGTTTTGTTTTTTTTTTGTTTTTTTTAAATCAAACAACTACAATTTTCCTCCAACATTTCTGCATTACGAACTGTGTCGCAATAGGGGCACATGAGAATGTATACAAATACACTTTATTTAAATTTTAACTATGTTTTGCCAGATTGCTGTTGGAGTTTTACAAACGCTCAACAAGTGTCATCCTTGTCCTCTCAAAGTGTAGTTAGACCAACTGTCTGTTGTATCTGAACTAACGTGTCTTGTTGATTTGGTTCAAAGGTTTTCCAAGAAGACAGATGTTAGTGTCCAGAAGAATTCTCCCGCAGCCATACTAAGAAACCCTCTGACTCTGAATGGGACTTCATACAGGTCAGTCTGCGCTCTTTCATTGATCTTAATAAGGATTGCTTTTGAGTATATATTGTTTATTGCTGATTGATTATGAATATAGTTTGACAGAGCCACACTGGAATAATACTGCAGAGAGTAACAGTGACAGGCCATACGACAGTCATCTCTCCTCTCTACACACCCAGACTCTAGCAGTTCACACAGGAGCTAAGAACTAAAACAGAGTTTTAAAAAAGCAAAAAAAAAAAAAAAGAGAGAAGAAAAAAGATCTGTGCCTCAAGTGGTTGGCCCCCCATGGCTCGCCGATAGCATGGATGTGCATGACATGTGGTTGGTTTGCACATAACTGCCCTCCAGTGGATGGTTCAAGTATAAGATTTGTTAAAATTAGTCAACAGGTCAATTTACTGTAGCCAGAACAGTCCAGTATTAAAGACGAGGCAAAGATTATGGTCTAGATAGACCACAAAGTGTCTCATTCATTTGTCTCATAATCTTCGATAAAGAAATGTTCCTTTTTTTTTTTCTTCTGAAAACCACAAAAATTAGTCCCCCCCCCCCCCCCTTTTTGTTTCCATGTATTTGTCCTGTTGTACTGACATTGTTGTCAAAGTCCTTCAAAATCTACAAGTGCCTAATATCTCTGAGGATTTAGGGTGTGCTGCCAAAAATGCTTTTCAGGAGGTAACTTATTCTCAGCGTGGGGAGGAAGTGGTCCACCAGGGCCCGTGGCGGCTTACAAGAGGCCATTAGAGGCCTGCGGCGGGATGCCTCACAAATCCAATTAGGAAGAGCTGGAACTGGACCTGGACTCTGTGCTGCTGCCTGTCAGTCAGAGCAGGAGAGAGCAGGTGTCCAGTTACCAGAGAGGTGTGTGTGTGTGTGTGTGTGTGTCAGCGTGATGGAGCCAGGGCTGTGTGTGTCTCTGTGTGTGTGTGGAGTTGTGCATCATTGTGTATCATGCGTGTGTAAATCTATGGTGTAAGTATGCAAAATATTGTTGATGTCATTGTTGTGTTTTCCTAACAAATGGGCGGCATAGTTTGCGAGCAGTGTTATTGTGGGAAAGCGCAGGCGGAGTCCCTTGGTAATTGTAGTCCAATCCGCCGTAACCAATGCAGAATGTAACAGACTGTTACCCAATCACTGATGTCATCTTTGTCCTGCACATGAGCTTTGACTGACACCACGCAGAGGTCGTTCACTCTTCAGTTTGGTGTCATCAAGTTTAACATCAACTGCTGTGGTAGGCTCATCAAACTGTGACAGCTGGACGGCCTGCAAACAGCTCGGGTGGATGTCTGAGGTTGCACTCCTTACACAGTGTACTCCCTACAGATTGTTTTTGTGTTTGTCCAACAGCTCCAGGTACGTCATCCACGCCACAAATACACAAAGAACGAATGCTTACAGCTGGGGGGAAAGCTACACTGACATGAGCCTGTGGGGTACTAGAAAATGAACGTGTCTTTTAATTGAGTGTAACGCTTTAAAAATGATCAAACAACTAGAATCAAAACTTGTGATTTAAAAAGTTCCTCATGAGTCCAGTAGAGGGCGGCACAGGATCAGTGCTGTTTCGGTCGAGGATCAACGATGAGACTCTTCAAAATCCATCTCGTCAGTGTTTTTAAAATGAAAGGCTGCGTCTGAAATCACTCTGTAGTGCACTGCATGGTGTCCGTATTCTGGCCGAGCATGATTATACCCTAAATAATCTACTCATTGTGTCCCACAATGCATTGTGATGGTAGTGTACAGCCGTTGGACGCCATCCGAGCAAGTGATTAACCATCATGCATTGCATTCCCGTTATTATTCACATCATTATAAACTGTGCAGTGTGACGTCTCTGTATGTGTTGACACTACACTGATGGACCTCCTTCTAAATGTGTTGTTGTCCTTATTTGGTTAAAAAAAAAACCATTGTCGTATTTGTTCAGAGATGTGACCTCGGACCACATCATGTTCAGGACTTATTGTGTAACAATAGTGGCCCCCACTAAAGCTGAAAAAGACAAGGAGATTCTTTTATCAAACATGGTTTGAGGATTAATTTGAACTGTTACATTAGTGTCTGTAATGAAGTGCCCAAAGACTCAACCACAGATGAGGAATCTTAAAGGGATACTTCACCCATTTGCATGAAGCTTTGTATCATTCAACACACCATTCAACACTACTACCATGTTTCTAGTGATACAAAGCTTCATGTAAATGGGTGAAGTATCCCTTTAAATGAAATGGTTTGAAACACTTGGAGCACTACGCCATCTGCTGGTTAAAGAGAAAAGCGTATTAAAAAAAACAAAAAAACAAAACAACCTTGTATGACTCAACTCACACTTGTCTTTCAACTGCAGTTCTTACATATATGTGATCAAACCCCCTGTGGTGTATGTCTGCACTGACATACTGAGTCACCTTTCTCAACAAAGGTGTGAATTAACAATTATAACATGCCGTAATTGAAACTGCAGGGAACCTGTGTCTAGATGTTGAGCGATACGGGCGGGTGAAGCTTGTGATTTAACCTGCTGATATTTGAGTCGATTCACCCCGAGCCAACATCCTCAACATCCGTGCACGTTTTCTTCTTGCTTGACAACCACCAGAGAAAGGCAGGTGCATAAAGATAAGACTGTTTGACGGCTTCAATGGTTTTGTTCTCCTAAAGGTTGCAGACAGATTACCTGTGATGTTTTAGTTGTGCTATTTGTTTATTCTTTGTGGCTTACATACATCGAGTTCAAGTTTGTTTGGCATTCCACAAAACAAAATTGCATTACGAACCAATCTGATGAGCATGAAGTTGTTTTAGGGTTTACCAGTATGAGCATGTGAAGAACTTCAACCTTCACTGATTGGTCTAAGGCCTTTCTATGGTGCACTAAGAGCCAGCTTGACTTTCTGCTAAGCAAGAGAACTCAGAATACGTCAGGGATTTTAAACGTGCAACAGACAGGTTTGGTTTGTGGATGGAAACAACATGGATGCTGTCCTTCCTCTTCTGTCAGAGTGCTTTTTCTTTCTGACTCAGAACCCGACACAAGGGGCTCTGAAACCACTTAAAGACCAAGGAGAGGGGGCACCAGCTGGGACTGCACTCTTGTGTTTTTCATCAGGGAAGATGGCAGGGCACTTAGTCCAGGGGAGCAGTACATGAAAGGACGACAATCAGAGACAATGAAGAGTCCACTGGAGGCTGCAGGCCGCAGCAGAGATGTTGCTTATCAGCCAGGCTGGAAGAATGAAGACATGTTTAGTGGAGCTTTGAGAGATGTTCTGGAGGATCTTCAGTGGTTTCACACGAGTTAATCATGGCCGAACTATAATCTACAATATTCATCACAATCCAAGCCGACCTGGTGTTTTTATACTCGCCACACAGGTTCAGGAAAGCCTCTTTTAGCAAGCTGCTGTCGTATCCGTTCTTTCAACCATTAGTGCGGTTGGTCCACGTTTAAGTTAGTTATTCATGGTTTTATTGTACAGACCAGCCAATCACAAGACTACTGTGTTGTAGGTAAAAATAAATATCTAAAATATATTAAAATAGTGACTCAGCTATTGGAAGATCGGAGCTCTCTTCAAAGAATGATAATACAGTAGCCCAGCTAAAGCTGCCTTCATATTTATGTTTGTGCTATAAATGCTACAAAGGAGTGCTGGAGCTGTTTTGGATCTGTTTAGGGCCAAGAATCCTGCTTTCATCAAACCCGTCGGTGGCTGCAGAAAAAAGCTGTGATGAAGCCGCTGTACTCAACCTGCCAAGCACCAATATAATTTGATTTATTTCAAGCTTTCCGATTGGATATTGATCCTGCTTTCCTTCCAACTTGGCTTTGCAAACCTGCAATTATGCTATTGTAGGAACAAAATATACTTTACATGAGAGAAAACGTGGTGAATTATTGATATGAAAGGAAAACACTGCTTGCTGTAGACAAATAATTAACAACACTAATCTAATACAGAACCAGAGGGAAGCTAGCTGGAGTTTATATAAGCTTGTTTAACACATTGAACACACTGCTGGGATATATGCAAGCAGCAACTTCAGGGTTTGAAAACTGAAGCCAAAATCCTGCAGTTTGTCAACGATCTGCTTGAGACGGACTCTAAGAGATCCACAAGTCACATTCACAGCACAGGCAAAACAACTGAAATGAACATGTTTGCTCAGGCTTCGTCCATTAAAATGTACATTTATTACAGAATTATAAGGTGTCACAGGTTAAACTCATCCTATCTGTACACAAAACCTTATTTTAAATGTATGATTGGGATCCCTGAGATATGAAAAGAGTCCCCAGGGCTGATGGGATATCTCACTGCAGTGACAATTGGGCGTCTCGAAGGTGTTGAGTGGAAACCGGGTTGTTGTTAAATGTGTGAAAGTGTCGCCTTGACGTGAAGCCATCAGCCGCAGTCGGACATTTTTACACCCTCCACGGAGCTGCGTCCTGTCGGCTCATGTTGGACATGGTTCACATGTGCTCTTTGAATTCATGACTTCCTGATCGTGAGGAAACGAAATCATGTCACGAAGCACTTACATATCTGAGAACATTGGATTAATTATCTTCTGAATGAACCTGATGGTTTAAGACAAATGATGAGTCTCAGTTCTTAAATATCAATGATGTAAGTCGATGCTTTTCTTGCAAAATCCGACATAGCAGAGTCGCTGTATCTTGATTTGATCATTATCGTGGGTCACGTGGTAGGTGGCATTGCATCGTTTGGTATCGCATTATATTGTGATATCCTGATGTACCGTGAGTTACTCTGTGATTCATACATCTAGTGTCCAGACTGAAGCACATCAGCATTGAGTGATTGACATCATAGAATACTGACTGTCAGTGGAGAATTCATTCTTGTGACTGCAGCTTCCTTTGTATCTTGTTTTTAGTTTATAGCATTAAAGCAACCTATCACACTGTATTTACATTTAAAGCTCACACACCACTTCACTGCAGCCTCATAGATGTATACCACATGACTACAGTCGTGTGTGTGTGTGTGTGTTCCTTTTCCCCAAGTCATTTTACACTTCAATGGACACCCAATGAGAGTCAAAGAATCTATGTAATCTTATCGTCACTGATGGTTGCAGCTCATCTCTCTCCCTCTCCTCATCATGTAACACTCGAACCGTCCTCAGACCATCTTCACTGCAGCGCTGGATATTTGTTCAAACACTTCAAGAGACGTTTGCTTTGCGTTATCCTTTTACCTCTTGTGTCTGGACGTGTTATACGACTGAGAGCGTAGCTATTCACCACTGGATCACGACTTCACTTTGTCTCCAATCAACAGTCCTTTCACCTCACACAGTCAGCAGCATTTGTTTTCACCATGACTTCTCTTACTCTCTCTCTTTAACTCTAACCAAGATGTTCTCAGTTCCTTATAACCTAACGTTATGGCTTCCATACATTTAAAGAATTTGAACAGCTATATTATATTGTGAGAGCCTCTTAAGACATTTAGTTACAGACTGCATTGTAAAGAATTACATGTAGGTTATAATATTGCAGTTAGATTTCTCAAAGACAATTTCCCACCCTGTCTCAGGGGATTTTCTTCAAGAGAAAGCTTTTTTTCTGCATGTTGGAAAAAAAAATCAGAATCAGATTTATTGGTCAGGTATGTTTAACATAAAGTCTCCCGAGTGTGTTAAACCTACCTGGCCAATAAATCTGATTTTGATTCTGATTTTTTTTTTTTTTTTTGCAAGAAGAAAGAAATCTTGGATCGAGTTTTTCGACTATCCCCAAGAAAATGATTGAGATCTAATTAGGACTTTGAAGGGGCGTTAAATCAGTCAGCCCGGGGTTTGAGTCCAAACCAATCAAACTTACCCAAGTCTATTCACTGTCATATCTACTAAAAGATACAGATAACGCGGCAACAGTGAATTACTAACTGGCTTTCTTAAGAATAAATACAGGGAAAAATAAAAATGTGATCTTTGATAATAAAACTTCACCAACGACAAACAAGTTTTGTTTTCCGAAGGGAGATGAGACTGGTTTGGTCGAGACGAGCTGAGAGCACCAAATGCTCCAAACATGGCCGTACCTGGTGGTTTAGCACAGCCAAATCCGTCAATTAGACATTTCACATGTTGGTACTTTTGGCCTGTGTTTTGACAAAACTGTACTAAATCCTTTGATACCACAGAACAAGTTCCTCGATTGCATTATGTACGCAGCCAACAGTGAATAAACAACTTTCAAAAAGATTACGCATCACACCAAGTATCCAGGAAACTGACAAATAGAGCCGTGTTATACATCCGACTGAATCACTTTGTCATCGTCTTATATCAGCGCTGTTGCTGCGGAGTTTAGTGTTCACGCTTGCCGCTGCGATGTACAGCAAGATAGGTTAAGATGATTCATCGATGTACATTTCTTGGATGAGCGGCGGCTCCTTCATAATGCGTCTTCAGCCCAGATGAACAGAAACCTCACTGAGCTAAGGAGGAGAATAAAAATAACTTTAAGCAATGATGAAGTGAAATATTCAATGAATAGTTAAAAGTTAGAAATGTTTTCTCTTTTTTTTTCTTTGCAGGCTGCAGCATAGACGGTTGTTTTTTTTCTATTCTTGGTTGTGTCAGTCAGTAAATGTCAAAAGCTAACAAGCGATTGTCGAAGTTATAAAGCTCCGGCAATAGTTGTAGATTGAAGCTCAACTTTATGAACAAATCAGAACAAGGTGATTCCTCTTGTGGCCTTCATCAGGGTCATTAAATTGATTGTCCCAGATGTATTTGGCAAAATGGTCAGAGGGTTGGTCGGAGGAGGGTCGATCCCCAGCAGTGCTGAATGACCCAGGACATTCATTATCAGTAATCGAGATTATTGATTGATCCAAAGAGCCCGTTTATCAAACTGTTTGTTTTCCAAAACCTCCGATAAGATGTGTTAACATGTTTCTGAAGAGCAGTGTGTTTGTGATGAAGAAACTTCTCCCCATTAGAAATGACGGGTGGATTGTTTTGCATGTCAAAAATTGCGAGCAGCACGCAGCAGCTTTGTGTTTGTTGAACATATGTGTAGCTCAGCCTTGGGCTAACTGGAAGACATCAAAATATCTTCAGGAATTGTGGAGATTTTAGATAAATTTAGATTTTTTTGGACTCAAAAATTGTTTTGTTTTTTTGCTTCGATTTGAACACTTTAAACTTGTATGGAGCATCACAGGTAGGGCACTTCCTCAGAACTTGAAAGGACATAGGTCAGAGTAAACGGTTCTGTTAAAGCTTTAACTTTGACCCCAGAGCGTCTACGTTTTAATGGTCAGTCTGTTTATGTTCTACCGGTCACATGTAGGTGCTGTAAATAACTTCATTATAATTATGCTTAGTCAACGTCACTGAGACTTTGTCCATGTTTCTTTACACTCTATAAAGGTAATAATAGCTCTCTTTTGTTGTTTAGTTTCCCACATTGTGGGGGTGGACTTTGTACCTGTGTGAGAGAAAGCAGGAAGTACTAAGTTGAACTTGTCTTTATGTGTGTAACACTCACCAGTTGGTGTCTGAGTATCTCCTCACTGTGCCATATGGGTGCAAACAGAACTGTAGTGCTTATAGACTCTGTTCTTGTAGCTTGAAGTAAAGGATCTCTCTTCAGGGCTGGATCGTATGTCACACAACAATAGTCTGCATTCCTTATTACATTAACCTGAGAGGCTTGTATTACATTAACATGTCGCCCCACAGTTGCTGCTATTGTTTTTTCAAAATGCACATATTGTTACAGTAAGTTGGATTTTTTGTAAATCTGTATTATTATCCTTTATATTTTGTATATATTTTTAAAATCTTTCTACTGTTAGCTTACACTGTGGGTCAGAGAAAAACGTTTTTTTTGTTTCAACTCTTCTGTTTGTCCAGCAAATGTTGAAAAATTGACAATTAAGATGACTTTGAGATAGCAGAAGATTGAGATTCAACATGAGATTGACAGATGACTGGTCGTCTAATATGAACACATTAGACATTAGACAACACATCACACACAACACAGTAGTGTAACGTGTATAGGGGATTCCCTTTTATTTAATGCAAGTTGAATAATCTTTTTCCCAAGCCGATTATTGCTAATGTATGTGTTTCTGCTTGCAGGTGAAAGATCAGTGTAATTAATAAAATCTATGATCTGAGACATTTGATTAGATAATAGTCGATGTACATGTTGTGTGTGTGTACCTGAGAAATGACGGCCTACATAATACTTGCCCCAAAATGAAACTTTGATCTGAGTCATTTTGTAGTTGTAAAGGAGCAGAGCTCAGCCTGTGGGCAAGTTACAGCAATAATGGGGTATTTATGGTCTTTATGTGGTTAAATTGTTCTGTAGCCTCCAGTCAAACTAAATTGGCCCAGTGTAGTTCTTGGATTTATATTCTATTAAAAGTCAATTGAAGATAAACACATAATGATATATATTTTCACTTTTTAGTGTCACAGAGAGGATAACATTACAGGAGACGACGCCAAAGAAATGTCAGAAGGGATAACAGGCATATACAGTTTTACCAAACATTTACACTCAGGCGGTTGGTTGTAACAAGCGGGCGTTTTCATGGCAGCTGTGAAGCCAGACCATAAGCAGGTTTCTGGCCCCGCTTTTTGAGTTTAACTGTTGTTTTTGTTTGCGTTATTTTGGGCTAATTTTTACTTAATTTTGGGCTAATTAGCCAGCTTGCTAATTAGCTACAATTAGCCAGCATGCCTATTAGCCTAGCGAATAGACTGTATAACTTCAACAAATATGCTTTTGCTAACGACTTTCCCTTCCCCAGTTTCACCATCCTCTCATTGATTGTCATCCCTGGCAGAGAATTTTCAACATGGTTGCTGTCATACTGCCAAATTTAAGGTTTCAAAAAGGACGGTCCACAAACGGGGTAACAACACGGTGTTTACATTTCCTTCTGATACCTTTAATGGCTACCACTCATCCTTTCTGCCTGGAGAGTGAATAACGTTGGTTGCAAAGGCTCAAAGCAATGGTAATATAGCGTGGCTATCAGTAGTGTTAATACCTTATTCCTGCACAAAAAAGTCCTCCCAGGGAGAAAAGCATCAGTAGCCATTGAAGTTGAAGTCACAGGATAGAAATGTTGAGGAGTCAAAAGGCTATTATTTGACTATAAGATAAGGTTAATGCCCCCGGAGAGCTGAAGAGGCAGTTCCTCATCGAGCGCCTCACAAAAGGTCAAACATATTCACCGTCTCTTCTCTGAAATTTTATTCACATCGGAGGCACCCCCCACAGGTTTGATGGGACTTGGCACTGTGGCCTCGTCTTGGCTTGCGTAAGCTTTTGAAACAGATTTAGCTCCTGCAACTGTAAGAAGGGCCGGGGGGGGGGGGTCGAGTGTGTGGGTACGAACACTTGAACACTCTCCCACCACATTCAGAGCTTCTTTTGAGTTTGTAAGGAATGAGCTTGGTCGCCACAGGAAGGAATGAATGAGCTCTTCAAACCCCACTGAATAGTCTCACACCTTAGAGGGAAAAAAACCCTCATTGATGAACTGAGGAGGTCCTAAGTTTGACTGGCTGTTCTTGATATCATCTCAAGAACAAGAGGAACAGGAAAGTTCTCTGCATGACCTAAACCAATAATGCTTCATTTGATAGGGCTGGTTTGAAAAAAGGTTTTGCATCGTACAGACAAGAACAACTGTAACTGTCTTCACTTAAATCGCAAATAAGTATCCAGTCCACATTATTTAAAAAAATGACTCCCTGAATATTATCCTATGTACCGAACACGGCGTGTTCTACCTCACATGTGCTTCTTTATGACTTCAGAATGATCTTTAGGAAGCAGATCTAAATAGAGACTGATTATCTGTACAAATTATTCGTCATAAAAACCTAAATCAGAATTTGTAACAAGCCTGGGTTGAAAAACAGTTGCATGGGAGCAGTGAGCCAGTGCAAAAACCTGCAGTTCCTTGAACGTCCACAAGGAAGGCTATGACTCATTAGGTAGAGTCAGCCGTCTCTTAAGCTGAAGGTTGGGGGTTCAATCTCACATATTGGGTGCAGGAGCTGGGATTGTTTACTTCTGACACTTTGAATCGGTGTGAACATGTAGGTGTAACATGCGGGGTAAAAGAGCTTTGAGTAGTACATAAGCTCAAGTCCATTTACCATTTTTACCGCTTGAGGGATGCCGCATTAGGTTCTATATTACAATCCTAATTATTGCAGCAGAAATGTTTTTTTTCCTCTGAATAACTAATGTGTTTATTGGTAAACACTGTACATTGGTTGAGTTTTTTTTTCTTCTTTTTTTGGTTTTGGTTGTACCTAGCTGAAGAGTTGTGCACAAATTGACATCATTGGGGCGCAGCTGAGTTGACTGACAGACGAACACAGGGGTCGTAGGAGGCGTAAGGCCTGTCTCAGCACCACCCTTGATTGAAAGTTAGGTTGAGATAGCATATCCAATACTGGGACCATCTTTGTTGGGCTGGAATATCTGCTGTCTCTTTGAAACACCAACTGTTCTGAAAAGCTCACAAATTATCAGCTATATTCTGGATCAAGAAATCTAACAAGAAATATCCCTCCAGTGTCACCAAGGACATGTTGGGGGTGTAAATGTTTCCAGGACTACTGTAAGTCCAAACCTTGTTGGCCCCTCTGAAGCTAATCAGGTGTCTGGATGTTTTTACCTCAGTCTTAGTCTGGAAAAGCAAAACAAGTTAATATTTGTCCATTTAAGATGGTCGAAGGTAAATCTTTGAGCCCTGTGGAATCTAAGGTATGCAGGAACTGCTCCTGAATGTGTTACCACAAACCTCAAATGAGAGAAGAAAGAGATTAGATGCCCTTATTTGGAGTTCGCCGTTTCCTTTATTGCAACACCTGAGAGAACAGTGATTGACTTTTAAATGGCATGACCACGACAGTACGTCAGAAAATGCTACAGAGAAAACCTCCGATTCAGCACTGTGGATGGAGTTTAGATAATCATTTGGACAATGTTACTACTGATTAAAAGAATGAAAGCAAAGGTTGAGAGTGCATAGGAGATGGTTTTGTGTTTAATGGTCAAAAAAGACGTGAAATTGTGATGTTAGCCTTAGAATAATAAAAAGCCAACATAAAGTTTAACCAACCTAAAGATGATAAATAAACTGAGGAGAAATGACAGATGTATAGTGAAATTAAAATCCTTACATTGCTTAATGAATCAGGTTGAACTTCCTCAGATTCTTTAAAAGTATTAAAGTGAGTATATTGGGTCTTTGTTTTGCAGGTCAAACAATGAAAGCAGAAAAAGCCCATCAGATGAAACCTCCCATGCTTCTTAAAGAAACAGTGTGTGATGCACTCGCAGCAACAAACAGTTACTGTGGTCCCGTTCTGTTTCCTGATCTGAGCGGCTTTGCAGTGATCCTCTTTTATCTCTATTGTTGTCTGAGTCCGACCCCTCAGGAAACCAGCTCTGACTCGAGGTTTCTGTCTGGGTAGAAAGTGGACTAAAGATATTTAATTAACACAGGGAAAACTTTATTTAAACAGCAGCTCTTTCTGTCCAACTTCGACCAACTTTTTCCGTCATATTTATCGACGATGCAATCAATGATGATTAGATCAAATTCCTTTTTAACTGAACAAAGCATTAACCCTGGAGTAATTAAACTCAACTTGATCAAGGTGTACAAATTCTAAATGTAAGAGAAGCTTTTACTAAACTTAAAATTACTTCAAATCTCAAAAATCTAAGTGAAGTCCCGTAGAAATGTTTTTTTTTTGTAATACTGCAGATCATTTAAAACACTTAAAATTAAAACGGTTAATGTAGGTATTTGGATCTAAAGCAGTGAGTCACAGTTCATGAGGTGATACCTCTGATAACTGTGGCCATATGTCATAAACACTGATGTGTGTTGCCTGCATGGGGACTGGCCATAATCGCAGCGTTTCCCGATGGAGTGGGACCTCTCAGGTTGTAGAGATGGACCCGCTGGACGTCACTCTCTGATGATTCACAGACTCGACCTGCTCAGGTGCTGATCACAGGGAGCGTGATTCACAGCTGCATCTCAGCCTGGAGAGAAGTCACTCACATCCCAGGTCATTGAAACAACAATTTACCAACATAGTTTGGATTTGTTCTCAAAGAATTGTCTTTAATGTCCTTCAATGGTCTCCATTTGTTCAAAGAAAGTCTGGAAGTGAAAGAACAATATATCAAACATGTTGAAATAAAGCTTTTCCAAACTGAGGGTCATGTGCTGTCACACTCTCAGCTGTAATGGACTGATCTTATTTTAGGTGTAATTTCACCACAATGATGGATTCTTTACTATTTTACAGTATTTTCTCTCCCTTCATCCACGGCCATATAAATATTTATTCGCTGAGAGCTGTTTGTGGAGCCTGCACTAAAGATGAATATCTGAATATTTTTCCATGTCAATCAGCAGATTTATAACAGCAGCTGCAAATCCAGGAAGGATTTCTGAGTCTGAAATGGGGAAACGTGAATTAATTCAAGAATAAGCTGAGCAGTGTTATTGATTTGATTATCCAAAAGACCACAGAAAAATAAAACCAACAAAGCACTGCTTGTTTCTCTCTGCTTTAGACGATATTACGTCCCTTTGTTGCAAAAAGCAAAGTGCACACATGTAAATACTCTTTTTACTCTGGGTCGAGTCGTATTTACTGATTACTACATGCTGCAGCTGTTAATGCAAACGACAAGGCGTTTTTATCAGATATAAAAACAGTTTTGACTTTTGATTTGATGTCACTTTTATTTATTCTTCCGACGGACACAACGGAGGAGAGAGACTGTACAAGTCTTGCCTTTGAATTTCCTTGCAGAATCTAAATACATGGCAATACCAGTAAATGTTCATACGATACCAGTTCAATGTAAAGTATTTTTTGATCTGTAAAAAGATACTCACCTTTGTATTCGTATGAGGCTGAAGTTTATAGGCCGTAATGTATGCCAGCATTTAAATGAAAATTGTGTCTGTTGTTGCACAGACTTGTGATCCACTTGTGACAGATTTATGGCGCTGCTTTAGAAACCTCCAGGGAAACCTGACGGCTCAGAGTGACAGTGTGGGAGAGGAGTGGTTATACACTTTATTTCCCACCTCAGGATCCTCTGGCTGACCTCATTGTTTTCATTGCATCGGAGTTGCATCTTAAAGACTCCGTGTTGGAGCCAAAAGCAGTCTACATCAGATGGGAGTGGGTCTGCACTGTACGAGGCCCTAAAAAACCAGAAAGATCACAAACTGTCACTACTGCACCCTCTCCAGAGTCACGCTGCTCGGTCGACCACAAAAAAACTTCAAAATCACTTCAACTTCTGAATTTGATAACCTCAAAACGTGTTTTTTGGAAAGTTCCCAAAACACATACATTTTTGGAGAAACAGTATCAGTCTTTGGTTGAGACCATAATCACGCTGAGTGTTTCCCCGTCTCCCTGTGCAGCCTCTTAATGGACATGTTCAGACTGAAGTGTATGACACACAGGCTCATGTCGGGGAGATGAATCGATGATGGTTACCAAACTTTGAATTACCACTGTGTCATTCCTGACACACACTGAAAACTACAACATTATCACATAATTAAGTGTTTCATCCTCCGCCTTGCTACTCAGCAAACAATTACACAGATTAGCAGAAACGCTTTGCATAACACACATCTGTGCGCTTTCATTTACCTAATATCTGTGAAATTTCCGTTCTGATTCACTCGCAGAGACAGAAACGAGCCGAGGTCTAGTGGGCCTCTCTTCTGAAAAATATCTGTTTCTGTGTTTCTTCGTAGATACCCTTCGAAAAGTAAGATATTTGAAAGGTTTTCGACGAGGATCGACACCTTCACTGATCTTTCCACAAAGTCAAACTCGATCAGATATTTCACCAAATGAAGTTAAATTCAAATCAAAGTAAACAGCAGATTGACCTTGTTTATAGCACAAGTAGAAATGATCTCTTTATGTGTTCACAGCCCACTATTTCCTCCATCCAGAAGATGAAAGGCGCTCAGCTTGACTCCCAGTGATTCATCAGATGATCTCATGTAATTTGGTGAAACGAGCACATTTCCTGTTGTTGCTTTCTCCTCTACAACACTTCAGACAGTGTCTTACCCTCTCCATGTAATACATGTCTCTTTAAATCAACAATGTATAAAAAGAAGTTTTTGCATGGTCGTACGGCGCCCTGCTCCACTGGAACCCGAGCGGTTATCACATGAGTACGAGATCACGTAGGAATGAATACAGAAACATGCACACAACGAGTGACTTTGTCTTTCTGAGGAGAATGATGACTTTACCAAAGTGAGGGGAAATACGGTTATGTGCAGCGCTGACAGACTGCAGCGTGCAAGGACGCCCCTTGTATCCGTGGAAATTGGGTATTACTCCTCACACCAAATGTAAAAAACTGAATAAATGGCACCATTGTGCTGCCTAAAAATCCATTTTCTGCTTTAATTTTAAAGGAAAATAAATAGTTTGATGTCACCTTATAAGATTTGTGAGATGACAGAACGCCCCCAGGTGAGGGAGTCTTTCAGTGAAAAGATGGAAGATGGTGTTTACAGTAACATTATATGCAGAGATTAGGGTCCAACAGGGCCGGGACTTTTATATTTACATGTGCTTTTTGTTTCTCATTGCCCTCAAGTGTGCTGAGCTTAATGCTTCAACAAGAAAAATGAAAGAGTTATTTGAGTCTCTGGCGTTTGTTGGGAATACAAAAGCAGGCACTTTGTCTCGGGATGATGTAAAGAGCACACAGTCACTGCTGCATTTCTGCTGAGTGCTCACAGTGTTTGCTCTTTGAGTCACAGTCCTGCTCAGCAACAAATTACAGGCTTTCAGTGTATGAAACCAACACCCACTGACCTCAGCAGAGTGAACAATACCTCGATCAAACACCTTATCCACCGTGAAGGTTTGAGCAGTTTTTCAGCATTTGTTTGCTGTTGACTGTGATGCATGTCATCTTGTTGGAAACATTTGGTTGTGATTTAATATTAGGAACCTGGCAAACGGTGACGAACCACCTGTTGGAAAGAAGTGAGGTTTAACTTTAAAGAGCTGAAAGTGACTGTTGGGAGAGTGATGTGAGAAATCCTCCCTTAGCTGGCATCAGTGATTAACTTCTCCCTCACGTCCCCGAAGGCAAATCAGAAAGCTGGAATGTGTCTGGACGTGTACTCCCGACGTGTGATCTGCTTGGGCCAGTTCCCAGCTGATGCTTAAGACATGTTCATTATGCTAACGCACAGGCTGCTCAATGGACTTTAAAGCCCAATCCATGCAGAGCTAACTTTCTGCTTCTCAGGCTTTGCTATTCTTCCAGCATTGACTCAAAGAAAAACAAAGCCAAAACTAATTTGTCACCATAACATCGAGTTAATCCGACCACTTAGTATCAATTTTCTCCTACAAGAACTGCATGCGCTTTCTCCGGCTGCTAATAAGTTGGAAGTAATAAGCTCCTTGATACCGTTTGAGCGTGCCAGTCGTGCGTTATGAAGACACTCATCAAGCTGGTGGAGCAAACAGAGGCGAGAACCGAGGCAGTTTTGAAACTTTTATCACACAGTCAACTTGTTCGAAAGATGTGCTGCTCTCTGAGCGTGAACAGATATACTGTATGAGCAGGAGATACGAGATGCTCAGTCATGGTGGGATGATGATCACTGAGGGATGTCTTCTTCTTATGAAATCAAGAAAATAAACACAAAACTGATACACAAAATTATTTATTGTGCGGAAAACGACTTAAAGGGAGAAATACAAAAACAATATACTTAGTGGGACTATATTTCTGACACAATCGTATATGGACAACAGATTTAGTTTTGGGCTTTTTATGCCTTTATTGGAGAAACAGGGGAGTAGATACGGTCGGAGAGATTAGGGAATGACCGGGACAAATGATCCTCAGGTCGGACTTGAACCAGGACTGCCTACTTTAAAGACTGCAGTGTACAGTATGCACACAGGGTGGGGAAAGTTAGCATAAGGCCACCCAAAACTTTGGACACACAATTAATAAATATAAAAGAGATTTCTGGGGAAAAAAAGGTCTTAATGAGGAACAAAGAGTCTCTCTGAAGATTTGACTCTTTAGAAAGAAACACTTGGACTGTCTTCTTAAACCAATTTGATGCCACTCTATAAGTCTCTATGGGTCAAATACTCCTTTAACTGAACAATTACTCTTCAGTTATTCACTTGAATCCAAAATACACTCAAAATCTTTTAGGAGTTAGAAGGTAATGAACTGGGACTAATTCTTGGCCTGAAAGTGGTTGTTGTTGTTGTTGTTGTTGTTGTTGTGATTCAAGCCGAGCAAACTGTGTCAAACTTCTTATAAAACTAGCTGTTGAACTAATCTGTTATTCAGTGCAGCAGAGGGGAGATTGGGTACGAAGTCGTGCACTTCATCTCTCTGAGTAATGGCTCTCAAGGTGTTTTTTTTTTTTTTTCCTAAACATTGTTGCAGAAAGCTACAAACTCATTAAGTCCTGTTTGCAGCTTGGGCTGTGGGAAGCTGGGATCTTGGTGCAGAGTGTGTAAAATGAGGCCTCGGTCTTTTCATGTGCGATAGTGTTTCTCACCTCTTACCACCATTCAGAAGGATTAGCAGGAGAACCAGTCGGTGGTTACTTGTTTGGCCTTTCCCCCGCGGAGCCAATTCTCGCTCTCACCAGACGTATGGCCGCTCCAAAGCCTTGGGCTGAAATATAATCTTGAGCTCTGCACAGCAAATCACATGGGCTCTCCTGGAAACAATGCACCCAGAGTCTGTAAGGTGGAGGGGAGAGCGCTCATAAGATAAAGTGGATGGTATGAATGTAATGGATACATGCTAGGTTTTTGACAATTTCTGGGTTGAAACAATATATCACCTGCGTCATACCAGGCTGGAAGTGGGAGAACGAGCTGTATGCTGATGGATCAAGTGGAATTTGATCATTATAAAACAGGCACAATGCTTTCTGTAAAAGGCTCCTACAAGCAGCTCCATTTAACTGTTTCCCTTCAGTATGAAACGGTACATCTTATTTTTTGGTTAAAGATTGCAGATTTTTCTTTGACACTTCATTTGAGTTTGCCCTTCAGAGAGCTCTTTGTTTCCTCATAGCTGCTCTGACTCGGGCACCTGTCCAAAGGTAAGGGGGCACCAATCACGATTAGCTTTTAACTCAGATTAAATCACAGTTTCTTACAATACTGTTGGAAGCCATTCTAAACCTGGTTTTGGACCTTAAGTTATTCTAAAAAAAATCTGCTCCTCTGCTTGTTATTTCTTATTCAATATATGATCTTTAACTTACAAACTCACATTTATGATTAACATTTTGAAACCATGGAGATAACCAAAAGTTTAAACAGCATTTTTTCTCTCTCCTGAAATCGCCACCCAAAGGAGATTCTGCTGCTCTGAGCAAAATGTTTTCGTGGCCCACTATCTATCACCCAGACATCACAGGGAAACAGCGTGAAGGGGTTAGCTACAGAAGGGGAAGATAAGTAAGAACAAAGCGAGTAGTCCCATGGTGTCAAAACAAGACCTCCCATTTCACCCCTATAGACGCTGCAGCCTTGAGCAGATACCAGACACTCCTGGTCCTCTCTGAGATTAGGAACAGAGTCTTCCATAGACTAAACTATCACGAGACCTGCTTTGACTTTGGCTCCAGTCAAGGCCTTCAGGCATGCTGGGAGTGTGTTTCGGAGGTTTGTTCATATTTGGCTAAGTGTTCTGCATTCCAGGGATATTGGGAATTTTAGTTTCCCCAAGGAAACTTCAGGTAGAAGCACTGAGATTTCCCAATTTTGTTGCTTTTTTTTAACACCCTATCTGGGCAAATATGCTAACAACCACTACACAATTCACCCATACTATCTGCCTTTTTTAACCTGCTCTGTTGGTTTGTTTAATCACTTATGAACTCACCTGATCACAGCAGGTTCACATCATAATTAGTTTTTTTATACGCGGGACCTGTTTGGCTGAATGCAATTTCAAAATGATGCGTGGCAATTTGGCCAGCATGTCTTCACCGAACCATACAAGGGTACACCCAATGAGTCAACAACAACAACAAACTGTACATGTTGACTTCACTCAGTGTTGTGGAAAAAAACATTTGTGATGCAATTGTAATGCTGTAATGCTCTATCCAAGATCCAGCATTGACGAACATCATTTTAATCTCTATCTATTCATGTCTTTGTATTTTAATGCAGACTTTTGTTAACAAGTGTGAGTCATCAGGCGTTGACTGCACAGTGTTTGAAAACGAATCATTGAGCTGTAGGGAACTTTGTTTTTAGGTTTATAAGTGTTTATATTTGAAAAATGTGACAAAAGATAACAAGCCAACGGCTTCAAAATCCTGACTCAGAGAAGGCCTGAAAGCATCTCGACATCTCCAGATACCTTTTTTTTCCTGCCCCTTTATTCTCTAACTTTTCTCTCTGTACCCCAGCTATTACGTTATTCTAGTCACAGCTGCTAAGAACTTAACCCTGTCCTTTTAAAGCAGTATTCATCGAGCTTTCTACCTGATTTCTTCTCTCTAGCTCATGATTTTTTTCCCGTTTCCAATCTGCTTCCTGCATCATTTCCCTTCCAAGCTGCTTCCTGGTGTTTTTCCTTTAAAGCTGCTTCCTCATGTTTAGCCTTCTCTTGGACCTGATTCTTTTGGCTTTAAACTCCTTATTTCTCTTCGGACAGTCTGCTTGCCATGCTTTATTATGGACCCTAAATTGATAATCAATAATCAATGAACCCAGATTGAACCTCCGCCGATTAGCAAGTCTGCGCTCAGAAATATAAAAGGGACCCATGGCCTCTATTCATGTCTGAATGCATTCAAAAAAATCTGAGGACTGATGCAAAATTCTGTTTTTAATGCAGACAGTGTCTTTGATGAAATATTGCCCATCAGATACAAATAGTTAGATTTTGGTTTGCTGGATTAACAAACAATAATGTATTTGGAAATCTCGTCAATATTGAAGGATATCAAATATTTCACATTGAACATGAGGAAAACAGCCTTTGACTTTAATGCTGCACATATAAAACAGACTAAAACTCAATACAATGGTTAGTATAGGTCAATTTCAAAACATGATCACAAAGTACCGAGCTCATCAGTGTAAATGTTCTTCACTGTTGTCTGTTTTGCTGCTTATTTCTCTTTATTTTACTCTTATTTGTCTTTGTTGTTTTGTCTTTATTTTTTTTAAATGTTATTTTAATAGTTATCTCATCATTGGAAATGAGTGCTGCCCTCAATGATTTCTGGAGAATAAATGAAGGTAAATGAAATGAAATGTTGTTTCATGAATAACCAACTATAGCAGTCTTGTTGGGAGTTTTCCATATCCTGAATGAAGTGTTGAAGTCGAATATTTAACAAGTTGTTTAATCCGAAGCCTGACATCCTTAAAGCGAAGGACAGCAAAGACACACTGGATGTTAAAGGGTTAACCCAGCCTGATCTTTGCCGTATACCTCTGAAAATCTCCCATCGCCTCCAGTTGATTAAAATTGTTCACAATCTGAAATCCCATGACGTATCCTCACCCACTTTCTGTAAATACATCGTAGGTGGTATTCGACAAAGTGATGGGAATGTGATTTTGGTAGTGTGGGACTCCATGTCTGCCGTAGGCAAGCTCCATAGAGCAATCAGCCTGCTGATTGGCCGAGCACTGAAGGGACGCGTTCAGGATGGAGATTATAAACTACAGAAGTATGAAAGGCAAATGGAGACATACAGAGTTCAAAAGATTATATTTCTAATCTGGTATTAAATTCTATGAACAATCTGCTTTTCCCATGAGGCATGCAGCAACCTATATTTATGTAAATTCATTTATAAAGGGAAGATTTGAAGTGGTAAAGGAACTGGAATCTGCTGAAGGCTAATATCAAATACATTTGCAAACAGACCTTTGTTCAGTTTTCTGCACAGCTTCAGTACATGGCTGTTTATGTAAAAAAAAAAAAAAAAAAAAAGATCAATTCAGAGCCTGCTCACTGCAACAGTTATAATGGAGTCATGTTTTCAGGGTCCTTGTTTGCTGCTTGTTGCGTGTGATCTATCTCCACGAGTCAGCAGGTCACAAAGCTGTCAGAACGATCATTTAACAAGTTTAAACATGCTGCGTCAGGTCGTAGAGTCAACGTAACACAGACAAATGGTTTACTTAACAAGAAAAAAAATGTACATGAAGGTTAAAAAACGTGGATATCTTAAAACTCTTGTTGTCGCTAATTAATTAAGACAAATGATTTCCGGAAAGAATCTTGAATCCCACTGCGATTTGTGTTAATCATCGTTTTAAATTCCCCCAGTTGTTCCTTAAATATCTTTGTTAAACTGTTTGTTTTAATGTCAGCGACGTTCCTAAAATGGACATGTAATGAAGTGAAGTGGGAAAGAAAAGCTATATTAAAGCACAGCAGCCTGTCACAGTCATGAAAGATGGTGTAAAATGATGGTTTTATGTGAGGCCAGTGCCTGGGTGTTGGTTTGCTACCAGTCAGGAACAATAGAGGGCGTTTCCTGTTTGAATCAAAGCAGCTCTGCTACCAACTTCCTCTGATCACTGAGGGAGTGTGTGTGCGTGTGTGTGCGTGTGTGAAATAGACGAAAGAAGGATGACATAAGACATTCTTTGTTTCCCAATATAGGTACTTGTGTCTGCCTCATACAGCAGATGTATGTACTGAAGAGGCAGCAGGGAGCATCTCAAAAGTCATAGTCTTCCACATAAGAGCTGGTAGGGGTTGTGATCCTAATCAGCTCGCTCACTGCTATTGTGCGTAAATCAACAGGTGCTCCATACGTCATCATGTCCCACATCAGGCGGCACGTCAGCCAAAAACAGCACAGCAAAGACAATACGGGAGTGAGAGGTGAAAACACATGAGGCGAATGGTCTCATAAACGTAATTAGATTTTACAGGCTGCGTGCCAACTATATTTGACTTTGTTGGGGGGGAAGGGGCTCAGTTTGTGAAGCCCAGCCTTATTTTGAAGCTTTGTCTGACATCAATATGTCTTTAAAATGGAGCTATAGATGTAAACATGTTTAATTCTGCTGTAAATAAAAAATCTGCTTTTATAATGGATGTGTATGGGACTAACGGGGCTTTTGCAGCCACCCTCAAGTGGACACCCAAAGAACTGCAGGTTGTAGAACTTCAGCACCAGTGTTGCCGCTCGACATAGACGTGTAAGAGAACACAAAACCTCTGTCTAGCGTTCAGGTTGGGTTGTTTGTAGGGCCTATGGTATTAAGTAGATTCTATATTCAGAAGGACTTGTTGTAAAAAGGTTTTATTTCTATATTTTTTTATTCTTGATTTTTCTTTATATTCCTTCCAGTTACAGATTATAATACAAACAAATACTCAGGGTTCACATGAATGGCTAACACAGATGGATGCCATAGAGGGTTTTTTTCTCACCTATGAGATCTCTCCATCACACACTTCATAGATCTCTTCACTCTGCTGATAACAGTGAGCGTCAATCACAAAAAAGGGTCAATGTAAGAACAATATTAGCTTAGCCGAGTGCTCCACGTAAAGGCCTCAAGACGGGGTAACTTTTTCTCTGTTGCATTTTTGCCTTTCCATCAGCAGCATGTTTGCATTTGTGTGATTTATACAGTATACACACTGAGAGGCCGAAAGGAAACTTAACAGGGCCGGCAAGTTCCTGAAGATTAATCTGTTTACTCGTCACGTTAGCAAAGTGGGTGAAAGCGTTCCAGGTTGAATTCTTCTCTTTCATTGTGACAAACAGGTTTCGGGGGACTATAAGGAGATTTTCTGTCAGCAGGAAATGATTATGTATTAAACTTATTGTTCAGCAGCAGGCTAGTATTGTTGTCCTGTCAACGGGGTTGGACTTTGTCATTCTTAGGTTTGAATTCCTCCTTTGTGTTGTGTACAGGCCGGCAGAGGAAGTGTTTACATCCAGACAGTTCGTGTTGTCTACCATACATGGCTTGTCTTAACAACTACTCTGAGTCCTTTCTGGTGTGCTATTTATAAAATGATATATTATTCATGATAAATTATTAATGTTGAGAAAGTCTACTGAGAATCATATTTTACTGACACATTAATACCAATGGAGCTCCAGTGCTTTTGAATTATATGTATAAAAAAAGAGGATTAAAGCCATGGGAGCTGTAATTACTGTTTACTGTTGGCAGTGACCAATTTTGTGGAGCAATCAACTTTTGTGATGATGCTTCATGAAAGTAACTCGCTTGTTTGTTTACGTCTGCAGGGGCGGGGTTCATCTCCACTGTGAGAATAACAATTAGGACGAGAACGTTTGACCGATGTCCAAGAGGAGTGGATACGGTGGATGATGATGTTGGTCCTGCAGGGGTTTATGTTTTTGACATACCACATCTCCCTTCAGAGACAGCGAATGTGATGATCAGAGCTAAGGGGAAACAATGAGGACACCAGTGCAAATTAAGGGGAAGAACTCACATTCCTGCAAAAAGTTTCCAGGAAGACGGATGGGTATTTGTTTGGCCAGGTGTCACGCTCCGAAAGCTCAAACAAGGCTTTGAACTGAACCAGAACAATCAGACCTTCAACTGTCCCTCCTGGGATTTCAGTAATTTTTGAATAGAATGGCCCTGTCCATTTTTTTCTGCACCTGTGTGTTTTTCACTGGGAGATGATTGTGATTATTCATTTTTAAAGATTAAGTGCTGAAATAAAAAGAGAAAGAAAAGGAAACTCATATCCCTCCACAAAAAGTAATGAATGATTGTAAATAATGAATTTCACGAGATTTTTCTTGACACGCTTGTTAGAGGTTATTGATGATTTGGGTGTTGGCTGTGCAAGTCTAACTTAATTATTGCTTAAATGATTGCATAATATGCACTACATGGAGAAATGTTGTACAGCCAATCAGGGTATCAGTGATCAATCAGTGACAACATCCTATTGAGTTTCTGAAGATATTTCTCGTTATCATTAGAATCGCATTTGCAGGTTTGATTAAAAATATTCCAAAAATGTTTGATGGATTTCCATGAAATTTGGTACAGCCAAAGATTTCCCCCTCAGGATGAATTTGTATCTGTTTTCTATCTGCAGATTTTTCCTCGGCTGTCATTATCAGCTTAAAATGTTATTTGAAGGTTTTGTTAAATGTTTTAAATCTTTTAAAATTCATTTTCTTTCATTTAAGGGCCAAACAGCAAATCATGGCTCGCAAAGGTAAACATTATCTCTACTTACAGTGAGCATGTTAGCAGTGTCCTTGTTAGCATGTTAGCACACTATTGCTAGCCTTAAGCTTGAAGCTAAGACAGTCTGAAACCAAGATGTTGGAACAGGTAAATAAGCTAAAGTCTTTATTTAAACATGTACTTTTTTCTTTAAGACAAATAAACAAATAAACCTATAAAAAATAGGGCAAAAAGACAACAGGTATTTCTAACTACAAACAACTATGTGTAAGAATGTTACTAGATGCTCATTAAATCTCTGCAGCCTGAACTCCTCCCTATAAGCCGCTTATCTCTCACAGGTAATTTTCCAGCTTCTCAGAGCTGAACTTCTCGCCCTCGTGAGGTAATTTAATTCCCTGTTGTTCCAAGGTAATATGCAGTTCAGCCCATTGTGTCATAGAAAAATGTCAAAGGTCTGTTGCAGGAAATGCCTGACTGAAATAGATGAACATTATGGGGGATTTTAGACGGCTCCATTTCCTCCACGGACAAAGATGAGGAATATGAAGCTGTTCTTAATCGAAAGACAAAGCAATCTTTACATCTTTATTAACACACTGTTC
Organism: Symphodus melops; assembly: GCF_947650265.1. NCBI lineage: Eukaryota > Metazoa > Chordata > Actinopteri > Labriformes > Labridae > Symphodus > Symphodus melops. The sequence goes on along the minus strand of NC_136696.1, from coordinate 25,886,268 downwards.
TCTTTCTTATTAGCAAAAAACCCCAAAACAAATCACAGCAGTCTGTTTTCCATATCAGCTGTAAATGTGTTAAATCTCTGGTTGGATGACTAATTTAGACACCCCTAATCTTTGAACATCTTTACTTTCTTTTTAGGACACAAAGGCAGCACTGTCAATGACAGGAGATGATAGTATAGTGGGATGATTCTCCAGCATGTGATCACTAATCGCATTCATGGCAGACTGAAGGAGGGCAAGGACAAGATGCCCTGACCTGAATAATGTCATGTGAGAGAAAGCGGACCAGCTATCCCTTTTTTCACGATCAAGTCTGGGATTGTTTAGCTCCCAGTTTGAGATAATCATAAATAATAAAGATGAAACATTCATGTAGTTCGAAGCTCTTTTCTTTATTGTGTGAATTCAAGTCAAACATGGCGGTGTGGCTTGAGGATAACCTGGACTGTTTGTGAACCAGCATACACTCAAAGAACAAACGCCCTCAAACTCAAGGTTACCTTTCAAAACAGCTGCAGTCTAAAGAGTCAATCTAACCATGTTCGATCCATATTTTGACTTAAGGTTTACACCATTGTCACTGATTTCTGAAATTTTTTGCTCCAATGTTTTATAAGCATTAACCTCTAAAGTCTGTCTGAACAATCCTGTTCCTTCTCCAGCAGATAGACACAGGGCACCCACCGATCCACCGCTTTCTTTTGATCCGCACACACAACCCCAATCTCTTCAACAGAGACAAGCCGCTTTAGCACGGTGTCAGGAAACGTGACAAAAATAAGTTTCCAGGAAAACAAAAATCTTATGAGTAACAGCTTGATGGGCTGCACAAAGTCTTGGTTCCCGATTTGCAGCGTCGACAAGATGGTAAGGAAAAATAAAAACAGAAGTTAAATTTACTGCAGGTCTAAAACTTTTAATCAATCAAAATATTGGACGAATGTTTCAGCTCATAAATCTATAGTGAAGTTTGGTTTTGTGTTCACTGTTCCTGCATTAACTAGTTTAGTTTTCAACAATTAAATGTTGCATTCAAGCTGTTCCCATGTCACAACTTGAAACTCACTGACATTAGAAGAAAGACTTCCCAACTTGGGAACGGGGACCACCCAGAGAGCTTGTAAATGCAGAGTCTCTCTCTCTCTTTCTTTATACTATGTCACATGGCTGTGTCATAATTTACAGCCACTGAAGGTCGCTTGTATTTGTAGAAATGTTGATGTGGAGCTTCTGATGGAAAAGACGTTCAAGTATGAAGTTAGGGGCTGTCTAGAGTAGTTTAGTTTAATTAAAGGCAGTGGTTGAGCTTGTATGCTAAACTGTCATAAAATCAATAATTCTCGGGGAAAAGGGCATGTGGTACAAGCATGTAATGGTAGAAATATTTCACCATGAATTTAAAAAAAAAGAGTCTTTACAACCTGCAAGAATTTAACAAATATCTTGATTATAATTGTATCACCTTTGTGTCGACCTCACACTTTAGACCTGCAGGGCAAGCGCCAAGAAAAAGCCTTGAAGCTTTACACAGAGTCTTTCCTGGTCATTGAGTGGAAGTTTGAAGTGTGGTTGTGAGTCAGTGAAGAAGAGAATCAAGATGCAGGAGAGACAGAGATGAAGAGCAACATATCAGTGTATCGAAGTGTTTAAAAACGAGGAGATGACCACATATCTGAACATCTTTCTCCGTGGGAAAGTTTTAGAATTAAAAAAAAAACCTCTGTGAGCTGCTCTGAAGTGTCGTGGCGTTTGTGTGTGAGTGTGTTTGTGGGTCTTGCTGATTTACAGTGACCCCCCCCCCCTTCCAGACAAACATAAAGCCGGGCTCCATTGTAAACGCTGACCTCTCCTTTCTCTGCACAAACACTACGCTTCCCTCACTTCCTGTTACGCCTGCTACCAGCCTTCAGCAGAGTGCCCACCAAGTCTGTTTACAGTTTAAGCCATCTTTCATGCAGATCTTGTGCAGTTTAAGTACTGTCCAATATGCTGCACGTTTTTTTGTGTTTTTAATTGGAATGGACTTCCCTGTTAATGAAGGATTTCCCCAGGTGTATTGTATCGTACAACATCGTGTCATATTGTATTGCACCTTATTTTATCCTGCCAATCCAAATAAACCTACGTTTGAAGCTCACTCGTTATCTCTCACAGTCCTCCACTAAGGCCAGATCGCTGCCCTCAAATCTCCTCTCTGACAGGAAGCATCACAGGAAGTCCCAACCCATGGGTGCACAGGAGCCGACTGGAAAGAGACCCCAGGCCACGGGTGCGAGGCCCGGGTCCTGCTCCGTCATCCAACCAGAGGTGGAGGAATGCCGCTCTTTTTGTGTCCGAGTCAACATGAAGTCAATCTCTGCTGTAAATCCAACACAGCCTGTCTGCCTGTCCACACACAGACTGAAAAGCAAAGTCTGCTCAGCAAAACAAACCGTCTGATGGCTGTTGATTGTTAAAGACTCCCTTTCTCTTACCTGAGAGAGTTCCCTTGAAAATAAGGGCATGTATCAAACAAAGAAAAAAAAGAAAAGAAAACTTCTACCAGATGATTGCCAGCTATATATGGAGAAACTTTGGTGAGAGAGGATGGCGGCTGAGCTTTCTCCATGGGCACCTTTTTGAAATACAGAGGGTCAACTGCCAAGAGGCTGAGTGTGCCTTCAGTGACCATGGCAACCAGCGCTGGAAGGTAAAGCAGCTGGCGGTTGTAAAAGAGGTGTGTGTGTGTGTTATTTTGTTTTTGATAGTGCATGTGCCAAAAAATAATGTCACAATAACAGGAACAGTCTCAGAAAATTAGCACCCAATCATATTAATCTCTTAAACAGGCCGGGGTCTTGAAGTCCAATGTCAACAATGTCAAGTTAGTCAAAAATAGCTGCTGCCCAAAAACAGGTCCAAAGTTAAATGAGTTAAATCTGAGAGTGTGATTTGCCTTATGATAAACTCCTTTTTCAACCCATGTCAAGGAGCTACAGTGGACTAAAAGATTTAAAGAAATGACTAAACCAACATTAGATTACATTTCTGTATTGAGTATTTACATTTCCTCAAATGACATGACAGACAAAATGTTTATTGTTGCCATGGAAACACCAGATGTAACGTCAAAGGAAGCAGGTGCTGCTACTGAAAGCTGCCGTAGTGTTGCTGTATGTGCTGCTGCGATATAAACGTCATCTAAATGATGTCTGTAAACTCTCCTCAGGTCGATTTTCCCCCCGTTCGTCTTGACTATGTTCAACACCGAGTTGATTTTTACCTGGGGGGGTCGCAGTAGAGGACAGAATCCCTCCCGTGATTCCCCGGCAGCCTCAACATTATCTTTTGTTATTGTTTCGATTGAGAAGCCCCTTGCAGTGGATTTGACATACTGTGTGTTTAATCCAAAAGATTCTATAATGCAAAACCAACACCAAATTTGGACGATAAAAGACCTTGTGTAAATTCCTCTTTGCAGCTTTCATAGGAGGGACAGATTGGTATTTAAAGTGCAGAATTTGTGTCATGAAAATACACAAGCAACATAAATAGAGCCCTTTCCATGTCTCGTCTCCATGCATGTTGTATTCATCTTACCTCCTCCTCTCACTGGCGATGATGCATTGTGGATCCTGGTAAATTTCAAGACGTCCTCAAAGATGGCAAGGTCGTGACTCACCAGCCGATTACACACCGAGCAAACCTCCACAAAGCACCAGGCCCAATCATGGAGCCTACATGTGGGAATGAAGGAGGGAGGATGTAGAGCCCTGCAGAGGAAGTGTTCAGGAGTGTGGAGGTCACACTTCAGGCCGGTGAAGAGGGGAGGCCACACAAAATGAATTCCATGTTTACTTAAGTAGCTAATCAGAGCCACAGTCAGGCAATCAGAGAGAGAGACGGACGGCAACGCTTAAATACCAACAAACACCGTCAGTGACGTGAAGCCTGCTGGGTATGAAATGGATTTGAAGTGAAGTACCTCTGTGATTCATGGGAATATAAAGAGGTTAGACTGGACTGCTGTGAATCATTTCTTTTCCTGCAGCATTTAGAACGTTCATCTGGTCCGTCAAGTTTTTTTTTTTTAACTTATTATTGTTTCTAACCTCGGTCGATTCCTTACATGTGATAATAACTTAGAAACTCACTGGAGACAAAAAGGGGGAAGATTTACCAAAGAAGCAGCCAATTTCTTCTGCTGTTTCAAAATGTGGTTAGACTCCAAAAATGTTAAACACTACACATCCCAAAATGCATTGTGTGTTAAAGACCTTTGCCTTTCACAAGCTCAGATAGTGTCTTAAGAAATGAAACTGTCAGAAGAACCACTCCACCTTACTTACACTTGACTCTTGATCAGTAGATCGGGGTTAGAGTTCCATAAAAGTTCTTTCACTAATATGTTTGTAATCTAACCCATTATGTTTTCCATGCTGGTTACCTAACAGCTCAGTTATCTAACTTTGTCTATACAGAGGTTTTTTGTTGGGTTCCAATCTTATTTTCCAGACAGGTAAAGTGAAATACAGACTTGTGTCCCAATTTAAACAGTCTCATACAGTCAGTACAAAAAGATGGACGTTTAAAATTCCCAGAAGTGAAGCCAACACATGCGGTGACATGACTTTGTTAATGTGCAACAGTAGAGGAGGGAGGGTGAGAGGAGATGTATCACTATAACTGTGAGTGTCTGCTAACCCAAACTGACTTGTACATTGTGGACACCTGAGAGAGGTTTCCTTTTTATCAACATGTTAGATATGTTTGGTAAGTTAAAGGGGAAGGACATCAAAAGCTGACCTCCACTGCACACACGGTGGGTGTTCAGGCTTCCCTTTATAACAGTAGGAGGTGGAGAAACGTCCATTTTAGAACGGACTGAGATCATCTGTACCGCCTGTGTCTGTCTGAGCGGCGACATGCGTCTCCACCTTTTTTGTAATGAGAGGCTGAGTGACAGAGCAGCATCAAAGAGCACCTGTCAGACAGCAAACAACCTGAGCCACGCAAAACAGTGTTAATAAAGAGGACAATTACCATCAACGCCAACATTAAATAGTGTGTTGACAGAAAGTATTAGTTTTTGATTTCATTTGAGTTGGTGAACACCTTATGTACAATAATGTAAGAAACCACATAACACAGATCACGTTTCATACAGCAGCCAGCAGATTTACACAAACACACCTACACGCTCTCACTTTCCCCGTTTGCTCTCTTGAAGCTAGCCTGGCAGCAGGGACACTTTACTGCTCGTTGGGGCCTTTTATGAAATGATTCATGCCTCTTTGACAACATGGCACTCCGAATCTGCTTTCATTAAGGCAATTAAGCCCAAGGCCCTTGAACTACTTTGACAAGTCCCAACTCGTCCAGTTTAAATGCAAATGTGGCTGTTGAAGGGAGGCCAATACATGAGCGTCATTTGATTTGGCCCACATCAGTCCATCTATCTGCCAACAAATTGTAAAGAGAAGGTTGCATGTATTGATGCATCAATGATTGATTTTGGCTCCTGGCGGAATCATAAAATATACATAATCCGGTTCGTTCACTGCTGGGTGTGTTGTGGGAACACCATCAACTAAAAACTAATCACAGAATTTTGGCAGCTGCAAAGAAAAGATGTATGCATGACCTGAAAACTGAGGACAAAATAGAAGTGTTCGCATGTTGCTTAAACAGTAAGTTTTCCTGATAATGAACCTTTTTCTCACTTATGGGAACTTGGGAATAGCTTTCAATTGATTGGTTGCTTTATTGTTGAAATGTTGGAGCCAAGTGTGTTCGTTGGAAATTTAACCTCAGGTGACAATTGTGCTTTTGTCACATGCATGAATATGTAAGGGGAGTGCACAAGGGAAATAAAATACTCACCTCATTGCCCTGCTAAGCATTTGACAATAAATATACAAAAAGGAAGGAAAAGCGAACTTTTCATTAAAAAACATCTTAATTGAACCAATTTAATGTGTTTCTGATTGATGCACCCTTTTAAGTGTGTCCTTAGACACTGGTCATGAGGTCAGCCACTTAAAGAAATGCTAATGAAGATAAGCTGATTAAAGAATCCCTGAGTTCAGTGAAAGCTGATGAAATGGGTTCATTTGGTCTTTTTTGTTGCTGCTGGTGAAAGCTGCCCAACCTGATAAATCATACATGCACTTTCTTTCACGTCATGTCTTCCTGACTCTTATCGCACTGCTTCCTTTTAAAAGTCTGTGCACAAAGATATGGGGTACAGTCAAGGTTGGAGAAAAATAACACAGCACAGTCTGCATCAACATGTACAGTACGTAAACAGTCATCCGTGCAGATTTCAGTTTTTCATTGACAGGACTGGAACAACAGCAGATAGCAAATTATGGTTTACTCAAGCTGCCCAGTCATCGTAACTCGGAGGGCTGAACAAAGACACGTTTGCAGTCGGTCTAATTGTCATTTTGGTGCGTGTAATTATTGTTGTCTGCAAACACACTTGTGTGCTGGCAAGTCTTTGAATTGTTGATGTGCTGCAGGGAGAAGAGGGTAAAAATTACCTGAGTCTGCAGGCCTGCAGTGAAGGAAGCACCGTGTCATGACAGAAGAATTTTCACTGCAAATTCTTTCTATTAATTTCCAAAGAATGAAGAAATCCGTATTATGAATCCTCTGTGTCATTTAGGCAGCCGTGGTTCAGTTAGTAGAGTCTGTCGTCTCTAAACCGGAAGGTCGTGGGTTCGATCCCCGCGGAGTGTGAATGGGATAAGTTAATACTATGAGTGTGTAGGTGTGACCTGCAGGGTAAAAACGTTTTGAGTAGTCAGAAGACTAAACAAGTGTTACACAAGCTAAATCCATTTACCATTGAATTTAAGAGAATTGTATTGTCTTTTTGAAGATATGAAGTTTTTCTGAAGCTGTCACGATTCCTCAAGAATTTGAGTTTTTCAACCTGTTGCTTCAAAGTTCTTGGGGGGAGGGAGGGGGGGACTACACAGAGAAAAATTATTTTAAAAAAAAGTCTTAATTTCTATTTATGGTAGAAGGACAACACTCAGAAGACTTTAATATAAAAGTCTGTATACTGTCCAAACACAGAGGACAATAGCCAACATTTATGGAAGGTGAAAAATATATCAATTAATAGAACATTATTACCCCGAAGAATAATCCTAAAATACCCACAAATGTAAAACTGTGGTGCATATTCACATGTAAAAGAAGACTCACTACAGGAGCCCTCCATGGTCTAAGTCCACCTCTAGTCTGTTTGTAGCTGATGTTGGTTGTGCATGTCATGTTTGAATTAAAATATCAATAGAGACGCCATTATCTGTATCTGTTCAACCCCAAAATGATCTGTATTCAGATATTAATAATTGAGTGTGGATTATATCCAAAGTTATTCTGGCAACAACAACAGCCTGATAACATAGATGCCCTAAGAAGGCCTCAGCTCTGAATCCTCTGCATCCAGCAAACTCTGGTATTCAACATTCCTTCCTTTAAATTTTCCAACAACTTAAGACTCGATTTGCATTAGAATATCAGCCCCACGAAATGCCCCCTTTTTATTCGCACTCGGTGCGTGCCTGATGGGGAGAGAGAACATGCTCGAAGCACCATAATCGTCCCCCATTCCATCAACAAGTGTGAGGCACCGGTGCAACATTGTTCACATTGTAAGATCTCTGGCCTTTCATGCTTGCTGGAGTTACTTAGTGGCTGGAAGCGATGAAGGAGGACGAGGAGGTCGAGGGATGGGGTGAGGGGGGGGGGGGTTTAAGCAATTAGTGTGTGAAATAGATATCCTCTTCTTTTCCAAGAGGCAGCCTCACTCTGCCCTGAGTACAAAGTGTTAGTCTGTCAGCAGGACCCTGACAAGGGGAGAGTGCTCGCTGTTGTTTGTGCTTACCTGGCGACCATGTGGTCTGATTATACGCTGCACTGACTGGAAGCGGGCTCCGTGTTCGCTGTGTCATTTCTTTCAGGTGACTCAGAACTTTCAGGAATCTATGAAAGTCAATTCTGTGCTTTTTGGCAGCTTCAGGTTTCATTCTTGTGATTTTAGCAGCAACGCCCTCCTGCAGGAGTCTGTTCAACAACTTTACATAAATGACCAATGCTCGGCACAAACAAACTGAATATAGCATAGTATTAGTGTTTATTATACAAGTTGAAACTTACAATTCACTTTATAATAGCTTTTGTGTTAAAGCATAGTGTACACAGTGATAGACCAAATATTTGTGCTACTTTTGCCCCGAATATACCCGATGCTGGATCAGATCAGTTGCACATGGACAATATTGCCTCGGATTGCAACCAGTCATAATAAAACCTATAAAATACAATAACAAGACAAATAAATATGTTTTTCTTTCAGCTGCTTTTTTTCCATCAAGATGTTTTTACAAATGGTGTCATAAGAATAGGGATGTGTACAATGGAAGCCCGAAGCGGACATAAATCTATACAATTAATTGACTGCAATTCGCCTTTCTGGTTGTTTTCGAGAGATCTTCACTCATCATTTTGTGCACAAAACAAACCTAGAAATAGGCAGTAAAACAACAGCATGCCATTCTGCCAGAGGTTTTAGCCTATCACAGTGATTAGACTGTTGTTTGGTTTTCTAAACAGCCAGAAAATGATCCTGGTATTGAGACAAAACAAGGTTTTTATCTCCAGGAAAATGGAAAACAAATTGTTAAGAAACAAATGGAATTCACTGATCACAGGTAAATCAGCTTAATCTTAAAATCCATCCATAAATAATCTATACCGCTTCACCCATCTGGGGTTGGTGGGCTGGCTGGAGGCGGGGAAACTAATTGTTATTGCTATAAAACGGTATAAATAAATGTAGTCATGCATGTCTGCTCTGGACCTGCTACAGTGATATATTTACAGTGTTTCTGAAAGAAATACACAATTTAAAACGATTTCAATCTACAGTTAGCTCTTTGTTTTAATATAAAACATTGTTAATAGATGTGTAAGTGTGTACGGAGAAGTGCAGTTCATAAATAGCTTGACAACTCAAGATAGGACAGGAGGAGCATACATTCAACATTATGAAGAAATCAACACAAAAACACATAATTATAACTAAGCCTGCTACACCTCAGACATGCGAAGGCAATCGTCTTTTAGGGCAAAAAATCTACACTTAAACATCGGTAAGCCAGCTGTCATGAACAATAGTGGGTGTCTTGCCGACAGTTGTAGGAGAAGGAAGGTTTTGAATTCCAGCTGCGATCCCTTTTGTGATTTTTGCGCCTTGAAACTGAAAAAAAGTCAATTTGATCTGTAAATAAAATGGCCTAAAACCTCCACATTTATAAAGCTGGTGAAACAGAACGTTTGGAAATATTGTTGTTGAACTTTGTTGTTTTTTTTAATCAGTGAATTGCCTCAAAGCAAAGGAAGTTAAAATAAATTGGTTTCTCAATAAGAGCCCTCTGGTAATATTTCACACCTTAAGACATGCTGAGGGCAAAGGTCAGGAAAGCCATCCGTCATAAGGAAAGGTGATTGATGAAAACGCTCCTGTGTTAAAGGTTAAAGGGTGCAAAGGGTACAGTCTTTGAATGACATACTACACATTTAGAAAGCTCTTACACGTTTCCAAGACTAAACAGCAGAAGTGATGAAGACGATCAATCAATATGTTGTGTAACTCCAGGAAGATGAGTCTGAGGCTTCATGAAAGCTCTCCAGATATCTGTTGTTGCTCAGAAAAATAATGTTGCGCTCTTGGGCACAAGGCAGTGACGACGACACATGACGAGCACAAAGAGGTGCCAGTAGTGCGCACAGAAACTTTAAATTGCAGGTTCAACTGGGTTGTTCAAACGTCTGTGTCCAGTGGGGGAGGGAAGTCGAGACACGGCGACAGCGAGTCCTGACTGTGTGTGGAGCTAATCCCAGTGTCTGAGTCCGTGTCCGTAGCGTCTAAAGGGGACAGGCTGTGTTTGAGTTTCACTGCCTGCGAGACGCTGCACTGAGTCTCACTTTTCACAGGGACAGGACTGGACTGCTCTTCGTCTCCTTTGTCTGCGATTTGCAATGAGTTCAGATGGGCTGCCAGCTGCCAGCACTCCTGATCCTTGGAGACCAGGGTCATCTCAAAGTTCTTCAGCTGCTTGTCTATCTCAGCAGCTTGGTTGTGAAGGGAAACACCAGTGAACAGGCTGTGCTTCAGCTCATCCTGCAGCCGCTCGAGTTCAGCAGTGTAGAACAATTCGTCCGTCTCCATTGGAGACCAGGAAGCAGCTGCAGCTCCTTCTTGTTCAGAGTCCTCATATTGGCTCAGGGGGAAGTTGGCCCTCCTGAGTTCAGCATCGATATCCTTAGACAGCTGTAGGATTAGTTCCTGGTGTCTCTGAACCTGTAGCTCCAGCTGTTCCACCCCATCGCTGGTGTACAGATACTCCTGCAGCTGATCATCAAAGTGCGCCTCCAAACTCTGACCACAAGCCTGAGTCGGTGAACTCTCAGACTCAGCTTCTCTCTGCGTTTGTAGATCGATATGCTCGAGCTCCAAGTCCAGCTCCCTCATGCGCTGGATCTGCTCTCGGATGGTGTGGTCCTGGTTGAGGATGAGCTGCACCATCCGGTCGACCTCGTCTGCACCCAGCGAGCTCTTACTTTCCTTGTGCAGCTTTTCCAGCTTTCGGAAAGCTTTCTTCACCAAGCGTTTCTGCCTCTCCACCGGCACAGCCTGGGTGTGCTGAGGGCGACCGTTTTCCAGTCGTTTTGGCCGAGCACCCCTGGACTTTGCAACCTTCTTGGAGGGCTGAGGCACAAAATCGCTGGTTTTGATAAGTATGAACTTGATGAAGGGCCTCTGGTCGCCCCAGGCATACCAGAGTCTCAGGATTCGGGTTAGAGGAGGCAAGGCTCTTTCGAAACCCTTCCACCGCTCCACCAGACAGAAGTCTTTGGGTTCCCCGTGCAGGAGCCGCTTGCTCTCTGGGATTGACTTGTGATCCTCCAGAAGCGCTTGAATCAAATCCGCACATGTCGTGTGCTTTGTTACTCCACAGACAACTTTCTCCTCATTGCCGACTGTCACCTGAATCTCCTTTCCCACCACAGGCTCGGCATCTTTTGTCCTGGGGAAGACAGAAGAAAAACAACCTTATTTAGTGATGGTGGCTTGGGAGTGAAACATTGGGAAGCCTTAACAAAAGTTTTATCTGTTCCCCCAGATGTAGTTTGAGGGAGGTGAAAAAAATCTCTCAGTATCATCTAATGGTCAAAGTGTAAATATTGAAACCAAGACTCAGTAGGTTTTTGTTCTTCCATTTTTCCATCGCAGGACTTCTTTTTGTTATGTTATGTTTATCTAGACGTGTGAGGTGCATGACTATAATCTGGACAAACACACTTGCTAAGAACTTAGTTTTTGCAGTGTCGATCAACATGCCCATTTGAAGCATGTTAAAATGATGCCAACAACAATCAGAGCGCCTCTTTGCCTCATTAAACTCAAATACAATTAAGGAACTTGTTGCAAATTTCTAAATCTCGCTGTTTTGACAAAGCTGAAATGATGCAATGATGACGCCTCCGTTGAAAAAGTAACCAATGATTTAGCGTGACCATGTGAGATTAAGAACAAGGTTAACAAAATGAACAAAAAGTTGAGAAGCTTTGCATGAGAAGATTTCCCGTCACTGTATTTTAAGTAGCATATTTTCTTAAGCAGTTCTGTTTTTGATGCCTTTACTTTAGATCAGTGAGCAGAAAAGTACATTGGCTCATTTGGTGCTCCCAGCTTTGATTTTATTAGACTGCTACTCATCAGAGATGATCACTTAATGGTTTGATTCTGAGCTATTTCACCCCCGGGCCCTCATTACCTTTCATCTGGATGGTCAAACTCGCTCAAGAATTGACCTCTGATGGGCCGACGATATCCATTTCTTACATGCTTAATGGACCACCGGTAATATCCAGGACCTAATATGCAGTCATTAAATGATCGGCACCGGCAATGCAGACATCGACAACACAGAGAAGTAATCGAATAAGTAGATGCCATCACCAGACATTTCAATTAGATTTGATGATAAAGACTGATGCATCATATCATCATTTATAAAGAAGATATCAGATAACTGGAAGCAGAAGTTTTCCTAAATGTCAAGTTTCAGCCTCAGTGCTTAAATAAAGGCTTCTCTTTAATTCTATAGTATATCTGGTGTCATCATGCTTTCGGATAGTTAAAGCCAAAAGAAACCAGAAAAGCATATGACCCCGTAAAAGCAGCAACAAACAAAGCAGGAGCTCCTCCTCCAACGCTGAGGAGCGGACTTATTATGGGGGTTGAAGGAATGTCGGTCTCTGGCAAACAGGCATTTATTCAGGATACTGTTTACAGTAATAAATCAGAATAACGTGCGAGCAATCCTGTTCAATCTCAAGTTTGGTCCAAAGTGTGCAAAACTGATCGGTAGCAGACTGTGAGGGAGCTCAGCTTCACGTGTTCACGTTATTTGATGAAAACCAAAAGTTTTTCAAACAAGAAATGATGAAACTTTTCTGTGAATTTCACAGTTCCTGATAAAGACTCTGGTGTAGCCTCCACCCCACAACCTAAACCATCCTTTATGCTTTAATGGATTTGTGCACAAAAGCCTTGGCTTCAACAAATGTTTGTTTAAAATCAAATAGTAGATGTTCAGCCTCTCGGTACTTATTTCTGGTTTTGTCGTTTTCAGATCCAAACTTTGCATCATGTAGCTGCAGTATCTTTTTGTTCTCAGATAACCTTTGTTGACTGCAGCCCACATTAACCACGAAGGTACGCATCGTCTGAAGATGAAACAGATATGACCCGCCTGGAGACCAACACCAGCAAGTAAGATATAATAAGTACCGTTCAAAGAGCAGAACTGAAACGCTGCTTTATCTCACACATTTTACAGATTCTGCAGACTGATAGCACCAGCGTTTTGGTTCCCACACTGCATGAAAAACACACAACCAGAGCATTGTGTAAACTGGCGTTGAATGAGGTCTCAGGAATGCGATACGTACGCAACAATGCAACAGGTTGGTTAATGGTTATAGAGACCCTCGGAGACAAGCGGAGCAAAGCAAACACCTGCGCTATGTGCAAGCCAAACAAATCCTGCACGCCCCCGGCATTCAGAAACACGGACCGTGACGACTATGACCTCAGAGTTTCCAACTTCAACCCACTCAGGAAACCCTGCAAACACTGCTGATGCACAGGGGAGGAAACAGCGGGTGGACAGCCTTTAGGCCGTGCATCATTATATTTCTATAGATATATATGTCCCTTCATAGTAATAATTAAAAAATGATTCACATTTTTCTGCTCATTTAGTACCTAAAGCCCCCCGAGGGGTCAACAAATATGAAAAACTAAAAGATGATCAGAATGGGGAAGAGGATAACAATGAGAATCAATGTTTCTGACTTTTTAGCTTTTTCCGGTAGTTAAGGTTACATTCACTGGTTTACGAGCAAATAAATACCATTTATTGATCTTGTTTATTTTATTCAGTACACTATTTGATAAACTTTGAGGGACATTAAAAAGATGCTATTTGTGACATTGTCTTGTGTCCAAGCCAAATGTCTCCTAAAGCAACTTACTAACGATTATCTACACATTTGCATTTAACAGTTTAAGTACCACAACTGCAAGACAATGATAATTTTCTTTCACGTTACAAACAATATTGTGAATAGTAATTGATACAAGACCTTCTTGAAATAAGTCTTTAAATGTAGCACCACCTAAAACAACATGCAACATTTAAAGGCTGCGTTCAAACACAGCAAACGTTGTTTAAACTTCTTTGTCTGTATCATTGTTTCGCACATAATTGTACTTCAAATCAGAAGAATGAATGACTCCAATTTATGGAAACCCCTGGCCAAAAAAACAAAACCGAACCAGGGGTTTGGGTTTCCTGCTGCAGATGAAGAAATAAAGGAGAGAAAAAAGAGAACAGGACAGGAGGGAAGAAGGGATAACGAGAGAAACATGAAGTTTGTAGGACAGATGTTTGTTAGGCGTTAGAACAGGAATATCTGTACTTAATCAGTGCATGGTGATGTCTGATCCATGGCCTCAGCTGTGCAGGAAGAGGTTACAGCGAAGCAGGGAAACACCTGTATTTGTCCCAGGCCACAATCACCAGCGCTCACACGCAACATCCTGCCACCAGCGCTCAATAGACAGATGGAGGAAAGGGAAGATGAATTCCATAGCGGTCAAAGCAAATCTGTTTAGTAAAACTCCCCTCTAATGTGAAGTTAGTGTTGACAAATCTATGACCATGGCTGGATTATCCTGATTTCTATGATCTGAAATAGATATTTACTGTTCTTATATTAAAATTTGAAGCTCATGCTCATGTTGAGATTTTCCCAGGGAGTACGAGTGTTTCTCCAGTCCGTCTACTCGTTCATCAACTTGAGTTGAGTTGAATCCAGCTCGTTGAACCAGAGGAATGTGTCCCTCTCCAAACTCAAACCTCCACTTTTGAGAAGGAATTGACTGGAAAACTTCAGCTGCAAGAAACAGGAAAGCAGAGTGCTCACGAATGCCTCTTTGTTTTCTTTGTTTTTTTTCAATACATTATTCATCAAAATAAAATGATCAGTTTAAAGAATAGCTCTGGAAGACATTTTTTGTTTTCAACAGCTGTTGCCAACAACCTCAGAGGCATTTAACTCAAAGTCGCAATTTATCAGGGTCACACGTTAAACTGTAACAGCCTCTCTTGTTCATGAGCTGATTCACAAGTTTACAAGTTTGTGGTTTGTATCTGTCATGATTTAGCTTACCATTTAGCTTTTAATTGTTGGTGAGTGTTTGTGTGTGCGTGTGTGTGTGTGTGTGTGTGTGTGTGTGTGTGTGTGTGCGAGAGAGAGAGAGAGAGATGAGCATTTCTTACTGTTTGTATTTGAGCCTTGTACATCAGACAACTGAACTACACACAGATCTGTTGTCTTCGCCTCATTTGTGGGAGTTTTCAAGGGAAGAAGAGAGAGTAGATAATTGTGACCGCTCCATCACGAGCGCTCAGGTCGTACTTGACGACATCACTATAAAGTGTGAGCACATCATTCGTGAGCCTTTATCGTGCGTTGTAAACAATTAACTCATACAGCGTGACATGAAATTCCACCACAACTTTTATACACCTGCACAGTGTATGCTTGACCTTTGGCAGAAAGTCAAAACGAACACTACACTACTTTAACCCCATGAGACAGTGAGGTGGAAAAAGCTTCTTCTTTTTTCGGATTAACATTTTGATAAGACCGGCAGAATATGTGTCTGGGAATACCAAAGAGAAACTCACTCTCGTCAAGTCCCCACCTAGATAAAGACAAATACTGCACGCATTATTGGGCTGATTGCATCGCAGCTAATATGCTCATGAGGGCTGTCACTTTAGGTGCCGTTTGATATTCATGGTTTGGGATTAAGAGGTGGTTGCAGGATGCATCAAATGAGGGTGCCCTCATAAATCAAGGCTTCAGACTGGCACTGGTTTTATGACGAACTTAACACCCCCTGATTGAAAATCTGCCAATAGAATAACAAACATATGATGAGTACTAGACACATTCAAAAAGCACGTGTCATAGAGGGCGTCGATGCTGTGCAGGGAACAACACAGGAGAGTCAGAAATCAACATTCAACACTTGAGTGAATCCGGGAAACCTGAGCGGACCAGCTTGACCTCAGTTTGAACTTCCAACCAGAGAAAGCCAGAGAGACATCAGACACGTGGGAGGAAACCGCATTTAAATGATCTGAACTTTCAGCAACGGTATCTGAGCGTTCCAGCTCCACCAAGGTGGCATGGCACTCTTCCATCATAACACTCATAATGACCACCTTCGGGACTTTAACAATTCCCTCTTTGTCGTAAAATTTGCAAGCTGCAAGTTACCACGATGACTGCATGCTGGTGGTTTGAACATGTCGTAACAAATGACAGAATTATAGCTCTGCAGCGTCTCAGCTTGTTTTCTCAGATTGGTAGCGATATGATGAGTGGATGCTAATATTGCACAGAAACAAAGCTTTGAGTATCAGCAAATACATCCTGTAGCAACTGCTGTCAGCAAGCTCTGACTTTCCTGCTCCGACATGGAAGTTTTATTACCCTCTGATTATTCAGGTTTTGACAAAATGATAGGTTTGCCATTTGAAGGAATAATGCATTTTTTTCTTGGTAATAGCTGCTTTGCTTTGTTTATGTAAAAGTTATTCCGACATTTAAGATCATCCATCTGATTCTTGTGGCTGCTCCTATACAATGAAAATCCTTGTGTGTGTAGCGGCGCTCACAACAAATCAAAACCCAGAATCTCATGCTGATGCTGCTCTGACAGGCTTTACGTTGGCACAACAGCTTTACGCTACATGTCGGCATGCTTACATCCCTAATGGAAATGCTAACATGCTAATGAATAGCAAGTTGGATTGGATCTACTGAGGCACCATTTAGCAAGTTAGCGTACCTAATTAGCTACAACTCTAAGCTAAGGCTGATCAGAATACCAGTTTTGCAGGCTTATGGTTATAAAACAAATGTTACAATTTTAAAAAATGAAAAAAAGCGCCCTACAAACAGCTGTATTCTGAGGGTAAAGTCGACCTTTTTATGCTGATTCACCCTTCTAAAACTCACATAAAGCGCTGCAAAGCTGGATGCCCTCGCTAAATGTGGGCAAAGATTTAGCTCACGAGGTAAACGTATGTCAGAGAAATCACAGGATACGAGGAAACAAGTCCTTGTGACAACCATAGAAGAGTTAAAGTCGTGTGTGGACGTCAGTTTGTACCCATCCTGAATGCTCTGCCAGAATGACACAGCTCATTAAAGACCAACGACCTTTGCATTGTTTTTCCTTAACATAAATGTTAATGACATCAGGCCATAAGATAAAACATCAGGTTAGCATTTGCTGAACTAATAACAAGCAGCTTTACTGTCCTGCTCTGAGATAGCCCCCTTTTTTCTGTGAGGAAAATATTTCTTTCTCTGTCATACGGTGTATCATACAGAGGACAATCATCCAATTTATCTGACGTTAAAGGCTCATTCTGCTATTTTTAAACCTGGGAATTAAACCATGTCTTTTACATATGTTTTGGTTAAGTCCCTGACAGGTACAGGTTGTGAAATATAAAATTGCTTCAACTAGCAGATTTTTCATTTGTTTTCATTGAGGAGAGAGCGTTTGCAGCAGCAGGGGGCCGTCCAAATAAAAAGCGCAGCAGCCTGCGTCTTTTCTCTGAGTGCTCCGCCTACAGCCGCTCTGAGCACATCAAGTAAAAAAATCTAATCGCTTTTATTCTCAGCACACAACACTGCATGAACAACCAGATTATCTGCCCCGTAAATGCTGTTGAATTCCCGGGAATGTCTAAGATGCTCGTCTGCAAACGCTTCATGTGAGCGCTCCCACTTTTCTCCCGGTAAAAAAAACACTAGGTGAAGACAGGGACTTACTTGTCCCCCGCTCCTTTTGTCCGTTTGCTTTCTTTTTTTGTGCTTAACTGATACTATGTTGGATCATGCTAAACTTTTAAAGACAAGAAGTCCCACAATAACACTAACCAACTAACCAACCGATTAAGGCAGCGGTAAACCAGCGACACTCCTGTATTCTTCACGATAAAGCCACTCCTTTTGCTACCAAAGCCTGATTCTGATTAAAAAAAAATAAATAAAATAAATCTTATAGACAACTTCAACAAAAGAGATCCTTCAGAGATCAACTTTTTCCTTAGGCACTTAAGCGTCAGAAAAACAAGCTATTAAAGAGGGTGTACTCTAAACCATGTAAATAAAGTGCCCTTGGATTTCTCTCTCACAATAACATAGATATATCAGGCTTTGGAAGTGTAAATACTGCCTTTATAGTGGCTTATTTAGATAGAAGAAACACAAGTAAACAGAGAGTAGATTCTGGTTGCTGGACAGGAGGCACTTCCTCTCGCTCTTATCTCAAAAAGGATGAGGGATGGGCGAGGAAAAAAAAACATCACTTTTCACTGAATCTGGATATGTTGATCTCTGGGATGACTCCCGCTCTGATAGGCATCTCTGAGCAGAGACACAACACACCCCTTCCCCTTATCTCCCCCCCCCCTGTCTTCCTCTAGGAAACCACCCACCCGCCCTTTATCCCCCCCGCGATTCACCAAATAGGCTTTTGCTCAGTGAAAATAAATGTCTTATTCTCTATGAACACAATTGATCCATTCAAACTGCTTTTTCGGAGGCCAGCTATATTGGCGCAAAGCCAAACCGTGCTGTCTGCTGGCATGTTGTTTCTGTGGCAGAAGAGAAGGATTAAATGGAAGTTGTCATTGCTCTGGCCACATGTGTCACCGACTGGCAACTATTACACTTCAAGTCATTTGAGGCCTTAAAGTGCTGTTTCACCACCACAGCAGCTTGACGCACGCACAGGACTCTGCAGCGAGTGACGCACTCGGGTTCTTTGAAGTAAAAGAGAATGAAACACATTTTGTCAGCTGCAATTATCAGTTTAATTCTGAAAGTTTTGATGTTTCAACCGACTGATAAAGAGCTTATGTGGAGCTGCAAACATCCGCTTGAATGTCTCAGGAGCTGCTCTGAAATCAAGTGTGTGACATATATACAGATCTAAACACTCGAGGTAATTATAGGTGCCGCAATGGTAATTACTACACAACATGAAAAAATAATAAGACATCCACAGGAGACAGCCTGAGTCAGACTGTTTGAAGTGATCAAAGATAATTCATCTCAGCTCTGTGTGTGTGTGTGTGTGTGTGTGTGTGTGTGTGTGTGTGTGTGCGTGATGTTAAAATCCATCCATTCTGCTCCTGGTGCCACTGTCAAACGGCAATTTAGCATAAAAGCCAGTTTTATTTCTGAACTTAATCCAAAGCGTTCTGCTTGTTTAGGTGCTAAGTCAGAGTCTTAATAAGTAAAACTAATGAAAATAGCTCTTAACCCACAATTAAAGCCTTCCTGATCCTGGTTTTGGCAACATAAACTCTGTCTGCTCGCTGCGAGGGGATTGGATCATGACCTAGATACTCCTTTAAAAAAAAGAAAATAAACAAGACAAACTCTGTTTAACTCTGCACAACAAAAGTCTGCAGTCAACAACTCTAAATAGAATTTGTGCACCCGTAATGGAGGACAGCTTGTGGCTCTGCAAATCTAATGTTCCCACCTTTTTTAAAGCTGAGGATCTCAGCTGCTGCACATACAGTACAGAGGCACATCAAAAGGCCAAGCGAGCCACTCAGGGAAACTACAGCAGCAATTTATATGAGTGTTGATGACAAGACGACTTTGTAGCTGAAGTCTGAATGTTCTTTGGTTGTGTTGTCCCCCATGAAACACGCATTCAAAGTTACACCTTGGTTGTAATTACAGAGCAGGAGAAGGTGAGAGCTCTTATAATTTGAAGTACAGTGAGGTTGTCAAAGTTTTTGATGCTTAGAGACTTTTCATAGTCACCTGTTTTAAAGTGATGATGAGCTTAAAAATAAGAAAAGATCTTCAGTTTTCCTTTTTATCTATTTTTTAACCCAAAGCATCTGAAGCAAGACAGTGTGCAGGAGTTTGCCTTCATTGTTCAGGAGTAGAAAAAAAGACACTTACCCAATACTGTGCATTTGTTGACATACTCTTAAAAGGTATGGATATCACTTTAAAAAATCTGGTTTCTTAAAACAATGCTGTTCAGTATGTTAAACTTTGACAGAAATAAGTGAAACCTTATTAAGTCACATCTTACTCTGACTTTAACATTGAAGAATGAAGAACTGGTGCAATGTCATTTACAAAGGCTTCATTCTGAAGTTGGAAAGAAAAGGATCCTTTCATTTTTGCAAGTGGCAAACGTTCAACTGTCCTCCAGATAGTGTAGACATCTTCAAGAAACACCAACTTGGACATGAACAGACTGACCTGAACAGCTTCAGGAATTCTGTGTGCTGCGTTATCTTGCTTTAAAGCAACAGTAAAGGTCCATTACACGGTTATTTCCATTAAATGACTGACTAACGTGTCCCTTACTCTAATAAGTTCATAACTGAACCCTTTTCCTAACTTTATACATTCGAAGTTACAATATATTTACTGGGATAGTTTTAGAGAATATCCTTATAATATTGCTTTTAATAACTGTTTAAAAACAGCATTCCTCCTCTGTACTTCTCTATCCATTATTCAGTTTGCTCATAAAGCTGACGCGCTTCGTTGTGCGTAATTCACCACTCAGATCGTTTGCAAACATGGACGGAGGAATGAAAAACGCACTCTCTGAGGTCTCCCATCATGAAACATCACTGTCAATCACATTACCTGTTTTTCAGTCGAGCTTTCAGGAAGTTTTTTCCAAACGGAGCCATGTCTCAGGAGCGCGAGGAGAACCGAGCAGCGATCCGAAACGCGTTACAGTCCCCGCATGGCACGCAGGACGCCGTCAGACACTTTGTGGAGACGTTCAAAAAAAAGTTTGAGGGTGTCCCGGCTGAAACTCCGCAGCCAGCCCGTCCCAGACGGAAAAAAGGCGGAGGGAAGTGTTTCACAGACCCAGCAGAGATTAGATGGTGAAACTCTGCCCCCCTCCACCTGCAGGAGTGTGCGAGTAAAGGCTTGAGCCCCTTTAATTGTGTTCATTACTAAATAGTATAGAGGCCTAAAACCCTCTGTGATTAACAGGGAATTATATTGTAGGACAAGAGTTTACATTAAACTCCATATGAGGAGTTTTAAGTAAATTATAAAACAAGAGTTTATCACTGAAATATGATGTAGCTGTGGCCATAAAACAATAACTTGTCAGGTTGTATAATACAAACATTTATGTGAAAGTTATTTAAAAATATGTTCACAGTCACGTGAGCTGCAGGACAGGACACACAGGGAAATTTATCTTTAATTTGATTTGGTCACTGGCTCTCCCTGCTGGATTCAAATGACACAGATCTAATTTTATAAAGGAGAGGAATGCAGGGTCAGACTGTTTCTCATTCTGGAAACATCTTGAGCAGAAAACACTGCTAATCTACACTGTACTGTTCTATTTTATATTTTGATAGAAGTAGTTTGTATTGAGCGATGCTTTGTTTTGTATTTAGTGATGAAAATGTTTCAGAGATTTATCATCATGAAAATGTAATGCAAATCAGCAAATGAGCCAAAAAGGACTAATTTTATAAATAGTCAAGTGAGAAAGTTATGGAAGCTTCTTAATGTATGACATTATTTTCTCATTAATTTGGAAACTGGGTTGTTATTCCAAATTACCGATAGACAGGGCTTCTTCCTGATTATTAGTTATCTATGTTTATTTGGAAAAGAAAGGGTTATTTTCTTCCATTAATGAGTTCACTTTGTTGTTGATTTGGAAATAGAAGTTGTTTTTTCCTGAATTAATGACAGAACTGGCTCGTTAATAATAATTTAAAAAAAATCAACAGATTTTTAATTTTTTGAAGTGACAAAATATATATTTTTTCAGTTATGCATTTTTCTTCCTATGAAGTCAAAAGGAGGACATTTTCACATGAACCTTAGAATAGAAGTGCAAATTGCATAATACTTGTTTTAATACAGTTTCTCTATGTCGACAAATTCAAAACAAAACAAGCAGAGGATCTGAGATAGAGCCCTGATGGACTAAAGTAACTTACGTATGGTTAAAATCATTTCATTTGGACATTATTGTGTTTCTAAAGCTGTAAAATGAAAGTTTCTTACTGAGATCATCACGTGATAGCGGTTAATTTAATGCAGGTTTTAAGGTTCTGTAAATATTGCTCGTTTTATTTTTCTGCAGAAACTAAAAAAAAAGTCAGATAATTACGTTAAATCAAAGTTGAAATTAGCGTTTAATAAAATTCATGAAAAATAAAGAGTACACTCTGCACGTCAAGGATAAGCAAAGTTTGTGGATTGTTTCCTTTGAAGATCAGAAAACTGGACATTTGATTATTTTCATGAATATTGATATTTCTGGCGAAGGTAGTAAACGAATGATGAGGATGGACCTTTGAAAGAGTTTCTTAAATAAGTGCAAATTTAAAAGTTACATGTATAAAAGTGTATTAGTAATAGCAGATAGTGTGTTCGTAAAGCATTTTAGATATACATCACTTGTCATTCACACACAGTGTTGGAAAGTCAAAACAATCACCTGTTGATTTGGAAAGGGAAACCAGAGTACGTGGTGTGGAGCAAAGCTTCTCGAAAGACAGACACTAAGGGAATCTTTCTCCAGGCATCCTCCCACACTCCCTCCAGAGACAAACACAGAAAAAATATCTCATTTAATGAATGCATAAATAATTTCCCAGCCTGTGTTCATTCATGAGGTGAAATAACCAAATCTCCTAAACCTTGACGCAAAAAACTTTTTCGTCTTGTGACGCCAAAGTGACGTCTGATTCAGCGATGACACAGGGACATAAAAGAAAAAGATGACGTGTGTGTGTGTGTGTGTGTGTGTGTTGGGGGGGGCATCAGTGGGTGTGAAGGTGGGGGTGATCCTCTTACATCACATTGGCTCTTATAAACTGAGGGAATGGAGCCCACTGCACTTGACAACCCAGGAAAGTGAAAGACAGGAGGGAGAGTGTTTGGATCTGGAGGAGAAGGAAACAAAGGAGAAGAAGAAGAAGCAGCATCACTTTCAATCCTTCTCCAGCCTCTCTTTGTGTCTGACTTTTAACCTCATGGACTAGATCCCTCCTCAGCTCAATTCTTCTTCTTCGGAGCGGGATCCTCTTTTCTCTTCTCGTCCTTTTCTTATCAACATGCAGGTTCTACTGACAGGCTTACTTCTCCTCTGTTTCACATGTGGTGGACTCTGCACAGGTAAGAAACAAGTTTTTGCATTGCTTTGCATGCATGCATTTTTGTCCATGGTTTCAAAAACACATTTATTTTTATAAATATATAGTTTATTTGTATTGCTTTTTTGTCATTTACACAACTTACTGTGTGCAACAGGTGCATGATTCTGCTTATATTGGTGCAACAGTTAAACATCTCTATATTCCAAAACATGGATAGAGTTTAGTGCGGCACTCCAACAATTCTTCATGACATAATTTATCTCAATGTTTGTCATATTTTTGCTGTGAAACACGATTTACTGTGTTTATACAGTATTCAATAATTCCATGTGAATTTATTTAAGCTAAAGGAAGTCATTGTTTAAAAATGTTTGTCTGACAACAGAAGTTGTGAATTTTTGATTCATGACCCCCCCCCCCCCCCCTTTTAATCTCGCTTTAAATCGACTGAATTTAACATGTTCCACAGATGTATACACATTTATTCATTCACAAGAGGATGAAAAAGGATATGTTCTGATCAAGACGATGTGTAAACACACTCACACTCACGTATATGCTGGAGATTGAGGTGAATAAATCCCTGCTTTTTTTTTTTAAGGATCAAAACAACATTTAAATCTTTGAACATCAAAAAAACATGTTTTAAATCAAAGTAGATTATTTTGTATTTATTCTTGGTTTAATTGAATTGCCCTTTTATGCAGCCTTCACAGAACTCTTTAAGAGACGTAATCCTTCAGGGATTAGACTACAGAATCACTTTGAGCTCATTGATCCAGTCAGCAGTCAGCCTTTCAGATTCATGGACATGTTGCCTTCGATGATCTAATACAAACAGAGTTTTTTATTAAAAAAAAACCCTCCATACCAGACGGTGGTTAACAAACCTCTCATGCTTTCTAATTCTACTTTGTCTCCTTTTGAATGCTTAAAGGCTTAGTTTAAGTTTTCTTTCCATATTTCATCAGATGCACATCTGTGCTGTTTCTGTCATTGAATGGCGTTCAGAGTTACACACGTAGCCTCACATCATCTGATCGCTAAATGAACGGTTGCAAACTCTACAGTATGACGGCTCACAGAGAACCAATCACAGTCTGAATGCTATCTGACACTTATCATCATGTGTCTTAGTTCTTGTGTTCTGTGTTATGTGTGTCATGCAGGTATATTGCATCATTTTATTTTGTCCTCTCACTGACAGATGTGGATCAGGATCAGCGAGCACTGGAGGAGGAGCTTCTCAGCAGTCTCTTCACTTCGACGGTACAGTACACACATTTTTCTTTTTACATGTACATATAATACATATATATATATATATATATATATATATATATATATATATATATATATATATATGTATACAGTATGTTTGTGTGTGTGTGTGTATATACACACACACACACACACACACATATATATATATATCCTGGCCACTACTCTTTCAAGACGTCACAGATTTATTGGAAACAAAGAGTCCATCACTCTGAACCTTTGTGTGGTATGCCTTTGCTCTTGACTTGATGTCACCTGACTTTGATGGAAAACTTTAATTATTAGCAATAAGTAATGCTTTCATTGCTTCTGCAGCTTCATATTTTGATCAAACTTGAGTGTTTGTCCACTTCAGAGAGAGAACGTGCTGGGGGAAGCTTGTAAAAGTGACACGAGGAGACGGTTATAAGACTCAGACCGACAGCATCTTAACGACACGACTTCAACCTGTCTGTCTGGAACATAACGCTGCTGCTCGTACAAAGATTATCTGACAGCAACAAATCAGCCGTGTGATTCGCTGCTGCTGATGCTGGGAGGTTGTTCAGGGCTGATGATTGTAATAATAACTCACCAGTCGACTGATAGACGGCTCCAAAGGCGGAGGAGGTGAGGAGTGCAGAAAACGAGGTTATGATTTCTTTAAGTTGTCAACCATCTGCTGTTCTTCTCTTGTTCTGATTTCATGTAGGATGTCGATTTGTCAGAGAAACACAGAGAACTGTCACACGTCACAGCTTAGTTCAACTCTGCTCGTGTTGAGTTTGAGTGATTTTTATTGCTGCAGTTCGAATTCTTTACGATTGTTGTTTCTGCCACGCATTTCTTGAACTTTCTTAAAATTCTTAAAGTGCCAACATTGTCTCCCCACACTCTGAGAAAAAATGACTTTCTGTAAAGTTATTTAGTTCTGGTAGTAATAGTTGATCGGTGAAAGAGGAGCCCCCTCAGCTATGGAAGCATTTTTTGACAAGGTAGCACAACTCAACAGAACACCAGATATAAAAGTTTTTTTTCTGATTGATTCAAAAAGGATGGAGTGGACCAAGTGGACCAACAAGTGGACCCCTGGGGGTTGTTAGAGTATCTGTCCATTGTGTTATAAAAAAAAAAGAAGAAGATAATTCCGATGCTTTATGGGCGATGTGCTGTCTTCAAGAAGATCGAATCTGAAAAATACAAAGAAGAAAAGTTGTGTTACATCAAACTTAAGATGGACACGTTTTAAGAGTTAAAACCACAACCACTGTTTTTATGCATTTTAATAAAAAATAATAACGTTAAAATAATAAAGCGATATGATCACATTTCCAAACAGCGGGATTGTCAGCACAGATAAACACATCACATCAGGACTATTGGATTAGCTTGAGTTAAATTGTAGAAGATTCTCGTGATTGTGTTCATCTCAATCCTGTCTGTATCTAACGATCAGAGCAGATCACCCAGACCACAGAAAGAAGAAAAAAAAACCTTTATCTTCCTGCCCAGAATCTAATAAAACGATGATAACGTTTGAGAGGAAATATGTGACTCATGGTCTTATTTTGGTCCTCTCTCTCTCTCTCTCTCTCTCTCTCAATCTCTCTCTCTCTCTCGGATTAATTCAGTTTTACTGCAGCGCACAGCATTAAGAGAAACTTCCATTATATCATCTCTGCACAATCAGGATCTTTGAAAGCTAACAACCTCGACTCCTTTTCACTGTTTGCAGATGAAACAGAGTAAGCAGAGTGCCCCCTACTGGCGCGTGTCGCTCCCCAACCTGTGCCGCGTGGTGAGCAGTCTGCCGCAGGAGGTGAGGAGTGAAGAGGAAGGCGGGGAGGACGAGGGCGAGATGAAGGAGGGGGGCTTCCAGCTGCTGGAGGAGCTGTACAACCTGCAACACATCTGCAGAGTGCTGCAGAGCCGGGAGGAGAGGGTGAGACACACACACACACACACACACACACACACACACACACACACACACAGTCGATAAAAACACTCGAAAACAGACTAATGGAGGTGTGACTAGAAGACATATTGGACATATTGTGCGTGCCTTTTTAAGTCTAACCACAGCAACATTTAATAAGTCGACCTCAAACTTCATGCCTGCACAGCAACTTGTCACAGGCTAAAAAGAGAACCACACATGGTGTCTGTGCAGGAGCCCTCCCAACCAACAAGTACCCAACCTGCAGAGTGTTATAGATGACTCAGTCATTTATATGTTTATCATTGTGCTGTCTGAAGTTAGGATTAATTTAATCCAGAGTGCTTAGAGTGAATACTTATACAGTATGTGTGTGAGGAGCTGAGAGAGGGAGAGAGAGAGAGAGGGAGAGAGAAACAGAGAGAGCGGGGTGCGTTGGTTGGTTTGATCAGTTAGTGTCTTTATTTTATTTGTTTTGTGTTTTTACAGCTCATCCGTTTGATTTGATGCAGAATAAACGTCATGCCTGATTAGAGACATGACTGCAAGAAGCCGCTTTGTCGTGCTTTCTCAGGAGGCTTAAGGCCTGGCTCAACGTTAGGTTGACTCAAAGTTTGATCGAGGCAACATTTCCAATATGGAAACCACCATGGATTGGCTTCAAAGCAATCCTTTAGACACCAATGGGAGATGTCACTGAGTCTTTGTCCAGATTTATATAAAGTCTATGGTTGACTCTTTATTTGGATTTCTCCTTCTTGAATTGTTGTTTTTTTGTATGATAGATTTATTGTACAAGTTTGAATTAGAAGCACTGTAAAAGTTCAAATGTCATGAATTATCTTCATGCTTAAAGGTTAAACTTATGAAGCTACCACTTCCACTGATGGAGAGAATCTACTCAGGAATAACCGAGATAAATACACTGGCTGTATTTTGTTGTTTTGTTTTTGTTCATGTAAAACAACAACAACAAAACAAGTCCTGCAGGAAAGGGTTAATAACCGTGATACAGAGTAACCAGTAACATGAGTGACATCATGTCTTAACCTAAGACAGGAACACACACAGATTTACTAAAACTCCAACACACACACACACACACACACACACACACACACACACACAGAAGAGGTCGTACATCATCTCTCATTATAAACACAGCTCATTACTTCCCCTCCATCTTCGTCCCATCACCCTCCACTCCTCACACTGCAGCGTCTCTCTTTCTTTGTCTTTCATCTCAACACGGCGGCTGCAGATTAGCACCTGTTTTTCATGCATGGAAGCTCTCGTTTAATCACGGCTACGCGAGGCGCCCTCCCATTACCTCGCCACTCAGCAGCTGAACATGTGTTTACCTGTCATTCCCTGCCACGCTCACCCTCCGCTCTCTCTCTCTCTTCAGCAGCTACTCCATGACTCTCTGGAATACTTAGATGAGAACAAGGACACTCCGCTGAAACGAAAATCACCCTACATCCTGAAGAGACAAGCAGGACACAACACCAAGTCCAGGAGGCCGTACATCCTAAAACGGAGCACGATTTACTGACGACGTCCCCATAGGACCAGACTGCGTTCCTGCTTTGAAGAAGTGACGCGTTATTTTCCCCCCATCATCCTATAGCTGCTATGTTTTATTTTCTGTTCCCTTTAATCTCCACTCAGACCCTTTGACTGTGTGTCCAGCATCGAGGCCTGTCCTGTATTCTGCTCCTCTCAGCTAAAAGTCCTGAAAATAAATCTCCCACCAAAGCATCGAGCAAAACCGTGTATCACTGAGAAACTATATTTATTTACTCTATTTCTCCACTGCGCTCTGAGTCTGTTTTGTTTCAGGATATGATTAAAGGATTCATGATACAAAACCAGTGTGATGTCACTGTGATCTTTCCATTCAGAAAAAAAACCCCCTGCTGATTCAACTGATGCTCAAATGACTCTTTTAAGATCCCACCTTATATTTAGTTTCACCTTTTATGTTGTCAGTCTGCGAAACCTTTAGAGGAGCTTCGAGGCTCAAAAGAACTGGTTTGTTTCAGCTACTGTCTCTTTAAGGATCCGACCTCCACCCCCACATGCCCACTTTGATTGGCCGGAGTTCCGGAAGCAATTGGGGGTCAGAACGCTGCAGCGCTGCCAGGGAAGCTCTTCAGTGCGAGGAACAAAGTCTTTGTAGGAGGTTAATGGATTACATAGAGACTTTAATTAGAGGCAGTTTTCTCATCAGTCTGGATGATGTGATTTACAGGCATGCTGCGGAAACAACGCTAGGGCCCTTGACTCTGTTACTCTGCGATCAGATTGTCCCAGGGTTAGGGCAAGGGTTAGGGTAAGGGTTAGGTTAGGGTTAGGGTTGGGTTAGGTCTGGGTAAAAGCAAGGGTTAGGGTAGGGTTAGGGTTAGGGTTAGGGTTAGGTTAGGGTTCGGGTTAGGGTTAGGGTTAGGGTTAGGGGTTAGGGGTTAAGGGTCAGGGTTAGGATTAGGGTTAGGGTTAGGGTTGGGGTTAGGGTTGGGTTAGGGCTAGGGTTGGGTTAGGGTTGTGGTTAGGGTTGGGTTAGGGTTAGGTTTGTGGTTAGGGTTGGGTTAGGGTTAGGGTTAGTGTTAGGGTTGGGATTTGGGATCGGGTTAGGGTTAGGGTTAGGTTAGGGTTAGGTCTGGGTAAAAGCGCAGCGTCCTCTGGGGGACGCTACGGGGGGCACGGGCTCTCGGGGGGACCAACGGTTTTAAAGTAATTAAAAATTTGCAATTAAAACCCTCCTTAAAAACAAAAAGGTTTTCATTAAGACCCTCTTAAGACACTCTAAAATGTGGTTTTAATTAAGGGTATTTTAGGGTTAGGTTAGGGTCAGGGTTAGGGTTAGGGTTAGGGTTAGGGTTAGGAAGGTTCCACTAACCGGGTTAGAGTAGGTTCCATTAACCCTTAGTGGAACCTACTCTACTTGTTCCTGGGATTGGCTCCTACATAAAGTCATTCACACATTCAGATTTGGGAAAGACTGCGTTTTCATTTGATGCTCCTGATTCCTGAAATGTCATCCAAACAAATTTTAAAAAATGATGACGCTGCCCTCAAATGCAGCCTTTAAGGCCATGGTAACGGACCACTCTTAATTAATTTGTAACAGTGTTTAACTGTGTAGCTTTTGTCTTTGTTTGTTTTTTTTCGTTTGTTGTTTTGTTTTTTCTGCTCACTTTTTTTGGATCTCCTCTTCTATGCTGTGAGCTCGACGTCACTGCATATGAGGAAAACCTCTGGGTCTTTGGAGTTGAAATAAAGATTTTAAATTGAATTGAATTGAGGCCATCTTGTGAGAGCCTTGGTTTCAGAGCAGTTATCATCAGTCGCCTGACAGGACGAGCCGCTTAGCGCCCCCTGCAGGCATATCCTGGGATTGCTCTGACATACACTTCCCTCATAATCTGGATCTTTGCCCACGTTTAATGTGGGCATTAAGTAATGTTACACTCCAAGTGAATGTAAAAATAGTTATCAGCATAACAGCTTAATTTTAAGCCCGTCTCATCCACTTCAGGTTTACTGCCCGGCCTCAATAGCATGACGAATTCGGAACGGACACAATGACTGTCCGTCAGCCAAATGAGCGATGTAAACGCGTGTGTGTGACATAATGAATGTACAGGTAATAGCTGGGATGAGTCCAGGTGGAGAGAGAACCAGAGCATCACCTGGGTTGGGCTTTTCTACCCTGAGAGCATCAGATCCACATGCTCTTAATCTGGCTGGCTGAGACACAGAAATGTTGCTAACCTGCATGTAGGGTAAGGCAGTGGCCGTCACTATACAGTACACCATCCAGGCGAGACAGGCAGCTGCATATTTTATCAATATTAGAGATATCCATCCATCCATTATCTCTACCACTAATCCTCACATTCACACCTACTGTATAGACCAAGGGTGTCCAAAGTGCGGCCCAGGGGCCATTTGTGGCCCTTGAGTGGATTGTTTGTGGCCCTTGACTTCGTTCGAAGAATCAGAAGATTTTGGCCCCAGGCCTCATCAGATGGCATATTTCGTTCTTTTTTTCTTTTTCATGTTAGCGAGGGAGACCTATAAAAGCCTGACTATTCTTTCCAAAAAATTAGAACACAACAGTTTCCCACTGCAATTAGTTATTGTGTATTTACATTATTTTTTGAAGAGGTCAAAGTACAAAAAGTTCCTTCAAATATTTAAAGGGGGGGGGGGGGGGGGGGGGGGGGGGGGGCTGGCAGAACAAGGTTGGAAAGCACTGAATTAACCTATTACGAGCATGTCTTCAGACTGTGGGAGGACATCAGACTACCTGGGGAGAACCCACCATGTACGGGGGAGAACGTCTAAACGCCACACAGAGAGGCGGTGCAGCCCGATTAGAGTGCGTGCTGTAGTAAATCGATATTCACAAAAGAAATGGGCACAAATCATCAAAATCTTACAAATTGATAAAATATTTTTCAATAGACGCACACATAAAACAAGTTCCTTTGATTTAATGATAACTGCGTCAGGTTTTCTCAACTTCGTACTTTGAACTGAATACAATAAAGAAAATCATTATGGAGAAGCAGACAGGGAAACTACCGAATTCACTTAAGTTTAGTACACATGAATACCAAAAGCTTCATGGTAGTATCAAACAATGCCGGTAGTTTGGATCTGTCTGAGTGACTGAGGTTTTATAAATCTCTGCACACAATGTTCCAGCCTCTGTGAAGAGAAGAGTCTCACCAGACGTTGATTTCAGTGCGACCAGTTCTTCTCTAAATCAGGTTTTCAATTCTTTGAGCAGCAGAAAAGAAAATGACATTCACCTCGGTTGTATTAGGGTGAAGGCAGGACTCTCTCAGAGACCGATGTCTTTAAACATCAGCAGATAAACCTTCATCTAGCTACAGTGATAGACAGGAGGAGTTGAGCAGAATGAAACCTTTAGTTCAGAGCTTTGCCGAGTCGCTGTATTGATTGAGTCACTCTTTTCTCTTTTTTAAAGACAATAATGATAAAGAAAAGTGAGCGAAGAATCCAAAAAGTTTCAGAGAAAGCATGGCGTTCAGACCCATAGTGGGCACTATGAAGATTGAAAAGAGTCAAAGTACATTTATTGTACAGTTAAGTTATAACAAGGATTAAAAAAAACCCTGACTGTTCCAGTTTTTTTGTTGATATTCACCAACATGATATGTAAAATTTAGGCTGCATAGCTGCTGCACAGTCACCAAAAGATAACCTCGAGTCTGCCTTGTGTAACTACAACGCTCGGGGAACTCCAATTGGCTCCAGTTGAACTTAAATGTGTCAAACTCACATGTGTTGCAGGAAAAGGGCAAACCTTGCATAAATAAAGGTGGGGGAAAAAAATCTCAGAGCCTCTTTTAAAATGCTCTCCTTTTCGTCAACAATGCCAACACTGTACAGCAGAGGGCGGCGTTGTTAAAGAAGTCTATTGGTTTTGAATAAATGCAGAAACATAAGCATGCCTTCAAGCACAGGAACGACTCAGTGGAAGAACAAAGTAAATGCTGAATCCCAAAAAATCAATTTGAGAGCAAATCTAAAAGCAGGATTTAAAAAAAAAAAAATCTTTAACCTTTTCTTCATCAAGCTCTTGCCTAAAACTTTACTACACATGAGACGTGTGAGAAAAGTTCTGAAGCAGTTTTAAACAGATGGTTTTCCCCAGTTTCAACAAATACTTCCTTCTGCACACCAAGTTATCAAAAAAAACAACAACCTTTGTCTCCATGAAAACACAAAATGTCCTGTAAACCTGATATAGTAGGATGGCTGGAGAGAAAGGAATCGTTGGGAGGAGAGAGTATAGGACAACGTGTAGTAAAGGGCAGCAGTCGATACCCACAGCCTCTGCCTAGAGGACTATAGCGACCGTACACAAAGGGCACGACATGACCATTATAGGCTTTTGTCTAACCAACAGAAAGTATTTTAACCCTCCATATTCTACTTTCACCTTACATCATACAAAAGTCAGGCCACAGATCTGTGAAAGATTGGTTATTACCCAGCAGAATTTACATCAGAAGCAATAATGGCATCTGAGATTTGAGTTTTTTGTGTTCGAGCTCCCGTTCACCAACCTGAAGCACAAGTCATTTATCCTTGTTAAAAACTGGAAAGTCTTTGAATGCTTTGACCGAGCAGTCTAAAATGTCACCTCAACTCTGTGAAACTGTTCTGCTTCAATGTCTATCCAGAGTTACTTTTCATCCAGTGAATTATTCTTTTCTTAAAGTGCATTTGTTAACCTCTGACTCACAGCTGTTTCAAGTGTTGTTCACATCACTGCCAGCAGGTGGTAGCGCTGTACAACTCTAGTTCACACTGTGGTTTATCCTTCGATTTCCCTCAACAAAATAAATCATCTTTCTGTACACTGGAATAATTTGATCATATAATTCAGTTTTCCATAACTGCATGTGGTGGCTGGATGAAGTTTTATGAAGCTTCTTTTTCGCCATCTGAAGAGATTTGAGTTTGAGAGCTTCAAACTCTGTAACATCAGATGGCTTTTCCAGACTTTAAAGCAGACCTTCACGACAGTATGAGTCACCACCACACCTCCCGGGATTTCATATTCTGAGCCTCATATATAATCAATACAAGTCAAAGAAGCATGCATGTCATGAATTGATTGTTAAGTATACCCTGTTCAGATATTCTGAGCTGAATAAATATTACTGTAAAGAATGCGGCTGTAAAATAACCTTGTGTTGTCTCCTGTACAAGTTTCTACACAATGAAATCAAACAGTGAGAGTCCAAGGAGCTACACAAGCTTCAGCGCTACGGTATCATCGGCCCATGATTAATAACTGGTTTATTTTAATCACAGCCTCGTACGTTCAGAGTGCCTACTTACACTGACAGTGTGAGGCCTCAGGATGTCCTGGATTAGTTACAATGTCAAGGAGAGCTACGGTAACTCTGCGTTAGATTGAGCCCCGAGCATCATGCTGCTTTCATGGAGCTCCTCATGCAGAAACTAAGAGGTTACAATGATCCTCCTGTGAGTGAAAAAACACCCACAGCAACCTGAATGTTCTCTTAGATAACCAGGAGGTTAGAGTTTCTGTACAACATGCAGTCAAGTCAGCCAATGAATGAGTGGGCCCCTGTCTCCCCTTTCATTTTAATAAAATAAATCCAGCAGGTGAGGAGTTGTCTTAGTAAAACGCTGCTGCGTGTTTCACCTTCTGGGGTGGTCCCGGCTCGATCCTTGATGCCGACATTTACAGCACCTTCTAAAATTGATTGACAGATCTGTAAACAAGAAGAGCAGCTCTAGTTTCAGACCTTTGAATCGCTGCCAACACCCCGGGCTCCTTTCGGCTGTACTCAGCAGTTTGCTGTTTGGTGGTGAAACATGCAGACCGATCTGAGCTGTGTAGGTGGTTTTCAAAATAAGGACTTAAAACTCGCACCTGAAATGTAACAGCTTTTCACATGTCAACTTACATAAATAACAACACTTATGACTGCGTATTTCATTGATTGATATCACACATTTTAAATCAGCTGCTTCAAACATCTGCATGCTTTATACATTCAGACTCTGGAAAGACTTAGAATGGACTTATTAAAGATTAAACACTCTGTTACATTAATATGAGGGCACAGACTCTCAGGCTTTACAAAGACCCTGCGTGGTCACAATTAACAACCACATTCCTGTTGAATAATCACCTTTGCAGCCTCAAACAAGCAGTGAAGCTAAATATAAGCGCAGCTGCTATGCGCCCTTGAATGCAGTGTTTTGTGTTATCTGCAGTGTTGCACTCACACAATGCAATCTGTACTACAGTATGCCCAAGCACATTTGACCCCCAGCGTCCAGTTGCAATGACTAGTGTAAGTGCTCCTACCGTGTTCAAGCACCGTACACCTCCTTGGCCGTGAAACTGTTGGAAGAGGTGTGTCGCTTTGGCAATGGTACGGTTGCTCATGCCTGAGCTAAGGTGAGGGAACGCAATGCAATGTAATCCATCCTCATCTTGCATGATCAAGAAGTCCAGGGTAAGATGGCCGTATCTGAGCAAAAAACATCTCAAAATCAAGGAAGTGGAGTGTTTTCTTTCTTTCGTGAGTGTGACTTGTAAATCAATCAAAAAAAACTTGAAATGAGAAAATGATATATGAGCATTGTGTTTGTTTTTATCAGCTCTTTTGCATGATCGGATGTTGAAATAAAGTGTTTTCGACAAAGCTGACATTGGACCTTCTACAGGCTGATCAGAGGGCGCTTTTATTCTTTGGATGCTGAGTGCTCTTTGAATACAACCTTCGTTTGTGTAGACAATGGCCGCTGACATTGCAAAAAAAAAAAAAGTTAATGGACACAGTCTTCCCAGGTGAGTCTGGGGGCAGCTAAAAATATGTGTTACAAGACTCATGGATTGGGCTGTGACGTACACTTCATTCATCATTAATGTGATGAATGAGTTCTATTAAAACTAGTCGATTACCTGCATCAAATCAAACCAGTTATGCTCTTTGAAATGTTCCTTTGCAGAGAACTGGCCAAAGTTAGTGAGCACACACTTCAGGCTTCACAACAGGCTTCACATTGGATGGTTGCAATTTGTCATTATCTGAACATCGGAGCAGATCTGTCAGTTTTTGCAAATTGCAGGCCGCCTCAGCAGATGTCTATCAATATAACGACTCTCATGACCCTGGGAAAGTTCAGGCTTAGTACGCCTCCCACATCCACGGAACAAATTACACACTGCGTGAATTAATTCAACTCCATTA
This sequence comes from Symphodus melops, assembly GCF_947650265.1. NCBI lineage: Eukaryota > Metazoa > Chordata > Actinopteri > Labriformes > Labridae > Symphodus > Symphodus melops. The sequence continues at coordinate 25,851,442 of NC_136696.1, read as the reverse complement.
AAAACCTTCATCGACATCTGCTGCTGCAGCGATGCTCGGCCCTGCTTGTCTTGGCCTTTCTCCAGCCGGACGCCTCTTCAATTTAACTCCAATTTGGAGTTGGTGGATGTTGGCTGACAGTTTGAAACTTCTCAGTGGGATGCTGACGAGCGTCTTCACTCCTGCTAAAGGAAAGTCATTCTCTCGTCTGGACAGCGTTGCAAATTGCGTAAAAAAGCCGGTCCGATCAAGATAATGGCTTGTGAAGGAATGAGATTAGCTCCCTTTGTGAGAAATCTGATTGTGTGGATGGGACATTGGCATAACAAGTGTGACCTTGTTGCAGGGGCCAGCTGAGAAAGTAATTAGGCCTCACATATGGGGCGGCATTACCGAAGACTTTGTCATTGGCAGTGAAGGGAACAGACATGTCAGAGCTGTTTATGTCACAGGTGAGGCTGTCAATGTCAGCTGTGAATGGTAACCGTGGATACTGAAAGAGAGGGAGAGACAGCAGAGAAAGACAAGCGGCAAAGTAGAGAGACTAAAGACTCAGTCAAGCTGTTTAAACTTTTAAAATGTTCTTTTCTATTGAAGCCGCTGGAACGCAAATCTACACAGCGACAGCATTTTAAAAGTTGAACTAACTAGCTTAAATTCCATCAAATCGCTGCTAACTTTAGCATTTAGCCACTTCCAAGTTATGGTTTACGCTTGATAAAAATAAATAAATTCATTTAATATATTCACTTTTATTTTAGACATGTTTATAAAAGCGCCATTCACTACTGTTCTTTTTACATTTCTGTCACTGATGCAGTTTAGTGCCCACATATTTACTTCGGCCGCCAGCATGACAAATTGTCCAAGATCCCAAAAGGACAAAAAACAAAAACCAGAAACTGAATTTAAATTCCATAGTTTCTGTGTTACATTACCTCTGTCTGCCTTACTTAACCTGTAAGCTTAGCACACGGAAAGTTAGTGGAGAGTTGGGATGCAATCTTTGTCTTCAGTTAAACAAGCAAGCAGAGATGATCTACATAATGTTCATAAGAAATCCACACTGTGTGCTGCTCTTAATGGATCAATCCTCCCGCTGCAAAGACGACCAGACTGAATCAATGCCTGGAACTGTCTTTCCCTCTGGATATTAGGAGAGAGATTTTCTTACACAGCGGCAGGGATTGCAATGACACGGTCGTTCTGGCATCTGAGATGTAAAGCAAATAAAGCAGAGATCAGATAGCAGAGCCTCCAGAGTAGATACGCTGTGTTTGTAATCTTCTGGTCTGGACAGCTGGCTGAATGTTGCAGGGTGTTTTCACATTGTGGGGCTCTTTTCAGATTTGTTATTATGAGAACCCCAGACTGGAGGCTCACATAAAGAGCTCGATAAGAGGCCTTTTAGACCGCCCTCCTTCACTTATCTGCAATACAACAGAGGGCATTTTATGGATTATAAACAGAGAGGCTGATGTGTCTGTTGGTAATGTATCACTGAATTTCCCCCCCTTTTTTTGAGAAACTAATAAAAGCTTTGAGATGCTGGTAAACATACAATTCATGTTGTGACAAAGAAACCAAAAAAGCCTCATTACAGCTCTGTTGGAACTTCCACTGCAGTTTATCTGTTTGAAACTGTTCACAGGAACACGCATGCAAACATGATGCAGTGGCTCTGCCTCTGCAAACACGCCAAGCATGTACACCTCAGTTCTCCACAGAGGCTTTATCAAGCGAGGCCGATTCCAAAGACAGATCCTCACTCTGTGGTATGCCCTGATGTAAACAGCCTTCACGAGGAAGACCAGCAGCAGTCGTCACTGCTCAGGCTGGAGGGACAGGCAGCCTGTGCAGCGGGCCTTTGACTGGCTGATTGTGTCTTTGCCTGCCTGTGATAATTAAAATGACTCAACCTCCCCCTGCTCCAGTCACAGTGGTGGCATCGCAGAGGCAGCGGCAACAGCAGAGCTGTTATTGCTTGTCCTTCAGCTGAAAGGGATCGTGTTGGCCGGAGAGCTGAGGGCTTTTGTTCTGAAAGCTGAAAAATCTGGTGTCCAGCCTGGGTGGTTTTTAGCGAAGCGCTCTGGGAAATGAGTTATCTAAGCGGAGCATGCAAGAAAAACCCTGACATTAATCTTTAATTAAAGCCTTTACAATTTCGGACGACATGCCTGCGAGTCGGAGAGTTCCTGAAGGGGATAGATATGAACAGTGGGCAGCGGGGAGGGGGCCAGGCAACATATTATTTCTTCTGCTGGGCTCATTTTGTCTCATCAAACTCAAGGATCCGTTGATCCGCAGAGACGTTGTCCCGCTTTCCTTTTCTGCTGTTTGGATCACGAGACACCTTGGAAGGTAGGCTTGGCATTGAGACAGCTTCTTTTTTTTTTTTTTTCCTTTTTGGGGGAAATAGATAAGAGTAGCCTGAGGTAGCAGTAGTGAATTTGATGAGGAGTGTTGCTGTTTTGTTTTTCGACACAGTGATCCAGATTGCTAAATGTTTAGCTCTTGATGAGAGTCTGTCTCAACACTGTTTGTGGGAACACATCAAGGTGACTTTTTTGGTCCACACATTGTTTTCCCCTCTTTTTTTATTGTGTAATTGGTTGTGGATCTCTTGTTGAAAGAGCCAAATGATAAACCTGCTGGTAGAAGCAGCATGCCACTGAAGCATTTTCCTTGTTTTGTGACAGCAGCTGGCTTTGTGATGTCCCCCATGGACACAACCTGTTTCATTCTGGCTGGAGACTCAGTTGGAAAGAAAGAAAAAAAACAAGTCTCCCATGAAACAAAATCGGACTATGATTACTCCTCTCGATGTTCCCAGAAGGATGAAGGCATTACAAAGCTGAAAGAGGAGGTTTAGTGAGGAAGGGACTGAGGAGAAAGTGGCAGCACATCTCCCTGCGGCAAGATTTGTTCACTGGCAACAATGAGAGACAGATGGGAGGACGGTGGTGCCTAGCATGAGGAGGAGGAGGAGGGGGTTCACACCTTTGTGAGGCAAAGCAATTGGGAGCGATTAAACCCTCATTCGCTGAAGGGACGATGCAGTCGGAGGAAGGAGCCGGCTCGAACAGCGCCTGCAGCAGTGTTCCTTTTATCTCCACTCCTCATGAAGACCCTGTTAAATGCCATGGGAGTAGTTAAAGTGAAGCACACAGCGTTCTGCTGGGCTGCTTCACTGTTAACGCTCAACATCATGACGGGCAAAGCAAAAGAATTTCCCGGCTCCTCTGCACCACAGTAAAGGATCATATATGCAATAAGAGTGCTGCTTAACCCGTGTAATTAAACTCCTGACCTAGTCGGTTATAACTCGTCCCTTTTTTTCAACCACATGAGCCGGCTCCAACCTTCTTCTGTGCATGTGCGCGTCCTACTTCACTTACCTTTAACCTGTGCCAACCTGCAAACAAATGATGATTGAATGCTTGACGTGCTTCGCCATCTCAGATTTGGCAGATAAGGATGCATCCATTTCCTTTCCCCATCACGAGAGCGTTTCAATACCCAGCGGCACACGGCTGGCTCGGGCCTCTCGGTGTGCTCTTGTAAACTGGCGGCTCATCAGCCTGAGGGCACCTGAACACCGAGGGGCCCGCTCCATCATCGCCAGATACACAATCACAGGTTCCTCGCTGGGTTTATTACGAGTCATTTATCACCTATGCCTGCTTCATGTTTGTCTTTTGTCAGCTTTAAATTCACGCATTTACTCATTTGTCTCTTCACTGCGCTTCTTTTCAGCTTTTCAAACACACCTTTTTATCTCCCTCACTTCTATTCCCCCCCCCCCCTTCGCTAGTGCACCTGGCTCCTGTGGGTACAAAATCTAGTAATCAGGAGCTATTGACAGGCTTTAATGATGCACTGGTGTGTGTGCTTGAAAACATGTCGTTCCTGCACCTTGAGAGAAGAAGCGGCAAAAAATTGAATCAAACCATCAAACCAGTCTTGGTTGTTGTTCTTTTGATTTCTTTGCGCACATACTCGTCTTAATAGATGGATCGTGAATGTGAAGCGGAATTTAAATCCCACCACAGAGACACATTCCCAAAGGCACAAGAGCAGGACAGATCAAAAGGCAAATGAGGAAATCCACACAATCCGCAGCAGCCCCGGTATCATGTGGGGTTTGCCCTCCTGTGCGGATACATGCTGCCAGCACCATGGCAACCAAAGCAATTGATTGGTCGACGTGGCCCGCTGTGCACAGTGCAGATCTTGTTATGTGGGATGTTGGTTTTTTACTTGCTACCCCGGCCCCCTCACAGTGTGCATTAGCCGTGGTTTCCAGGTACCCGGCTGTCATGTACGCTTACCTTCCCTTTGGTTCTGGATGACTTTGAAGGACAGGAGATGGAGCGAGGCAGCGACCGCTGTGACAAAACGTCTCTGAAATGGTGCAGGTGCTGTGAAAGCCTGAAGGTGTTAAACTGAAAATGAGACTCTATTATCACAAGAAGTCATGAAGCCTTTAATAACTGTGATTCTGTTTACAGATATTTCCCACCGACGAGTGTTTCTTCATTTTTCTCCTCTATCCATTATTCCTTCCATTTATTTGTATGCTTGTGAAAGAGATTATATGCCACATGCTCATTGTTAAACACCTAATTAGCAGCGGGAATCAAGCATGACACTGTGACGGCCCAATCTGTTCAATTAACAGATTATACGTTTCTCTACGGGTTGAGGAAAATTCTCTGAATCTGCTGCTTTCATGAAATTCTTTCAGAACCAATGGGAGGGCTTACAGAGTGAAAGGCTTCAGATTAGTCGGGTGAAATGTTGAAACTATAGTTTACCACCAATGATCTGAAACCATTCAAACACGATCAGGAGTTAGTCTCATTGTCGTTTGAAGGTAATTCTTTGTAAATACAAATTTATAAAAAGGCTTTTACTTCTGTGCTGCAAGGAACTCCAAGTTGACTCATTATGACACCGGTTAAATATTAAACCTAGAGCAACACTTCTCCCATTTATATAATGAACAATCCTCAATGAACAGCCTGAACTATGAGCTAAGACTTCTTCACCCCTCTCACATATTGTTTCCACATTTGTCACTTTTATTAGAGACATTTTCTGTAAAGTGCTCGGGGCACTGAAGGTTGACCGGCACTATAATACTGATGCTCATGTGTCCCTTTACCCTGAAAGTAAAACTGACAAATCTGTCGAAATATATATGTTTTTATACCTTCTTGAAAGTGTTGCAGGTGCAAATATGCACTTTTTTTTTTGCCAGAATCTTGCAACCCGTACATGTGCACTGGACACTTGAACTGCATATGATGGTTAAAATCTTACCTCCAGCTCTGGTAGAAAATCTGACAATCCATGATGTCAAAAAAACAAATCCTGTCGTACGTTATGTGTAATTATTTTCACACGTTGTAGCGTGTGCATGCTTGAGATTATAGAGAACAATATTGGTTAAAATTCTCCCCATGTGCGAGATGCTTTATCATTTCAAATTCAGGTAGGATTTTCAAACTCTGGTAGTCTGAGCCCTGCTTCATGTGTGTTTGAAGCTCTATTTATGACTTTATGATCAGGAAACACATTATGGTGTGGGTTTGAATGTTATAGTGACTTTTTTTTAACATGGAAATTGAACAACAGGTTCAAAGGGTAAAAGTCTCATGGAGATTTTTTTTTTTTTTTGGCCAAATCCCCTGTTCCCTCTGAGTTTCTGATGCTGCTGCAGATTGGTACGTTTGGCAAAACATGGGTGTGTTATACGTGGGTACATTACTTTTGGTATAAGTAAGAGTGTAGTACAATGAATCCATCCTAAAATGTTCTTCACTCCTCTGGAATAATTGAAGCCAATAGTCTGTTGTGCTTGTCATCCGTGTTCTTCGTCTTATGAGACGTTTTGCTTTATATAAGAAATGCATGACCCATCTTGACAAATACACAAAGAGTATAAAGTATCCCCGCAAGCCCCACACCTTCATTAAGCATGCAGTAAAAAAAAAAAAAAAAAGCAGAACCCATATGAATATTGAAATGAATAATGTATGTTTTTTGCTTTTGGCTACAGCGAGATCTGAGTCAAACAGGGTTGCTCTCGCTGCAAGTTTCAAGGAACTGCAAATGTCAGTGATGGTTTCTTTCTTTCATTTCAAATGTATGCCATTACTGCATGTTCTGCTTTTTATTCCTAAACAGTGAAATCAAACATGACCAAGCAGAGACAACAGGGACAACAACTTTGATTCAGGGTTATGTAAATATTGTTTTGTGTTCCTCAATACATTCAAACCAATATTCAAGCCCTGACTCTGCAGACACACATTCAATATGTTGAGCTCCCCGAGCTGTCCGGCTTACAGCTCCTCTCAGCAGTCAATGCACCACAACGCTGGCATCCAATCCTTTAATCTAGTTTCATTTTAAATACAATATATACAGTACAACATTTGAAATGATACGTGTAAAAAAATATATGTCATCTTACAATACAGTACCATTTAGAGAACAGAGAAAGTCAAACGGACACAGGAACAACATCTGAACACACTCGCTCCACTGAACGATAAACAGCACGTGTGAACTCCAAACCTGTTGTAAGGTAGTATCGGTACGCTTCTACATACAAACCCAGTACAGTATCATGAGCAGAAGCTGAACAATACGTCATAGATCCTGATGTACAAAAGGAGTTTGTTTAATCCACTGAAAAATGCTTTTTGTTCATGCACTTTGTACATGCTCTGCTGGAAGACAGCTCACATTTCAAATAATTCAGAACCCTACGCTGTTGTATTCACATTCACCACTTGCTTTGAGCTTCATTGATCAGACCCTTACAGCCAATATAATGAAGCTGCCTGCAAGTGATCTACACACCTCTTCAATTATTCTCACAGAGATCTGCCTCTGAAGCATTTAACTCTTACCGAATGGACACCGACTGCAGAACTTACAGCTTCTCTACGGGAGAAAATAACAGATTTTCCTTTAGTATCACGTTAAATGTACAGTACAAATAATGCTGTTCACACTGTTCACTCAAAAGCCCGAGTATGGATTGAGTTTTCTGAACATGCTGCCAAATGCAAAGAATGCTGTGCACAGCAGTTTGCTGACATCCACTTGAAGAATTTATGCAGCTTTTGTTGTTATCCCCTAGATGTAAATCTGTCCATAAATCTGCAACGTGCAGCTAGTTTTGGCTGGCATCTTGTTTCAAATAAAGATCAGACAGCAATTTCTCCTCCAGCTGAAAAAAAAAAAAAAAAAAAAAAATCCGCCTCACAACATGGTTGCTCTGCTTGGGCATGAGGCGTATCAAAGCCATCCATTACACTTGTAAAACAGCTAACTGCCCTGCGGTGACATCATGGGTTTACAGCTCATAAGCAGGTAATACTGGAGCAGAATTGGCACCATGGTGTGCATCGTAAAGAATACCACGCGCGCAGCACAATGTAGATTGTGTTTCCGAGCGTCATCCATTCAGATGAGCTCCCCTCTAAGGAGCTGATCCATGCAGGTCACGGAGACAGTCACCAAAATGAATGGCAACATTTCCGGGCGAATGGCGAGGAAAAACAATAAGCCGTTTTGTGAGGTGGTGGGCATTCTAATTTCATTCAAGATAGCACATGGGGGACCTGCTGAAGACGGATTTCAAAGTTGAGCTACAAGCCAATCTGCGAAAGGCCTCGATCTGTGACACTGAACGAGACCCTGAGGGAAAACGCAGAACAGGTGGCCAACAGCAACAGAGCTTTACAAAACTGTTGCAGCATGCTTAATGACAATCTGCTTCCACCACGTGTTCCTCAAGAACCTCAGTGGTATGTAAACATTTACCTCTTTATTGCATTTAGTGAATCTTGACGACGTTTCAGTGTAGAAACAAATCGGTCACTGAACATTGCTCACCAACGGATCCTTATTACCCGAACATGGGAAATGGAAATTTTCAAAGCACGTCTCAGAAACGCTTTGAGCATCTCGATGGATGCTGATTTAACATGTGCAGCGTTAATTCTCGCAAATGTTTGCTGCCAAACATAAAGCAAGGTGGGGAATTCTTAAAAGGGACTTCAAAGGAAAGCAAAGTTTAATACCCCAAAGCAGCAGACTGAACGAACCAAGAGCAAAGATCAGAGAGAGGCAGCCATGTACTGTAGGAGCAGAAACATTGGGGTTGTGAGAGCGCAACATAAGGGAAAGAACGAATTGAGATCCTATAGCTTCAGGGGAGATGTTGTTTTGCTGGTGTAGAGAGCGAGGCAAACACAGACCAATTTACTCAGGGAAAATTGTGCTGTGGTGAAAAAAAAAAAAAAAAAAAACTAGACCTAAGAGCAGACCTGACCCATTCTTCACTGTTCAATCTAATCTGAGCTCTTAGAGAAGATGGGTGAAAACAAACATTGTTCTCGAGCTGGCAGCCCTGACGAAACATACAGTGCTCATAAGAGAGCTCGGCCCACTCACACAGTGAAGACGATGATTAAACCTGGGACGGAAAATGACAAAGAAAACAAAACAAGCTGTGTGTGATGGGTGAATATTGAAGGCAACAATGACCTCTGATACGTTCTGCTGGGTTTTCAAGGAGGAACATAATTAAGGGGCTAATGGGGGTATGATGGTAAAGAAACCAAGGCTACACACAATAGCAATCATGAATAATAGCTAAAGACACCATGGATTTAATTTGATGGTATTTTCAAGGAGAACCTGTTTTGTCAAAAAATATTCATTCACACTTTTTAATAGCTATTCTTTCCGCTGATTCATAAACAATCAGTGGGTGCAAAAGAGCAAGGAAAGAAGCCGAGATTAAATCAACCAAACAGCAGTTAATGAGGAGTCTACTGTTCCCTCAGTTAGATTTGTCTTCATTTCTGACATGATATCTTCTAACGTCATCAGACTGACGATGGGTGATGTGTTTTAATATTTAGGGTATAGATATAGTGAATTTGAAATTTCTGATGTATGAAACAGTCACATTTAAAATGTGATCATTTCATACAATAAAATAATCCTTCAAACGTCCAAGTCATTGGAGATCAATCTAAAATGACTCTCAGTAATTGTCAACAAACCTCATCAAAAGTCCGATACCAAAAACGTTTCAGTCCATTTCTCAGATAATCTCTGAACTCCATAACTTTGTCTGTGGCCATAAATTAGACATATAAACATGGAGAATCGGACAAGCCAATGAAAAGATGATGCAGAAGAAAAATCAAGAGGGATGTTAAGTAAAATGTCACGGTTTAATAACCAAAGACAATACCGGTCTCCATCCATCGATCCATTTTCTTATCTGAGGTCCTGTTGCAGTGGCAGAAAGTGAACCCAGACTTCTCTCTTAAAATCAACTATCAAAAGCTGAAACTGTTTGATAAGGCCAAAATAAAAGTTTACATTTCTAGCTAATGGCAGCAATAGCTTAGAGGTGGCTGAATGCTATAGCTAGCTAATGTCTACAAGCAGTTTAAAGCGCCTGTAAATGAAATGAATTATGGCGCCCTCTGGGCACAAAGTGAGACAATGTATGTCTTAACTGATATTCTTCACTGTAATAATCTTTGTTTAGGAAAAGTTAAAAGAAAGTCTGTTTCTGCAGTATGTTGTTCACTTCTTGTCTGACACCCTGCAGCAGGAGTTAAAGCAGAATATCCTTTCTTATAGTCTTGTTCGCCTTAATAGATCATGAAGAGGCATCAATATTAAAGTCGGTAAAGTCTAAAGTATTAAACTCTTTACTTTAAGGTTAGCAAGGTAGGGATTAAATGCATATGGTATCAACTGTCTCATTTTGGCTAGGTTATCATTTATGCCATTGTAGCACAACATAAAGGGCAATCTGATTTCAGGTCTAATTTAGTTTTAGGGTTAACATCACATGGTGCTCTGGTAAGACATTACAGCAAAATAATGAAGTTATATGTCACTCACTGAAATGGTATGGACGAGATGGAGGTCTATGATAAAGAATAATAAGCTGTATCAAACTGTGTCTACATCAACACACTTTTCATGAAATCTGTTGACATTAAATTAATTAGCGCCTCATTCTGTATCGAAGGGTGTAAAACACAGCTTAAAAATGTAATATGCAAGGGTACCAACTTCACACCCAGCTCTATTTAGGATAGCTTTTAAAAGTGTAAATAAATAAAAGGCTTGTGGAACATTTAAGAAAAACTACCTTCGTAAATACTCTGAGGTCAGTTAAACAGTCTGTAAGAATGACTGGGGAAGATGCTCCACCAAGGTTACAACTTGTAGGTATAAAAAACTATAGATTGATTTAGCAATCAAAATGAGTATCAATAAATACATACAAAATGAATAAATAAACCTGGAAATACATACATTAGTAAATAAAAAAAACACTTTGCCTCAATGATATTAAAAGTCTTTCTGGATAGTCCTCATTGGCTGGGGGGTTGTGTAGTCCATAAACTTATACTTCTAATAATAAGCCATTCTTTCTGACTGGCTGTCACTACAATGCGCACACACTCAATATCAAAGGCAATTTTGTGGTCTACATCTTGTACCTCAATGTTGCCATTTTTGAATTCCCCTAATGTGATATAAGAGGAACACTGTTTCCCTTTTTTAGTCCCAACTAGCTTCTCTCCTACTTCCAGAGCTCCATGGTGGAGAACGTCATTCTGACGGTCATCCGAACCAGTAGAAATCTTGATTTTATTAATTTTGGTGGATTTGTTAAAGACTATAACAAAGAAGTCTCCGGTGGAAGGAGGCTTCCCCCAAAAGTATTCGTCCACAGAGCTGTAAGCCTTTGTGGCGTCATAGTTTTCGAAGACGTTGATGTTTGTGTAAAGGCTGGCAGGAGGGTTGTCAGGAATGTCGATGGAGTCTTCCTCGAAGTCGTCGTCCTTTAGTTTGTTCTCGGCTCCTTTGTAAGAGGAGTAGTAGCCCATGTGCTGGAACAACGAGGGCTTAAAGCGGATCACGTCCTTCTGAGCCAGCAGACCCCTGAAGTGGATGAGGAGCCAGTCGCAGGGCATCTCCTGGTAGAACATGAGGAGGAAGTGAGCCAGCCGGGGAAGATCTCTGGAGTGGTACAGCTTCCCGATGTAGCCCAGCTTGGAGAACTCCAGCATCACCCAGTAGGAACCGTCTCTGGACGTGATCACCTTCTTAAGCGCCGTCAGGAAGTTCCTGGAGCAGCGCACGTCGTCCTCTAGCATCATGTAGAAGTGAGAGAGGTTTGTGCAGAAGTTCAGGAGGAAAGCGTAGTCAACGTTCTGCTTGGAGCGGAAACGAACCCGGTCCTCCGGGTCGTTGTAGTTCCTCTTTAACCCGTCCAGAGACGGATAATACTCCTCTGGGGCTTGGATCACCAGAAGGCGCCCCGCAATGATGTGATGAGCAAACTTTCTGGTGATTTCCTGCACCAGGTTTTCACACCACACCAGGTCAAAGTCTGCCAGGTGGACCACAACCACAATCTCTTTGAGTTCCTCATAACTGGACTGATCAAAGATGGATTTGATCGTCTCTAGAAGGTAGTTTCCTCTTTTTCTTTTGACTGATGACAGTCCGATGGTGAGATACTCTGCAAACAAAATGACATCTTTTATTTCAATAATGTAAACAAATAAACCTGCAAAATGCAAGTGCTAAGAATAAGATACATGCAAGGACAAGTTTAAAAAACCCATTAATTTTAAATGCAGGATTGTTCCTTTAAAAAAGACGTTCTTGCTGTATGAACATGACTTCCCATGAAGCTAACCTGTTAAATGGTTAGTGTACCTTGAGATGTGGATACTGACAGTGGCAATTTAAAAGTCTGTTGGGGCCCTAGGTGATAATTCATTGGGGGGCCCTCCAACCAGCATTCAACACCACTATATCTGCAAGTGCCCTGACACATACTGCTTTTTTTCCTGTTTCTTTTTTCTCACAAAGACAGATAATTCCTCTTTCACTTTTGTTGGCAAACTTTCACAGCAATAATACATGCAACGCTTAACAGGGCAACAACAAGGAGTGTTTTTAGTTGGCGCCCCCCTTATGTAGGTTCTCCACTGTCAAAATTTGCCCATTCTGAGCCATGCACTGCTTTATTGTAGTTTAAAGTTTGTAAGGCCTCAGGGGCCGCTTATTGGTCTGGGGCCCCAAGCAGTTGCCTGTTGGCAAGCAGCGCCCCCCCAGGGCACTATTTCATAACTTACTAACTTTAAAGCGTTTCTTGAAAGGCGTGATATACAGTAAATCTTTACTATTGTAGCTTTAATTTGTGACAAATCAAAATACAACATAATGCTTTGTGGATAACAACAGGAGACTCTCAACCAGCTCTTACTTACTCAAAAGCAAAAAATAGTGCCTACAATTGGTACCTTTAAAAGCCTAAAAAGCTGCCTTTGCTTTATTCCTTTCTTTCTCAAATATACAACATTCTGTTGCTCCTACAAGCAAAGATAAAATGTCAATCCTTTTGACTCGAACATTAAACTACTTACTCTTGCGATTCAGCGGAGTCCCAGCAAGATATCGATAGGTTACATTAATAGATCCAGAGAAATTACTGAGGTCTCTGAAGGTGTGAACGTATCGTTCTGAGCTCGGTGGGTGAACTGATGTTTCCCTAAGCTGCCTTTTATCCCCTTCCTGTGAAAAAAAAAGAGAAAGAAAAGCACAAGATTACTTCACATTTTTCAGGAACAGAGACAGAAACAGGCTGTCAACTTTTGGTTTCTTAAACTAATCTCTTACATCTTGTAACAACATGAGACAATGTGTGTTTAAAAGTGACTGAACTAACCCTCATCTTGTGGAGACAAAGGGAATATTAAAACCTCTCAAGGCAGTTTGCATAGCTGCAGCAAAAGGACTTAAGAAGAGCACCAGAGAGCTGCAAACACAGTGTACAGTACCGTTTAATAATTTAAAGAACAAACATGGATAATGTACTGCGATCACCAAGTTTGATGGCATCATGAATAAGAAATAAATCTTCTGGATGATTTTCACTTTGGGTCTGCATTATAAAAATTTAAAAAACTGTCCTTTAAAATCAAGCAATATAAACAGGGCAAATGGATAAGTACAAGAACAAATTTGGTTTCAAAGCCTATTTGTCCAAGTGTAGATATTAAAAAGGAAAACAAAGACTAAGTAAGTATTTTATCTTAATTGCTACCTTGGGAAATACAGTGCATAAATGTACTCACCAGCACGTAGCCATCTTCGATGTAGAGGTTCAGGAAGAGGAGGAAGGTGATGAGGAAGCCCAGGAAGGGGATGGTGGAGCGTTTCCTCAGACACCTCATCTTGTCCAGTGATTTCCACACCAGCCTCATGCTGCACGCGCTCTCACTGCGATCTGCATGAGAACAACATGAGAAATGACACGTTAGAGCAGCTTGCTTTGAATGTCGTCAGCTCCAGTCGCTGCATGTGAATAATTTGTCTCCTTTATCAAGCATCAACAGATTGTGGGGGAATTAATTTTAGGACCATACAGCCATGTATGGTGTGATTATCTTCCACTGGGATCATAATTATTCTTCTGCACATTTCTAATGATGTGTGATACAGAGTTTTTTCTTAAATCCTTTTCAGAGAAAGAGCTGGACCGAATGCACATGAGGGAAAAACTAAACACACTGCAGGATATAGAGGATACAAACATGCTCAGTGGAAGATTAGGATGATTTGGTTTGAAGCCTTCACACACCCCACGCCACAGGTATTTTTAGCTAATGGGTGTTGCTATGGCTGGTGCCCAGTTCTCCAATAGTCCTCCAGTCCAAGTTACATTTGTTGCCTATTAAGCTAAGGGCCTTTTTCAACTAGGCCTCTACATCACCTGGTAGACATGACTGAGAAAAAGAGCTACAGTCATGCTAAAGCTAGCTAGCTTATTAGTAAAATAGCACGAGCAGCCATCCCAGCGTGTGACTATTGGGGACAATGTAGTAAACTCCCTCAAATATGTTTTCTCTGAAAAAAAGAACGCTTCATTGTGTTAGAAATTGGAAACTGCCTCCATTATGTTTAATTTCTGAAAACCAAGCCCTAAATTCTCTAAAAGGTAGGGTAACCATACGCCACAATTTGATTGGGACCGTCCTGTTTTTAAGCTTGGTGTCCTGAGCCCCCACAGTTGTCTATAAAACACTTGTGTCCCGCTTTTGAAAGGTCCCTGTCCTGGTTTTAATTAACCAAAATAATACACTGTATGTAATGTCAACCACTGTTGTTGCCAAGGCATTGCTCTTCTATCCAATAGATAAACATAATTAATGCACCACAAGTCAAAGTTCAACACTGATTCATCTGTATATGTGTCAATCAATATCGAGGTTATGAATGTTGCTTCGCTAGCTTAGCTTAAAAACTGAAAAACAAGTAGCAGAGTTTCAGCTTCTTTAAAAAGCACTGGGCGTTGAATTTGCCTCACACTGCAAGTGCACATTTTCAGTCGCCCTCAGTGGAAACGTCAAACATTAAAACGAGCAAACAGGCTGGAAGTAATGCTGCTTCAGTGAGACACAACACAGGTGATAACAAACTTTAACTGGCTGCTTAGGAGGAGACTTAGTGTGACCAGCGCAGATTGATAGGCTACATATGGGTTTGCAATAAATTTAAAGTGTTCTGATTTGGAGGTTTAAAAATGTAAGCTTTGAGGCTAAACACAGGTTATTTAATTGTTTGTGATAAAAAGACCTGTAGTTAAGTCATAAACTTTTTCTACACTGCCATGTGTCCTCTAACACTCAAAACCCTTTTTTTTTTTTTTACTAAACTTCACTGCTTCCAATACGCACTCCTCTCTGTCTGTGTTGGGAAGAAAACATTCTGATGATACGACGGTCAAAAGGAGGCACTTCTGTCAGCTCTCATCACACTCCTTACTCCTCTTTGTTGTGACAATGTGTCTTCTCTATTTGTAGATTATGGGCCATCATCCAATTCAATTTTCAATTCAGTTAACTTTATTTCCAATTTGTGGTCCATGGACGAAAGAGATAAAAGATATAAAAAGGCTGAAGTGGAGAAGAGAAAGACACAAAGGACTATAAAATGGATGATTACTTTCATTTATCTCTTAAACCATCAGTTTCTAATCTAAACTGGTTTGGATTTCTTTATCATTTTTATACTTTTTCAAAAAAATAAAAAGACCCATCAAACACTCCGACAGATATAAGACATGAAGACAACACTTTCATGAAGACGGAGTTGACATTTTGAGATTAATCCTTAAAAAAAAAGCACCCATTCACCATTCCAATTC
Source organism: Symphodus melops (assembly GCF_947650265.1). NCBI lineage: Eukaryota > Metazoa > Chordata > Actinopteri > Labriformes > Labridae > Symphodus > Symphodus melops. The sequence goes on along the minus strand of NC_136696.1, from coordinate 25,836,180 downwards.
CAATTCCCATCCCACTCCCCATCCCCAATGTGAACAGCTTAACTTACATGTATATCACAAGGCTTATCCACAACAATGAAAGCTATATCATAACCTGCTTACAGCTATAGAGTTATGCATCTGGCCCATTCATGACAGGATTGGCAACTCTTCATGGCAAGTGCAGCCGAGACTGACAGAGTGTGTGTGTGTGTGTGTGTGTGTGTGTGTGTGTGTGTGTGTGTGTGGAGGGGGGCCTTAATAGCAGCAGCTGAAGCAACAGCCTACAGATGTAACAATGGAGTTGGTCTATTCTTTGCCAGCAATTAGACGTCAGCATGTGCTTTTGTTCCACAGCTGAAAAACCCCAGAGATGCCTAATAGAATACAAACTAGCTCTAAGCTCAGTTCAATGACTATACACACATCGATCACTCGCACCGGCAGTCAGCATCACCTGGGATTCTTACAGTCAATACCTCTTGTGCACGCTTGAAAACTGAAGTTAACGTATTCATCCTGTGCAGCCTGCTCTGTGCAATTTTAACCCCAGTCTGCTTTCGTATGAAACACAAGAATTTTTAATTTTCAAAATGTAGAAGTGCTGTCATACAAGAACGCATCAGATCAGCATCGTTTCAAACCGTTTGCCTACAAGGAGACAGACTGCGGCACATGCAGAGGAAAATCAAGCATCGATTAAAGAGGGTGCAATCAGCTTTCAGCGTGGAGTGAATAGCGCGGACAAAACAAGGCGCACACGGATCCTTTGGAAACCAGTTACAGATAACTTGGCAGCATCAGATCTTTACTTTTGCAAAAGGCTAACTATTTTTTTTTCTCCAACAATCAAGCAATTTTTTTTCGTGGGATCCAGAAGGACAGTTTTTCTGCTTTTTCTTGAACAGGAGTCAATCTTTTGGATTAGGATGTTTCCAATGTCCATCCTGATGAAACGAGACAAAGCTTTATTTTTAATTATTCAGTATGTGCTCAGAGCTCGAAGAGGAGGAGATGCTCATCCTGGTGAACATGCTTGCATGCTTGATGCTTGCATCTCCAGGACACCTAAAACAAGCTTCTGTAGCTTCTATGAGTATTCCTGTATATGGAAAAGGCATACATGGACATATGGATCACCGCATGAGCTCCCTGAGAGCATCCATTAACAAAAGTTGGACATGTGTGTTGTTTTTGTTGTGTTCACCCTTGTGGCATGAATCCATGGTGGAACCGCAGCAGTAAAATGGACTAAGTGTGTTTTAATGGATGTGTCATCCTGGCAGTCACACACTCCCTCAGATGTCCCCGACACCATTTTCAGGGCACAGCACACTTCTAGCAGGCCGGGGCTGTTAAATATCCATTATGCACTCTGTGTGTGTGTGTGTGTGTGTGTGTGTGTGTGAACTGGACCAAACAAACCATAACACTGGCCAGCTCCTCGCTGATACACAGCAGCACGCTGTGCACTTAACTCTCATCAACTGTCACTCCTGCAGGCGTTTCTTTCTGAGAGGTTAAATCCTTTTTGATTGACGTGTGGGAAAGAAATACTGTTCGAACCTCTGCACACAATGTGTTCTGACTTCACAAACTCAAGTTAATTTCCAATGTTTCGGGGGGGGGCCTGCAAACAGGCAGCATTCCTCGAGATTTTTAAGCACAGTTGCTCCTGGAACAGAGAGGATGAAACAACTATCTCAGGAAAGTATCACCTGGTTTTGAAACACCACGGCTATAGTGCCTCGAGGTTTGGAAAATGGCTCTCAGCTGGAAATCTTCTACCCATCAATCGTTGACGTCACAGCCAGCCGAGGGGTTATTATTATGTTGCTGTGCAGAGAGATGACTACACAAAGGGCTGAAAATGAAAAGAAAGAAAAAAACACCAACACTGAAGACATCTACCAAAGGGCTCTCGTAACCTTGAATCATGATGTTACCATTACAGGCCTTCTTATATCAGGAATTCAAAGAGGGCCTAATATACTTTTAGGGATGAACTAAAAGATTATTATCATTTGTAAAATAGTATTTTATATATAAGTCATTCTTAAAGTGTTTGATAAAAGCAAAAAAAACAAATTGTAAAGACTTAACATGTTTTATGTTTGTGATCAGATCTCCTGTTTTGTGGGAGGAGCCACGAGGACAGCCAAGCACACACTCTGTGAAGTATTGGAAAACTAAATGTTGGCTGATTGGTACAGGATCTCACAGATGTACGCCATCTCCACATCTCTATCCATAGCTTCAATTATTTCTTTGTACATTTTAAGTTTGCAAAAAGAGTCCAAAAACTATAGCAACTACTTCCTGCATATTTGTTTCCTCTGAAGTCATGTTTGACTGGACGAAATGTCTTGAATTGGCTGGAATTTCTGGAGATACAGCTCTGAATCTACAGAAAGTAGATAAAATGTTAAATTGCTTTTTTTTTAAGCAATTTAACATTTTCCTGTGCTCCAGGCAAACCTTTGGCAAGCTATCTCTGTCTTCATCGTCAATGTCCTCCCTGCCTCTCTGGCAGCACATATGAGCTGACTGATCCAGGTATTGTCTTCCTCTCCCCTGCCTCACCCCCTCTCCCTCTAATGGTGAAATCTGACAGAGGCAGACTTCAAATGGAAAACAAGGAGCTCCCCAGTGAGGAGGAGGCAATTATGGTCAGGCCTGATGTGCAACCTAATGCCAAGAATTCTATATCACACAAACACACACATACACACAGAACAAGAGCAAAACAAAACAAAGGGCCGTCCATTCCCCCTCCATTCGTAATGGCTTGATTGCTGCCGAGTCGAAGCAGTCCTCCTGCATGCCAACAACACCACTTTTTGTTTTTGAGTGCTGTGAAATGGGAGAGGAAATGGAGGGCAAAAGAGGTATACGGTTGAGCCGAGCTGCACTGACATGCCACGAACATGAGTCGAGCGCCACAGTAATTTCACATCCCACCTTCCCAAGGTTGTTCCTCTAAAGTCATTTTCACAACAGTCAAAGCCCAATGTCAGGACGGCTCTGAGAACACGCTGCTTGCCTGAGGAGAAACACCTGCAAACCTGGATCTGACAAAATCTGAATGGATTACTTTTTCTTTTTCTGCAAAAGAAAATAAATAAATAAAATGTTTTTGTACAGTATCGGCATAATGAATTCAGTCCGTTCAATGCTGGCAGGGAAGTGAGAGTAGCAGAATAATGAAGGTGAGATATGAAAATAAAATGTTTTCCTCTGGGAGTCTCAGGTACACACAACAATGATTCCTTCCATGTGTTATTCAGAAATCAAAATATCCTCTTAACAAACACTTCCTCGCTTGCTTGAATCAACTCTTAACTTTCTATTCAGGGCGCTACATTTTTTAAAAAGTTAAGCTGCATTTTTCCTGTAATCGGAAAAACCTGGACGGGAAACTCATTGTGAATAAGAAAAGGCGAAAAGATTAATAAATTGGAAGCGGAAAGCAATTCTCCCACATTTCATCTTGTTATCTGTTTTACATTATTTCCCCTGGGTATCCTGCACCTTGCAGATATACAGCTCTGCACAAATAATCAATTAAGCCTGCAGATTTGCGGGGATTCAGCAGTTGCTTTGTGTCAGGCCTTCAGCCACTTTCAATGGATTTCCTTCAGTGATAAAAAGCTGAGAGGAACAAAGGCTTCTGTTGATAACAAATGGTGCCACATGCTGGAATAATAAATCCTTTTATTATGAAACGGCTGTTTTGTTAATAATTTAAATTGGTCAAACAGTCTATCAATTACTACATTCTTACAGCCTGACTCATAAAAGAATCTGTCAATCTACAAAGACATTAAGACCCTCGTCAGACATCCACAACACCAGAATCATCTTAATTATCTTCACGCAATGGGGAATCCACGATGAGTTTGTTATCAGTGCATGGTGTGGTGCTAATTCTGCTGTTCAATCCAGCATGTTCATTGTATCATGAACCCCTTTAACAGATTTGTTTTATTGACCTACCCTATTTGTGGTTGATACCCTGCCATCTCCACAAACTCCAGCGGGAGTTTTCAGATTATTTGAGACGCCGCTCTTTTTTTTTTTTTTTTTCTGTTTTTTTTTTTCTTTTCTTGGTTAACATCTGTGAGCTGTCAAGTGGTTGTCTAATCATAAAACGATCCCAGATGTGTTGTGCTTTTTCTGAACTGAGCTCACATCACATTCAGGAGGCCAGACGGTTGCGCCGAGGACCCAAACAGATGTACCATCCAGCGACAGCAGCAGCACCCGCCTCCCCCTCTGTCCCCCAGTTCCGGGCCTGTCAACGCTGTCAGCAGCTTTAGCTCACTCACTCTAATGGAGGGAGGAGGTGTTGCGGAGGTGGCACTAGAGAAGCGTGTGTGTGTGTGTGTGTGTGTTGGTGTGTGGGTTCCCTACGGACACACTGTCTAAGTGCGAAGCTCTTCCCTCTGATGCCGCCACCACTAACCGCCACCGCTACCACTGCCGGGGCCCTCAAGGGACAAAACAATGAGTCCAGTGACTTCCAGCTGTTCTCCCATAAGGCCACAGTGTGCAAGATAAGCCTTGGAGGGTAAAAAAAACAAACCCAAATGGTCTCAGCACAACCAGCCTGTCAGACTCTCTGATACAGGAATATTTCTAAACACCTCCAGCCAGCATGTCTATTCTGGACGGTCCCGGTGTCCTTGCTCACACAGGGAAAGGACAGTGCCTTGTTCTCGTTCCAGGATGTGTTGGTCACATCAACAAAGCTCTTCAATTCATCAGCATTAATACTTTTTTTTCTTTTTTTTTCCAGAGCAACACTGGCAGCTAATGTCGTACAATCTCATGAAATACTGATCACTGTGCCACCCGTTGATGCAACCTTCAAAGCGATGAAGCATCAAAACATTCAGAACAAACGGTTGCGGCCCTTTCATTATTTCAGTACAATCCCGATCATTCAGCACGAGCACTATTGAAATGTGACTATAAATATCTTCCTCCCATCGTTCAATATTTCCCCCACCATTTCATCACGTCTAACTTGGCTTGAGAGGAAAAGGTCTCGCATCTTTCATAGCTACGAATGGACTCGTGCCATCTCTGGACAGCCAATCGTCGAGGCCATCAGGGACAGGGGAAAGGGACATCACATTTATCATGGAGCACAAACTGAGTGCAATCAAAGAGCTTAATGTGCTAATGATGTGGCAACAAATATTCCGCTTGCTTCATCAAAGAGAGCAACCAAGAGTCTGTCGGACTCGCTGCCGTTATGAGCTGCGTGCCCACCGCGAGGCCATGTTGAACAGGGTCAGGTTGAAGCCCTTGGTGCTTTATGCTGCTGTCCCGGCTCTGACGGTTATACTGTCTGAGGAACATGGAGTTGCGGGAGGGCGTTTCTGCACAGAACATTGGCTTGTTGCAGTGCAGGTGTAGTTTTCCAAACCTCAGCAGAAAATAGCTGCATTCTATCAAAAGTACCGATGTGTGACTTTTAGTCTCAGAGGGTTTTTCTCACAGGAGTACAAGGTTCAAACTCAAACTCATTGTTGTCAGTGTTCGGAGCGAAAAGTCATAAAGATTAGAGAAATTATTCTGGCGGGTTCGGGTCTGACACACTGCTCCTTTGTCCCACGATCTCCTCTTACGTCCTACATGTAGGACGGAGCGTTTCTTGGATTATAAAAAGGTTTTTAGTTACTCTTTTGATTGGGATATAAGTAATCAAAGAAGAAAAAACAAAAAACATTCCGAGGCAACTCTCTCTCGAAGCAATTAAAAAAGCTTTATATTTCAAAATGTCCATCAGAACATCAAACAGACCAAAAAGAAACGCTGAGCCATTTAAAGTGGTACACCACCTAAAGGTATTTTCCACTTGGAGCTGGAGTCGTAACCTCCTGTTATTCAGAGCCCATGCACTTTTAGAAAGTTCTATCTTTTTCTGATTTTTTTAAAGGCACTGGTCCCTGTAATGCAGTGTGGGTTTTGGCAGATACCTTAGATGCAATATTAGACATTAAACAAAAATGCCATTAACGCTTCGTCTAATGGTAGTCAATAGAGAGTCATTACTTTTTGGCAAAAACATTTTTCTTCTTTTGAATAATTCCACAAGCCTATTACAAACAGCATCAAGACAACGGCAGCTGTAAAGACTGCTCCATAAATACTCCCAATACTTCAACATCACCCTGATAAACACAGCGAGTCCCTCACTCAAAATAAATCCAATCAGACGTGTTATCTGAGTTTTTAACTCCAAACATCTATTTTAAGCTCATCAATGTCTCGTGTTATTAAATAAAATGTCAAAGACAAACATTTATCGAAATATACCCCTGCTGCAATGAAAAAAAACAAAGTACTTTCTAAGGTCTCAAGTCCCTGAAAGTCCTGAAAATGTTCCTGCCGTACAATTATAGATTTGTTGGCCTAGCTATCATGGGACGTCTGTGGTAATAGAAGAAATGCTCCGGGGACTCGAGGGCTTGTGGCGAGTCTCGAAAGCTGTTTTCACACATGTTGAAAACTCCTACATTTTTCCGAGGGAGCTGCAGGTTAGCCCCCACCCCCCCTTCCTGAAATTTATGAGTGATGTGGTTGCCCCTGATGCTTTGTAAGCTGTCTCCCTTTTAGTGAGGAGAGTTGTTTAGGTGTTTACATTTGAGGTCAGATGGAAAAAAAAAAAAAAGAAGCTTTTCACCACTCCGGCATAATGAGGACAGGAGGCGTGAGAAATGATTCATATGTGGCCGAACCTCTACAAAGCCCTTATGAGCAGTTAGCACTTTGACCCAGATTAGCGCTCTGCCAGGGTTGCACTATAGGGATGGCGATGGAGGACTGCGATACCGCCTGTTCATTTCCACGAGAAAACACACTTGATGTGCGTACAACCCCCTGTGCACATGCGGTCTGTTGTGAATGTGAAGCTGTGAAGATACGGCCCGTGATATAAATTATTACCTCCATCTGAGGCACAAGATCATTAGTACTTGGATATTGTGATGTAGACTCTGGGGTAAAGGTATTCAATTAGTTCTTTGTTTAATAACGCTCTGCTGATAGTTTGTGTGTCTCCTTGACTTCAAACTCCCATGCTGCCCTCTGCGCCCCACGTCACATGTCATAAACATATGCTGCTCCATCCCTGAGGCTTTTTTCTACATTAAAAGCAAAGACCCATAGGAATTAGCAGACAACAGCCTGTCATCATGTCTACTTACTCAATAAAAAACTAAAAAAAACTGGACAGTGGCTGTGAGCATGAGAGAGGATGAAAACCACAGGGGAAGAAAGGCCATTGAAGAAAAGGCCGGAAAGAAATCTCCCTCTCCCTCTCCTTCTCATTCTCAGTCTCCATTTGTGAGACGGAGAAAAAAAAAGAAAGAAGAGGAGACTTGGCTCTGCCTTAAAAGCACTTAAAAAGCCAAGGTCACCTCCTGGTCAAATCTGTGAAATGAGAAAATGGCTGAAGGGGCGAGAGGCCGGTTGCAGATAACATGAGAATGCACTATCTCCTCCCTCCACATTTAGTGCAGGGGGAGGACGGAGCCCTGGCAGGCGTTTTCAAAAGGCTCGGTGTTGAAATGAGGACTGGAGACACAATACCATGGCCCAGTTTCACCCAGTACGACAGCGCATACACTGAAGTGCTCTTAGGGAATGAGCTTTTTTTGGTCAAGCAGAGAGTGGACGCCGAGGATCTCACGCGAGACGATTTTGCATTTAATCACAACGGCTGAAAGTACTCAGGTAAAATTAAAGGTGCAACCTCCAATTTTGCCAAGATTCATTAGGGTCATTAGATAAATGGATCTGGAGATGCGGCGAGCTAATCCAATGATTCATGTCAAATCAATACCTAAAAACATATTACAACTATCTCCCTGAGGAGGAAATGAGAGTGGGTTGAGTAAAGGTAGAAGTGATGTCATCAGGAGGCAGGTTTTGGAGGTGAGCCACAGTCAATATGTTATTTTGACATAGACTGTCTTTCTCTTATTTATGCCTACCAAACAATCCTTTCTCCAACAATGGGGTTACAGCTGTGACTCCTACGCTACAACTCAATGTGTGCAAACCTTGTTTGCACGCAGGAGTGATGTCATCTGCAACACTTGCAGTCTGTGTTTTTAATATTGTGTAGCAGTGCAAGTGCAACCACGTAGCATGAAGTCCAACTCATCCTAACTGGTTCAATCTTGTGACCCAGACATTCAGAGTAAATCAGTAACTATTCATCTGTTTTCTTTTAAATGCTCTCTGACAGCTAATCATGGTTGCTGTCCAAATACTGAGAGAAAACGATGTAGTTGGAGGTCCGAGCCTCGATGACAAACTCAAACTATATTTAATGTTGAGCTGCTGCAATAACTATTTTTGAAAATGCAAACGTGAGTCTCCTGACTGAAATTCTTTTACGATTGTAAAAGTTACTTTTTGTGAAATGCATCTTGTCTGCATTTGGAAGGTGAGAAAGCAAGGAAAACCAGACGTGCATTAATGAAGCCAAAACTTCCAAGGCATCACAGCTCGAAGTCTAAATCAGGTGATCTGCCGTCATTAAAGCGTTATACTTCAAAAGCTGACTCCACAATCCTGGAAGATCACACACTCCTAGCCTTGAGAATGAACAACAAGCAGGAATGAGATGAACAGCACGATACCTCATGGAGAAGCCCCATGCTTCCTGTCGGCCTCAGCAGCCTCCTGTGGTCGAGTTCTTCTGTCGGCAGAACTCTGCTCATACATCGACTACCTTTCCCAGAGCTGAACCGATGGGAGAATATCCCATTTCCCTGCATCCTCGGACGTCTCCCAAGCCTCCAGCATGAATATTTGATGAGAGACGTGTGGGATGGCCAATCACTAAAAGACATTTATCTCCAATACCCCTGACTGGGCAAACCTTCTGCTCTCCTTTGGTAATCAAAAACAAACGCTTCATCGATGAGAAGCCCTTTTACAGAGAATCATTGAAACCACTGTGACGTATGAACGGAAGATCAGCTCGGCAACATGCTGGGAATACATGAGGATTCAAAATCTGATATAAAAATGACACATTTCTTTTTAAAAAAAATCCCACATTTACATTTTTCACTGCAACAAAATAAGAAAGTGCAGCCTAGTTTTTTCGCACAGCTCTGCTGCCTGTGTTTGTTGTCTCTGGCCTCCCGTGGGTCTCCGAGTGCACAGTCTATATTAATTAGCTAGTCTGGGACTTAAGTTTGTACTTATTCAACCCTAACGACCCTGTTTGTGCCACAGCAACATTACAGAGTGTTCAGCAAATTCCTGCGGTCATTGCTCAGACCTTGAGTTTTACATCATCAGCCTATTATTTAATAACCTTGGTTATGCAAAACACCGTGGCATTTGTGATGACACAAATGAGCTCCTAGGTCCTCATAAAAAAAAATAATAAAAAAAACCCTGGCTCCAATTTCACATCGTTTTAATGATGCTTCAATTGAGTCATTTTCTCTGCGAGGATATCACAATTCTTTCTCTTCTCCATCCAACTAACAGTGACCTTTCAAAGAAACTGTCCAAGACAATTTAATAGTTGGGTTACATTTATCAATCTAAACTCTATCAAAGCCCCAGCAGATCCATTATAAAACGTTTTTTTTTTTTTTCATGAGAAAAGCCATCTCAACTGCACCGTTTAACACAATCTATGCTTGTTCAGCCCGGGCTTATAGCAGTTCATGAAAAGGGGATAAAAGTGTGATATAAATAATCCTTTTTTATCTACATTGCACCGTGGGGAGGGGGGAAACGTAATTTCGATTTCACTGTATGTCTTACATATTTTGGAATTGACAAATAAAGAACCTTGAACCTTGAATCCTACATGGAAATGAATTTCTCTTTTTTTTTTTTTTTTTTCTGTTAACACATATTTCTTAAGGTATTTCAGCTCAAAGTGTTTTATCCCAAAAATAAAGGAACCATATTTTACAATAGCACACCTCTTTTTTTTTTCACCGGCAGAGCTACATTTTTTAAAGTTTCTTTATGGATCATGGTATCTGAATTCCTCCAGTCTTAAATTGAACGAATGCAACCATGCACTTTGTTATTTTGGCCTTAGACTTTAGATTATTTTATTTTTTTTACCCCATGGGATAATTCCTTTTCACAGCACCATTTCTGTCCAACAGGCAATTCCCACCAAAGAACAGTTCATACACAAAACACAGAACAAAACAAACGATGCCATCAAAAGTTCCCACTCTGGCCTGTTCATCGTGGCCTTCTATTCAGGGCAGCTATCACAGCAGGGTCCAGGCTCCTCAGTGCTCTGTCCCTCCGTCCTGAGGGAGGTGGATGTATTATGTCCTGTTCTATGAGGTTGCCACGATGGCCGTGTTGTTGTTGAATTCTGTTAGGTTGGCTGTGAGGAGAATAATTATTCTGGAAGCTATGGTTGTGATGCATGTGAGTTTAGACCTGTTTGGCTCTATATGTTGGTAATAAAAACGTTCCTTTAGTCCTGTTCTGAGTAATGTACAGCTCCATTAAAAACAACAGACTGCTACAAAAACATCCCGTGATTTAACCTTTTTTTCTTTCGTTTTTCTTGATGTGCTGTATTTCTGCATAGTTAGAACAGAAGGTTGCATTTTGATTTTGTTTAAGGGACAAAACGTCTTGGCAATGCTTAAGAGGTCATCATGGTTTGTGCCAAGATGAAATGAAAACGCTGACTTCTGGTTTCAATCTGAACTCTGGGGTAGAAAACCTGAAAGGTGCCCGGTAAGAAAGTGTTTTTTTACCACCATTAAAATGGGTTGACCTGCCCCAGAAAAGCTTTTTATGCTGCAGGCGAACCAGACTTCTGATGGAATGACTTTAGTTCATGCAGACAAAAAGAACTACTGTTTAAGTTTACACTTTCTGTTAGCCCTAATGCATTCATACAAAGTGCAGTAACAGTCTGAACTTAATGATTGATTGCACACTTGCACACTTTTCTGTCCCTTTTAGCTCATCGTAGTTTAGCCACACATCATCTTTCTGCTCCCACAGTGAAGGAAAAGAACGACACAGCTGTGCCTTTGAATGGGCTTATTTTACTTTGAAAAACTCCCTCAAACATTTCACTCATTCAGCATTCCTTTAAGCTTTTTTCATTTACTTCTTTGCACGAGGAAAATTCTTTTATCTGTGGTTAAGTCATTGTCATACCCATCGATCGAACAGAACATCCTGTTTCTTTTCAAAATAAAATGTGTACCTCAACAGGAAGTAAAGAACTCCTAGCTTAAGACAAGTGCAAAATACAAAATAAAAGCATCACAAGTTTACAATTCACTACAGTGTGAAAAGCAAAATAAAGGAATTTAAAATATGTGATTAATTGTGATTATTTTTGACGTAGCGATACAAATGAAGCATTTGACAGCCCTATTATTTATATCATATGTTAGTGGGTATTTTATAAACTGTAGTGAGACCTGCTCTTTAGCAGACCTCTCACTAATTATTTGATTATATAATGATGTCATACAGACACAAACACTCTCAGTCTGTGTCTTCATCACTCTTTTCTGTCACTTATTCTTGAAACTGTGCTGGCATCTGATTGCTATAATCACAGAAGTAAATGAAGCACCGAACCAACTGTAACACAATTACACTTTAATTAACGAGTGCTTTGCTGATCAGTGACATTTATGCTCCGAGCTAAAGCCTGAGAATGTCTCCACCAAGATGACATTGGCTAATTTCCCAGGTCCTGATTCCTTCTTTGTGTCCTCCAGAAAATCAATTAAAATCAGGTTGAGGGCGAACCAGCTCTCCAGTCAGAAAGGTTGTAATGTTTCACTGTTCATGCAGATTTTCTCTGACTGCTACAGGTGTAGAATTTCTGTTGCATTCCTGTCATACATTTAATTGATCTACTCTACGGATAAACGCTCATAATCACACTTTATAAAAAGCCTCATCTACATTTTTTTTTTTTTTTTTTTTTGTTGGAATAAATCCTCCTGTGACCCCATGCAGGTTAATGACAGCTCTGTCTGTGTTCACTCCATGAAATTGTGCCTCTTTTTTTTTCCATGTGTAGCCAAAGGGACTGTTTCTTTTGAATAGTGGTTGTCTGCAATTACTCTTTAGGTGGATCTTTTTGCTGTCAGTTGGAGATGCTGACAAAGGATGCCCTTTGCTTTTGAAGTACTTCATCTTGCCTCGGGTAAAAGAGTCCATAACTTGGCAAAAAGGAAAACTTTTTTGTTTGGTTTCCAGCCTCAGGCAGGCTTTCAACTGAGCGTGCCCCTCTGATGTTCAAGTATATACACACTACACATTTATAATGGTACCTGGAAGAGAGAAAGGCAGAGAATCAGCCCTACTCATTTCATGAAAGAGCAACTAGAGCACTCTATTAGGAGTGTACGCTGCACATTTTCTTCTACCTTTTGAAATAGCAAATCAGAATCCACTAAAAGCACGTCTGTGTGCATTATTAATGCCACTTGAGTGAAAGAGGTCGCCGTGAGAATGACTCAGAGCCCGATCTTCACCTGGTTGCCTGGGTCATGAAAAAAACTAACATCCTGTTCATCATCATAAGTCTGAACATGTTTGAAGGACTTATTTTACTTCTTTTTTTGAAGTAACTAAAACTCATCTTTTAATAAGTTGAGACGTGATGACTTGCAAAACGCTGTAACCTCTTATCGAATTTAAAACAGCACAAAGTCAAGAAATTAAATGTTAAAACTGAGAAATTCTATTATTTGTGTTCAGAAACACATTCCAAAAGATATTCATGTTCATCACTCTGCGTCATTCAGAAAGTGCTTGATGAAGGATTTCAGCTGTTTCAGTTTGTGTTCCCGAGCGTGTTCCCTCAGCCCTGTGGTCCCTCGGATTATTACTTGCCTCATTTGCACCACCCGCTTGTTCAGTCTACTTGAAATTTCAAAAGTTGAACGAATCATTTGAGTGATTTCAAGGTGCGATACCATGAGTATTATGGCAGGGCCAGTCCTGTGGCTGGGAGAAGGTCGGCCTGAGGGAACATAGGGACTAATTTGGGGAAAAATCCTTATGGGAATATCTGATTTAGGAAATATAGGGCCAGATTTTATTAGGAAACAAAGATCTGAATGAGTGAGTCTGCTTTGTCGAACTGTACACACAAGAAATACAAATCAAGACAGTGGCAGGGCTTGTTTAGCACCATGGAGACATGCTGTAATATGTGCAGAATGTAGTTTAGTATTGCATGGCTAAAATAAGAAAGGCCTCCCCTGATAAAGAAGTATGTTTCTCTAAATGCTGTGTTTGTGGTTCTGCATTTATTGGAGCCATCCCAAATGGGAAGGTTAGCTATGCCACGTTGAATCCCCGCACCATCACAGCTTCTGGCTTTATTATCAAATTCAAGATGTGTATATTACTTTCCATCGACAGTGAAATTAACACATCCTGACTTTTAGAAAATGAGGCTGTAAACAGTAAAGAACCAGTTTTTATGCAAATTATGATGAAAGGCTTAAATACTTTCTCTACATCAGAACATCACTGGTGAAGGTGAGAGTAGGTCTCTGGATGTTTTCTCTATCTCCATCCGTTCTCTTCCACATCAGAGCCTCACGTGTTTATTATTCAGCGTAAGTCGGCACACCAGCCTGGCTCCACCTTTGGCTCATTTCCGAACAATTTTCCAGCTTCCTGTAAAATGAATATGCATTGCCTTCGCAGTGAATCCATTTGCAAGACAGAATGATAATGAAGAGAAAGTGCTTTCAAAAAACCCAATTAATCTCATGTAAACCGGCTGCTCACTGCTTCTAATGAGATGCCATTTTAATAAGCGGGTATGTAGTACAACAAAGCCATTTGGTAAACATTATTGTTTATTTGTTTGATGACATGCAGGCAATGGAACGGATTGGATTTTGCAAAGAAACACTTACAAGAGTTTATATTAAAAAAAAAAAGGGTCCTTAAACTTGCAGCCTGCAGCACATGGAGGTTATTTGTTACACATGTTGACGTGCACAGAGAGAACGCTCATTTGTTTGTTTTGTTTTCAGGAGTTTATAAAAGTTGTCTTCACTTTACTGTACCGTGTGATCCTGTATCGTATCATAGTGACTTCCCCAGCATCATCAACAGCAGACACTTAGATGAACTGCAGGATTTGGTACTTCCCTATTGGCTGGAGGTTGCTGCTTGGTTTTGTATCATTTGTTTTAGGAGCTGTTACAAAGTCGCTATAAAGGTCCCATATTCTGCTTTTTCTGGTTTTATATGATCTTTAGTTTGTTTTCCAGGTGTCTTATACATGTTTCGGCACATCTATAGAAATAGCAACATGAAACGCTCAGTCCCGAGCCCCCCTCGTTGAAAATGTGTGGAGTGACATCACAAGACAAAGACGTCACTGATCCAAGCCCATTGGCTCGTTGCAACAAGCACAAGCTCCCCCGGGACCGACTGCCTTCCCAATATGGCAAAAGAGGCTGGACATATCCGAGACCAACGGCGAACGACTGACCAACTACGAGAGAGCAGATCGGCCGACCAATCAGACCAAATCAGACTTGGCACACGTAAGGAACCTTTTTTACTTAGTTTTCCTTCGTGGGGGATTCTGAGCGTTAGAAATACAGGCAGATGAAAGAGCCTGCATGGAGCAGCAGTAAATGAAAACACTCCTTTCTCAAACATTAGTGATCGTGAACATACTTTAATAGACACGTAAATAAGATATATGAACCCCAAAAAAGGGCATAATACGGGACCTTTAAGTTTAACGTACTGTGTCGTATTGTTGTATTGTATTTTTACTTTATTCATGCTTCTGTATCAATCATGACGTGTCATGAGTCATTGTGTTTTTTTGTACAAAGTTACCTAAAGTTGATCATTCTGTATCACATCACTTCATGTTTATGGCACCATATTATTGTATGGTTCGGTATCATATTCTGTTCAGAGTACCCTTTAGCAGGTTACTCCTTGAGATTTAAAATATATACAACAAGTATAAATCAATAAAGAAAATTGAGTATGTCTTCATGGAAGCAGGCTGCTTTAAAATTGACACAAATTCAGATGGAAAACATTTATGGAAACCTCATAAACCCGGGCTCTGTGCAGGCACAACCTAATTTCTTTTTCATTGCACCGTGAAATACTTGTTTCAGAGGCAGCTTGTTTGGACACGTTTCAGGGAGAAACAGAATGTGGTCGGTGAAAGAGCCCGGCTGTGTCAGAGATCAGTGAAAAGTGTTGAGAGAGGGATCAAATTTGAGAGCTAATCGGTAGCTTGTAAACAACGCCGTCTTCAGATGAAAACAAATCTACTTGTTATCGACTCGGAGCCTGCCGTCTGCATCGCTGCCTGGTTGAATGTGTTTACTTATTCATCAAGGTGGAGTGGGCAGGGTACTTTCTCAAACTTGGGGTCCCAGCTCTTATCCTCTTCCTGCTGTTGGACAAGAGGAGCAGACCTCATTAAAGATGCATTGTAACCACAAAGATGAGTTTAAAAAATGTACAATCTTTGTGCTGACCTCGTCAAATATTCACCAGCCCTACTGTACGTGTGCAGTCTTTCACGCTAGAGTAAGCGTGGCTTTTTTTTTTTCCACCAATGTGCGGCCTCTGCAGTGATGCATGCTATGTATGGAAGGGTGGGTGGGCAGCAGGATTAAGAGGCCATGGGGGATGTCTTTACATTATCTTAGCATGAAGGTCGCCCTGCAGATAGGAAACAAAGAAAGGCAAAGATCTTATGCAGAGTGCCTGGGTGGTCAGCTACCCCATGTTGTTCAGTCTGACCTGGATTCTCTGCAGACTGCTTGGTATTCAGGGAGTTAACGCTGCACAATGAGGGGTAATAAGAGAGTACTGGGCAAACTGTGCACTGAATTCATGAGCAATACAAGCACACAAATCAGAGAGTTGTGTTTGGGTGAGGCTTCAGGTTAGCACAATGGGTTTGTGGTCTGCTGGTAACAAAGCCCTTTATCTAATACACCATCTTTTACCTGGGCAACACGGTTTATGCCTGTGTCATTGTGTCCTGTCTGTCAATGTAGCTAAGGTTACTTTCAGCTTGTTTATATTTCTATATTCTATAATGAAGGGTTCATTGTATGACCCTTACATGTAGAAAGCAGTTTACAGTATATTTGCTTGTATTGTAAATACGACCAAAGGAATAAACATCTGTGCTGCAAAGAAGTTTATAGCTGCCGTTAAAAGTTGCTCGAGTCAAAAGATGAACTCACAATAATGCAAATACAGCTCTTGAAATATTTTAAAGACCACTCTGAATTTTCCTCCAGTCAGCATCTCCACATGGATGGAAGCCATTTTATTCATTTTGTGTTGATTTTCCACTCGGACACACATCTTAGTCTGAGCACGAGACCCTAACCTGCTACTACAACAGTACTTTAGAGAGCTTTTGAATAACAAGCAAGCTCTGCCCCAACGCTTTTATTGTGAAATGCTGCTTGACCTACACAAAGGTTCATCTGACGCTGTTAGAGCAAAGACAGTGGTGATATATCAAAAAATATTTTTGTTATATGTAGATTGTCAATACAAAGGTGTGAGTTACATTTCTAACTCATCGTGGCCCCTGAAGAGCTCAAACGTATTGGCCTTGCAAAAACCTCATGGTTTTGTTGTTTTCTAGTAATTCCTAATGAAAGCTAATGAACACACACGAGGGTTTCACATTTTTTTTAAATCAGGATTATTTTACCAAAAGCTGAATTTATCTTTGTCAGTGAAATCATTCTGTTCATTAAAAATGAAATTGAACTTGTTTTCTTTGAATACCTCAAGGTCTGAAAAACACTGCCTGTCATTGTTGTCTGAAACAGTTGGGATTTTCTACACAAAGAAGCTAAATGAGATTTTCTTTGAAAGTTGGAAGTAATTGTCTAATTCAAATAGAACAGGACAATGTAAAGTAGAAAGAGAGATTTCAGACTAAGCGTGGCTGACTCCATAAGCCCAATGATTAGCCATTAATCAACCTTTATGATAAAGACTGTGAAACTTGCAAGCAGAGAGAGAGACTCTTATTAAATATAAATATCTCTTAAAGCTGCAGCCACTATAGGAAAATGTGTGAGGAGTTTTTAGCTGACTATGGAAAATATTGAAATGAATACAGTTACCTCTTTATGACCAAAAAAAGCGAACAAGCCATCAGCCACAAGATCCTGAGATCTCCAGTTATTTTGAATGCTTCAGACAAAGGCTTCAGCTTTTATATTTTTCCTAGGCAAAGAGTCTCTAATGACTGATATATTGGACTGATAAAAGAAAACAGGATGCGAAATAGTATTTTACATCTTTTTTACTGAACAACATTAGCAAAGAGATAAGATATAGTGCTTTGTCCCCAGGGGGGGCGGCAAAATCAGCAGCTGGCCCGGATTTGAATCTGACCAGTGGCTCCCTTCCCTTCATGTCATTCCTCTCTCTCTCTCTCTCTCTCTCTCTGATTTCCGACTTTATCCACTGTCCCATCACTCAAATAAAAGCCCAAAAAATGAATCTTAAAAAGAAAAAGAAAAAAAGTAGCACTATCACTATTCCCCAAAGGTTTACCTAAAAGAAGAGAGAATGCAAGCAGCTATAAAAAGAGAAGAGAAAGTAAACGGTATTAAAGACATTAAACCAAAGAGAAAGCTTTCATTTTGGGCTAAAGATATCGAGACACAGTAAAGAAACGTTTGTGCTGCATCACATATTCAAAATCAGTCCTATATTTATTTTCTCTCCATTTTCATTTCAATTCTATTCTATTTGTCACAGAAACGGTGATTTATTCTTGGACCTTTGCCATCATTATAATATATTTTACATGGTTTTAAGAGACTCAAAGCCTGTCAGCCCGGCTAATAAGCCATCAAAGAGATCTAAAAATACCCACTAAGCCTCTTCTCTCTGCTCCATTCATGACTCTAAAGGAAATATGACAAGTGGCTTTAAAATCTCAATAAAAGCTTTAAGTAGCCTCTAAAACTGACACTTTGCATCAACCAACAGGCACACTACTGATTGCATTCCTGACTTTGGGACTATGTCACTGTCTTCAGCCGTAATGACTAAACTGTTGCCTTTATTTGCCTGATTGCTTCTGACTTGACTGTCCATGAGGAAATAAACAATTTCTGTAGAGTTTTTTTTTTTTTTTTTTTTTAAAGGTGCAGTGATGCTAAGTGTCTAAGGCGTGTCATTGAGTGTCCTCTCACATCCTCTCGCCCTGCAGTCGTGCCGCGGAGCTCATTTTCTCACCTTGTTTTATTCTCGGATCAGATCGGAGATGCATGGCCGATTATTGCCTTGTGTTCGGGAAGTGTGACAATGGGCGCTGAGCCATGGCCTGCTCGCTCCCTCGTTTGTGTCTCGCTGGCAGTGAAATACGGGCCAAACGAACGCTGAGAGAGACAGCACACTTCAGACCCGTGATGGATGCTGTCATTGTTCAAGGAAGGCTCCAGTACAGTGCGCTTTACATGAGATTTAACACAAGCGAGGAAGAAGATGCAAACTAATTAAGTGTGTGCACAATTTAGAGAGCACACAGAAGAAGGAAATCAATGCAATGATCATAAAAGTGTACGAAACATTATCCATAGCAGTTTCAGCTGACCTGCCAGAGCAGAAATGAGGCATTTCCCTGGTTTTTCAGGAAGCCATTTTCATTATTATGCCCCACTTATCAAACTGGGACAGAGTATCTCTCTTACACTGCACGGTCACCACTCCTGCGAAATCATAAAGCAGAAAATCACCATCCATCTGACATTTTTCGCTGGGGAAATAGTGGCTATAACTCCTGACTGAGTTGGCATTTGGAAGTTGGACGTTTGCGCCTCGGGGACAGGACAGGAGCTGTGGGTTGAGTGTGGCGCGGGAGCACAGAACAAGTTCTTCTCTCTTGTGGAGAGGATGCGCTTCAGTCACAGCTGCTGTGTGACTGGCCCTGGTGGGCACAGACGTTCAGTGAAACCCTTACATTTCACTCCACACCCTGCACAGTGGGGAGTTTCTCGAAATAGAACACAATAATGTGCATGTTGGGCTCTTCGAGGAGGAAATGTAACACACCATATGGGAGCAAGAGCATGCAAAATATTGAAACATTGCTTTAGACTCAGTTGTCAGATGCTGCTGATAACTTTCATTCCCAACTCTGACAACAGCACAGCCTGGGTTTCTTTAAAAAAAACAAAAACAAAGTCTGAGTGTACTGAGGCGGCTCACAGACAGGAAGGAACACATGTCAGAAAATGACCCGTGTTTGAGATCCTATTTTCCTCCTTATTTGCTTATTTGACGTCTTTTATTGCATAACATTATTCACTTTATTCTATTAGATCTTTTTTTTACCTGTTTTTTTTTTTTCTATTATTCAAAATGAAGATCAAACCTTTCCAAACAATGCAGATATAAACCTGAACATTCACAGCCTTAAATAAATGTACACACACTCTTTTATTGTAAAGCTCAGGTCTTCTATGCTCATTCAATCTATGTGGCAGCACATGTGTTTAGTAATCTATAGAGTCCAAAAGAGAGAGAGAGTCAGCAACAGGACAGCATCAGCCAATCAGAGGGCTGCTCCACCCACAGTCATTTTTTAAACATGAGAATTTGATGAGCATGCGTGAGTGCTTAACTTGTAAACGGTAGTGATTAAATGGACATATGTCACTGCTGTCTGTTTATCATAACCCAAAGCATTGTAATCACTTACAATGGGATTCATCAGTCAATAAACTGCATCGTAAACAAAGGTGATAAACAGCATGATTTAAGTAGGCACTGGCTGAAACTGTGGTAATAAAGTACACAACATCACTTCATTATTTCCTCTTAGTAAGAGGGAAAAAAACAGTTTGACCAATCTGAGTAGAAGAGAATAAACATTATTCTACTCCCACATCTTTTAAAATTACTTCATCTCTTGTGAGACATGAAATAGTTTGAATGATTTGAATCTTCTGGACTTAAAACATGATTTTAATAGAGGTTATGATACGTCCCTCTCGATAAACAGTCGTGTGACCACTCAGAGCGCTTTGACACCGCAGGTCACACATTCACACACAGATGGCAGAGGCTGTTGATGTAAAGTGTCCATCAGAAGTAAGTAATCCTGTTCATACACATTCACACTCTACTGACGAAGCAGCAGGAGCAATTAGGGGTAAAGCGTCTTAGCCAATGAGCTCGCCTTCCGGTTGAGAGACAATGACTCCACCTACTGAGCCACAGCTCCTCACACTTACTGAGGGGTAACTGTATCCATGCCATAGAGCTACTTTTACCACTAAAGATAATCAATAATACTATTCCGATTTTTACTTTGAAAAATGAGGTGATTGAATTTGTCCAAACACAAATATCTGGGTTTTCACTTGAAAGAATCTGTGTCTTTTAATCAGCATATTGAGAGTCTAGAAAAAAAAACTGAGTGTGAAATTGGATTTCCTCTACCCGAAAAAAATGTTATTTTTCTTTTGTTGCCAGAAAGAAACTCATTGAAGCAATATTTTTATTTTAAATCTGCAACTGACTACAGTGATGTTTTTTTATATGCATGCTACCTCATCCTCACTGAAAATCTAGGATTTATATCTATAACACAAACCTCTTTCCCCCCCTCAAATATCTCATCGCAGTAAAGTATCCTGAACCAGGTCTCTTCTTCGACGCAATTCAGGCTCCTCTCCACAAAAAGAAAATTAACCAACATTCATCAGCAGCTCAGCACACGGGCGGAAAAACAAGACAAGTGTTTTCCTCGGTGATATGTAGAAATTATAGTCTTGTCAACAGAAAGGCAGACCATTCAATTAGGTGCTGGGCTCCCTCCTGCAGGCGAGCAGAGCAGCAATGATCCAATCAGGAGGAGAGCTGGCTGGTTAATATGGCATGTCACGTCTGAGCTGCCTGTTCTCTGGGTAATGCCGCTCAACGCCAAAGGGGCACTGCAGCCAACTAACTCCAATTGATTTAGTAAGCAGCGAGAGCCCAGCCTCTTCTGAGAAAGGAAATACCAACCTGGATAGAGCACTCGATGGCAGAGAGGTGGCTTTTATCCAGCCCACATGCCTCAAACTGCCGGCGTTGCTTTGAGACACTAACTGCTGACATTTAACAGAAACAACAATGTGACCTCCGGGGCTCCATTCACAGCGGAAAGGTCAAAAGCAGGACTTGGGCTCCCACCAACTGGGAAAGAACAGTAGCAACTGCAGACGCTATTTGTTAAATGTTGACGCTAGTTATGCCATTAAAGCCCTCCATCTCCCACTGCCTCTCCGCTAAACACGGACAGCTCAGGTAAAAGTCAGAGATAAAGAGGGAGCCTTTAGATGAATCGTGACGGGTTCGCTCGGATGCCTTGTCACCCACTTGCTCTCAATTCAGACCTCAGTTATTATGCTTTAAATAAACCTACTGACATTTACATTCTGCCTTTATATAACATGTTTATGAAGGGGCCGTGCCACGGCTGAGAAACAGAGCTCCAGAAACCCTGTACTGCAGCCGGGGCTCTGCCAGCCATGAATTAGCCATGTAGCGCTATCGAAATGCAGGAGTCAGCATCTCCAAGTCATAGCCACAAAGGGTCTGATGCTCTCTCTGTTGAGCCAGTGTCCCAGCATTGACTGAGGGTTGTAATTCTCTGAAGAGATTGGAGCTGACAATCTTCGGCTTGCCAGACACAAAATCCTGTTTATCTGTCAAGACGAGCGGCTCTCGCCCACCATTCTCTCCCAGTTCTGCCTGTAAGCTCTCCAAGCAGACAAAGTCTTAGACATCATGAAGACAGAAAGACAGGCCTGATAGCAAAACTGACTGTGCCATCAACACTCCCAACACCGAGAACTTTGGTCAGTCGTGGCTTACCAAGGACTGCAGAGACATGATTTGACTTTCATGTTCTTTTCAATGAAATGCTCGAGGTAATCTCAGAGTTTCTATCTCTAGAATAAACTGAGGTATGCCAAACTTATCAAACTGCATTCTTTGAAGAAAGTTTTCTATGTACTTTCTATTAAAGATGTTTGAATCCTCCTGAGTCTTAGTATCTACCAATACTTCTATAGGTATCAAGGTAAAGTACGAGGCATGCTGCGAGTTCAGTTTTTACCGCTGTTTAATATGTAAGGATTAATTAATCATAAAGCCTTCACCTCACCATTTGTTTCTGTACTCACACTCTACAATCACACTCAAAAAAAGATGGCTGGAGGGAGGGAATATTAGCTTTACTACGGGTGAGCATGACCATCTCGCATTAATGCTTTTCCGTTGCTCATCATGCAAACAATACGCACAGCTGTTGTTTTATTGTTGTCACTGTTTACTATCTTTACTATCCCTGGTTACTAGTCTAACTTTATAAATGTACGCCTACCTCATCCCAGGCGTAAAAGTTATACAAAGGTGCAACACAAACAGGGCCACGGTCTAGTTATCATACAGGGTAAAAGCCATCATAACTTTCAGCTATGAGTCAGAGCTAACGTCACAGCCCGGCAAGTGGAAACTACTCCTGGGCAGCAGGGCTTGAAACTTAATCTGACATGCAGTAACCATCAAGCATCAGAGAGAGAGACGGATCTAAATAGATCAGTCTTGATTGGTTGCTGTTTGCCAACGTTAGGAGACAAATGAGTTTCTCCAAGGCAGCTGGACAACACTGTCTGCTGTAAAGTGTCCTGTAAAGGGTACAGATCCAGTCCCGGTGTGGACCAAGTCTTGAAATTGGCCTCGTAGCTGGAGAGGTGTCATATCATTTACTGAGCACTGCCGAGTTGCCGTTGAGCAGGGCATTGAGCCACATCCGTTTTTGTAACAATAACTTGTCTATAACCTATAATATTCTTTAAAAAAGGAAAGCAGTTGGCAACTTATTTCACATTAACCTATCTGAAAACTGGGTACAAGCAGTGTTTACAGCCAAAAGGAATCAAAGTGTGTTGACAAAAAAAGTCGGGAGACTACTTCAGGGATCAGTGTTTCTAGTTGAGTGGCTTACCCACAGCTTGTTTCATGTAAGAAGGACTGAAGACAGTGGGATTACAGAGCATAAAACACAGCCAAAGAGGACAAGAGTGTAACTCAGAGAGAGATGGCAGCTGTGGCATGCTTCTGAGCCAAGGTGCTGGTGTAGAGTGAGAGGGGAGTGTTGATGGGCTTGCCGGGTGAAAAGGAGTGATGTGAGGCTAAGGTCGGGCAGATGGTGGCCGATAATGAGGGTGTAGAGGTGCGGGGAGGGGAGGGGAGTCGTGCTGTTCACAGGCGCTCGGGCTCTGCAGCAAAGGCTCAACACTGACTTCAAGACCTGGGAGACTGTGAGAAAAAAAAAAAAAAAAGGTGTGGGAGGTGGATAGAAGAAAGGAAGTATTGCCCAAGAGGGTGAGCCAAGTTGCTCAGTGCAACTTTTAACAAGCACACCCATCATCCCGTGTTGTCTGCAGAGCAGTCAACGAATGTGGGAATATTCAAGCATTCACTCACTTGAAATTCTCCTGCTCCTTTGGGTGTATTCTCTCCTGCAATCTTTTTCCAATGTCTTGACCTTACCTTCATTAGTGGGTTGACATTAATGCATAATTGATAAGAAACAAATGAGTCTATGCTAATAATGTGGCGAGAAGTGTGACAGGGAGAGTGCACATTTTTGTGGTCTTACGTCTGGCTACCAGGGAAACATCTTCTTTCCTGCCCACCCACACTATCAGATTATTTAAAATACCGCAACTGTGCAATGTGGACCAACAGGGTAAAAACAGCAGATTAAGATAACAATGAGGGAACCAGTGATAGGCTGGAGGAAATGATTTGAGTTAGTTAGCAGTGAAAACAATCAACAAAGAGTCCTCAGAGGCAAAGTTTGTGAAGCCACTATCGACTTATCATTGCATATCTAAAGCTCCTTAGCGCGCCAGCCTAAAAATGTAAGCCCAAGAAAAAAAGGGAGTCAGAAAATCAAATAAAGTAATGAAAGGATGTATCCTAATCCGGCTTAGATGTCATAATTTGTGTTGGCAGAAAAATGTGTGCCTTAGCAGTTTCACATTAACATTCTGATTGGATTTCCTATTGGTGTTGACAGCGCTATGTGCTAATTCTTTGTAAAAAAAAAAAAAAAAAAAAAAGTGTGAGGAGTCCTTTTTTTTATAACCAACATTCTGATTAGGCTGCATATTTCATGGGTAAAATAAGGAATTTGTGCGTTATTATTAAGTCCCCTCCTCCCTGCCTACTTTCTGCCTCATTTGGTCGTGATGACAGTTGACAAGCCCCACTGATTTTTTTCATTAACAGCTCATACCGTCACCAAAGCGTCGGTGGTACACAGGAAATGATTGCTCATATCAATATTCCGGCTGACATATCACACACAATGCATCTTAAGTAGACACCATCTCTGCCACGTGGTCCCAAGGGTTGGTCCATTGATCACGCTGCATTATAATTATCGACGTCTGAGCCAGGGGGGGGATAAATATCAACCACTACTTTTCTACGTTGACTATCATGAGTTCCAAGAGGTGGAGAGCTTCCAAACAGGATTTTATATCCTCTCCACATGGAATACATAATTCCTAGCCTCTGATAATGCGAAATAACTCTGAGGGGTGTTTATGTTTTAAATGCTAACTGAACATGGTTATACTGTAATTTGTAGAAGAACAATTCCATGACAAATTACCAACCGTATTTCATCAAACACAGAGGTCTTCTGATAATATTAATTCAGTCCAATCTGGCATCATGTTAATAGAGTTTTTATTTTTTTAAATGTCTGTCCCTTTTACAGTCACAGAGTAGCACTATAAACTCCATCAGAAGCATCAGATTGATTCGATGGGTGACATGCTTGATCAAATATTTAGAAATGTTTTCCGGCTTTCAGGTTCAAATGAAAGGTCTAACAATATTAAGATATCATGACAATCAGCTTTGGGCGCCATCATCCCCTAGGGACAGACTTCCGGATGCTCAATACGGTTTCATGATGTCGGCCCCAGCGAAAACATCCCGAATGTCATGCAGCATCAGATGTTTTACATCAGAAATATCAGCATGCGCCGCACCAACCACTTGGTGGTAATTCCCAAATAACCAAAGGTCCCCCTGTAAAACTAACCCCATGCGAATAGGACTTAGGGTACAACACTCTCTCTCGAATGTGTCTGGTCTCAATGGACGATCATGATCTCATGACAGAAAATGTAATTATCAGACCCATCAATGTGGTGCTTGATTTGGTTTCCCTTCAGGTGAGCGTACAGGGAAGATAACAGGATTGTTGATCTTCATTTATGACACAGCATCTGATATACAGGCATGCTCCTGGGGCTTCTGAGTCAATACCAGTATCAGTTTAAAACCTTTCATTAAGGTAGGTATAACACTTCAGTGGCTACCTTATTTTCTCTTTTATCTCAGAGGCTCCAAGGAGGAAATAAAGCACAGGCGAAAGCCTCTGCTCCATACGGGATAAAATCTATTCTCTATTATTGCACTGCCATTGCTTGAGGGCTGTCAAGCTAAAGGTAATGGCATTGCCTGTGATAAATTTATGGCTCAGCTGCTCCATGTTCCATGAGGGATATAACGTGCTGGGAATTGTCCAGATTGTTGAAGTCACAGCTAAAATGACAAATGAGCCTCCTGTGACAAATCAACAATGTCATTTACAATGTCGTTCAAATGACTGAGTGTGTACTAATGGTAGTCAATGCGTTATATATTTACACAAAGCTGCATGAATGGTTGGTCTGTACAGTGAGCTGTCACACTTCCTGAAGGATTGGAAGAAACAGAATACAAAGCAAAGGAGATGTGGATGAGTTGGTGCAAGCAGCATTGGAAACATCCCCTCTTAACAGCAACAGGGTGGCACTCAGCGGTCAGTGGAACAGCTGGTTCAGAGGCCAAGCAGTTGAACGAGGTCCTTACACTACAGGCTCCATGTGAGAGCCTTCCTGTCCATCACACCAGCTCTCACCAGATTGAACACCCTTGCTTCTCCTTAGTGGGTCGAATCCATTTTCATCCATTTGTTCTCTCCTTCGTGCCAAAGCCAGACTGATTCGTGAGACTGCTCTGTGCCAATTAATCAATACTCCTGGCTAAAGCAAGTTGGCAGTAGTTCAGCAGAGCTAAAGCTAATAGGGCACTAAGCTGGCTCCACATTTCCATCTTTTACAGGGTATGAGACCGTGCATTAAAGCAGGACACGGCTCCTCGAGGACCTAACTTTTGTCATCACATACTAAATAATAATTGGTTTACCAAAGGTTAATTGCTCAATAGATACTAGGCCATTGGAATTTAATTGTGCTGTTAAATGCCTCAGATGTAGCCCATGTTTTGTAATAGCTCATTTAACTTGGAATGAATG
Organism: Symphodus melops; assembly: GCF_947650265.1. Taxonomy (NCBI): domain Eukaryota; kingdom Metazoa; phylum Chordata; class Actinopteri; order Labriformes; family Labridae; genus Symphodus; species Symphodus melops. The sequence goes on along the minus strand of NC_136696.1, from coordinate 25,809,776 downwards.
TAAAACTGTCGGATCCCAGATGACTAGTAAAATTTTACTAACTGTTGCAATGAGACTACCGTAAATTCCGGACTATAAGCCGCTACTTTTTTCTCACACTTCGAGCACTGCGGCTTCTACTCCGGTGCGGCTAATGCATGGATTTTTTATGGGGGACAATGAGCTTCTGCCGCAAAAACATTTGACTTCGTCACGTCGGATCTTAATATCAGTCATTTTGCGCTTCATGCACGCACCCTCATGATGGAAAACACACGGAGAAATACATATGATGCAGCTTTCAAGTTAAAGGCGATCGACCTGGCTGTCAAAGAAGCTAACAGAGCTGCTGCACGTTAAGATGACACTGACAGCGACAAGAGAGACTGAGGAAGTGAGTAATGAAGTCATTCTGAGGCAGTGAATGGATGGACTTTTTGTTGTGAAATATATTACGGTCATCTTTTTCATCAGCCGTGTTACAGACACCGTCGGCTAGGCTTCGTATTGTAACGGTTCATGTTGTAAAGTCAGTAGTTGATAATGTGTTCATAATTCCGATTATGTGGAGAGTCAGTGAATGCACCAGCGAGAACGTGTTGAGTGGCTGTATGAGAGAACGCTGGGGGAGAGAGTTGGATTGTTACGACAAGTTATGGTGTTGCTCTCTGCTGTAAACGGCGTGGTCACGGCCGACAGTGATCGGGTTATTAAAAGTTATTATTTGAACGCTCTCGTCGTCCTTTAACGTCTGTACGGACGCTACAGTATTTGCGGATGTTACCGGTAGCCTACGTCTGTGTAAATAGCTCTTGTTATAGCGTGGACACCTGCGGCTTATAATCAAGTGCGGCTTATATATGTACAAATACATTTATTTACTTATTTTTAGCCGGTGCGGCTTATATCCAGGTGCGCTCAATAGTACGGAATTTACGGTACTTAAATTTGTGGAATCACAGGTTGATTATTTTAATATTAATTTGAGATTCTTGGTATGTAAACTCTCATAGCACTGAACGTCTTTATTTTAATTAAGTTAAGTTCTTTCTTTGAGTTTGTTGTTCTTGCCCTCCAGCTTTTTCACATGGTCTTTGCATTGGTAGATATCCACAAGTCAGCAGGTTTAGCAGCATGTGGGAGCTCTCTCTCCCTCAGTAGATAATGGGAGCATTAAAATGCCAATCTGGGATTTTGTGAGTGCATCAGCCGTGCATGTTAATTCAAATATTCCTCAAGTAGTGGTTGTAAAGTTGATGGAAAAAATGTTCTCTGCAATAATTTTCATCTCAATGCAAAGTCATTTAATGCCCATCTGTATTTCTACAATGTTTGCAAACAAGAGGAAATTACCCTTCTAATCTTCACGTACAATGAAAGATAAAGACTTTCCTCTCTAGTGCTCTTAATTCATGCATCAACAGGGCACTGAATCACTTTTATGGTAAAAAAAAAAAAAAAGTCTTCCTCTGAGCTCCATTATGCTTCTGTTTGTTGTTTTATATTAAGAAGTAGGTGTTTAACATTGAACTATGCCAAAGATAAAACGGTAAGAGAGATATAGTAACATATTTAGGAGGAATTGCCATTTGAAAAATATGTCTTCAACTGCTGGAGCAGTGCCACGGGAACAATTTCAAGGCACAGCCTGTCGAGAACACAACCTAATGGAGGCTTATAAATTATGAGGACAACATCCAGGCATGCTATCAGCTCATTTCAAAGAAAAGACTTTTGAGGCAGAGTGGTATCAAATGAACCTGGAGCAGACGTCTCATTGCTGTTTATCAAACCTCCCCTGGCAGGCTTGCTGGAAAAGCAGACAATCAAGTCAAGTAAAAACATAATTACTTTGTTTATGTACTTCCTCTGTCCTGCCTCCAAGGGCAGATTCGACCCAATTATGACAAGTGAGTGACAATTGAATTGGACAAACACCAGGACGGATGCACAGTAGTAACAAATGTATGCTAACTCGCTATGATGAGGACATCCGCCTTCTAGATGGTCAATGTCTCAAGTAGAAGACAGGCACTTTATTCTGCTTTTTTTCATGCTTTGCTAACATGTGCAAACTACCATTCAATAGAAACAGAAATTGTCTAACTGCACTGAATGATTTTAGTGCCGATCTTCTAAATATGCAGCTGATATTCACACAACTTTTAGCTTCGTTTTAATCTGCGTCAACTCCTAAAATCTAAATCTGGCCTTGAAACTGCCAGCTATTAAGTCAAAGAAAACATATCCACTTCATGTCCTCCATCTACCCAACTAACAACAACAAAAATGAAACAATTATGAGTTAACATCAGCCATATCTCTTTTAATTAATAAATGTTATCAACGTTAATAATAAAGATTCACTAATCTTCTTGTTGTGGGCTATATTTACTCTTTGCTATAATGTTAAACCATAAGCTTTAGAACATAACATTAAAGGCAAGTATAGAATATGTATCATGGCATACAGACCTTTATTTTATTTCTTAAATTCAATATTCAACACCTTCAGCTCTGTTTTGATCTGGTTCATTTGATCAATGTCATATTTTTCCAAATTCAATAATTTGCTTGTGTTGTTTCCTTGATTAAAGCAATTACCTCCGTTTTTATCAACAGTCCAAACAGATAAGAATGATAAAAGGTGATTTTTTTCATTTACCTCCCATAAATTCCATCTTTGTATTTGTCAGAGGCTTGTACCTCAGAGCATGCTGGGAAGCCGAGACTTCTGTCAACATACCCTCCGAAATGTTGTCGAGACCTTTTTTTTATTTATTTTCTTTATCGTACAGCCCCCCTGAGGACAAACACATGATTGGGGCCAGTGAAATTAGATTAACCGTCAGCTTCCTGCTGTGTTTGTTGTGAGGATCCTGCTGCCAAACGTTTGACAAGGATGTCGCACAGAAAAAAAAACCAAAAAAAAACGCAGCCACTCCGGAAAAGCTGCCAACCCTGGCATCTGACCCCTCGGCGCGTCCGAGCAGCTACAAGTGCTTTCCATCTCCTCCGACTGCTCAACCTGTCAATCTGCCTATTCAAAGGTTTTCCCCTTTCCCCAGGAAAAGCTCATTTTCCCTTCCTCTTGGCCCAGTCAGTAAGTGTCACTTCAGTTTAGATTTCACTACCCCCCTGCAGCCGAGCACTAAAGCTCCTGTGGAGGGATTTCTGTCTGCTGTTGTGGTCCCGCTGTCCAATTAAAAGTGTGGGGGCCGGGAGATGAAAAAAAAACAACTTTCTGCTCAAAAGATAGGTAAATGACTCTTTTCTTCAACTACACATGGAAGTATTATGTTCATATTCACTCAGTATCACTAAGCATGAAACATATCTATCACCTTTAATTTCATGTCTGCATTTTTACTTAGAGGGCTTTTAGGCAAACATGCAAAAACAAACAATCAGACAACGTTTTTGTGTAGCACAAAAAGTAACCTAAATGTATTTATGATCAGAATTCCTAAAGGTTTCTTGGATTATTAGCATTTCTTCTGATCTAACTGCTCAACATCCAGATGTTCTTTGGTGAGCTCCCGGTTTACAAGAATCCCATCAGGCCTGTTGCCTGCCAACACCACAGAGGGCTTGAATCTTAATACGGCCTGATGCTTGTCGAGCATCCAATCTGCTCCAGATTGCAGGCCTGTCTCTGAGAATAATGAGAAACTGGTTCTGCCACAGAGATTTCCTCAAAGACCGCTGGATTAGGAATTCACAGGAGATGCTGCCTCTGCAAGATGGCAACCCCCTTTTCTCTGCAAATCAATTCTAATTTTACCCTCCACGTCGATAACCTGCTCGTTGCTCTCTTTGTCTCAGGCTTGCTTTCTGTTTCTCATGCCGTCCATTAGCCAAACTGCTTTGGTTAACTTGCTGACAATGCCATGTGAGTATGTTACAATCGGGTTTCCCATGCACCATTCATTCATCAAATATCCTCTTGAAAAGCTAATGAGGGCAAATTTGAATTCTTGAAGGTGTCCCTCAAGGCTTTTGTATACCTGCAACCCAAAGCCTGTGCTCTCTGTTGGTGTATTGGACTCTTTCTTGGCTTTCCACATCAGTTGTCAGGTTACTGATGTCAGTGAGGGAGAGCACGTTATTAAGGTAAAGAAATATCCTGAGGCAACATATTAATACAGGGTCACGGGCTAGCTTTCCCCGGAGCTCGCTGTCAAACTTTGGAATTGATGTAACAAGTCATGTTTGAGCAGAGGGTGAGATGCATGCAAGAACTATCACAAAAATAATGATTGATAATATTGTTGCTGCATCAATAAATTACCTTTGGATACTTACATTCTCTCTACATTCATTGTGGAAGGGAGACAGCATAAAATGTATATTGTAACACCTTATTGTGCACTAGAATTAAATTGCTTGTTGTATATAAATACAGGTCAACACATTACAGACGCACTAATCCGACCAGTCTGACCTCAAAAACTTAAAATCCAACTGTGTCACAAGAATTTCAACAACTCTTCATGCTGCACCTTGTCCTCTGGCTGTCATTTACTCCCCTAAATATAGAATTCCTCAATTGGTGAATCATATTTGCAGGATGAAAGGATGAGATTTTTTTTTTTTCTGTTGGGGAGTGTTATTGCTGCAAAAAGAGCCGGCCAAAAAGTAGTCCTTAAAAGGGCGGATGTGCCTTCTATCAAATAGCAGAATGAAGCCATCAACCCCATAATCACAAAATGTTCCTCAACAAAGGAAGCCAGAGCTTTTTTGTCATTTCCTGTAGGTTATGAGGAGCAGAGTAGAAAATTGCCTGGCATGGGCACATAGTTACACACCTGCTTGTGTATCACCTCTGCCTGATTATTTTGTTTGCTGGAGCACATTTCTGGGCCTCTGACTCACTGGGTTTTATCAAATTTTCTGGATGGCAGCTTTTATCACAATAGCTCTAATCACTCCCACCTTCCCATGCTGGAGTAATGTGACAGTAAAGACTCATAATGTGACTGCATGGAATACTGAAAACGGATGGATTTATTTTTTTATTTGGAGCCAAATAAATTGCAGAATAATGTGGGACAAAAATACGGTATGACAGAATGAAGATAGCTGGAGAAGACCATTTATATCCCCAACAACAAACAACATTTCACCTTAATGCCTGGTACTGTGGATCACCTGAAACAATTACTATGGAACCACTCACTTCCCATTATAGCTGATAATTCAACAGGAGTAATCTACTAGAAATAGATTTTGGATATAGGCTTTTTTGGTGGTCATCACTCCCCCCTACGAAAAGAAGTGGCTCAACCAGCAAACTCAACCAAGGATTATGAAATTTGGTAGGTATTTGTGTCAAGTCAAGACCTACAAAAATAGCCTCTTGGACCCATGTTGTCTACTCAACTCGAAGTCCCCCATGGATTTAAAAAGAGGGAGAAAACCACAGATTTCCAGGGTTCCTTCTGGGATTAACTACTTCTGAGATAAACTCAACCAATCAAATTCAAATTAGGTGTAAATGTGGCGGACACCTCACTTATAAAATACAGACAGGGTTTGGCTGTGGTAATATTAAGCCTTTTTCCTGGGGTCACACTTTGAATAACTCTTCTAAAGGGGTCAATCGGATCCACTTTACATTCGGTGTAGAAGTTGATGGAAGCTGAAAATGTAAACAATTCCTTCGGCCATTGAACAAAACTCAAAGGATGTAGCCGTAGCGTCTAGTCAAGACTTCATAACTGTGACACAGGAAGTCACTGTAACTCAAACACAAAGGCTCCAAACAGGTACAACACAGAGCTTTTGACTGTTTGACTCACACGTGATGCACCTCAGCCTGACATGCAATGTGAGTGCCTCTTCAGTGCTTCTACAGTCCTCGTTATTGACAATGCTATATTAAGATTTTAAAATCTTTTGCTATTTTTGTTGCTCTGAACATTTCCTTTCTGATTGAAGTCTTCTATTATTACAAAGATTACAGTATTTGCCTCCTCTTTGGGTAAAATGTCCTGAGGTTACATTTGTCATGATTTGAAAGAAAAATGGATCAATTGAGATTGATTTACTAATACTTTGAATTATTTGTCATGCTAAATGATTTGTCAAGCTGGATTTGAAACAGATTCTGAAGTAAAACTGTGAAAAATGTCAGACATTTTTTCTAGAAGGCTTTTCAAACTGACCTAGTAAAGATGAGTGTCTGCAGCCAGCAGGTAGGTAAAGCAGTAACCTTTGTGAAAGGACAAGATTTCCTCGACTAGATGCACAGAGCAGTGGGCACGCAGTCTGTCCCGAATGCTTCGTCTCAGGAATACCTAATGCTCGGCTTTGCAGGAGAGAGGCCAGATAATAAAGCTCAGTCAGGATCAGTGGGGCCGCTCTCCGCTGACTCTCCCCTCATTGTCGGATGCTTTGCTCCCTGGGAGTCGCTTCGCATTATCAGTGATCATCAAAGGCACTGTCAGGAAAGTGTGGAACTGGGGCTTCCACAGGCTGTTCGAGACGCTCTACACATTCAAATGAGACAAGCTTATTAATTCTTCAAAAGCCACACTGCTTCCTTTTCCCCCAGACTCATTTTGGTACATTTAAGGATGATAAAAGCTCAGCCAGGGAGCTCTCCTGTCTCTCTTCTTTCTTTCTCACACATACATCATACATAATGCAGGCACATGCGTTCAGCTGATCTCCAGGAGATATTACTTCTTGCTTTAAAATAGCTGTCATGTCTCAAAGTCTTTTGTGGGAATGGAAATAGGGGCATTTCAGGGACAAAATGCAGAGGGAAAAGCTGCTGCATTTTGCACCAATAGGGTTGCATTTTACATGGCTTAGCTTCATGCTATTTTCTGCTGCAGGCCAACAAATACTGCTGTCAGAAAGCTCTCAGTGAAAAGATGCGTTTGTAATACAAGCATATGTTCAGAGTGTCAGAGATGAAAAAGCATATACAGTATGAGCCAAAAACCATTCTCAACACAGAAAGTTTAAAACAATCTTCAGACTTTTTGACTTGGATGTCTTGTTTATCTCACACGGTGACCCTTGAAGTTTTAATTCTGTGCAATGAGGAGGTCAATTTCTCAGAAAATAATGTAAGAACCAGAAAAGCAAAGGAAATGAAAGTAACAGACAGTTTGAGCGGCTTAAATCTGAGGGAACACGAGGAGGAGAAGGACAAAGTCCCGAAATTCATTACAACTTTTCTTGCATTCTCTATTGCTGCACATTGGATTATATGTGGAACATCAAAAGCTTTAATTATCTTAATTACTCTCCTACATTTGCAAGAAGGGAAGCTCCTTGAAACCAAAAGAAAAATGCAAGAGTGTCTGTGGCAAAGCTGGTCGTTAAAATGCACATAATTTGAACGTTATATGAGAACTTTAATTGGTGAATTCATGCTTATCAAGGGGCCTCCTTCATTACAATTCAAGAGCCTCCTCCATGGTGGCCATATTTTTTACATAATGAATGTGATTCTTTTCCTCCCTCAGTGCAAGAACTAATTACACAGACCTGCTGATGGCCCCCACCCCACCTACACACCCGGAATTAACGTGGGAAGTTTATAGACAACAGGACTATGAGAAAACTCTTTACTTGTGAAACTCATTATGGATTTATTGAAAACCACACCAGTAAGTCCATATTAATTTGGTTATAGCACTTGAGCTATGATTATTAGAAATTCAATTGCCAGCCTTGTCATATCCAACATTTCCGTTCGACTTTTCTCATTCGAAGTTACAATTACAGCTTTGAAAAGGAATGCATGGACTCATATGTAACACAAGACTTTGATGTTTTGAGGAACATCTGTAAGCCTTCAGCGACTGTGCAACACTCATCAAACTTTCACTTCGCTCCAGTGTACTGGATATGGTTCAGGGGCAATATTAGAAACCAAAGGTAGCTGCTCCCACTGTTAAAGTTAATGGATGTTGAAATGTGAGAAACACTTTACATGATGACATATAATGATATACTTAGACACATCTACCCTTCTGCACACAGGCATTATTCCCACTCATCCAAACTCATTGACTGGTTTTGACAGATTAAACTAAACATAGGCTATCTCATGAGCAAGCAGAGACTTCAGTGTTGAAAAACGAAGTAAGGGTGGAAGTAAGAAATTCCTGCAGTTCCTCAACACTTGGATGTCACACACCTATTCAAAAATGACTGGTTTTTTTTTACAGCACAAATTACCATGTTTAAATCCTGACTGTAAAACAAAATACCTTAGATTAGCTCATGTCACGATCTGCACACACTGTATCCAGCTCTTTTTTTTTTTGTTTAATAATTCATCTGTTTTTATTTTATGACGGATAAGAGTCATTAACAATTAGTTGACGGGTGGGCGTGGTGTAGCGGTTTGTCAAGATGCTTAAAACCCGTCTCGGCTGCAGCTCTCAGCCTGTCGTTAGGTTGACTGCGGCCCCCTGCAGCAACAGATGGGTGAAGTCACTCAGCCTTCGTTTATGCTTAAGAGTCTTTGTGAGGCATCAAAGCGCGGCCATGATATTTGACCTTGAGAGTCAAGAATGTGTTGGATATTTGAAGGGTAAGATAAAACAATGTTCATAACCTTTGCGTCATTTCTTTTATAAGAAAGCATTGATTCCACTGTTGAAACACAAAAACACTGTGTTACACTGGATTTGAATGTTCGCCAATACTGAGGCCCAGTAAGAGCAGAATTATGCCAGACTTGGGCAATCTTTGGGATTGAGGGCCTTAGTATGTTAATCTTAATCACTGTGATGCTGTGATGCTGTATTTAGACTGGGATGTTGGATTTCTGTGTATAAGACCGAATGGATTGGATGATAAAATATGATAATGATAAAAGATGATAAAATCACTGCAACATGGTTTTGGTTTATATGTGGAATATTTGTCCATATCAAAGTAAATGTGTTAAAAACTCCTCTGTTGTATGATTATAGTTAGTTACCCCACATGCCTCCACATTTACATGAATGTAAAAGCAGCAGCCGCTAAAAGGTGTGCAGACAGGTTGGAGGCTTAGCGAGTGCCCTGCCCTCTTGTCTCAGGAGTCGGCTGGATAATGTGGCGGGGCTCACCCTGAGGTGCAGAGAGCTCACTACAGGGCCAGATGACACTCGTGCAGGTCGACTCTGTCGGGCACAAAGCCCAGCTGACTTGTTCAGCAGAGCTAAGCCAGCAGCGACTGCCGGGGGGGTTAGAGGTTACCATAAGCCGCTCTGGGCCACCGCAGCCCACTGACTCCGAACAGCAGGGTCAGCTGTGGGGCCGGTGGGACCACTCTGCGAGGTAACGCACACAAACAACAAAGACAAAAACAAGAGAAACATGACAGGAGGAAGAAAACAACGAGGAGAAGCCTAACATGAGGATTATGACAGTTTACAGCACAGAGCGCAAGGAGGGATTGTATCAAAGTCACACAGCTTTAACAAAAGCACAGCACTCAATGTGGCCTGTGCTTTGGAGTCCCTGTCTTTCTCAGGTCAGACACTCATACAGACTACAGCAGGTGAAATGTCCTGTCAATCTTGAACTGTCATTAAGCGTTCAAAAAATGATGCTGAATATTCCTTCTGCAATGATTTAGATCTTTTTCTATTAAACTGTGAAATGTGAAAATGCATCACTGTGCAAATCATGTTGAACCTATGCAAGCCAAAGCAAACAAAAGCCTCATTATCATTATAGGTTCATCATTATGGCTGTGAGCTGTCCATTAACATATGTGTTTGTTATACTCAGGCACTTCATCAAATGACACCATGACCACTGTAGCGGAGACGCTGCCAATATGCATTTCATTGTCATATCAGCTCAGTGACAAGAAAAATACATTACGAAATCAAGACCAAACACATGTTTGCCGACATGTTAATGAAGCTGCGGTCGCCGAGAGAGACAGAGCGGCTATACTGATACATCTTTTTAGCCCCGGGCTTGCTAACAGCAGTGTCAATTTCTTATGTGAGTCCCTCAAGGCTGCTGGCACAGAAGATACTTCAGATGGAGAGGCGGTCGGGGTGTGTGTGTGTGTGTGTGTGTGTGTGGGGGGGGGGGGGGGGGGGGGGTAGCGGGTGGAGGGCTCCTCCCATAGCGCCGCCTCACCGTACCAAAAGATAATTGTCTCCTCCTCACCCGGAGAGGCAGGTGTATTTCTGTGACCTATACCAGGTACTCTTCCCCTCTCGTGCACAGTCTGAGATGTCACAGCAGTTTGCCGTAATTACTTCTGCTGATAGAGGTGAGAGAGGACATTTGCATCAGATGAGGCGCCGAGTGGTCGGGTCTCCCCCACTCGCTGTGTGCAGCTTTTAATGTCACCGTAATCTCTAAAGGTTAGCATTGGCAGCCCTCCTGTATATCTGCACAACGAGCTGAATCAGTGGTTTGGAAATAGGTTTGACATTGAGTTCGGGTAAATGCAGGAACACACACACTCACACACACACACACACACACACACACACACACAGAGTCACAAACACAAGGAGAGAAACCCTGAAAGAGAAACATTGTGTATCTTCACTTAATCGGATCTCTTCTGGTGTACTCCTACACTTAGACTGTGGATAAGATTGGCAGGGTCAGGCCCTGATTTCTTAACACAGCAGTCTTCTCTTTAGACTCTCTTTAGGCTGCACAGATAAACACACAGTGAGCACACCTTACTCTCTAATACAGTGAGCTTTCCTCCTTTAAGAACTTGCTCACCTCTGCTGCAATTTGCACTAAGATGTGTTAAAACCCTGCATTTACCAGATTTCTTTGGATCACCTTTAAGTCCGGCCGGTCTGTTTACCAATTAATAAATACAAAATGTGGAAAAATAAATTTAGCATGGTTATTGCAGAAGCTCATAGGTTTTCAGTTGATATAAACTGACATCGTTTTAGTGAGGTGGGAAACGAGCCGGTGCTGCAGCTCCACAAAGTGTTCAATGGTTGCCGCTACTTTTCTAACACATTTGTTGACCTCCCAGCCTTCACGCCCAGACCAGCCCATAGAAAAGGCTGGGGTCCCGAAAAATCCCGTGACTGGGCCTTCCCAGGATATGATTTAAGTCATTATATGCTTGTAGCCTCCTGGCTAACATTAGCTTCTTCTGGGCATCACCAAAAAGAAAAGGTTCACATCATTTTAAGAAGAACATTGAAATGGTTGTTTCTGTTCCTTTAAAGGACCTTCAAAAGGCAAAGGCCAGGACATCTGTACTCTCTACATGCAGAGTTTAGACCTCGGCCAACAGGGAGGAAGTTCACTTGAGTTCGCAGGACCAAATCTAACAGATACCTGAGTTTGTGTGGATTTTAAAGAAGTTATAGCCATTGTTGCCTTTATACATTTATGTCTTTGTGCTGTTTTTAGAAATACTGATTTTCCATTCCGAGGGAAATCATGAGTATTTAGATTTGAAAAAAACATTGGACATTGTTGGTTGAAATTTGGATACACAATGTTTTATTGGCTAACCACCATGGGCCCTCCCCATGAGACTGGCTCCCCATCCCGCCCAATGGGCCGCCTTGTCAACAGTGATCACTGAAGTGAAAGTTATAAATTATATGGTAAGATTCCCACCCCTATATTTAATATTCAACATACAGCCTCTTAAAATACACCCAGTAAATGCAGGTGCTTTTGCCAATTTTAAAATGAGTCAAGTGCAGCAAGCCAACGTTCAGCTACAACAATCACGCTATCAGAACACTCAACAAACCTGCAGGCTGTAATTTAGATCCATCTCTGGACTCACTGAGCAGTTGTTCACTGATGCCGCAGAGGTGTAGCGTCAAGAAGTGCTTCATCTCTCTGTCTCTCTGCCATTTTTTCTATTCCTCCAATCTCCCACTCCAGGAGAACCATTCTGCCTTCAGTCTCTAAATCCCACACCTCCCAGAGCATACGCGTCTGTTCATCACACTTTCTCCTTTCCCTTCTTCTCTTTTTGTTTCTGGGATTCTGGTGACATTTTCATAGTGCCAGATCCTTGCCTTGAGACATTTATGCATGTGCCCACACCTCTCTGCCGCCCTCAAAAAAAAAAAAAAAAAAAAAAAAATCACACCTAAATACACACACAGACAAAGAAGATACACACACTCCTCGCCTGGAGCCGGGCCCCTCTGTGCTCATCTACCTCAGAGAAGCTGGAGCTTGGCATAGAGAGGAGGCTCCGGTGGATTCTGTGCTCCGCCTGCCAATGCTGCTCTTTTGATCTGCAGCCAGCTGATGACAGATCTACATTAAGCTCATAGTCTTCTCTCCCTCGCTCTGCTTCTCCTCTCCTCCAGCCTGACACAGGGGCGAAATGTGTGCTGTAAGTCCATGAGCATCGGTGGGAATCGACATCTCGAGGGGTCGACCCCGTGAGTCTCCTCTCACACCAGAATGAGAGAAACACAGAACCCTGAGTGGGTTTTTTCAGCTCTCAGAGGAAAGCCATGTGGGTGTAAGCCAAAGATAGTGCCAGACCAACAATTCAGGAGGAGGCTTTGCACTTCACTGATGTGCACCCTCAAGTTTCAGTGGAAATAAATCACCATATTTGTGCACATACTCGATAAAACGCTAATAATGGATGTACCTGAGCAACCTGACGAACGTACTGTACAGCTCCTCTGCTAATTGTCTCCCTCCTTCTTCTTTGACGTTTTTGTCTCTCGCCAGCTTTTGCTGTAAAAATAAGTATGTTAGTCATCAATGTAGAAATAGTTTTAGAATTACCAAGAACCTGTAAATTCTACTCCTACTTTTGATTCATGTACAAAGTCTTCGAAAAGGACAGGATTTAAGAAAAAGAGCTGCTCATGACTGTGAAAAAATGGGAGTTAAGAAATAGGCCTGAATGATAAAAAAGGACCTTACACATTGTGAGGTAATGTTATTCAACTCTGAGGGTGTCGGGGGTGATCAATATGATACGGCACGTTAAGATAAATGGCCGATTATGATGAGAATATCTTCATACAGCAGTTCTGCAATAATTCATATATAGCAAGACAATCATAATCACCCATAAAGATCTGATTAACTGGAGAATATGAAACAACATTAAATAGGTAGAGGTATCACAGGTGTCTAGTTAAAGCATTTGTTGAGTTTGGAGTGATCTGTCTCTGTGGGAGTTGGTCTCTTTTTGAAACTTGATTGAAGGTGTTGGAGGAAGATTAATCGAGGTTGTAGATGTTTTGACAAACTACTTTTCAGCTCTGTGCATCACGTTATGTTGCTCTGTGTTTTACGTCTGTAACTTGTTTATTGGGACACTAAATAAGATTCTTAATCTGAATAATTGTTTTTTTTTTTTAACAAATTGAATAAAGACAATTGGTTTCCTTTTATCCTTTAACATGTTTTCATTTTCTCCTCTTTCCTTCCTAGTTAATCTACTTATACTTCTACTACCCTTTTCATGCCATGAGCTCCTCCTCAAGAATACAATACAATTGTTGTGTCATACGAGTCAGGGTGACAATATATTGCTGTATCTATATTTTGTCCTTTGTCCGGGAAATTAATGAGAAAGGTGAAACTAATCAGGACAAGTAAAACTGTTAAAAATGAAGGAAAAGAAAAAAGGTATGAGGTGAAGACATCAGAAACGATATAAGAGAGGTACGTGTGCAAACATAAAACTGGTAAATAAAATGACAAAAAGACTCTCCACCCTTCAGTCTCAGCTATCCTGCGAGCAAACCTCGCAAGCACTACTAGATGGTCTCAAACAATGCTCGCTGGGACTCTATCTGACTGCCAACTGGTGTCAATGCACGGCCCCTGCACTCCATTTAATGGGTCCAATGTGTCCAGGCTCAGTGTCAGCATCATGCTAGTTTTTCCTTCCTTAATTACTGCATTTTAGTAATATTCTTTGCAATGCATGTTCATGGAGCAATTGCCATGAAAGTGCAGTTTACGGTTCTGTCTTCAAAGAAGGGTGCACTGTAAGGCTGCAAACACGTCTGCTTGTAGTTGTCTGTGATTCGTCTTTGTGTGATTGGTTAATGTGAGCGATGAGTCTAAAGTGAACTCTGGTCTAGAGTGACTCACACCAAAAACCAGACACTTAGCTTAATGTGTCAGACTAACAGCAGAGACTATTTCATAACACTCTATCGGCTCAAGGGGCATTTCCAAGGAAACTCATTGTTATATCGTATTTTCTCAAAGTGGGTTTTCTTTGGCCTTGAAAAAAAAAAACATGATTTGGAGGTAGATTTGGTTTGCTGTAATTACTTCCTTAAGAAAAAAACAACAACTGCCAAACGGCGCAGCATAATGTTCTTAGCCAGACACTCCTCTGGTGCAGTTCAAAATTAATTAGAAAATGAAAAGCTTTTTAAATAGGATGGGAGTCTGACAAGTTTTCTTTTTTTTTTTTTTCTGTGCCTCAATTCATTTAAAAAAATGCCTCGCCAATTACAGATGCAATGAAAGCTGCAGGATCTGTCTGGGATGTTTGATTTCATATGATGAAAAATAAACAGCTGTACTTTTCCCACAAACATCTGCAGAAAATCTGCAATATGAAATATATGTATATATGAAAATCAGTTGTTCTGGCCACTTTTCCTGCTTCCAAGTGTAAATCTGCAGAACAAAATCTTCAACACAAACCACCACAATTTACTAGCAGACCACCCGCCGTCATGCATTGCGAAGTAGACGTTCAGAAGCTGTACTCAACCACCTCAGTGTGCATTATATTGCATTTTTCTAGCGGGTAAGTGCCGGGGGAAAAATAGTTCTTTACAGTGCAGCACAATGAGAGTAATCACAGAGAATGCATGGCTAACAGCTGCAGATGAACGAAGAGTGACGGGCGGGTGATGGAAGCTCACTATTACAAAAACACAACCAGCTGTTCTTCCTAAAAGGGATCATCTGCTTATTACTGCTATATCCAGCAGGAATTTCTCGCCTTTGCTTTATGTAGCACGGCAGACTGATTGAACTGAGGTGTGACTGTGTTCTGAAAGGTGAAGAAACTGTCTTTCAGACGCTATGATTCAGTGTATAAATGTAAAAAAAAAAAGTGAGGGGTGGGGAGGGGCTGACACTAAGAGCTGCCTGTATTGTTTGTGTTTGTCATTACATTGCCTTTGTGCCTTTGTGTGGACTTCAAATTGGCAATCAAACCTGCAACATTACCATTCTAATGGTTGGAGTAAGGGCTCTGTAAGGAGGTCACGGCCTACCTCGGTGGAGGAGAGAGACCTGTGATGATTGTCTTCAAGATTGTCGTTTTTCTTTGGTGTGAAGGGGCACACATATACACACATCAAGTGATTTTAGCTGCACACATAGATAATAACTCCAGCTTTCTTTTGTCTGAAGACCTCAGTCACCCCAGACGACGGCGCCGTATCGGGACACATGAGACGCAGTGAGAAAGGGCAGTGAACAGACGTGAGAGTAAACACCAAGAGTCAAAGTGAATGTGGGCATAAGAGGGAAACAGTGAATATGTAACTCACAGCAAACACTCGAAGAACTCAGCGTCTGCATTCAGTGGCTGCGCCTGCTGTCAGCAGCTTCACACATGATCACTATCAGGACCTGCCTTACAAATGTCAACTTCAATGAACACACACCATGTCTTTCAAGCACCCTGTGATCGAGCTGCTTCAAAATGTAACAATGAAAGGTCACTTAGGCAAATGTCAAAGACTTGTGAACACAAAGATGATAATTTGGTTTTCATTACCTGCTCACTGTCAAAGTCCGACCTAGCTTTGGATCAGATTTATTTGGTGCTTTCAAACTGTCCTGAACTTTTTTGGCTGTGGTGTTTATGTGACGTCCGGGCTCTTTGAATCCGCCACAAGCGGCTTCATTTCTCAACACCGGAAGTTGCCGCTTGTAATTATCATGAGAACTTCTTCTTCTCCGGCAGTGCTGCTCTGACAACGCAAACCTTTGGGTTATTAAGGGAGGAGGGAAGCGGAGCTGACACGCGAGGCACGCATGTATCTGGTGGAAGTGTTTCTCAAGGGGGAGAAATGTTTGGCGCTAACGACACGTACACTCACAGGTAATGGCTGGGTTTGTTTCAACGCGTCACAGATGCCTGATCGAGTCTTACCCACACGACTGGTAGAACCAGTGAAGGCATGTGACAGAGTCAACACAGCAGCATGCACCGATAACAATAATCTATAGTATTATGAAGACTGTTATTTTTAGCAAAGTTCTTTTTTTTTTACCTGGAACTCATCAGGATTTTTGCACTCCTACACCCCGTCTCTGTGCTGCATATTTTGCTTTATGCTGCCATTTCCTTTGACAGGCATGTGTTCATTTCCTGCCACAATATAGTAAGCCCGCACTGTCATTTCAATATTCTTTCAAACTCAGCTTCTCCAGCCTTCCCTGATTTGAAATCTTAGCACACAGTCTTAGCTCTGAGCCATGCTGTCCCGTAGAAGAAAACAGCTGTTTGCATGAATCTTTAATGCACACCCACATTGGCATGGCATTGAGGCAGATGAGGAATTGGAGAATCACCTCAATCGCTGATTTAAGCTGTTTCAAGTCCCCGCTGTTTCAGAATGTCAAACGTCTCATTTACTGGAGTGCTCCACTTAAAAATGTTAAAGGTTAGAAAAACAAAAACAGCTACAGCACTTCAGCCAAAGTGTGACGCAGAGTCCCTTTGCAGAGTATGTGGGCAGAGTGTCAACACAACGGAGAGAGACAGCTTTTCATCGTCTAGAATCACAAGGCTTTGCAAATCAAATGTCTGAGACGGGAAAAGAAAAAAATTGGAAATTCATATTCCAAAGTGAAAGCCAATATTTAAAAAAAAAGAGTGCAGTATCACAGCGTGTTAAATTAGACCAAAGAAGCTTCACAAAAGAACTTGAGGCATGATCGTCCTCTCCTCTTTTTGGTGAAATGAAAGTACACATAAGAGGATCACAAGTTTTAGGTACAAAGCTACATAAATGCACATAACATCATCTGACCCCTTTACAAAAAGTGTTTTATATGTTGTATCTACATGTCACATCCCTTCAAGACTTTTTCTTTAGTTTAGTTTCAAACCGATTTTAAACATTTTAATCATCCTAGCGTGTCTTAAGAAATAAACACAAATATGGAGGACGATGGATGTTGTCAGCTGGCTGTCCTGTCAAGCACATTGAAAAAACAAAAACATAAGAAAAAGACAAGAGTTTAAATACAGGCTGAGAAGTTGTGTTTTCACTGCAATGAGCTGTAAAAGTAACCAACGCTTCTTGGTCTGCACGCTCTTATCTGGGTATTCTGTCGTTGGCAGCCTGACAGATTAAATGTCAAACTAGTTTGATATTTATAATTGGAGATAAGGGAAGATCAGACCCAAATAGGAAGCAGTAAAAAGATCGTATTGACAAGAATCTTGAGGAATATTTGGAAAAATAACTGGTTGTGACAAGCCTCAAATCAGGCCACACCCCCATCATCATGGAGTCGGTCTAAAACCGTCTAATATGGAGCTCACTCAAGTTGTTAACACAATGTGCTTGAATGCATCACAAATCAAGTCACAGCCTTTAAAGCCAATAGGAAGGGGAGTCTTGAAAGTTGCTGTGTCAGGGTAGTGGTGGAAATGTGCCACATTGAACTGGGGGAACCAGTACCTGACCAGTACCAAAGAAGCTCTGGCTCCAGGTTCCCAACGTCAAATGTGTCAGACTGGTCCGAACTGTGAAAATGTAGCATTTTCTATTGTAGCAACCTAAAACTCTTTATGTCTGAATTATGTAATTGAACTCGCCCGCACTTGTCAACAACAACAGCCAAATGTTATCCGTCACATTAGACGGGTTTAAGTTACACAACGATGTTAAATCGTTACCAGAAATGTGATTCATTTAGCTGCCTAATTAGTGACTGGCAAAACAAAAATGCAATTATTTGTTCATTTTTTGCTTCTACAGAGACACAATGAACGGTGGTGTTGGTACGTTTATGAGCACAATAACAGAGAGTCACATAGTGCTGCAGTGACAGCCAATACCTCAGAGCTGCACATAATATTGAGGTGATGAATTGACTTCACCTGCGTGCAAACCAATAATAAGCATGGCTGTATGAGAGCTGAAAAGCTCCAGCACACTGAAAGACAAACACACACACACAAACACACACACACATTGTGCTGTTGGTCTGTCAGAGTGTTTTGTGGTCTTAATTTAGAGGGATATTTAGAGGTCCCTCTGGATTTGGTATCCAATCCAAAGAGTAAGTATTTCTCCTCGTTTTATATTTCTCTGCAAAAAAGCACTTTGGTGAAATAAGCTTAAGAGTCAACACCATAAGCTGGATATGCTGCCCTGCACAGAAGAGCAACGCGGCTGTCAATATGGCTGCGAGTTTACAATTGTTGTGCTTGGCGACTGCTGTCTGTATCACACAAGTGTGAAAAGCAATAACACCACCAAAGTGCAACGGTTGGCGGTCAATATTTTCTCTCTCTGATAAACCCTCTGGGCAGCAGTGTTTCCTCATCTAGCCAACACAAACACAGCTTTGCAGTTTCAATCTGTCACAGTGTGTGAATATCAAGTCAGGAAGGAGAAAAAAGAAAAAGAAATCAAAATGTAAACTGTTGTCTTTTACCACTCTGCATTCAAAACTTTCACAGAGGAATCATCCAAATGTGAAGTTTAGGGATTGCCTGAGATGAAGTCACGCTCCTCAGCAGTGTCAGCGGGGTTAAAAAGAACTCCCCGCTGAAAGCAAATTAGTCTTCACGGCTGTTCCGCTGCGACTTTGATTCAGTTTACCTTTTTCTCATGGCACTCCTCTGCGGGGGGAAAGTTTTATGAAAAAGCAATCCGAGGAAGCTACTGTGAACTATACAAGAAATGTGTAATCGAGCACAGCACACTCTTTAGAGATGCTGAAACAAAAGAGAGAGAGAGAAGAAACATACCTGGGAGAAGTCAGATGTGTTTGTGGGAGAGAGTCTGCAGGCTGAGCTGGACGAGATGCATGAACACGTCTGGCTCACAGTTATCTGAGGAACGAAACAAAGACACGACATGTCAGGGAGATAACACATCTGTGTAACATCTGGAGCATCTAATCGAATGTATGAATCTATGTATGGAACCGTAAATGATCCACACAGCTCATATGGATGCATGTATGACAGGGGTTTGCAAAATAATTAAAATACACTCACTCACTCATATACTCACATTAAAATACAATCAGGCAAAAAGAAAATAAAATCAGGACAAATGCAGTATAAATAAGATGCTAAGTAAAATGTTAATGGTTGTCTGAATGTTCTCACTTGAAAATGTGGTTTTTAACCTAAATGGGATATTTCCTGGATAAATGAAGGTTAAATACATAAAAAAAAATAATAATAATTTAATTGATAAAGATGAAATTGGTTCCATTGTATAACAGACAATCAAAAATGTTTGGGAAAAAAAGTATCATAAAATGAATAAAATTGATAAACGACTGTGATTCAAAGTGGAAATAAACTTTTTTTCTTGATAACAGTTCTGAAATATAACACAATAAATGCTCGACTTTATAAAAATGTAAACCACCTCATAATATCGTTAATTTAAAGGCACAGTACGGAAATTCTGCCACTAGGGGGCTCTCAATTCATTCAATAACAGAAAGCAGATGCTGAGGCTCACAGGAAGTTATGCCCCCCCCCAACCTCGATAAATACTGACTCTGTAGTCAAGATGAACGGGTGAAACCGACCTTAAGGAAGAGAATATGTTTACAGACGATGTATCTGATTATCATTTAAATGACCTTTTTAATCACAGCAGCACATACAGCAACAGAATGGCAGCTTTCAGTAGCAGCTCACGCTTCCTCATGTAGTGGTCTTTTAACTTAAATCCGGTGTTCCCGTGGCAACGATAAACATGTCACGTCCTATAAAATTACAAATTTGTCTGGCTTTGATAACTGTTGGAAATATTTGAGGTAATATAAGTGCTAAAGCTTCAGTACATTTTTAATTAGATTAGATATCTGTGATGCAGTGCAAAGAAAAGCTTTCAAAAGGTTTTTGTTAGAAAAGCCATAATTAACTCAGGTTAAAATGAAGAGATAATAACACCCCCCCCCCCCACACACACACACACACACACACACACACAGCTACAAGTTACATTCAGTGACTCACACTCTCAGTCAACAGCAGCTGCAGACTCCAACGTCATACTTTTTTAAAAACAGATCTCCAGAGCACCTTGAGGAGAAAGCAGCGCTGTGCCGAGGACGTCCAGGAACGCTTCTTACTGTCGCCGTCTCTCTGCCCGCTTACACTGATGGCTGTAACAGTGTGTGTGTGTGTGTGTGTGTGTGTGTGTGTGGGGGGGGGGGGGGGGGGGGTTCAGCGCTCCCTCACTGAGGCAGGGTAATTGGCTCGAGATGATGGGCCATAAACATACATCACAGGGGCAGTGAAGCGCTGAGCAGACAGCTAACTAAGGCTCTCTTTTCTACGGCGTGGCTCTTGTTTGTCGTATACACACACACACACACACTTACTGTCTCTCATTCTCTGAATATTCACGCTCTTTGAGCACACACGCTGGCCCATCATTATTACCACACAGAGAGGAATAACAGCACCCCTTTCTTTCAATTTTTCACCACAAAGCTGTGACGGCTACACTCGACCCTTTTCGCAATATTTTGGGCATCTTGACCCAGAGGACGCTCTCTCCTGCCATTATCATGCACTGATATATAATAGTTGCCATCCATTCAAAATGCATCATCACCATAACAGGCAGGATGGCCCCTCTCGCACCATTACTAGCACCAGACACAGTGCTGGATAATAGGCTATCCTTTCCTGCGGTGCTATCGCCACGCCGCAGACTTTCCCTCCATTACCATAACACTCCTGTCATAATAAGCAGGGAGAGCCTTCCAGTCATGACCACAGCTCGCCGGGAGGAGGTCACTCGTGTCAGATTGTTTGCTCACACACGGGTAATTGGGAGAAATAAGGCCGGGCTGAAGGGAAATAGCGGCCGAGCTCCTCTTAGTTCCTTCGCGCGAGAGGCAGCATTTTTCTTTGCTGCTGAGCCAGTCGATGCGTTTCAAAAAGTGAGGAAATAATAATAAGAGATGAGGGGAACGGCGCCAGTTAATTTGGCCCACTCAATTGCTGCTGTTTGCAGCATCTCATGATGATGTATCATCGTGGATGCTTCCTTGCTATTCTGCATTCTCCCATTCAATGACCTGGGATGAGGAGTTTGTCCATAAAATCCACTTCATTCATCAAGCACCTTTCTTTTTATGGGATTTCCACATTTAGTTTCACAGGTCTTGCATGACACACACACACACACACACACACACACACACTTCAGTGACAAGCAGCAACCTAAGGACCCCCTAACTCTCTCGGCAGACTGGAACTTCAAGGGGAAGGGTAAAAGCGATGGCGTGGGGAGGGAGGGACAAGAGGGGGGGGGGGGTCGAGGCAATATGCTCATTATTCAGGAAGACACTCGAGGCCACAGGAAATAGCACACTTCATTTTTCTTGTCAAACTCCGGCTGGCTTTAATGGCGTGTTCACAGCGAGTGGTGAGACAAAGAGATGGCGTGGCCGCACCTGAGACGTGGGAGGAGTGCCGATAGAGACGGAGGCTGCCGCCGCACATTTAGCTCTAGAGCAGAACAAGCGAGCTGCAGGAGCTGCTAAATGTGTCACAGGCCCAAATAAATTCGTCTCACCTTTCAGAGAGAAAGTGTAGCAAGGTTTGCTTTCAAAGAGGAAAATGAAATATTGTCTCAGTTATACTCTCACTGGAGAGGGGCGCAGATGTTCCTTTTGTTCCTCCCATTCCACATCCGCCTGAACCGTCCCTCATTATTGCCTTCATTACCGGTGCCATCGATACAACGGGCGGCTGCCAGAAAACCTGGATGTACACACAACTCATCATCCAAACAACAATTAATCATCCGCCCAGCAATTACACACCTTCCACAATACCACTCATTGATTTTGAACACACGCTGACGCTTTTTCTCCGCTCCATATTTTGGATGGAGAGGTTTCCGGGAGAGCGCCGCCATGGCACGCCGCAGGCCATGCAAAGCAATCTTCTCCTGCTCCATATATCCGCTGGACTGGAACTGTGTTTCTGATCACAGAGATGATGGGGCAGGTGTTTTGGTGCGGCTACACTTCAGGAAGAGGCCTCGTTCCATCGCGCTCCAATCTCCAGGCATGGCAGCAGGGCCGCGCTATCAGACAGTCTCTTTTGTGCAGCTCCTAATTGGCGTAATTTATTGTCCTAACAGGCGGAGCAGCTGTGGCTTTACAGCGTAGCACCAATTAAATCCAGATGCTGGCATGAAAGGATGGGTCTGAACGTGACTCGGGGACCAATCTCTAATATTAACTCGGATCTCTGTGAGATAAATGAGACAATCTGTGACGAGAGATTCTCTTCAATGCATCGCCATCATGCTGATATAGAAAATTTTGATGAGAAAACAGTTCACAATCAGATCTCAGGCAGACGATATGCATAATCTCTAATAATAGAACGCAATTATCTGGTAGATTAAACGGCGAAACAGAAATCTGCAGGGGGACACCTGACAGCCACGGCGCCAAGACTGTGACTGAAATGCAACTCACAATTACTCCGTTGGACTCGTGTTCGGGTTTCACTGTTGTTAAAGACGTTTTTATTCTGCCACAAAATGGCTCCAGCAGAGGATCAGGTGAATATGAGCAGGAGATCTGGGGAATATGAGGGAGCATCTGAGAGAAAGCAGGTCGCTGTGAAGATTTCTCCCGGGCAGGGATAACCCCGACATACTGCGCTCGCCCCGGCTGCCTCTTCAGCCCGGGCCTCTTTAGACGAAGAGCCCCGGGGACAGACACAAATGTGAGTAACACCGGATGGAGGCAGCGCCGAGGTCACCACCTCAGAGCTGCAGCGGAAAAAAAGAGAAAGCGCAGATACACACAGCGAATCCTCGGGCCTTAAATTCAAAGTGAAGAGACAAGGAGTAATGAGAGCGTTGGCCAGGTTCTCCTCTTTATGTTCATTCGTCTTCTCTGTTCAGTTTTAATGAAGTGTTTGTCCGCTCTGCCATTGTTTACTCTTAATGGAGGGTGTTTGTTGATGTAATGTGCTCAGCCTACGACAAGTTAAACATCCTAATGGCTTCTATATTGTACGTTTTTCACACATCCTGACATGCTGCTTGGAGTGTCTCTTTTGTCTTCATCAGAAAAGTGCTGTTAATGTGTCGCAACCGCGAAGGAAGCAGGAAATACTGAAGAACACGCACATGGCTGGATGCTACTATACTTTAAGAGGAGAGTAAGAGAAATGTCTTCACAATTCTTAAACCATTAAGGTATTTACCTGAGTGAGAGAGGATTTCTCTGCCATGGGAAACACAAAGATTTTTTTTAGAAAACACCTCTTCTGGTATCAAACAGCAAAAAGCCCCCACCTCCACCAATTACCTCTACATGAACGTTTCCAGTGGACCAACATTTAAGACACAAGCGATGACTTCTTGTCTGTAAATTACGATCATATCTGTGCCAGTATTTAATCCCATAGTCTTCACACGAAGCATTATTGTTTTTCTTAAAGGCTTCCTCCTCTTCAGGGGAAGAAAAAAGAAATCGCAGCAGTAGATGGACTTGTACGTCTCTAAAGCGCCTTCCTCCACCTGACTTCACCCTGCCTCAGAGCTCCTCTGAATCTTATTACTCTCCTCATCTTACAACTGCCTTCAAACCTCTGAGACAATATCAAATACCTGTTTGCTGTAGCCTTGACAACAGTAGCTCTTCTCCGTGTTCACCGCAACCTCTCCCCCCCGCCCTCCCCCCCTGCTCCTCCTACTCCTCTTTACTCTGGGAGAAGAAGGAGTCGAACTCTGTTTGCGAGCAGAGAGCCGTAAGCGGAGCGACGAGCGTGGAGGAAAAAAAACCTCAGTGCTTCACAAGGATAAAGAGCTCTGACCCAATTAGTTGTCTTTGTTAAATAAAACTCCACCGGCCCTCGTTTAAACCGCCACGTACCCCACCCACCCACCCCTTCACACACTCCCCCTCCCTTTGCTTGTGTTTTTACAGCACAAAGTGATTACAGATTTAATTAGCTGAGGACCTTGCTTCAGGGAGACTCCTAAATCCATATTGATATTTCTGCCGAGTTCGAGATAGAGGCCGAGGCTCAGCGATGATGACTTACGAGGGAGGCTGAAGGGAAACATAATGAAAAGATGGTTTGCAACTTTGGCTCCCTCCTGTTTACTTTTTTTCCCCCCTGGAGGCGAATCACTCTGTAGCATGGTGATGTTGAGCTTTATGCATGGAGGGCAGGGAGCTGATCAATGCTGACTTAATGCTTCAGCCTTGGATGTAAACAGGGCTGCTGTCGAGTTCTGCTTCTGACATGTGAGGGTTTACTGCTCCTGCTGACATGTATCATCTGTCTGCACACCTACTTTCAAACACCTGGACAACATGATAAGAACCGAGTTACAGTTTAAAAGTCCCACTGCAGCTTTTCCCTCGACTAACAAGCTGCTCTCGTAGGTGTTCACGCTGATGAGATAATTTGAGGTAAACAACAAAAAATGCTTGGTTAGAAATGACAGAAAAATCATGCTTGTGGTCTACAAGGGGGGGGGGATGAGAGTATGGTCTTTCCTTCTACCCTCACTTTGCAATAACACATGGACACTTTCACTTGTATGTGCAATAATCTCAACCAAGTGCAATAATCGCAATAATAATCGTCTATAGCCATTTTTTGTATTTTTTTTTAGCTACTTCCATTTATATATTTTTTTAAATATTTTTTACGTTTTTTTCCAACGGAAGAGTGTTCTATTATTTATTCTATCTCATTCTTTATATTGTTACTTTTTTTGTTACCTGCTACATTTTATTGTATATGCTGCTGGAACCTAAATTTCCTTGAGGGAGTCATCGCAAAAGGATCAATAAAGTTCAGTCTAAGTCTAAGTCTCCAATCCATTTAGCAGACGCTTTTATGCAAAGAAATGCACATCAGAGAGAAAGTACAACAAAAGCAAAGATCTAGAAAGGAGGAAATAATGTCAGTGAGTGCTGACAAACGGCTGTCAGTCCGGACCGCAGAGCTCGCTGTGGAATCAGGAGCATTAAATGGAGCGGTGGTGAACAGCGGCATAGAGCGCACTGGAGATGACAGGGCGCACCAAATATGTGTGGAAGTTGACAGTAAGAAACTTAATGATAGTGCAGCCATATGTTAGAAGTCAGACTTCTTTTTTGATTCTTAATCTGTCCTCTAATCTCATCACACCCTGGATCACAAACTGTTGTAAGTCTCAGTGAGAGCTCGGAGGGATGTCGAGTGGCTTACTGGCAAATGTAGGAAGTCACGTTCAGAGTGTTCACATTGTAATGAGACTGGAAGTATCTTCAAGGGCAACAGTGAAGTGTCAGTTTCAGCATAAAAGCCTTCAGCTGAATGCCTACAAGAGATTTAATTAAATATTACCTGCAAAATAAATGTTCAATAGTGGTTCATTATTTTTAAACATCCCATTCTCTCAGCTATGAAAATCGACAAAAGCAGCGTGCTGTGGGTTTTCTTTTCATCATGACTGTACCAAGCAGGCTGTACAGTGCTGAGCTGCAGACTGGGGGAGCCCTGAGCGAACGTGCCAGAGAGGAAATGAAAAAAAAAAAAGAGGAGGGAGAGTATGAGGTGTCAGAGCGACTCGTCAAACTTCCCTCACACAGTATGAATATTTCACTCCTGACACACAGCAGCTCCACGACTGCACCCCGGAGACTGACAGAGACAAAGAAACAGGAACAAATAGATCTGATAGAGAAGATGGAGAGATAAGAAAAGATGAGATAGAGAGATAGATTCATGGATAAATTGGTGAAAAATGGATTAATACATGAGAACATTGGATAAATGTGTGAAAGATGAACTGCATGATAGATTCTTGTGCAATCAATAAATGCATGATGAAAAGATAAATGACAACAGATGGATAAATAAATATAGATAGCAATGAGATCGATAAATGTGCAAGGCTGCTCATAGGGGGGATAAGAGGAGAGTATCCTGTCACCCAATCACATGGGGGGGGGGGGGGGGGGGGTCCAGTAGAGGTTAGCAAAAAAAAAAAAAAAGGTTCATCCTTATAGATAGACAGACAGACAGACAGACAGACAGACAGACAGACAGACAGACAGACAGACAGACAGACAGACAGACAGACAGACAGACAGACAGACAGACAGACAGACAGACAGACAGACAGACGTCAGTTTCGTTGTAGCTCTTCCCCCACATGGAAACCTGTCTCAGGCTTCACCTCTCAGATCAGTTTTTCAGCCGGCAGTGCTGACAGGAGGAGCTCTCCACAGCTGACAGCGCTGCCTTCCTCTCTGAGAGCTCGCCCATATCACTCCAGCAGCTAATACCCAGGACAGAGCACGACACACCGCTTTCAATCACACAACACACCCACTCCTGTGAATAACACAGAAGCTATACCAGCACGCACTGCTGAGAGAATATATGAGGATGCACAGAGCTGCAGCTGAACATCACACATGTTATAGATAGTATACATAAACACATATTGGGGTTTGTGCAAAGATTTGTGTCTAATGAGAGTCTCCAGATACACATTTTCTTTAGGATGTTTTTCTTTTAACACCTGACACAATCACTGAAGTGGACAACAGCAAAATACTGACTTTATTGTATTAGAAGACAATAACAGACCACAAAACACAACTACGGCCCAAGACTGAAAATTCAAGAATGTCCCTTTAACTTTTAACTTCACTCTGGAAACCAGTTTTCCCATTTGAAAAGTTTCATTATGTTAACCATGTAATGCATCTTTTACTTTTTCCCCGTATCATTTGTGTCGTTTTATTCTCTCTGCCCTCCAAACTGCTGTACAGGACAATAAAAATGCAAACTGTCTCGGTGCAAACGACTGTCCGAGGCATGTGCCGCAGTAAAAGCATGGTTTCATTTTTAAGTGCTGTGTTTTGATTTAAAGTTCGCCATGTTGTGCTGGTCACTAAGTCGGCATGAGATGCGCTGCAGGTTTACGGGAGCAGCGGCGAGAGGAGGAGCACTGCAGCAGTAAATCTGACCTGAAGCACTTACTTCCACTCAGTATCCTATGGGCCATTATTGGTGGGTGTGCTCACACATCAAAGTGGCAGGGGTCTTCCAGGCTAAAAAGGAATAAGAAACAAAGGACCATTAAATCACAGGGAAGGGCCCGGCTTCTAGCGACACACACATGTACACGCACACACTCACACGGTTTAACACTGCAGTCTGAGGAGTGTGAGGAGAGTTTAGCACCCAGAGAGAAGGAGAGAGGGAGGAACGGAGTAGGAGGAGGAGAAGGAGAGAAAAGGAGCGCGACATTGATTTTCCACCCTCTGAAGTGCCAGTTCATCATTCTGTGAGACACACACTATCGATCCCCCGCCTTTAGTTTGTTTGTAATTTTGGGGGCTCAAAACCGTTCACAAAGATAGATCCTCTTATATGCCACTTGCCTCCCAGATGAAGAATGGAGGGATCAGAGGATGAGTGGAGATGACCTCATTCTGTGAGGTGCTCCTCAATCAGAGGAGGAGCGCTCGGGTGTGTTTGTTATGATACAAAGCAGCAGTCTTGCCTTAAGTTAGTTCTGTTTTTTTATCCAACATTAACACCATTAAGCACAGCTTTATGAGGGATTCATGACTAGTGGATCTGCATCGGTGGATTTAGGTTGACATGCCTTTATGGTTTCTATGGTATCTGCTGAAGAAATGCTCCACTTTGAAACCTCCTGCTCTTCTCTTCCACGTCCACTGGTAGAAAAGAAAACTCGTGCTGAGTGCTTTGGTCCAAAGAAGCCATTTGTGAGCAGTTTACTCACACCACATTACATCACTCTCTGCACATAAAATGACTTCCTTAAAGCAATAACCTCCCTCTGCCATTTGGAGCTGGAGTCAACTCGCTTACCTGCCAAGTCGGCACTTTAACTCCAAAGCTCTAATGCCCTTCAAAATGCTCTTTACCGAATCATGACTCGTTACATCTCGGAAAGAGTCAAATCTGAGAGTTTCAACGGAATAATGATCAGTGAGACGCACACGCATTCAATCACAAGTGGAGCTCTTGTAAAGGATTTAAAAGTTTTCCTCGTTCAAAACGTTGGCTCTTATCTGTAGCCTTGGACATCATTTGTTGCAGCTCTCCATTCAATATGTTTCAAACAAAATCTAAATATCTTTCTCATTTGTGGTTGTCATGTGACTTTTTTTCCAATTAGCTTTTCATGGCTCAGGTACATTGTCAGCCTCGATTATACTATTAATGTAGCTTTCAAAGAAACTTTCCCAGCACTGAACATGTCGTCTTTATAATGTATAAGTAATGCTCAGTAAACTACAGAAAATATAACACATAAATTAAGAAGGGACATTGTTTTAAATGAAGTAGGTGCAAAGGACATCAAGTATCCCCTTGAAAAGAAAAAATCCTGCACATTTCAAAAATGTTATTGAAACGTGTAAAATGAAGTTAAGATTTCAAGCATCAAGTGAAACTGAAAGTGTAGTGCTACGTTTTAAAATAAGGTAAATCACTGGAGGAGTTTTTTTTTAATTTGCATTTCCAGAACAAAGTCAAAATGTGAAGAATGAAGTTAAAATACGAAAAAACATGTTTGATCTTTAGTGTCAGGCGTAAAAAATGAAACATGGATGGAATGTATTTACAGTAAGTCCAAAGGTTGAATATGAAGATGAAATTTGTAAGTATGTAAAAAAATTCTCAACTTTGAGGAAAATGCAACCATTTCTGAAAATGAAGCCAATGCAGAGGTGCAAAATCCTGCAGTTTGTTGAGTGTCCACCAGAGGCCGGCTCCAGGAACACCAGAAGTCAAATACATACCACATTAAAAAAAGCCAGTTTTTATAGCAAAAATTAACATGTTTACAGCCTGATACAAAAAAAACCTAAATAGATCTAATTAGTTATTGTCGATTTGAAGGGGTGAATAAGATGATTTCTGAGATTTTATTCTCAATAAAAGGTTCTTTCTCTGATTTACGTTTTTCGTAAGCCTCGCAATATTGCAGAAATGTTTAATCCATTTTTGACATCTTCACTTTATTCTCTACATGTAATAAAATAAACCTCCCTCCTCATATCTTACTCATGTCTGATTTCTTTAAGAAAGCTGCGGCTGATATAGGTTTTAAAACTAGAGAGAAAGAAGAGCAAAGTTTCTTTTTTGAAAGAGCCAGATACTGAAGACATAAGATTTGTTTTCCTTTCTTTAAAAGTAAAGTGAGAGCATTTTGACACTGGCTTCTCTTCTCTGTGGTTGAGCTGTGGGCTGTAGGTGGTTTCTACATGTTTAGACTTGATAAACACTGCACTTCTCTCCTGGAGCAAGCAGAGAGCGCTTTCACTGCCAACACTGTTGATGGTAGGAGCGTATTCGCAGCATGTTTTCCACTGTGACCTCCGTCGCTTCCAGGGAAAAATTCTGCACCTGAGAGACAGCCACACGCAGCCTTACCTTAACATCTCATCTACATTTTATTGCGCCCCACTCCTCCCCCCATACAGAGCGATATCACTTCAGAATACCTTCGTACATATACAGATCTGCAAATCACACATAAAGGTCATCTTACTGTAGGGAACGTAGCAGTGACAGCAGGAAAACATCTGTTAACAGAGTCCACCGTGTTAAAAAGGAAAACTCACATAACAGTGTCACTCCACTATTCTCAAATCTTATCTTTCTCTTTTATACAAATGTGATCATGTTCTGAAGGTTTTTGTGATTAGTCTCAGAGGCCAAGGGGAATATTTTTCCACAAGATAGACCACATAAAAACACCACCGAAGTAAAGTTGTAAAGGCAGGTTGAAATAACGTCCGAGTTGCTGAATGAGGCTCCCAAGAGTCAAATGTTTCCATTCATCTTAATAGCTCAGTTTTTCTGTGGCTGTAAGCTGAAGTAAATTAAAAAGCATGTACCAAGACCCCATAGAGTTTTCAATGGAGACCGCCTCCCTCCTTCACTCTAATGATATCATATATTGTGAGAAGTACAGAAGTCAATCCACAAAACATTTTAAACCGTCGAAAACAACACATTTTAAGTCCCTTAAAAATGATAATAATTAACGACCAACAGTGTGGTGTCAGCAGAGAGCTTCATTTTATTCACAGCTGTTAAAAAAAACAAATCAGAGTTTTTCCACTGATGCTATGTTCACTTTTTGCCCAAGGATTCTTGATATATGCCATTACTCAAATCCAGGTAAAGGGGCAGGAGATGGGGTTGGTGGAGTTTTTTTTTAAATTAAAGCCCATAATAACTTTTTCCAAAACTCAGAACACACTTTGATAATCAGGTCCCTTTGTTGGTGAAAAATAATCCGAAACTGAAGTTTTCAGCTATTCAAAGTTTTGCACTCACAGCCTCGCTCAAAGCACAACAGCAGCTGATTTCATCCTGATCTGCACACTTTGAGCTCAAATGGGTGACTAATCAATCATGGAGTGTAGTGATTGGGAGCAACATAAGGCCGCAGATTGTTGGGATTTAGTGGCATACGTCTGAGAGCTACTGTTTATATAAGAGAAAACAAGTCCATCTGGTGGTTTCTGTTGAGTCACACTTACATTGTCTGTTCTGGATTTGTTCTCTCGATTAAAGCATGTAGATTTTAGGGTCGAGTCACCCTGTCCCTGCAAACTGTGCACTCATCTCTGTCTCCCTCCAGAAGCTTCCAAAGTGGCAGCATTTCTTGTAAATGGGCTCATCAGGAAAATTAAAATAATAAACCCATGAAAAGATAATAACTCTACAGATCCTTGAGATGCCATGTTGATATTGAGGAAAATGGTTGTGACAGTTTCTCCATAATGAGCCTCCATCCTTTCACAGTTAACAGAAGTGAAATGAGTGACAGTCTCAACACTCTGGGTGGAGGTCATCCGAGTGAAGTGACTGCCACATCCTCCAGATGCTCTTGCCATATTTGCAGCCTACAGGCAGTCTATCTATGGTACTTGTTCATTTCCTGACTCCCCAGGTTTTTAAAATGTCATTTATGTCTAATGGCCGTGCTCATTAGCTGCATCTGAAAAACACACTCTGGTCATTACCAGCTACATTTGCAGTCAGGCTTCATGCCGAACTCTCTTGTTTGAGTCATCCGTCTCAGCACCATTCCCTG
Source organism: Symphodus melops (assembly GCF_947650265.1). Taxonomy (NCBI): domain Eukaryota; kingdom Metazoa; phylum Chordata; class Actinopteri; order Labriformes; family Labridae; genus Symphodus; species Symphodus melops. The sequence continues at coordinate 25,778,514 of NC_136696.1, read as the reverse complement.
GCAGTTGGAACCATAAATGACACAATGCACAAATCTTCTAATTATCTGCAACTATCTTTATCTGCTTACATTGCGAGTGAATGTGTTTTGACAAGGCTGCTTTATCGGTGTAGCGAGAAACCCGATCTGAAACAACATCCATCATGTTAAGGCTGCCAAGGCCACTTGGGGGACTGCACAGGCAGTAGCGCGCTTAGAATTGCACTTATACCTTGGTGCGATTCTCTTGTGTTCAGGCGAAGTGGGAGAAAGGGACTGCAATATAGAGACAATAGCACTCAACTCTCGTTCATTATTTACTTGTATCAGTGACAGATATGGACAAATCTTACATGAAAACTACGGTATGTCTGGGGAAAACACCCCAAAGAACATAGTCAGGGTCAAGAGGATCAAAAGTATATTTGAAAACCAAGAAATCCACTTTTGTCACTACTCCAAATAGAAGAAGTATTGTGGTCTCCATAATCGTGCTGTTATAATGCTTTAGTATCACAGCGCCACATGGTCTCTTTGAGTTCTGCATATTTTTTTAGAAATGTTGTGTGGGTGTACAACAGCCTGTCGAAGAAAGAAATAGAGAGAGGGGGATAGTGGGTGGGGGAGCGTACTGGCTATCCTTTGTCAACCGCTCAGTGCCATTTAATGGCCTGTAAACCCCTTTGCTGGGGAAAGAACAGGCAATTAGCATACTGAGTGGATTACAAGATTGCTCTGACTCCTGGATTAATGTGTGCACTTAATCTTCTCTTTGCTAAGCGATTCTTGGATATATAGCCATTAAAGGGGAACAAATTTCCCACCTTTCAAAACACGACATGAAAAGGGTTTCTGTCGTGATGCTTCAAAGTTGCAGTAGAATGACTTGATAAGTAAAAAGCTGTCTGGATTAATTATCAAAGGACAACATGTATCTCTTTCAACTTTGGTCATCTCACATTTACAAGTCTAACTAGTTTGTCTACATACATCAGTGAGTATGATGGGGGTATTCTAAGCAAAGACATGTTGGTACCTTCTATAACTTCAACATTTTCAATACTTTCAATACTACGTCAACAGAATTTCCCCCTGGGATTAATAAAGTATTTATGATTCCGATACTTCAAGTTTAAAACAATACAATGTCCATTATTTAACTAATTGATAGAATTAAACGACACCAAGGCTTTAAAAAACAACCGCTATTTGGTCATATTTTTCAGCAAAAGCTGCTCTATGCAAAAGAGAGAGAGCCCTGTCTAAATTGCACAAACACGTTGGAAACATCGCCAAGTGCTGGTGTTCACTTGCAATCTATATTACATAGTGCTCCTCTATTTGTTACCGTGGTATCAAATATGTATTCATACAACTGGCTCAATGCTGGTATTGTATCCAAGTTTAAAGTCTGGTACCATAACAACCCAAGTACCTCCATAGTTCATATCTGTGCTGGAAGTCAGAATGAAACAAGCCAATAAACCACTATCCAAAATGTTCAGCCAAGTTAATTGATTAAAAATGGTGTTTAATTGCAAACTGGATCAAATCACTGAAAAATATTTTTTAATCACAATGCCAGTTATTTTGTCCTTCATTTTATGCACTGCAAGGCAAACTTTAAATACTCCATTTATGTTACTAAGTAATCTACAGGGAACGTGCTCCTGCATGCATTTGATTGGCCAATGCACCTTCTTGCTGTATGAGTTCATATTGCTGCTAAAGTTGAGCCTGGTTCAACAGGTGACCATGTGGTGTTTTCTGGGTTAACCCCATTGGCATCCCTGGTGTGTTGCTATACCAGCTCCATTAATATGCATGAGAAGACAGCGTTATTTTCATACAGGTCTAAAGTAAGTGCAGCCTAAGTGGCCCTGGCGCCTTTCAATGCCCTCCGTGGTTTGGCTGAGTGCCCCCAAAGTTCTCAATTGCCCGTGCAACTGTGCTTGGTTCCACCCATGCACAACTCCAGAAAGGTTAAACTTATTCAAATAAAACACAACAACAACTAATGGCAAAAAACTATCTTCTGACACAATAGCCATGAACCACAAGGGAAAATTTGAATGTATATTTCCACGAAAATGTTTTGCTAAGACATTGCTTCACAACATGAAGGTTCCTGGTTCCTCTAAAGTATGATAGAGACTTAGCAATGTGCATCCGGCCTTTCATCCAAATATGGTCATCTCTGATTCACAAAAACAAAGATGGTGACACCAAAAGACCGAACTGAACTATTTAAAATCACGAGATCGCAAACAAATGGTTCATGCACTGGTGGCTCCATCCACTTGCTTTATTGGTAAAGCATGACCTCCGGGGAAAAACCTCAAGCTTTGTCATGTTGGTGGGTGAGTTGCACTTTTTTTTTAACTTTGCAACCAACTACAGACTCATTGTTCTCCACTGTAGACAATTACGCTACAGATATTTTATTTGGCCATCAATTTAATTTCTACTTTTTGTGTCCTTGAACACAAAAGTCAAACATTTGGAAAAGTCCCTGACGCACAACTACGCCACACACCACATCATCGCCATGATTGCTATCCTCTGACTATCTCTTCTCTATATGATAAACTTTCAGTGTGCACACCATATCTCTACATTCTCCGGCTTCATCTGCTATCTCTGCTATCATTCCTGAATCACTATACCTATTGGCTGGCTTTGATATGATCTTTAATCCACGGCTCCCGCACCTCAAGCCTGAATCTTTCACCCAGAGTGTCAGCTCAGAAATGAAAAGCGCTGATAACTTTGCACAACTATTGCTCACTGCCAAGGCACGGTGTCTTAAAATGGAAACCTCAGCTTCATATAACCGCATAATGCACAAACATTAATGTTGCAGGTAAAATAGTGTCAAAACCAGATAGTCATTATTTTAGTCTGATATTCCCTGGAAAAAAAACTTTTGAAAACTTTAGAATACCAAAGCTTACTTATAGTACTTTGCAGGTGGTACCAATATACCAAAGAGCCATCATGTTGTAAACATAAAAAAAGGCTTAGGACAGCGTGTTTGCCTCGCTGAATTTGTGTGAAAATAGTCTCAGCAGCAATAACAAAACGCACTTCTTCCTTACTTTAAATATCAACATAGATTACCATCACCGCTGCAATTCTCTGCCTCCATCCTCGCAGATGAAAGGCTTTCAGGATGCACTCCTTAAAAAGAGAAATATAGCGCTGATTCACTGCATTGTGTCAAAATGGGAACAGATGGTTGAGGCATACCTCTGCTGTCCGTTGAGATGAGTGCTCGCTGTTCCAAAAGCTACACCGGCAAACCTAAGCCACGGCAGGCTTGTGCTGTATATCAAGCTTCACTCCTGGGTTGTTTTTCAGTGGCATTTAGAGTGTGTAAAAGAATGGGGGAAAGAGAGAGAAAGCCAGGATCCCTGGACACATTAAGAATGCGTTTTCTCCTTAGAAATCAATAATGTCTCATTGCCTTGAAGATCGCCGGGAATGCCATCGCTTTCAATTTATTCATTCATTCTTCTCAATGAACACACTGCAGTGATCCAGTGTTTTCCATCCCGTTTCCCTCTTGGTTCATCTCCTGGGAGGTTCTTTTAACTTGTTAAGATCTCTTCTCTGCTTCTTTAACAAAGGCATTTGTCTGAGAATTGAGAGAGAGAGGAGGAGAGAGAGAGAGAGCGAGTGAGTCCTGGAGTTTGTCTCTGCTTTATTGCATCACAAGCAATGGGCTTAGACATGTTTATTTTCTTCCTCATCAGAACTTGATTTGATATGCTGAGCTGCATTATTTTCTCCACGCACTTCTAAATCTTTATTTATTTATTTATGAAAGCACCCAGTTTAGCATGCAGCTCCTGCACTACCCCCCCTCCCCCCCAAAGCATGATTCCCTTAAAGGTATTTCATGACTCAGAAGGGGCTAACAGAAGCAACTATTGCACAGCAGGGACTTAATATGCCCGTCCACTCACCTTCATTGTCAACATTAGTCATAGAGGTGTTTAGAAAGCTGCTATCAGTACCCAGTTTTTCTTCAAAAAGCGAACTGAGGACTTGAAACATACTTAAACATCACAGACAGCAACACATCCCAGCTGTGGGGTAAGCAATTGCAAAAACTTACAGATTGCAAAAGTAACCTCAGGGAATAAACGGATTTTGCCAGATGTAGTTTTCAAGACTTGGCTGTGATAATATTTCCATCTTGGCGTGCCTGTCAAATGCAGCTGACTGGTTCTCCGGTCTGAGTCATCTCACTTTGTAAGAGAGATTCATCTGTTAGTCTCGCCACTTAGAAAGTGGAGGTTTAATACATTTTACTTTTCCATATTTCTGATCACATCTGCTTGTCTAGAAACTTTAAGCTAAAGGCCGTTGCTTACAAACTGACTTTTTCGACATACTCTGGGGACTCGATGACTAATATGGAAAAAGTACGTTTTCAAAAGGCCCCAGTAGATTTCTTTAGCTGGCAGCTGCAAAAACAGGCCGCAGTGAACGCAACTTAAACCTTGGAGGGAAATCCACAGATCAAAGTAAGTTGTTTGCCACTTACAGTACAAAAAAAGTGTCTGATAAAAACAAGGGAGGAACTCTTGCAAAGATAAACCTTTGGTAAGTTACTCTTCTAGAAAACTGAAAAAGCCAGACAAGGTTCTCTCTGAAAACTCCTTCATTAAACCCTGATACCTCGCAGGACATGGGAGTTACAGCTGTGTTACAGCAACAAAGCAGGATAGTAGAAGAAACAATACACAGTGCAAAATAAAATGTGATAAAAACAAAAAATATGCATCAAAAATTGTTTAAAAAAAGCCAGTAACAGAGCTACAGTTGTAACATAAAGATGTAAGTCATGCATAAAGTACCACTTTGGTATTTTACATGGTTAGTACATGTCCAATACAATATTTATATTATATGACACAATAACATATTAAAGTGACCAATTATGGCAGCAGTAAAAGTCCAGCCCTCGTGTTCTGGATGGTAAATTCATTTTTTGGTAAAAACAAAGTTTGGTGTTATTGAAGAGAGCAATTCAATAGGAAATGTTGGTTTTCAAAAGTGGCCCTACTCTTTAAGTATCCTTTTGGTATATCATTACAAACTTAGTGTTCCAATATGAGGCTGCCATTTTTTAAAAACAGGCACTTAAATTCACTGCAGGTGCCCCAAAGGGTTATTCAATCATATTTTGATGCTGCTAGCAGAAGCAATATACTGGACTAGTATTGAAACTAATTCGACCTATTAGCTATTTATACAAACAAAGAAAAAACATGTCAAATTAAAAAGGCCTTGGTTTGAAAATACATGAATGGCCCTTAAATTGGACCTCTTCTCCAGGCCTTTTCAAGGTAAATAGCAGGAAGCATGAGCGATACTGAACAGCTCCGGTGTTGGTGGCTCAAGAAGTAAGTGAGCGTGTGTGCACACTTGAATCATTCTGCTGAGCGTAACAATAAAACATAGCTCAATGTGAAGTTCCTACTCAGCAACTTTAATGCTTGCTCCACGAACTACGGGGTCAGAGCTTACTGTAGTTTTTGTTCTCCCCACATCAATATATGATGCTTCACTGGGGGTAATGAGAAGCTGTCCACAGTTGTAAAGGTGAAGTGTGCGAACACGCTCCGTGCACGCCACACACCTCTCGACCCCCCCAAGAATGTCGGCCGTGAAACAGCGAGGCCTTTACGGCTCAATTCTGTGTTCCCTCACAAAACCCCTGAAGTCAGCTCGGCTTTATTACAGCTAATGTACCATCTGCTTCCCAGGGCAACTCCTCATTAAATATGGAGGAGATAAATAACATATCTCACGCCTGCACAGCTCTGAACCTAAATGTGACCACGGCTGGTAGAGAGGTGTGTGTGTGTGTGTGTGCGTGTGTGTGTGTGTGTGTGTGTGTGTGTGTGTGTGTGTGTGTGTGTGTGTGATGGTGGGGGAATGAGACAGGCCTGACAGCTCCTTCTTTATACAAGACAGTCTGTGCAACATGATGAAAAATGCAAGCAGAAGTTCCTTAAAAGATTGCTGCTTCAGGCAGTCTTGACAGGATATTTTGCATCTAAAGACATCCAGGCGAGCTCGTCACATTTATGTTGCGAGCTTAAGATTCAATCAATCAGAGGAGAAGTTCCACTCACAACAACAAATCAATATTTCCAGCCTCGTACTCGCGATTTGTAAAAACAGAGACGGGGAAGCTTTTAAAACTTTCTTGTTTTTCCGACACTGAAGTGGGCCGTTATTGACGATACCTGCATGTCTCTTTTTGCAGCTCTTACTGTCGAACCATGAACCTTGCCTCTGCAGCTGTAAGAACATTTGAATCAATGATGAATTCATCAAGAAGAACCAATAGTTCTCCATATTCATGGGTAACAAATATGAAATCATAAAAAGATGAGTAAATAAATGAAGGATAGATGCGGATCAAAATTATACAACATTTAAAAGACTCAAATTAAACATCACTTAGTGACATAGAAAGCGGCAACCAGCCAATTTATCCAAAAAAAATCTACATTACATTCAGCAAAAGATTAAAAAAAAAAGAAGTTTTTCAAGATTTTCAACATTTTTTTCAACATAAACATTAAAGGGATACTTCACCCAGGGATCCTTTCACATGGTAGAAGTGTTGAATGGTCGTGAATCCAACCCTCATGCAATATGATGCAATATGACGCTTTTTGCATCACATGAAGAAAACTTTTAAGCAAAGAAAAACACATTTTTCTCGTCTCAGGGCAAAATGAGGGCTGGATTCACGACCATTCAACACTACTACCATGTTTCTTATGATACACAGCTTCATGTAAATGGGTGAAGTATCCCTTTAAGAAGGATACACCACATCTGTAGAACACACTCTCTGCTTTCATGATGGATTTCAGTCTTCTTCTTCTTCTCTTCAATGGAGGGATCAATATCTCTACGCACGGTACAATGCAACCCTAAGTCTATTTACTGTGATCAACAGCAAACTGTTCAGCATGAACATGTTCATTCACACAGCCTAGATGCAATCCTGTTTTTTGTTTTTTTTTCATGATGGCTGACGATAAAAATCAGTGTCTGAATGTCGTGTTTACATATTAGACTGCTCTTGTGTTGAAGCGCTCTGCTGAGATTTAGAAATGTATCCATATTGTTGGTATTTCTTAGTCTATGAGTAGCAGTTTTCATTATGAGGATAGGATAAGATTCTTCCCCAACGGATATAAAAAATGAAATAAATTGTCAGAGGGAGGAATGCACGTACAGATTAAACAGGAGGAAATCAGCAAATCCCCCGATGAACGTTTCCAGCTTTACTTATGTTTATGTGAAATCAAAGATCTGCGATGAGGAAATCTTGAAAAACACAAAAGGCCAATAAACCAAACTGCATTAGAGAAGCGCTGCAGCGATACCAGAAATGTTAAGTTTGTTATAAAACAAATCAAAATCTTAAGTGTTTCGTACGACAACAAAAACAGAAGTCTGAAGCAACAAACAGCAAGCAAACTCCTGCACACTGTCTGAATGTCACAAATACATCGGCAACATTTTAGTACCGAAACGTTGCCAACGCACTTGTGCAATTGAGACAGCTCTCTCTCTTTAGCTTACAGCAGATTGGCTTAAAAATGCAACTGAAGATCAGAATTTCGTTTGCAGCTTTAGTACTTTAAGATCTTTGACTGTATTGGATGAGGCCTGAGTGACTTCACACGTCTGTTCCTGCAGGGGGAAGCAGCCGTTGCAGCCCAACGACAGACTGAGAGCTGCAGCTGAGGCGGGTTTTAGGCCTCTTGACAAACCGTTACATCTCGCCAATATGTCAGTCATGTCAGCTTTGCACCTAACTATGGACATTCATGAACCCTGAAAGGACTGCTGGATTTTTTCACGTTCGCATCGGCTGAATTTTTCAACACCGGAGGTTGCCGCTCGTGTCAGTTACTGTCCATCAATAAAGTAACATATTGAATAATTTCCAAACATGTGGGAATCCAAAAAAGCATTACACATTTTGACAAGCTGCCATTTTGCTGCATGTTTGATCTGAAACAATAGTGTGAGTATGAAGTGGTGACTCATCAGCAGACTTGGTTAATAGTTTCTCATAAAAATGGTCCACATACTTCCAGAATTGTTGACGACCACAAAGTTGTGGGAGTGTGAGGTAACACACTCTCCACCTTTTATAAGCTCTCCGATAATGAAAAGTTATCTCCTCTGTTTATCTATTTCCCCAGACAATTAAATTCTCCATTACTGTCACAAGGACATATGTGCGTGGGTGTGTAGATGTGTGAGCACGAAAGCCAAATGAATAGCTACTCCCTCGTCACTGCTTAATTTTAGCAAGACAGTCAGGACGGGAGTTTTTTTATGAGCACCTATTTACCATGCACACACACATACTGTTTATTTTATGCTAAGTAGTGAGGCCGCCCTTATCTTTGATTTTCCGAAAAATTGAAGGGAACAGCCGCAGCTCAAAACAAATCTTAACACGTTGTTGTGTGAAAGCTAAGGGATAAATCTCCTAGGAAACACATCTGTTTCAAGTATACACTCTGGATTGTAGTCATGTGGTTCCTTTGAAGGCCGACAAACATTTTAAACTTCAGTCCATCAAACTAAAAAGTGAGTCCGTCGTTGATTTCTCAGGCTCCTGGAGGTGGTACTTACTTACATAATAATTCTTTGATTGTATTGTGTGTGTCTTTTATTAGTCTGTTTGGGTGGCAGGAGCTCAGTCTGGATTTAGGTTGGGAACCGGAGGCTCACGTCCCAATACAATACAGTGTATTAGTGCATGTCCATAGAATCCTTTTTGTGCATGTGTCTATTTCAGCCTGTGTGTTAATAACAGAATGTAAAAGTGATTTCCCCTCCTGGGATTAATAAAGTATGTAAAACGTACACGATATTTAAATAAATCAATAGCAGAAGAAAAGTGAAATGCGACATGACTTGTTGGCTCACTCAAAGAACGAAGGTTACGACACAATAAAGACATCCAGCTTGGTTCAGTTGTATAAAAGCAGCGGGGAGCAGGTAATGTGAAGTTACATCACATCAACCCTGAAGGATCCCACGAGGTCCTTCAGAGCATGATGTTAGACATGATGTTGCAAGACTACAATACCCATGCAACACAGAAGAAGACAGCAGCTTCAGCTTCACAAATCAGATCAGAAGTTCAAAGTTTTCTGTCTCTGTGGAAGAACTTTGAAGGGTTTATGTTTGCACAGACTATTTATTTAAATACATCTGTTGTTGTTTCCAGCTCTGTGTTCACACGGACGAGACAGAGCTTCCTTAAGCTTCCACACTTCCTGTTTATTGACAGTAACTTAAGACACAAAGTCTGTCCATAGAGGTCTTTATGTTAAGACACATTTTTTAAATCAATATCTCTGGACTAAATTTATGATAAATCTTGTTTATTTTTTTAAAGATTTATGTTTGTTCTTTTTGGCAGTGGATAGAGTCAGAGAGAGAGAGAGAGAGATTGGAGACATTCGTACCCGTGCCGCCGGCTTGGAGGACTACAGCCTCCATACATGGGGCACACGCACTAGCCACTAGGCCACTGGTCACCCCCCCTCCCCCATGAGAAAATTGAACCACTAGAAGTGAACAAGTTCAGTCACTGCTCCCTGATGCCTCTCAGCCTCGAAACATGACAAAGAAACAGCAAACTTTTCCAGTGAAATACTGACTCAAATAGCGAGTAAGATTGCATGCTATAAAAAATTGTGATGACTCAGCATAGACTGGACAGAGAGTCATTATTGCACTGAATTGCCTGTCAGTCTACAACAGTACACTGTGTTGAGTTTCTCACCAGATTCCCTATAGTATGTGCTTAACTGTGAGGCAGACAGTTGTTTTTCGGCAAAAATTGAGCTTCAGGAAAAGATCCGAATCAAAAACAAGTCATGCACAACAGAGCTCATTTCCATTTTTTTCCATTTTTGCATAGATTCAATGTAAATATCCTTCAGATCTCATGCTAAAAAAAGGCAGGAATGCCTAGAAAGACTTTCAGAATCTCTTAAGCACTCACTGTCAAGCTCTCATGTTGTCAAATGTCCCAACCCCTCGAAGACATTAAGCAAATGTTGCTGAGCGGCTGTCCAAATGTTTCATCAGTGCACTTTTCTTAAGAAGTGTTTACTCTGCAATGCCAAACAGAACGCTGCGAGCTGAAAGGAGCTCCCTGCATGGTGTTTTCTCTTCTTCCCTTCACCACTGGACACGTTGGAGAGCTCTTTGCAGATGGATACATGCTGCGCAGACTCCTCACGCCAACCCCACAGGCTATGTTTTGGAGCGGCACACTGTACACGCAGGAGGCATTGTTGGAGCTCAAACTGCAAAGGCTGCTGAAGTCAGCTTCTGGCATACTGAGACAAAGCTGACAACTGGTTATACACGAGCCTTTCACTACCCATACACTGCCACACATCTGCCTTTGTCTCCCACCTTCTTGGGCTTTTTATTTCCCTCGAGCCGAAAAAGGAACTCCATAAAAGTTTCAAAAGTCAACAACTCTATCGAGGGTGGGTTCCTCAAAAGAAAATAAGTTTGTTTTTTACTATGTGAAATATTGGAGCTCTGTAGACGTCTGATCTAAAGCCCCCTTTACAAATGACATCCTGGTCATTTTCTAGACACTTTGGGGACTTTGGGGTCCAGACATATTTCAAATTACATATCACATCACTATCAAATGTATAAGGGTTCCACTAAGGTTGAACCAACGCCCATTATCTTAGTGATTGATATTATGGAGAAGTAAGTAGGAAAGCTTGAAGAAGAACATTAGATCTTGGTTTCATATTTTTAACCCCAAAGATGCCAGGAGAAAAACAGAGAGAGCGATGTAGAAATTAATTGTAAATGAATTGTGCAATAGTTACCAATATCGTGTGCCTATAGGACTTCTAGGTCAATTGCTGTGGAAATGAAACTGGAATATTGTTTGATTTTTACAAGAATTGTGTCAAAGTTTATGAATCTGCTTTCGAGACAAAACATGATTACTTAAAACTCCAGCGAACTCTTAAGATTGGAGTTCTTCCCTCTCTTGAAGAGATTTGATTTTGATTTCTGGCCGATCGGTTTGAAACTGTAAGAATCTGAATTGATTAAAAGTGTTTGTTGTTGTTGTTTTCTTGTTTGAATACACTTGCAAGCTTGATGTCATCGAAATTGAGGGAAACCTCGCTGTCCTTCTGAGGATAAAAGGTTTGAATATGAAGTGTACGAAAGACCCAAACACCCCAACCATGACTCGTGGTGAAGTATAACACGTTTATTTCCCGCCTTTACCGACTTCACCTTAACTTCGAGCAGACGTCTACAAGGGGAGAGGGCAGGAAGGTATTAACGTAACAGATTCCAACATTGTGGTTCACACATGTAGCCCTCCTGGACCTTTAATGGAAATCTCCATGTGTGCAGAGCAGGATGTGAGAGGCCCCTTAGAGTCACACTGTGCCATATATATCGTTTACTCCATGAAAGTAAACTTTTTTTTTTTTTTCCAGGCCTCGTTAGAAAGAAATAGTTTTTTTTTTTTTAAATGATGTGCCACCTTAAGAGTGAGACCTCTGATCTAATAATCATGTGTTACCATCCTCCGGCTTTGTTGTGACTTTCAAACGTGTCGTACAACCGTGACGACTCTTTGGCCCACCAGCAGCCCCCGAGCCAGGTGACCCTAATTACAGCGCTGGCTTGGCTGCCAAACGGATCTCATTGGAAACCAGCCACAGTTTTGGCGACCCCAGCATACGAGCTGCTCCCAGTGGAAAGCAATTTAATGCTTGGCTGCTCAAAGAACAAAAATGTATGCAGCACAAGAAATCCCTTAGATAAATTAGAGCGGGCAAGTGGTCTCGGTCAGAGCCGTATCTGAGGCCTGATGAGCCACCTGTCACCTTAGAGGAGACATGAAGCCACAGTGAGATAGGAAGCAGTCGGAATCTGTCACCGCCCTGCAGGTGCCAAGTTACCTGTGGCTGTGGAACTGTCTAAAAGGCTTCGTTAACTAATAAACCATAATATAATCTAAGTATAGGGTAGAGGGGGGCAATGTGACCTCAGATTCATGTTTTTTTTTTATTGCATAGTGAAGCAGCTGACTACTTTGTTTCTCTTGTGTGACTCATTAAGGAGTTGCATTAAAAATAATAACAACCAAAAGAATCAAAGTGTTTATAAAGTCAGGAAATCTTTGCAGAATTTGAAAATTCATTCATCACACTTACACTCCAAAATACATTTAGGAAACTGGGAGCTTTGAAACCCAAAAATGTTCTGGGACGGATTAGTTTTTACAAAGACAACAAATTCAGTCAGTGTCTTATTATTGCTGCCAATAATAGATATGTTAAATGAAGGCTGGAGCTGAGGCGGGTTTCAATCCTCTTCACGAACCATTACATCACACCCACCTGTCAATCAAGTCGCCCTGGTGCTTAAATGTGGATAACACACAGTGTTTTCAAAATAAAAAACATACCCCTGTGTGTGCCAATGATGACATTAACTCATCAGAACTATTTAGTTTTTTTTGTACCAGGCTGTAAACATGTTAAACATGTTCATTTGTTCGTGTTTGTGACTTCTGGCATTCCAGGCCTCAAGCGGTCACTTGACAAACTGCAGGACTTTGGGGGTGGCAGTCCGTAGCTCAGTCCATATGGACTTAGGATGGAAACCGGAGGGTCGCCAGTTCAAGTCCCGATGCGGACCAAAATATGGAATTCTCAAGCACTGCCAAGGTGCCCTTGAGCAAGGCACCAAACCCACACCAGCACCAGCAGAGGGGGCGCTTCCGGTGGGAGCAGCCATCACACTCTGACATCTCTTCATTAATGCATGTCCACAGGTCCCACAGCGATTAATAAAGTAAATAAAATTAAAACCAAAATATATTCCCTGAAGGCATCACTAGAAGAGCTTGTTTAAAGAATGCAGTAGACAGAAGCATGCACGAGTAACTACGGACTCATACAAATGAACTCAGCTGAAGCATTTATGAGTTTTCTGAGTTCCACATAAATATTCCTGCAGTCAAAGGCGATATGTCTGTATTGCTTCTCACTGCAGCCTGCCTGTGAGTTGAAGCTGACAAAGTGAAAACATGTCCTTCCCCAGTAATTAGTGCTGAAGTGCCAACAGAAAATTGTCCTTTGAAGCCCACTACGCCGGGGCGGCTGAGGAGCAAATCAGCGTGGGTTGAGAGGTGCTCGGCTGGAGCAGAGACCATGATGACCTTTAGATTGAAACAATGTCCTGGGGAGTCAAAGCCATTAAGCACAGTAACTGTAGGTACTGGAGTGAGCCCCACACTGAGAATCCATCTCCTTAGATTAGCTGACAGCAAACAGGCCACAGAGTGGAGCCCGCTTTGGTGGAGTGACGCCCTGAAGGGGCCTCAAAGACGTAATCCCATTCGCCCTCCGAAGGCTTGAATTGTTTCTCCTCGGACCCCTCTCTAAACAAAAAAGAACATGGACCACACACTGCTTCCCTTCAACCAGGGAAGCACAAAGACATCATAAGCGACACGACTAAACCAACGACGCCTTCTTTACTTTTCTGCTTTAAAAGAACGTCTGACACATTCTTTGTCGGGTTTTCAGTCGCAGGCTCGTCTAACGGCATCCCTTCATTGTCATGCCTCAAATCCGTCCCATTACAAGCACGTTTGTCAACTAACTAATCACTTTTTCTGAATGCCGATGACAGGAATTATGTAAAAAGAAGTCTTTTTTTCCCAGTATGTGGATCAATGGCTTTGACAACAGGACAAAATCTGCAGAGCAACAAGTTCCTGATGTTTACCTAATGACAAATGCTGACAAGTGACGATGAGTTGCAGTGAGGAGTCTATGCAAAAGTTTTGACATGTTACGCAACCACAAGAAAATGTGAGTTGAGGAGAAAGGTAATGGATAATGGATGGAAAAACTGCTGCATATCTTAATGAATATCTGTCCCACAGTCTGCTGCTCTTGGTGACATCAGGAGCATGTGAGGAAAGAGGGGAAGTGATGCATTATGGGACAGTAAAGGGATGGCCAAATATAAAGCTTTGGCTTTTGGTTTTGGCCAGAGAGACTAGTGCTAAATGTGACATCTAAAGTTGCATATTGCACCTTTTATATACAGATTTGTACAAGGTAAAGATCCACTGATTGATTCTAAAGACTAAACCTATTTATGCGACAAGATGTTGCAAGCACAGTTTTTACACTTTGATATTGATCATCCCACCCAAAACAATCCAGTGCATCCATCAATACAGTGGCACGCATTTGGAAGTAAAAGAAAATTCAAAGCAAACCCCCGTGGTCACAGAAGCACAACAAGGCCTCTCTCCTGCTCCTCAGTAATCCCACAGACAGCAGCCTCACTGTTTTACTTTGATGGCAGCTCTGTGTCTGTAAATGATACAGAGCCTTTGTTTGTTGTGAAGCAGTCTCGGGCTCGGGTTTGTCTCTAAGTGCTGAGTATATTTACCCTCTATCCAGTGCTATGCTTTGTTGCACTCTGTGAAACAAGGTAGAATTCAATTACATGGTGGCCGAGGTCCTGACAAGAGCTCGTTCTTGTTTCAATCACCCCTCGGATGGATGTGGGGATGAGGAGACGAGGCGCTCCAGTCGTCCCATCGTGGACCAGCAGAGGGCTTTGAAGCGTGAGGACGAGTTGGTCATTGGCACTGATGGATGTTTAAATCAAACAACAGCATACCTTTAGTTCAGTCAACCCGAAACACCTTTGTATGTTTCAACCTAACACCTGTGCAGATTTTTTTTTTACGACTCAGCATCTAAATCAGTGATGTGCATGTGTTTGCTGCCTTTTCCTTGTTATTATCAATAGCCTTAATGTAAATAAATATCAATACAGCTAAGAGGGTTTTTTCCACAGGTTTAAGTACCCCACTTGTTGCTATAGAAACAACCCCACAAGCCTTGGATTCCTGTCTGCATCAAGCGACGACCTCCAGTGTTTAAAAAAAATGAAGCCAATAACACAGCGGTTCATTGACTAAATGGTAAATCGACTTTATCTTGTAAAAAGCTTTTCTAGTCTTCTGACTACTCAAAGCTCTTTTACACCACAGGTCACACATACACGCTCACACACTGATGACAGAAGCTCCCATTCATACACGTTCACACACCAGCGGCGAAGCAGCGGGAGCCACTTGGGGTTAAGTTTCTATCCATCTCTACCGACTGATCCGCAGCTGCCCATAACAGCATGTCCGCTCGAGGCTGGTTGCACAAGCTTCCACTTTATTTTAGAGTCATCGCAGAGACTAAAAGGATTGGTTAGAAAACTGGTGGTAACTGAAAGAAATGGGTTTGAATCGGGCTGTTTTGGTTCCATTATACATTAAATATGATGTTTATAAGGTCCACTGCACACACCTAATGCAAAACAACATCTGTTGAAGGGCCTCTATTCCAAATTTTAATGTTTTCTTCTTTTTTTTTATATATCGCCATTTTCTCCAACATAAAATCGACAGTCCGTGAGCTCTTTGTGAGTCATGCAGTGTGTACAGTGCAGCCATCACACTGACGGCCCTCTCTCAGGACCCTGCCCGAGCCCGGCGCAGATGAACAGACTCCAATAAAACAAACACCATCCATCATCGTGATTGTCACACTTTTCATTGAGTTCATAATTTCACTGTGAAAACGGGTGTGGAGCCGTGGCTGCAGAGACAATTTAAGGCAGTAATCAAGCACATTATGAGACCATGTTGGTAATTAATGGGTGACAATGGCAGTGGGAGGGTCTCATGGGAACTGGGTAAACCATATTTGTGAGGACTCGTGTATTTCACCTTATTCCTCTCAATAACACGATACGTTTGTCTGTATTCCTCGGGGTTGGACTGTCGCCTGTGATTGAACACCGCCTTGTCCTGGCGGAGGCCAGATCATTTAACTGCTATTCTCCTCAGTTCCCTATGGGGGCTTTTTTTTGGTGTCTGCCTCATTGTGTACACAGCTCGTAAATGATATTTATGGGCGAAGCCTACGGAGGGATGTTGTGATGAGAACACAAACGTACAAACACAAACTGCAGAGTGACAGCGAGAAATATGGAGGAGACTTAAGCTACGGCCGCAGCATGAAGATGGTCATGTCGATGCGGCGGGAGATATTCCTCAGAAGTTTTGCAAATAGAAGTCAGAAACTAAACTCACTGCAAACATGACCAATAAGTCTGCATACGCTTACCGTACGTACATACACTGAGTGATTACCAGAGGGTCCGTCGCTCTAAATATATACTACAGGACTTAAAGTGACAATCTGACTGGTATTACGTTATTATGGGAGCGACAGTAGCTCATCCTGTGGAGACCTGGGTTGGAAACTGGAGAGTCACCGGTTCAAGTCCCAGTACAGACCATGTGCAGAGTGTGTAATTGGGGCTGGTCGCTGGAGAGACGCTAATTCACTTCCTGAGCACAGCCGCCACTTCATCAAGGCACCAAACCCCCAAACTGCTGGGTGCTATTCCCTGCACATCGCCCTCCCGCTGACATCTCTTCACTACTGCACGTCTCTGAGTCCTGCTTTGTGCTTTCAGGCCTTTGTTTGTCTTGTCTCACAAAGCAAAGGAACAAGTTGAGGTTAATCAAGTAAAGACAATTACATACAAACTCAAACAGATTTCAACATCACATTCTTACACCAAGTAAAGTCTGGAAGAAAAAAATGGAGGCAAGTTTTTTTTTTTTAACGTTTATTGTAATGACTGGGAGATTCAAACATGTAGTCTGCTGCGATCGCCTCTCTACATGGGGCGTGCCACATAACTGCTAAGCTATTAGCGCCCAAACTGTTTGATGATACGATAAAAGATGCGAAATATCTTGTTTCAAGCTAATTGTGTTCTATTTAGAAGTGTGCAATTTAAATCTGTGATCTTGTGATTTTCACTTTTTCCTTTTGTATTAGAGGAACACATGGACAAAAGCTTTTCAGGAAAAAAAAACAAAGATGGAAATATGTTCTTCTTTTAACCGATTTGTAACATCAAGGGAAATATCAGATTTCACAAGTTTGGTGTTTCGATGTTATTTGAACCCAGGTGGGAACAGCATACATGAAATATTGACAAACATCACATGCATCTTATTTTATGTTAACTTATTGCTCTGACTTTCAGACCGTTACAAAATTGTGCCTTTAGGACTGAAGTGACTTCTGTGGCCTTTGCAATGAGTTATGCAGCCAAACACAAAAACCCACTAACACACACATACACAAATACACTAAGACACACCTACACAAACACAATAACACACACATACACAAACCCACTAAGACACTAAAACACAAATGGAAAACTGGAGAGAGGTTTTTTAGCTAACCCTGAGCACATCTAGCTGCATTCCTACTCATTTTTCTGACTCACATATGTTTTCCCCCCTCCAGGCGACTTCCAACCAACGTTTGTGAACATGAACAAATCTCCCTGAGCCCGGTAACAATATAACCCAGACTTTAATGTGTGATGTCATCAGAAGTCATAGCCTCCAGCTCTAACATTGACTGAAATTTGGATGTAGCATGGTTTGAACTTTCAACCACAAAATGAGGTGAAGGGTTGTTTTTTTTTTTCTTTGCAGAATGATTTAAACCCAAAATATCTTGGTTGCCATCAGGGGAATATATCCGAATGCAGGGTGCATGTTCAAAAAGATTCCACTGGTTCTTTGTTGCCATGGAAAAACCTGACAAAAATGTAGCACGCTGACCCGATGTTGAATTGACATAATCAGTGGTAAACTGAAATGTTTTTTGCAGCACCCTTGCAATTTGTTCTTTTCACAACTGATTGCCACGTTTACCTCTTTTAGGAACCTTTTCCATTCCAGCTCACTCAGAGGCTGAAATGCATTTTGACAGGAAACCATACCAGTGTAGGGCATTTTAAAAACTTGTGGGTTACAATAGTTCAAAGACAAACGTGTAAAACTCTGAAACACTAACATAGTGTCATGCACACCTCTGCATTGTGCATATCCATTTAACTTCAAATATCGTGCCTGTCTCCTTCCTTTTATTCATCCGTTGATGCTTGGCTCTGCTCTCTGCATATCAGGTCTGGGCACAGGCTAATCGTTCGTCCCAGAGGCTCAGCAGGACTGCAGCAGTCTGAGGGCAGCATGTAACCCCAGACGTACTTTAGAGTGGCACAGCAGCCTGAATGCCACGTCCACAGAGAGAGAGAGAGAGAGAGCGAGAGAGAGAGCGACCACTGGCGTTTGGCCTGTCGTCTACTATCAGCAGGTTTTTGGCTCAGTGAAACCTTTTTGCACCGCTAATGATGTCTTTTATGCAAGCTGTGATCCATCCAGAATCTCTTGGCTCGCCTTTAGGTAGAATTTATGCCTTTAATATCATGAATAATCTAGTTCCTAAAAAATATCTGTATTATCTTCCCCGTGAGCTGAGGTAAAGATTCCAGCAAGAGACTTCAAGGTAAAGCTTTCAATTCAGACACGGCTTTGCACTAAAACACAAACGTGTAGAAGCAGCTCTGCATTAAAATTTGATGAACTAAGTCATGAAATATGGAGGTGCTGATAAAGTGGATGTTAATAGGTTGCCTATGGGTGGACCGAGCCTGTAAGTGAGGTGAACATCCTTTAATGCAGAAACACAAGCGTTTGTAAAATGCTTCAGCTGCTCACATGGAGAAAAAAAAAAAAAAAAAAAAAGAGCAAATTACTTTTCAGTATTTGCACAGAAAAGCAACAGATGTGTTAGTAAAAATGGATGATCATTATCCACTTACCTACACGTTTTATATTTAATAAAGCACTCTTCATTCACTTCACTCAGCTTTCAAAGGACGCCATAATCACAGATGTGATTATAAAAAAACGTCCTTTTGTGCATCGACTGAAGTCAACCTGGATCAAACTCCATCAAGGAGCTGTCCATGGTGCTTAATTTGAGCTCTCAGAGCTGGATTTACAAACAATCCCTTGCTTTAAAGCTCAATCCTCCTTTTCTTTTTCATATTTTGTCCGGTGGTGGAGCCAGAACTTGTTTTACTGTGGTGGGTGAACTGGGCCACTGAAGTACACACACACACACACACACACACACACACACACACACACACACACACACTTTAATAACTTACATTAAGTATCAACTATATATGTCATATTACTGTGTACATTGTTTTTGGTGTTTTTGGTAGTCCTCAAAGCCCAGGTTTGGACCCGAGCTTTGACTCCTTTCTGTCTCTAAAATAAAGGCATAAAAAGCCCCAAAATAAATCTGGAGAATGAACTCAAATGAACTTCTTCATTCAACACATATCTGTAGTGATGACTGCTTTTGTTTGTTGATGCTATGCCAAAAATACTAAATGAGACTAAATTCCAGAGAGAGAGAGAGAGAGAGAGAGAGAGAGAGAGAGAGAGAGAGAGAGAGAGAGAGAGAGAGAGAGAGAGAGAGAGAGAGAGAGAGAGAGAGAGAGAGAGAGAGAGAGAGAGAGAGAGAGAGAGAGAGAGAGAGAGAGAGAGAGAGAGAGAGAGAGAGAGAGAGAGAGAGAGAGAGAGAGAGAGAGAGAGAGAGAGAGAGAGAGACAGAGAGAGACAATGGACCCGAACCTGCGGCCCCTGTACACGGGGCGTGTGCACCTATCCCTGCACTATGGTGCCACATGTTCAGTCTTTTTAAGGAAAAGCATGAAGAGAACTTGATAATTACATCAAGCCCAAAATGTAATCTTAATGTCACAGAGAAAAGTCCATCCACCTATAATCTTCTTTGCCTCTTATCTTGTGTCGGGACAGGAGGGCGGTTTTCTTTCCTTGCATGCACCGTAGCAGTTGACCCGCCTGCACAGGTTGGCAGTGGATCACACAACTAAGACAGAGACAGATATCACATTCAATCCAATTAAGAGTCTCCAAATCTGCACCCAGAGGACGCCCATATGGTCGAGGGGAGATCATGCAAACTGTACAAAGAAAGAGCCCAGCCGGCCTGCTGCTTTGGAACAAGGAGGTTCAAAGATGAACCACTCAGCTGCTCTGCTGCCAGATTTCTCTCCTTTTTTTTTTTTTCAAGGGGAAATATAATAGTTGTAATCCTGTCAGGAGCATATGTTCCCATTATTTTAAGAAATCAATTCTATTATTACAGCGCCAACATTTTTTTTTTACAACTGTTAAAATGATTCAATCAATACTGCTTTGGGCACTGGAACAGGAATCAAAATCTAAAAGTATTAGTGTTGGTCTGACTTCAGAGTGCACTCACTGCTTGGTGTAATGTATGAAACCCACTTTGTGCACAGACATTATGAGAGATGAATAACATGTTTGTGTTGCTCTTTTTTAGAGTGACAAGAGAAAGGCGGAACTTGAAAAGAGGCTGGGAGTGCTAATGAGCCTTATTTTAAGAACACAACACGGCCATGAATATTTAACAGCTTGTCTCCTTGATGAAGCACCAAAATAAAAAGTCTGACGAATTCATCATCCCGGGTGAAAAATGGTTTGTGTGAAGCTGCTGCTGTAAAGATGCCTCTGAACAATGTTACTGTACAACAGTGATGCATGCCTTGAAACGGATCCTGTACATCTTGATTAAAATCAGAAGACTCATTTAAAATGTAACCAAAGCAGCAGCACACACACTTAGTCCGAGAAGAAAATCGCAATGTGAGATAATGTTGTGTTCGATATGGTGATCAAGATACGAAGTGAAAAATGAAGGTTTATGAGATATAAATCACAGTTTTCATATCTATCGACTGTGGTTCATGTTCACATCCTTGTTTGTGCAAAATGTTTCATCCTAAATCCAAATGAAATCCAAATATTTTTAACACTAAATTGGCACAAATTCATCTGAGGGAAGCTAACAGCTAGCTAAAGATTCATCTGAGTGGCTTAAAAGGAAGAAAGTGAAACATGTTGCACATAAATACAGAAGAAACCCACTACACAGTGTTTAAATGTCTCTCTGAGTCAGGATGAGCGGGAAGCTCGAGTCCCGTTAGCTGAGCTGTTGTCAGACTTGTGTTTACGGAATAATCGGCGTGTCGCCAAATTTGTTTTGGTTTCACGCCGGTGCTCAAGGGCGACATCTACGATCTCACGCTCTTCCTTTAAGATTAATGTTGATTAAATCCTGGCCTGTTGAACTCGGGCCTCGAGCATTCTTTGTTTACACAACTCATGGTTTTGCAATGTGATTATTGTGATGGGTCATATCATAAAAATGAAATTGCAATTAATTATGGAGCCCTAATGTAAACTTACTTTGGCATTTTTATTATTCAGGAATGTAATCGTCTTGTTGGCGCAGTGGTTAGTGTGTGTGCTAGATGTATGAAAGCTGTAGTCCTCCTTACACTGCGGCCCAGGTTCGAATTTAACCCGTGGCTACTTTACCGCATGTCCCTCCCCGCTCTCTTTCTCGCTAATTTCCGACTAAGAAAATAAGAAAAACAAACCGTTTCAAATCTTTATCTGGAATCAATGACCGACACTCTCTGAGCGGACCTTTCAAGGTAGTCGTGGAAGATATTCTGCAAGGTGCAAACTCCCAGGTTCTCACTTTGTTGCTTAGCAACAGCGAAGGCACTGGCCCCACTTCCTTTCCCTTCTTCAGGAAAACAACCTCAGTGTCCAAAATAAATAAAGATAGAAGGACCACACAGTGAACCTCTTGAGCGGGGTTAAGTCTCTGGGAATAACACTCAGCAAACAGCAGGGAGAGCGGCTGCGAAAGGCCACCGAGTTGTTTATGTGTGGTAATTACACCCTTTACTCTTAGGACATAAACAAACAGCTTCATCTATGGATTCTTTAAAGGCCTGGAATAAGATAATTAGAGCCTCCTATACCTATGAAGATAACATGGTGAAACGCTTCATTAAATGTGGTGTTGTTTAAAGATAAATGATGAATTCCTGACATAATTAGATGTCATATTTTTAGACTCTGAACACTGACAAAGATTAAAAATGAATGCAAATAGCTGTTTACGACTGAAAATGCAAGAAAACACCATCAGAACAGATCAAAAGGGCTACTAGACTACTAACAACACAACTAAGGACTCCATATCAAAGACGACTGGCTTTATCTCATTAAAGCAGGCAAGAAAAAAGGGGGGGGGGGGGAACTTGAGTTCCAAAGGGAAATGTAACAGTTTTGCCCGTATTTGCTTTGTTATTTAGCTAGAACAGCTCAAATTAATTACTCTCATCTTCCTCACTCGATTCATTATTCTAGCTGTAAACACATTAGTCAAATGAAATGTCTCCAAGCACACCTGGCATTCTTATCTTCCCCGCTGTAGACGACAGGTCGGTGCAGCTTTCCAACGCGCTGCAAGCAGAGTATTAAAGAAACCCGGCGCCTTTTCTGGGATATGGTACCTGCCGCCTTCGTCTACCGATAGCTGCCTCCCAGGAAGCCTTAATGTATGAGATTTGTCAGTGTCAATTTCCCAGCTAATCTCTCTGGTCCACCTCGCCGCTGCCGCCCATTCATTCTGCCGCTCTGTCTCTACCTGCTCACAGCATCCTGGGAAGGATGCAGAGGCAGCAGGAAGCCGAGGGAGAGGAAACACATCTGTTATAGCTGCTGCTGCAGAGTGACCCTGCGTGTGCAACCGGCAGGAATGATACACATCCAGGGACAACTGGGCCAGCTCATGCATACTTATTTAATACACAGATGATTTACTGCACAAGGTCTGTTTTTGTGAATGACACTCTGAAATACACACAAACAGCTTTGAAGACAGACCAGGAAACTCGTTTATTTTGAATCAGGGTCACTGTACAAAGTAAAACACTTTCAACACTATTTATTTGTCACTGAGGGAAATTCTGGTTTGCACTTTTTGGAGAAATTCTCACACACACACACAGGCCCAAAAGGGACATGCATGTATGGAGAGATGTCAGAATGGGTCATCTACACACTGTTGGGGGTGCACTGCCTTGCTCAAGGGCACCTCTTCATTGCTCAGGAAGTGACCTGGCATCTCTCCATGTTTTACTTGAAGTGACGACTCTCAGGTTCCCAACCCCAGTCCCTACAGACTGAGCTATATGCTGCGACTGTCACTGGAGAGAAAAGATGTTTTATACCTGATTTAGCAGACGAGCTCATTTAGTCCCTGGTCAGGTGATGGCAATACTAAAACACAGATCAACCAGTCATCTACACATGCACACACATTTAGTAAGAGAGAAGAAGAACACAGAACAATATACAGATAATAAACATTTTGAACACGTTTTCCTGAGTTAAAGAATATCAATATTAGTCTATGATAAATCCTGCAACTCAAATCAGGTCAAACTTTTTACAACACCTTCATATACCTACATTTTATCATTTCTCTTACAAAATGATATTGTGGGAATATTAAACCACTTTCGCTCTGTGCTCCTCCAGCCCGTGAAGGAGAGAGACAAAGACAGCGGAAGCGTGCGCACACATACGTGCAGCGCAGAAACATGGATCCACGGGGCAGAGAGGTGAGGCGCGAGTGAATGCAGGGAAACTGTATTTTGTTTGTTGAACCGTTAGCCTGTTAGCCTGTTGTGCATGTGTGGCTGTCCGTTAATGTTTGTGCACACGACATGAGACAGCTCACGTGTGTGAATCGACACAAAGTTTGGCTATACTTGTGAGGACCATCCGGTCAGATTCAAGTCACATGCCGATCTACGAATGCACCTCTACAGCTTAATGTTTAAAGTGCACACCTTGTTTGTGGAGACATGTGTCACACTGGTGCATTAATGTGGAGATGTATTGAATGCACTTACAAAAGACAAGCCAGCCTGATGCTGTAACATGGTAATATGAAGACTCAGAGGAGCTCAGAGTGCAGCTCACCAGGCTCCGTTCAGGAAAAAAACTTTTAACACTGTGACACTCAAACACAAAGGAGGGATAAACGGCTAATCAACAGACAAAGAGTTCTCTTTGTTACACATTCTTGCCCTGGCTTCTGAATCTCAAACCTGCTTTTTTTTAACAGTGTCAGAAAGCAGCATTTCTCAAGAAACAGGGAGTGTAAGTTTCAGCAGCGGAGCTGAATTTGGCAGGCACAGAGGTGTAATATGCCTTAAGTTCTGCAGTGGGAGAAGAAAATGCTAATTTAGGCTATGTTTAAAAAAGAGAGAGAGAAAAAAAAAAAGAAGGTTTAAATCCTCTGCTCATTACTGTTGGACGCTGGTGTGCTGCAAAGCCTCCCAGCCAGTAATATTACAACACTTAATTAAAATAATTCCGAAAAAACATTCAATGAAGACCTTGCCTTTCATTCGACTTCAGACTTCAGAGGATGACATTCAAACTTTTCCAATGAGAAAAGAAAACTTGCAGCTTCCTCAGAGCTGTAAGTGTTCGAGAATGATTATATTTATTTTAGGACTGGGAACTTTTTCTCTCTGTTTTTTTTTTTTTTGCAGTTTGAGTGTTGATCACACACGTTCTTGTTTCGAAGATTACCTGCTGTGTTCGTTCCTATCGGAGGAGGCCAAAACCCCCCCAAGTGCAACATTAACAGATTAATTTCCACAATGTGTCGACACATTTCCACCAGAACAAGCTCACACAGACGCCCTGCTCAGAGCTCATGAACAGTATTTAAAGGCTTGGTGCTCATGTTAGGATTCATCAAACATGGAAGCATGTGCAATTTTATGCTCCCTGACATATAAAAAATCCAATATAGAAATGTCTATATCTATATCTCTGTCATATATGTGTGTATATTCTTTAAGAGCAAATTCTCTTTTTAGATTTGACTTTTAAAGGAGCAGTCTGTAAGATATCTAGCGAATTAACTACAGTATACTTCACTTTACTATAGTAAGGAAACATGCTATGTTGAAGTTGAGGCTTCTCTGACAACAACACAGCAGCCAGAATGTCCTTTAGATTCTGATCCCGAATGGTCTGGATTTGTTTGGACCAGATAAGGTAGGCGGTTTTAAGAAACCCCTACACGGCCGTTTTGGACGTAGCTCGGTTTACCAGGAAAACATAAAACCAACAGGTGCTGCAGCGATGGAAACAAGAAGGCAAGGCAAGGTTCAGATGGACCTGAACTAAAGCCTCTTCATTGTTCTAATAAGCTCCACGAGCAGAAACATGCTCAAACTAGGATCAATGTTTGAGAGACTGGAGAGAGGTCAGATTGCAGAGCTGGATAAACCATACTTTACTATAGCTGCATTGTTTAGCAAATCATTAGAAATACAATAAGTACAACATAGACGAGTATCCTGACCTACTGTACTGACTGTAAATAATGTCAGTTATTTGAGAGTATTTTAGGCATTCATGGACAGATCTCTAAGTACCTCTCTCTGCATGAGAACAGTGTGTGTGTGTGAGTGTGTGTGTGTGTGTGTGTGTGTGTGTGTGTGTGTGTGTGTGTGTGTGGAGGATGAATATGATGAATTACATCTTTCAAAAGTAACCAAAAGGTCCTCGTCATTTGACATCCATGACAAAGATGAATTACTGAACCGCCTAAAGGTCAATGAACTCCTAATCTACAGGGTGACAACAAGCCAAGAGGAATGTCTTAAAGTGACACTTTGTATTTTGGGAAGCAGCAGGTGTAGCAAAGAATTGATTCATGTCACCATGGTGAGTATTAATACCGAGAATTGTGAATTGATTCCAACATCCAAAATTAGATTTTTCTACAGTTCAAGTACTGCTGACTAATCGCCACTTTCCTTTGTAGCACTGGCACACCAGATTGTTCCTAATGTTAGCTAGCTCTAAGCGTCAGTAGTGTAAGGCTGTGTCAGAGTCAGTAACATATACACTGTATTAAATATACCAGATCTGCAAAATGAAAGTGAGGCAACCTGTAAACGATCAAAATGACATCATGGGGCATCCACGGGAGTCGAGATAAGTGCGACAACGGCCAACAACATCTCACCAACAGTCCGCTTTAACAATCAGTCAGTACAGAATAAAACTAATAAGACTCGTCCTCTGTTTCAAAGACCTGCACTCCTACAGCGTCGTCAACAGTCTCGCTTCAGATTTAAGATCACGTCATTGTTTAACAAATGTCTGATATATACTTTGTCAGTAAGTTATCCTTTAATCCATCTCTCTTTTTCTTCAGGTTGTTCTCTGTTCACATGATTTCAATAAGCAAATAGCTGCACTGTCTTGTGAACATTTTATTGAACCCTTATCAGAAAATCCTTTTCAGTGTCTTAACGCGCTGCAGCAGACTGAGGTAAATCCTGAAGAAGGGACCCGTTGTAACAGAAGCAGAAAGTGTCTGACCCCAGAACGTTGATGTTTTTCTTTACTATTAGAACTCAATAGCTTCTGTGTGAAGCTGCACGTATGTGGGCCAGTGACAAGACAGCCCAGAGAAGCGTGCGTGTATCTGTGTGTGTGTGTGTGTGTGTGTGTGTGTGTGTTGCATCCTCTTATTCTTACCTCGGCATTAATTATTCATCCAGCTGCATTCCATTTAGATGTGTAGAAACTGAAGCTTCATGTGTCCAGGCTCACTGCAGTGTGTCTGCTGCAAAACACAAAGAGAACACACCAGAGTGTTACCATGATAAGTACGCAGGGTGATGTGGTAAAATAAGGTTTGGTAAAATGGGATCCTGCTACAGCGGGTGGTTAAAACAGCACAGCGCATCACAAGGTGTCCACTTCCTGCCATCGAGGATGTCCAGAGGAAACGCTGTCTGCGGCGAGCTCACGGCATCCTTAAAGACTCCTCCCACCCTGCCCACAGACTGTTTACCCTCCTGCCCTCCGGTAGGCGCTTCAGAAGCCTCCGGACCAGAACCAGCAGACTGAGGAACAGCTTTTTCCCCAGAGCTGTCTCCCTACTGAACTCTACCCCCCAAACTCTGAACTCTGTCTCTCTCTCAAACTCCGCCCCTCTCTCGAACTCTGCCCCCTCCTGACTCTTTGCACTTCTGGTGAGATGCCAAACCTCATTTCGTTGCACTATACTTGTATATGTGTAATGACAATAAAGTTGAATCTCATCTCATCTCATCTCATGTGTGTTTTTTTTGATTTGTCAACAAACTACAGCAAAAAACAACAATATAAAAATGAGTCCCTGAAGTTCTTCATGTTATTCTCTGATGTGGGGAAGAACAGTAAAACACAGTTTATTGTGTTTAGCGATTGTTGTTCTGTTTTCTTCAAGTATATTATATTGCATATCATCATCATGTCCGGACTGGCACAACAAACTGGTCTTAATGCTAAATGGACTTGAGCTTGTATGGTGCTTTTCTAGTCTTCTGACTACTCAGAGCGCTAACGTATGTGAGACCATCAGAAGAAACTAATCTCATTCACACACCACCGTGAAGTGTCTTACCCAAGGACACATCGGACATGATGCTGCAGGAGCTTCTGTTTGAGAGACGACGACTCTACCCGCTGATCCACAGCCGCTGACTGAAGGGGCTAAGTGTGCTAACAGTCGGCACGGTACGGATTGCCCAGTGTGAGTGCCCCCTTATAATGGTTTTGATCTGCCTTACACTGGGACAGTGTTTTGGGGGTCTTTCTTTTAAATCATCCTGTTCTTATGAAGGTTATTAAAGCCCTGTGTTCAACACAATATCTGACCTGTCAATCATAATCCTTGTGCTGAGCAAACACTGTGATGAAAGTTCATCAGCCACCTGTCAAGAACGTACAGAAAAATCCCCTTAGAAATACACGGCTGTAAAGTATTGCAAAAACACCCATAATCCTGTAAGAAGTGGCTTCCTGCAGTTTTATTTTATGCCAGGAATTTTTAAATCTCACTTTACGACGCATTGATTTATATCCTGCTAAGCATAAGGCCATCAATCTGCAGTGTATGACATTACGGCTCGTTCAGGGCCGTCTGGGGAGAAATTATCATGCTCGATGATGTCGATGAGTTAAAACCCATAGAACAGATGCACGCCTGATGTTGGATTCAAAGCACAATGCAACATTTCACTTCAAAGCGCAGCAGGCTCTCCGGAGACAAACTGCTGAAGGTACGAAGAAGCGTTCTGCAGGAGTCTGGAAATCTTCTCTAATTCAAAGGAAACTGACAAACGGGGATTTTAATTGCAGATTGTCGAGGCTCTGCTGATGACCAATATGTGTCAATGCACCTTCTATAAAAATATAACAATTGTGCATCAGTGGTCCCGTCCGCACAAAACTCTCATTCATTTAAATTAAATACGCGTGAAATGTGCACTTGACAGACGTCGCTGTTTTTTAGAAGAGCGCCACTCGTTATCCCGTGACTTAACTTTAAATAAACTCTTAAACGTATGACCTGCTTCACTTGGACTTCAGAAGACTTGATTTCATTGAGACAATCTTAAGCTCTTGCCCCAAAGTAATATGTAAAACAGCAAAGGAAGTCTATTTTTCTGCCTTTCCTTGCCAAAATTAAAGATTTAAAGAGCCGGACTGGGAGCCAAATGTGCTGTGGAGAGCACATAAAAAAATGAAACATTTCCAAGTGCATATGTGATAACATTCAGCTTTTTTTTTTCCCTCCATGACTCTTCATTGTTGAGATGGCCATAAAAAAACAGTGCAGCTTTGTGCTGTACATTATCATATAATAATGCCACTAAACTGCAGTCGGAATCATTTTAATGGACCAAAAACAGGAGTTGTTCAGCAGAGTCCTGAGTCACGTCCAAATTAATGCAACAATAAGACTGGTATGCAATAATAAAGCATCCAGCGGCCTAATAGCTGACCCAGGAGGCTTGATTAGGCTGTTTCTGTAACCCATTACAGCAACGCTGGCAGTAAAAAGCCATCATAGTGACAAAACTTCAACATAATGACGCTTGGTTATTGTGAACAACATGTACACGGAATGTGTGAAAAGTCCAAAATAGCTGGTGCATTCGTTCAGCTCTAATAGGAGCCATTTTCACAGTGTATGAATTAACATTCAGCTCTGAAAAGGTCATCTTTTGCCTTTTCAAGCTGTTGTGTTAAAGAATTATGAAATTAATAAATATCTGTGAAGTTTACGAAACATTCAGTTTAAACTTTTTTGATTAACCTTGTTTTTCGTGTCATGGCGGATGCATATAGTTAACAAGTAAAGGATTGTTTATAGTGTTTTTATACAATAAGGCACAAGCCAATTTACAGCTCAATTTCCTTATTTTTTTGGACTGTTTAAGGAACCTGCTTTTTTTAAAATAGAAAACACAATTAATGCATGTAAAGGACAAGAGCAGCAATGAAAAGAGAAGTATGATTTTGTCCAACTAAAGGGGGCGCCAAAATCAGCTAACCAAAGAAAGTAACCGTCGAGGTTTACTAAAGCAGATTTTCAGCCTGAAACACCAGGTATGATCTCTGTAGACACAACCCACCCACTCTTCTCTTGCCTTAATCCATTTCAACCGTACCCAACCAATTTAAACTTTCAATGCATCTCAAGGCGGCTGTGTCTCAGCGGCAGAGTCGGTCATCGCTCCTCGAGAGTTCGATCCCCAGCTCCTGCTAGCTCAAGGACACAAACCAAAACAGTCAAATTAAAACCTGTTTCTTTGAGTTTGCGCCTGTTTTTCCCTTTCTTTCTTAAGAAAGGAGATACAGGTGAGGACAATCAGGGCAATCAGACAGGCGGGGAACCTTGATTAAAGTTAAAGGGATTCAGGTTTACTGTCCTCCAATGAGAACATGAGTTTCAGTCTGCTACGTACAAAAACAGCACTAGTCCTTCTCAAGGGAACTTTTACTGATATTCAGTGAGCTCATTTCAAAATCCATATTTTTACTTTCATATAGAAGTTGAATCAGTACTTTTGCTTTAACCACTTCTGCCACCTCTGCACATCACACCTTCTTGACTCAGAGCAGACTCTGTGGGCTGAAGTCCTTTTCGAACTTGAGCGCACTGCAAACCTGCCAGATATTAGCATAATAAAGGGAGAAACACTGACACAGCATGCGTCACTGTCACGCTTAATTCCTGTTCGCCCCACAATGGGAGAAAATATTATCAGTGTTGTCGTAAACATAAGTACAAATCCCTGCTGTTACGGCGCTCCTACCGAGAGACTTCTGATGTTTCCCAGTCATTTCCATTCCACTGGCAGCATTTGCATTTGTTTGATTTCCAGCAGCAGTATGCGATGTCTCTTTGTGCAACAATTCAGACACAAATAAATTAAGATCCATCCTTCCTCGCAAAGATTATTTATCTCTCTTCTCAAGCTGTCGGAACTTTGAAAACAGTTTTAAAGATATGCATTACTGTTCCCACACCGGTCGCCCACTGTTTCATCTTAGAAATTGCAGTCTGCTGTTTTTTTTTATAAAATATCTGCCTTATACAACATCTTATAAAGGATTTGTTTAGCTGACTTTGGTGTGCACATGCAGGATGAATCATTGTAATGTAATGCATGCCTATAGCTACAGCCCCTCTGCTAATCCTTCTGCAGAAAATCAATTTTTCACATCGGTTTCGGCTGCCCTTAGGAAGACAAATCACAAAACTAGTCAAAGCAGCGATCAGAATCAAAAAGACTCAAATCAGACGGAGCCGAGTCGGTGTAATGCCTCGTGAACAATCAGGAACAAGTCAGTGCCAGAATGAGAACACGTTGTTTCATTCTCATCAGCATCTCAAAAAGACAAACATGAGATAATTAGGATGATTAAGACGAGCAGAGACTAAAGGCCAACAGTGTTAACAGAGCTGCAGATAATAAAAGGATTAGGGGTGATTCACTTACAAAAGCTAATGGCATTTTCAAATATAAAAAAAAAAAAAGGAATTCATTAGCAAATGTGACTGACGTCTGAGTATCACTCCGTTTCAAAGCAGAGATAGAGGAATTCAAATCAACAACAGGTCTGCCTGTCTGGGAGGAAACCGGAAAAGTCACTTAAAATGTCACAGAGTCAGGTGAAAAACTGCAAAAATGGCACCTTGAGGAAAAGAGAGAGCAGATCTGCAGCTGGCAGATGAGCACTGACCCAATCTGACCCACTTCTCACTGATTTATGGTTTATGGTCCCTCAGCAGACACAGCTTTGTTCTGAGGGGTCATAAATCTCCTGCACCTCAGAGCCGATCAACTGACCCTCCAATCCTGGCAGATCCCCCCCCCCCCCCCCCTTCATACAGACCCATCTACCGGCAGCTACCCAGCTCTCAACACAAAGCAGAAATCATCCGATAGCACAAGGCCGGGCAGTTAATCACCGTGAGCGGACAATAGTGTGAAGCGGAGCCAAGTCGGGCTGGGCATCGCAATTGCTAAAGCGCTCAAACGGGACAGCTCAGAGTTTTACCTGTTTGTTATCTCGACTCTGGGCTAAGGGAGTGTTTTACTGAAAAAATGGAATGAAGTTCTCAGTGTTCGATATACGCCAGAGAGAGAGAGAGCGAGGAACAGGCACTTAGTAATTCTGCCCCCGGCCATGTTGAAAGGGCTCAATTCCTGGTAATTATGAGACAAATTAATTGTAGTGAGGTCATTAGACAGGCTAATGGTGACTCAGCAGGTGAACTCCTGCAGCATAGCTCGCACTCAATTCCCCCCCCCCCCCCCCATTTTGTTTGTTGCAGAGGCAAACAACACACCAAGAGTGAAGAAATCAAAAAAGGAAGAAGCAGCCACAAGGAGGGGATTACTTTGCGTCGAGTCACGAGGAACAACATTACAGATAAGAGCAGTCAAAGAATATCAGTTAGACTTCAACTTCCCCAGATGAAATAACCACAGCATGAAGGGACTACAAATCCCACTGCTTAAAAAGAAAAAAAAAAGTTGATGACGAAATGTCGAGTCTCTTATTTGCACCGTGACGAAACAAAACGAAAAATCTGCAAACTCACCTTCCTTAAGCGTGCTCAGTCCTTACGCTGCGTGTACATCATGAGGGAGCTCTGCTGAAGCTCCGCGCTCCCCACCAGCCTTAATGATCTTCATGACTCACACGGGAGCTGATAATTGGCTCTCAGAAAAGTGGGATAAACACCCATTGTTAAGGCAGTAAGTTGCTTGGCTTTTTTTTCCCTTCTTCTTCTTCTTCACACTTATGCACGTGGATATTTCCTTCCCTACCTCTCCGCCCCCTCCTCCTCTTTCTCGCTCGTTCACCGACTCTCTCAGAGTCAGCAGCCCCCTCTTCTTCTCACCACTCTCTTTACCGAGGTGCCTCCAACACTTTCTCTTAGGTCTCTTTCTGCTCTGTTTAGCTCCATTCTCCAGTAGTCTCATTTTAAAGGAATAATGTATTCACACCTCTTTGACCTCGACGTTCCTGTAGCTCACGAATTGTTTCTTGATGAGGAGTGTTGAGTATAACTAATTAGGGTTCGGAGCGGCAGGAAATTAAGCTCGAGGAAATGACAGGATTGAATTTTTTTTAGGTTAACCTGTCGATGCCAGAGACTAAAAAGGTACAGCAGGTGTGTTATATAAGCTTAAGGTCCTTGGCCTGGCAGTGACTGAGAAGTCGTAGTTTTTCAAAATAAACTTCTGGGTAGAGCAGAGATCGAGCCAAACGCTCTCACGCCAAAGTAATGTCTCACCATGAAAATGATTTAACAACGGTAATGTTTGTGTACTTGCCTGAGAAGGAGCTCACTGATGTCTAAAACCTTGACAATTCTGAGTAACTGGATCCTTCAAAATGCCTTCCAGCTCAAAGATAGAGAAAAGTTTACATCATTATTACACACTTTTCAGACCCCTCGATTGAAATGAGAACAAAAAAACTGATTAAACCTCTGCAGGTATTGGAACACAAACGTCTGGTAGAGAAAGGTGAGTCCAATCAAATACAGCAGTCCGCTCAATGATGCATTGATTGAAATAAAAATACATTGAAGGTAATGTACCTTGCTCAGTGAAGACACCCCCTTGCTCCAATCATGCCCCAATATTCTACTGAGAAATTGCATAACCTTCCCGATGACCATTAGCTGCAGCCGCAAACAAACACAGCATCACGAACATCAACAGATCCGCACGTGCAAACTCCAGTGAAACTCCAACCAAACCAGCGGGCAACTAAGCCTTTCCTTTGAAAGGTGACTTCTCTTTAAGTTTGTAATGAAGGTTAGTCACATTACGACTTGAACTTCCCCTTCCCCCCCAACCATAAAAGACCTTTATTATGTAGCAGAACTTAGTAAAACTCCAAGTTTCAGTGTTGTGTGTGTGTGTAAAACTATCATAAATGTAGTCAAACTTGTGATAACAGTTCCTCAGATGAACTACATTTTTTTTTCCTTCCAGGGAATCAGCTCCCTTGGCAGTAATCTGCAGAGCTGTATGTACTGTCTGAGCACCTGTGTTGCCTGAAATTCTGTGATAAATTAGTGACATAATGAGCAGCTCCAGTCGCAGGTGCATCAACTGTGCTATTTGAATTTTTTCCCCCCCCCCTAAGCGCCGCGTGCAAACGCTGACTGTCGGAGTTTTTGAACTTTTGTCAATCGGAGCTTTTAGTGAGCAGAATTGAACGGCTCAGTGAGAAATGTTAAGTGTGTGGCTGTGGAGGAGTAAATATCTGCACAGACAGCTCAGTCGTTTATTGGTAATCCTGGTGACTCCATGAGGGGGAACAATCGAGAGGCAATTATTCATGAAGGTTCTATCGTTTCCTGCCGCCTGTTAGGGATTGATGTACTCCTCTGCTGTTCTACATACACCACCTGATTACCATAGTTATCATGAATATGTGATCACATTTTTTTTTATTTTTAACTGACACAACACAGACTCTTAAAAAAAAAAAAATCATAACCACCATAAAAATTCAGTAGCCTGAATCTGAATTTATGTCAGCAAATGTATACCTAATAATAATAATAGGACTTACATAACAGCAGTATTCTATTAACTAGGGATGGGCACTTATAGTAATCTTAATAGACAAGTACCAACATTACCTTAAGAAGTACTTTCTAATATATTAATTTTTTACTGTAAAAGATAAAGCAAGGAGCCAGGTATGGAAGGGCCTCCTCCGTTCCCTGAACCTGAGCCTGCTCTGACTACATACGAGACTGACTGAAGTGAACTGTTGCTGTGTAGCTTGTTGGACATTGGTCTTAGAATCCCAGTTCTGGGGGCGCAGCGTAATCAAGCTGTCATGACGCACGCCCCACCTACAGAGGCAGTAGTCCTTGTCGCAGCATCTGTGGGTTCGAGTTTAACCCCAGCCTTTTGCTGCATGTCATCCCGGACTTTTCCTCCCAACACTTCCTGTCTCTCTTCAGCTGTTCTATCTACCACAAACTAACTCTGAATGAAATGACAAGTGATGGTAACATAAGACTCTGTGCTGAGAGCTGTTCATGTGTTTGATTTCTGCTACTCTTTCCTCATACATCTTTTCCACTCTCGTTGTTAGCCGTGATGGCGGCTTGTACTCCAGCTCGACGAGCACCATCAGCTACTGTCGACGCAACTGTTTTGAAGCAGTGAAGAAGAAAAGAGGCCAAAAAGTCTGAGCAATCTAATTTTGAGCTTATTGATTTAAGTTATCCCATCAGAGAAGAGACCGATGTACTCCATATTTCTGGCAGTATCAGAGGCATTTGTTCTGATTCTGATCCAGGAAAGCTAATTATTAAGACAAAACACTGATGTATCTTAACAAATATCATCTAGTATAAAAATGGAGGCTTTAGAAAAAGAGTTTCTGTGATGGAGAAATGAACATTAAAATCAAGCAAACAGGAAGCCTGCGTCGCCTTCAGGTCCACATCTGTAACGTCAAGCTCGCCACACCTCCTCCAGCTGATCAAAGCAGATCCGTGTCTTCAACAACAGCTGGTGAACATGAAGGGAAAAAAAACACAGAATGGCAATATGGCATCATTATGCAACCTATTTCAACCAGCCCACCACCCTGCTCTCCAAACAAACACAGCTTGCCTTTGGTCTTTGTTTCACTGTCATTGATGCATATTTCATAAGAGAATTCAATGTCTTCCTTTGATTCTTTGGCACTTTGGTTCAGCTGTCTAGCAATCCATTAGCTCCCATTATCATCTCTCCAGCCCTAATTAAAGACAACAAGGAGACTCTTACATCTCTAATCTACTGCATATGATAGCACAGTCATTCTCTAAATATAAAATCAAAACGTATGGTAAAGACGACTCTTACTGTGAGCAGATGATTTGATTTCTAGTCTACAAAGTGTCCACAAATAATCTAAAACACCTACACAACACACACACACACACACACACAGAGAGAGAAACATGATTTCTGAAAATATATTCTTTTGTCTGACCTACAGTCCAAAGTCAAAATATTCAGCCTGCAATGAAAAGCAGCAAGACCTCACACTGGAGAAGACACAGCAGCATGTTCCACAATTTTGCCTCACTAATGATTAATGATCATCGGTGGTCCAAAGTCCCTCGCCCAGACCGCAAAAAAAAACACTTCTAACAAAGCGTCGACAGCTGCTCTCAGTCTCTCTTCAACACATCCGAATCCTCAACTTCATTCCCAGCAGAAAGACTCCTTTGTATTTTATTTTTGTTAAATAATCTGATTCTGTGAATACGTTCAGTTTGGTTACACTTTGTAGAGGTGACTTTGCTGTTAGCAGACTACGATCTATTCTGAGAAGCTATGACCATATTTGAAGAGAAGAATGTCATTAGAAGTATTCCAAAAGTATAAATGTATGGCCTCAGTTGACAGTGGAATGAGGAATTGTTCTTTAAATAGAGGT
Organism: Symphodus melops; assembly: GCF_947650265.1. NCBI lineage: Eukaryota > Metazoa > Chordata > Actinopteri > Labriformes > Labridae > Symphodus > Symphodus melops. The sequence goes on along the minus strand of NC_136696.1, from coordinate 25,742,720 downwards.
TTGACATTGAAAGAGTAAAGGTGATGTGATTCTCTAGACCATGTATAGAAATATCCAAAGTGGGAAGGAATTTATGACATCTGTTGAACGGTATATAAGGGCTCCACACTGAACATTAAATTGTCTATCTTTCAGCCTGCACAGAGTCTCAGTGTTGTCTGTTAGATCAGAACCACGGTCGTGATATGCTGCGTTAATATTAACCAGTCTGTTGATAGATTCAGCTTTAGGGACATTTATATTATTCAACCCATCATAATCCAAGCAGCGTTTTTTTTCCTGTTTTAAAGATTAAACCTCATTCATCTGCTGATTTAGCAAAGTTCAAAGTGTTTATGAGTTTGATAGTAGGAAGTTAGGCTCGGCATCTGTTAGCTTAGCACGGTAAACAAGGCAACAGCCTGTACTGCTGTAACAGCACGGTACTCGAGCTCGCGTCAGCGACAAAGTCAGCCTGATTCTACTGTTCCTATTTCAGTTTCCTAACAGCAGCACATGCTGAACGTCCGAAGAAGTATCGACGCAGTGCAAAGGCTCGACGCCCCATTTTGTTTTTTTCCTCTCTGTCGCTCGAGTAGACGGACGGAGAACGATGAAGGAAGGGGCTCTACACGGTACACTCGCTTTTCTCACTTAGCAGAGCTTGTTAGCTTAGCTTACCTCTTCAAAGAGAAGATAAGGTTGCAAAAATAACATAAAAATTCACAGACACTTTTAGCTTTATAAACATGTGCTTTGTTAGCTTGTTTGCTTCGTCATGCGTGTGATTATAAATGTAGGACAACATCAAGAAGCAAACGGCTTCTTGACGACTGTAAAGGCTTTGGTTATGGGCAGCTCTAGCTGAAAATGGTGGTACCAGTCTGTGAATGGTTTCCACACTGAAGAGTTACTTCTTTGAGGATCTAGACTCAGCGGTAAATGTGAATGGGTTCAGCCCTCCTCAGAGAGTCACATTATGCTAAATGAGCAGCAGAGGGAGAGACGCCGAGGGAAAATGGCCACAGAGACGGATGATAGAACAGGCAAAGCGCACTTCAGTGAGGGTAAGATCATTCCACTTCAAAACACAAGGAGCCCTAATGAAGCTAAATAAGAAACCTTCTCCCTCTTATGGACAGCCGTTTTGATAAGCTGGATGTTCTTATTTGAATCCTTTTATGGCTCAGTGCTGGAGCTGTTACTCTCTGTGGATATGTGGAAGCAGCTTCTTCTTGGTTCATCTGATATCCTGTCCATTAAGTTACAGCAGGTACGTTTATGTAAACCCACCTGTCCACACTGTGTTGCAAAATACGTAGGAGAGTAACTTTAAAAAAAGAAAGAAAAAAGTACTTCCCTGTACTTCAGCACAGTCTTAATATCAAGTTTTCTAAATATAACATGGAAGCATTTCGCCTCAAATTATTTGACTCCAGCTAACATTTTTTCCATCTATTTCTATTTATGACTCCATTAAAATCTTCTCCACCACTTTAGCTGGGGACAGTTTAAGCTAAGAGCAGAACTCGTTTGGTTTTTATTAAGCAGTTTGGGATGCTACGCATGCTGATATCAGAACTGGTGGGATGTGTTTTTTGTTTTTTTTTAATTCCAGGATTAACAGGGATCAGAGTTGCAAAAGTAAAATCAAACAAAATCATTTTCAAACAAGTAAACATCTGCTATACAGGACGGCTTGAGGATTTGAATGAGGACATTTCTGTCCAAAACCAAAAAAGTGCTGATGATGTTTAAAACAAATTTAGTGAGTAGTTCATTATCTGACATAAAGTTGGGCAGCAGTAGCTCAGTCTGTAGGAACTTGAGTTGGGAACTGGAGGGCCTTTCCTTTTGCGGACCAAAATATGGAAGTTGGTCAGGTCGTTGGAGAGGTGCCAGGGCACTTACCAAGCACTTGAGCAAGGCACCAAACCCCAAACTGCTCTGGTGCACTTCGTATGTAACCGCCCCACTCTAAAATAAAGCAGTAAATCTCTCTCTGCATTCTTCCATCTTCAAAAATGAAAAGTTTAAACGTTGCACAGAAACATTAACAGCTGTAACTTCTTTCAGCAGCTGAATGATGTTTAAACATGCACTAGAAGAAGAAGGTTGACTTTATTGGAAATTACACACCAGCATACAACCAACTCTCAGCGCGTATGGGGGGGGGGGTTAAGTGTCTTGCCCAAGGACACATTGGACATGTTACTCGTCAACACAGGAGCTGGGTGTTGAACCCTCGACCTTCTGATTGAGAGACGGCGACTCTACCAACTAAGCCACAGCTGCCCCCTATTGGTAATATCCCTACATTTAGGGGAAAACTGCAGCCGCTGCAATATTTTTGCACAAGTTGTTTTTACTATATTCTGAAGTCGTTTCTTCTAAGGTTTACCACTATTGTGACATCACTATCCACATTGCATATCGCTTAGAGTTATACTTCCTGACAGGAGCTAAAGCTTTACTAAAAAGTCAGCTTGGCTGACGTAAGTGTTTCAAGATCTGCAAATGTTTGTGGAAGCGCAACAAAAACTCAGAGCCTTTTCATCACACCAGGCCACTATTACACTGCTTTGCTTCCCGCCATGACAAAACGTTCTCTTAATGTGGATACATCACTTAAAAACCTCAAAGCCAATGTCACAGCACTTTGATTTAAAAACAATCTATTTACACATTTGAGTGTGTGTCAGTGTGCTTGCTTTTTCTCTTAGTGGTTGGATAATGGTTTAAAGAGAGTCAACATTTATTTCAGTCCCGGTACTCGTAAAATACTACAGCTCTAAATAATAAAGCACAGTCCCCATTTACCAAACTCATAATCATAAACTTGACTTCTCAGGCAGTCTGTTGAGATCTGTTTGGCTTTTGTCCAACAACAATGTGAATGAACTCTTCAATATTGAATGACTCACTCTACGACTGGCGGACAGTCTGCTCTCTGACAGCCGGAAACTACATCTCCACGACACATATATGTGAAGCACTGGATGAGAGTTGAAGCCTCTCTTTGAGCTTTTGGTGCAGAGATATTTCCCTAAAAAAAAATGTATTGAATGTGGTTTTGAACCCCTCCCCTCAAAGGCAGTAAAAATGAGCAGCTGAATCAAACACTGAGGGTAAAGGGAATTGTTAAAGTGGAGATGAAGTGCTGTGGATTGAAATACACCCAACAGCTACAGTTTTCATCTATTGTCATGCCGGCCTGGGCTTTTTTTTATTTCAATGGCAACAATGGCCCGACTCACAGCTCAGAACATAAACGTGAAATGGCATCACCTTAAGGTGTTGTAAAAGAAAACGTAAATGTAAATCACTCTTAAACTTTAGTCATTAAGCTAAACTTAAAATGTCCTTGTTAACGCTTCGGGTTCAATTTCTACTGTTTAAATTTCTTTTTAAGGTTCAACCCTCAGTCGAACAAATCCTCCGAGACTCAACAAGACCTATCGGCTTTTCTTTAAACCTACAGTGCTTTTAAAACTCAATCGAATACTGACTCCTCTTTATGTCCTATAAAAAACCAAAACAAACCATCAAGAAGATTGGCTGGTTTTATAGTTTTGCTGCAGCGATAAAAAAAAGGATTTTGTTTTCTTCACTTTGTTTTTCTCTCCAACTTCCTCAGCAGACATATTGCCGGCAAAGAAATCAAAAACACAGATTTTACCATGTTTTTTACATTTGGATTGGGCTGTTTAATGCATGTTATAGGAGTATGTTTGTTTAGGGTTGTGCGTGTTGGTTTTCTTCGAGAAGGGAGAGAAGAGACTCTGGTTCAAATTGAACAAACCAGAAAGTTTAATGAAGCAAGGAGATACAATGCAGATAGCGAGGGCGTCGTCTCAGATGAGGGTCTACCTCGCTGACTCGCACGTCAGCTACCAAAACCAGAGAGTAGACCCCAAATGTAAGAAATCACAGGATTATATACAGTAGTAAGTTGCCTCCTCTAAAATGTTGGTGTGCTGTGTCAGCAGAAGTTTTAGCAGAGGTGGGGTGATGTTCGTGTGTTAGTTTCTGATAAAGAAAGTGTCCTTGAGGTGTTGCACCTGGAGAAGACAATAGAGAGTCTATGCTGCAAGTTTAGAGCAAAAGGAAGAGGCCCATATAAGGATATACGGAAGAGGCACATTGGCCTAACATTACAGTTATTTGTTAAATGGTTATATACAGTTGTTACCAACTTACAGACTTTCATTATGTTCAGATTGGTGGCCAGGGATGGCATGAGCCCCCTTTGCCACCCCAGGTGCATCCACAAAATTCAAATGTACAATTGCCTAATTGACCAATAAGAGGCAGGACTTTAGTACAAATTTAGTACGAATGTTCCATTATTTATTATACCTAACTTGAAATGTTATATTCACCTCTGCATTAAAACCACCTACATGAAATGTAAAAAGTTTCCCAGTTTCTTACATAACAAGAAAAACATCCATTTAGAGTCTAAGTCAGACCGTCCTTCATGAGCAGCCAAAGACTCTATGAATCCCTGCAGAGAAATCAGTATTTCTCTGTAGGTTGACAATAGCTAGCAGTATTGTACCTTAAGCACAGACAGCTTAGGTAATTGAAAATGAACGTCAAAAAAAAAAATATATATATTTTCTTACAGATTCAAAATTACATAAGTATTCTCTATCCAACTTCTGGTTTTGTTCTGTGACGGATAAAGGATAGTAAGCAGATTGGTACTGCATAATGCAACCCCCGAAGGTGAGCAGGACCCTGATGCAAAGCATGAGTCAGGCCAGAAAGCTCAGTTACATATATAACACAAATTAAGTAACTCATTGCAACCTATGACAATGCCTGCTCGGGTGTGTGAGTAATGAAACGTTACTCGAATACCCGGAGTCCCTGTGCCCATCACTTCCCCCGACTCTCCGTCAGTGTTGATTAAAACTACCAACTTTACTCTCCCATCCCTACATGTAAAAAAAGAGAGAAACAATTAGTTTGAAGAAGTAAAATAACTTCCGAAACAGAAGCTTTAACTCAGACTTATTTAAACATCCTTTGTGCCAGATTGCTTGTGGTAGAAACAAACATCATGAGGCCCCTACTCCTTCCTCCCTTTAGCAGATGTTCAAGCTTAGGTTCAGGTAACTTTAATTATATCTCGAGGTACATTTGGTTGCAGGGAGAGTCACATACACTTAATAAAACATACAAAGTGCAAATGCACGGTACATGGGTGAAAGTGTGGAGGGACATAAAGAGGTTCCAATGTGATAATAAGTTGATCTGTTAAAGTTACAGAGAGAACTATCAAATATATCGAAAAATAAATGAGAAGCAGGACATCAGCTTCTCAGCCTAATTATCGACATCAAACAGCAAAAAGCAAACAGAAGAGGAGAATAACAAAGACAGTACACTTGATCCGCTCTATCATGGCTGCTACAAAGATGTTCCTATAGCATCACAATGTTAAAACCAGCTAAGACCTTAAAAGAGGATAAAGTCATTTTCCAGAGGTAGAATACTGTCGACCTCTAATAATCTGACAGATCAGTGCTTAACATGACGTAATTCAATCCGTTCAAGTCCTCCAGTCAGCGTTGGGATTCAGATTTCTCCTCACAACGCCTGAACACAGACCAGAGGTCAGATCCACTATCACGGACTCAGCCTTCATTGTCAAACTCTTAAACGCCTCACATGTTCTGTATCGGAGCAAAGCTCAGCGTCTGCCCGACAGATTCCTACTGCCCGACATTTGTGACCTGCACCACCTCTGCTAATCAACATGGTAAGACACCGGGGAGACAGAGCGCGGTCAAGAGGAGGGCCGACAATTATTTGTGGCATTTGTCTAACCTTTCAGGGAGAAATCAAGTGAGTGGCTGCCCGGACTACCTGAGTGGAAACCGTTGCAATCATCAGCTTAAAGTTCAGTGAATCTCACTCGGTGACAAATTGAGTCTTGATTATTTTTTAATTCTTCGTAAAAAAATATGAGTAATATTTTATTTATATTTAGAATTTGTTGCAGCGACTCAACATGCGATGTCATTTTGTATAAAACTGGGAAATGTCTGCTTTTATAAGCAGAGTGACAGTCAAGTAAGAAAAGTGCGATTTTAAAACAGATTAAAAGCAAAATGTGTGCCTCGTATTTTTTGAAAACAGAGATTTTTCTGTGCATTTTGTAGACACGCACATGGTGCTTAAGGTCATTGAAAATGCACCAATTGTAAAAACTACTTCTAGGTTGCCGTTTTGGTTTTAATAGTGCTTTTTGCTTTTGTTTTGGAGAACTTAATGTGTGGACGGGATAACCTTACGTTTAAAAAACTACCTGCCTGTGTGTGGACTTGGACGAGGCCTTAATTTCTCTCCATTAAAAAGGAGTGAACAGTGAAGAGTCTACAGAGAAAGAGCCTTCATGGAGGATTAGAGTTCTTTAGGTTTATGTTCTGCTTGAGCACGCTGACTCAATGAACGTCTCGGACTTCATTTTAATGACTTATACAGTATGAGTCAAAACAAAAGTACGACTCGTATGATTTAAGAGGTTTGCTTATTTATTAAGATGAGAAAAAGGCCACTGTTTCAGCAGCACAAGCCTGGATTCAGATTCATGCAAAAGCTGTTGCTGGAATCTGCCAAGTGTTAATGCAGCAACACAACAGAAGCCCAGACTGCATATACAGACAGACCATATATCAGCTTGATCGACCACATGGATTCTACTCCATTAGTAACAAATAGTCTGTTGTGAAATGCAGTTTCACTTCTCTGAAGAATGAAATTCATAAATGGATATATTTAAAAACGTCCATGTATTTAAGACAGACACTCAGGCCCAACCCACAGAATGGACCCACCATGATTTAAATCAGCGTATGCACATTCAATCAGTAGTGTGAGAACTAGCCTCCTGGCTAACATTAGCTCCCTCTGGACACGCTCATGTTAGTAACATTACGAACAAAAAAGGCCATACCATTTTAAAAAGAGGGGGTTAGCATTTTGAAACGAGCTACTTTTTACTGAAGCACCAATAAAAAAAAGTGAGTCCGTTGCTTAAAGAAGTAACAGCGAGTACTTTGGTGTGAAGTTAAATTTGGTAATTGTTGCTTAAAATGAGCAGGGACCATGTGGACCTCCTCATGTGACTGGGCCCTAGAAAGATTTCCCCTTTATCTTAGGCGGACGCTAACTGTGCAAACATCCAAGCTAGTTGTTGTTTAGCTGACACAAAGAACCAGGGCAAATATGTCACAGTCCGATGTGCAAAGACAGTTCACTTCGTCCAAATAGGTTAAGACCTCTGTCAGTACAAAAATAAACCAGTGGTTAAACAGGCGATGGCACAGAGGCAAATTATACCCCCACTGCTGCACAGAACTTGGGCTGAATGACCACTAATGGGACCTCCAGCTTGTGCCTTAATGAACACAGTTTGACTGACAGGGGCAGGGAGGCATCATGTCTTCATTAAAGCTGAAAGACACCTATGTAGTCCCAAAAGTGGCAAATTTTGCACTCAAGATGAATATGTTGTAGGAACAAGTTGTTAACTTGTGCGCACAAGATATCATCTAAGAGAATGCATTATGCACATAAATGATTATCTTGGACGCACACGTTTTGTTTTTTTTACCTCCGAGGCTCCTCAACACTGGTCATTAATTGGACGGAAGCCCGTGCTGGGTGCCTGCACATCATTGGACGCATATATGAGGACGCCAGTTTTGAAGGGAGCTGCAGAAGCTGGAGCGCTGCATTTTCTTCTTCCTCATATCCAAAGAGAGACGTGTTGGGAGAGGGAGAAACTTCATGTTTTCTTTGAATTGAGATTTATTGTATTGACGTTGTGCAGTCCAGGTTACCAGAGAAGCTATTTCTCTTGATTCTCCTGTTTTCTGTTGAAGAGTTAGGCAAGAATCTGGATTTTCTTTGGGGTTTTGACTTAGATTTTATGTTTATTATTTTACACATCGACGTCTCTGATTTTGTGAATGGTGTTAATAAATGATTTATTGGTCGTAACAGTACTAGTCAGTTTTGGTTGTAACAATCACACATGTGGGTCGCTAACATTCTTTAACTAAAAGACAAACAACTGAACAACAGCACAGACATAAACTTTAATGACTCGTGTCCCTCCTCCGAAAAAAAATGAATGTATTCCAATTAGCAGCGTCTTCACAGAGCGCTCTGGTAACAAGCCGGGGCTCGTAGTGGGAGACTCACCCCTCGGTGACCCTTAATGAGCCGGCAGCCTCCTGCCAGAGGAGGACGCGGCTGCTGTACTTGTAATGAGCTGCTGTTTGTGCTACAGGCTTTTCAGATGAGCCACGAAGCTGTCATTCGCACCGCAGTCCATGTGACTCCAGCGGATGATGCAACTCTTTGGCGACTTTAAGGACAATGCACGCCTTAGGTGATGCGTTATACTTCTGCGACTTTAAGTCAGCGTTCACAAAGTAACATCATGAACAGTTTCTAAACACAAGAGGAGTTTTTTTTTTCTTTACTCCCACAGGCTGTCACTCTGATGAAGAGTTCACTCAGTCACATTGTCAGGAACAATCACTGTAGAAAAACCCTGTGACATAAACATCTTCTGTAGCTGTAAATAATATTCTTTATATACTGCTTTAATGTGGTGTTAGGTATTGAGGAAAATACACAAATCAAATATAATGAATTAAGCCCCCCCTACATATCTACAGATGTCAGGTACAATATGATTTGGAAATAAAAAAATAAAAAAAAAATAAAAAAAAATATCAGGGCTAAAAAAGGAGCAGAAAGAATAGTTGAATCTGGTTATCTTTTTCATTAAGTGGATTTCACAGCTGGGAAAGAAGCTGTTTACAGTTTCAGCGTTGAGTCAAAGACGATGTCAGAGTCGAGCGTCTGGTTTTGTGGAGTTGCTGAAGCTCAGCGGCACTTTTGATTTCCAGAGAACTGGAGTCGGCCCATGACAAAGGAGATGCCTACACAGGCAGGTTATGTTGTTTTTGTGGCACACATACAAGCTATTATGGTTTCCCATGGAGCAACTCATGAATATATATTTTTTAACTTGGCTGATTTTGTCTAAGTAATAACACAAAAGGGACACTCATGGCTGGAGGAGACCTTTTCTAAATTGCTTGTTTGTTTGTGCACCGACGTCGAAAACCAAACAGTGGCCTACTGCCTTTATGACATAAAACAGAGTAAAGAAGTAAATACTCACTTTTCTGAAATGCAATTAAATTAAACAGGACGTTTTCCAGTGGCTTAAATGCTTTTTTCACTTTGAATGCAAGTTCCCACATTTTAATTATGTCTTCTTTTATGCTTATACTATATATACTTTATATATACTTTATACCAATAATATGCGTTGCCAAGTGAGAGAAATTCAGTGTTGCCAAGTCAGAGAAATTCATGTGCCACAAGAGGTCACAATGTCAGCAGAGATTCCTGAGTGTAAACTATGAATCCTGTTTGTTTTTTCAGTGATGCGTTTAAGGACACATGAAGGATCTGGACTTTCCCCTCTCATTTTACCATGAGATAGTTTCGGACAGAACTCGGCTTCATGTTCTTAGAGTGTGGCTTATTTCTTTAAGGATGTTATCAAGACACTGAGAGACGCATGCTGCGATGCCCGTGCAGTGACGGGTGGCTGCGATGTTGCACAAAGTTGTGACTCGGGCTGCATCTCTCCGACACAGTGTGGACCAGGACGAGGGTGCCGGTTCGTGCAAGTTATCAGTCAAACCCACGTGGTTTCCTCACCTGAGAGTCTTTCAGCAAACCGTCACCTCAACTCACAGTCAACATCATAGGAACATCATACCGGCACTTACCTCCACTCCGGCGCACGCTGCAGGAGGATATCTGCAGATGTGGGTTGATTTGTCCTCCTGGTTCGCTCTCTTTCTCCCTTGGATCAACTCGGACACCAGCTCCGACGCGCTTCGCGATCCTGAACGACAGAGCCTGGGCAGGAAGGCAGGCAGGCACCACTGGAAATGTCTGCATCAGCCGATGCACCTCCGCGCGATTTGTTCCTCCTACCTCCTCTCTTGCGCGCTGTGGTTTATTCTCTGCGTTCAGCTCTCATCAAAGACAAACTTTGACAATTTCACGGGGCTTTCGAGCTGTCGTTTCTTTTTTTGCTGGCACATCCCAAAGGTACAGTGGCTGTGGATGCTGCACTCCGGTCTGCTCTGCTCCTCTGCTCCTCCCGGCAGCAGGCGGACAGGAGGAGGAGGAGGAGGAGGAGGGGGGCGGCGCGAGAAGAGATTCGTGCGCTCCAGCGGTGCGTGCGTGGCACGGGCGGTCAGATCCCAGGATTCACCTGTCATCACAAGACAAAGTGCATCCTATTTAAAATACTACTTCAAATGAGACTGGCTCAAAGGGCTGTAACCCTGTAACCCATGCAGGGGCGATCATATGGTTTAGGGGGAGTCAAATGTTGAGCGCACATACGTTCAAAGCCCCCTGAGAAGTAAAATACATTTATTTTTACACTTTGCTACTTAAAATAGATAACGTGTGTGTGTGTGTGTGTGTGTGTGTGTGTAATTTAAGCTAATAGAAATTGTACTTCATCCTGTTTTCATTAAATGGTAATACTGTATTTTCACCTCCTCCTCTCCCTTGTTATTCATATCTCCAGCATGAATCGTATGAATCACCTAAAACAGCAGCCATGAAACAATTTACAATGTTGTTGTTTAATTGATCTATTTATTTTTTGCATTTTTGACTTGCCCCCGGGCTCAAATATATATATATATATATATATATATATATATATATTTTTTTTTTTTTATTTAAATTTCAATTGTTGTTCCTTTAGACTCCTGTGGTTGGAGCACAAGGCAGCAACCACACCCTTTCTACGGATTCTGTTATGAGCAGTTTTTTTTCAACTGGTCCCATGTTATTATATAATTGTATAAAATAGCTGCAACATAATCCTTGCTAACAAACCACCTAATGTATGAAGACTTCTTTGGGTGGAGACAAAAGGAAAAACAAATTATTTCAGAAATCCTTCGAATATCGAAGGTCGTCGTGAGCGCACCCTGATCTCTTGCTAATCTGTTAAAATAAAAGCATCAAGCATATCGTTTTCTCCTGTGTGACCATGAATTTAGATTGTCCACTCCTCCTCCGTTCGTGCTCAGCGAGAGGTGAATGCAACAGAGCTTCTGTTTCTCCTCTGTGTTTTCAGAATAAACTGTTGTCTAAAATAAAGAGCGGCTGTTGTCAAAGTCTTCCCTCTATGACCAACTCTATACCGAAGTCAATCGGTTATTAAAGAGCTTATTTGATCAAACTTTTATGACAAAGAGAAAAATCCATTCTGTCCTAATAGAGGTCTGGATGACTTAATGGAGGTTTCATCCGAGGGAGCTTTTCAGTAGCTTTTGTTGCCTTTCTGTTGTGTCCAAGGGCAGAGAAAATGGAGAGTGAAATTAAGCCAACCTTCAGTTTGAGAAAGAGATTTTAGACACTTTCCCCAAGACACTGAACAACAGATTAGTAAACCCCATTTTAATCCATTTACCTTTTGGCTCATTAAAGTGTTTTCTTTTTGTCTGTTCAATCGGACAACCCATGAAATGTTAATAAAATACTGCCAAGTTAACTGAAATATAAATGTCCATGTGTACCACGTATGTTACATTCCCCCTAATTTCAGAGGAGAATATTTAGCGTTTCACTTGATTTGACTTACAAATGTGCCCGTTTCTATTCATTTGCACATAATGTATTTTTAAAATGGTTTCACAATCCTTATAAAACATGATGCATTGTTATGAATTAAATCAACCAACATTACATTAAGTCCATTAAATAAACTTTACCTGCAGCTGGGCAGCATTAACATGCAGAAGACACATGAATGCATCCTCTAATGGTCCATTAATATAATGCAGACTGTGGAAAGAGGACGTTCTGTGTCGTTTATGGAAGCACTTTCTGTACGAACAAATGGGCCTTCGTTTGTGATGAGAGCTGTGACTATGACTGAGACAAAACAATAAAAACGGTAGGCTGTGAAATAAAAGCAATAGGTTGAAAGAAGCTTCAGTGCTCCATAGAGAAGAGTCATACTAAAGTTAGATAAAGCTCATTTGGGACTTGGTGAACCCTTTGTGAACAAGTACAACACTACTGCACCATTGCACGGCTCACTTCACTTTACAAAAGTCCCGGACATCTCAGTTGACTAACTTGTGATATCAAACATTTCAGTTTTTTACTCTTCCCTTCAGCTGTTTTAGTTTACTTTCCAATCAGCCAAAACGTATTCATTCCATGGTTGAGTCATTGTTGTAACCTTCAATCTGTAGAAAGCCTCATGTCTCATTAATTCTCAAAACACTAAACTTTATCATAATGCATGTTAAAAAATGTATGTAGTAGTAGTAAAAGTATTTCACTGACTGAAAACAGCCAACGACAAGTTCACAGTATCAACTCTGTCATCGTTGTTGTGCTTTGAGTGTGGGCTAGGTCACTCGAGGGGTAGAGAACGAGCAGGGAGGGAGACTGGGAGGCGTGATTGGTTCATCAGATTGGTACCTCAGGGCAGACATTGGTCAAAGTTTTTACAGTCTTACAACTGCTACAGGTGACACATTTTCTTTGTTCCTTTTTCAGGACCCAAAGACAATTTAAATCAAAATCTTAAAAAGTTCCTCTTCAGAAAACGACCACACGTGGCTTTAATTGCTGAAAATGTAATCGCCCACAGATCTGATCAGCAACCCTTACTGCATGTTTAGCACCCACGGGTTATGGGCAATCTTCTTAAGGAAGTCCAACACTTTCTGTAGCAGAAATCAGTCATGAATATCCCCAAATATGATATGATGATTAAATATATACATATATTACCCTTTATTGGAGAAGAAAGATACAGAGTAAAAGATGACAGTGTCTGTGTCTAATCTTAAGCATCCATGGTGGGCCCATTAAGTCAAGATTATTTTACATTTTCTGCTAAAATGACACAGCAGCAAAGCGAGCACACACGCACACACACACACACACACACACACACACACACACACACACACACACACACACACACACACACACACACACACACACACACACACACACACACACACACACACACACACACACACACACACACACACACACACACACACACACACACACACACACACACACACACACACAGAGCTGAGTGGATACCAGCTCATGGCTCCAGTTGAGGTCATATTTGGGCTAAGCTGTTTATATGCATATTCATATCCTAATCACAAATACCCGGCATACATAATTAAGCTGAATACTTTGGATATTATTGTAGAAGAAGAACTCAGTGTGACCACAAAAAAAAAATACGATTAAATAGGATACCCTGGGTAATATGAGCATACTCTGGCACATAATCATGAGGGGAGCTTAGACCAGATGGGAAATGGTGTTTTCATGCCTCAAATGGAAATGATGAACCTCCTGAATTATACGGGGATGTAAATGTACCTAAAATTGCCTTCATTCAAACATGTAGCAGGCTGCCATTGTTAAAGTAAACATTTATTCTGAGTATTGGCACCACTAAAAGCAAACCAGGCATTATCTCTGACTATTGTTCTATTTTTTATTTCGTTTCATTAATCATGTCAGGGCTGCCAGTGTGGGAAAAGTTAAAGGAAGTGCCATTAATAACAGTAGGTTTAGAAGACAGTTCATATTTTCATCATCCTTCTCATTCCCAGGAGACGTCTGCTGAGTACCTCCAACTCACAGCTGCATGCAACAGCTTTTAATACCTAACCCTTTTCCCCACTTTGCCCCCCATCCCCAAGTGACACTTGGTACGGTCCACATTGAAAACACTTGAGGTGCATTCAGGGAAGTGTTGTTGCATTTTAAAACCATTCTATGTATGTATGTTCTGTTACCTTCAAAATGAATGATTTATGAAAAGAGAGTCACCCCGCGTGCAGGAAGTGCCGTCAGAGACATAAACTCATGTATTTTGCTTTTTTGAAGCAGACTGTAAACATGTTCATTTATGCTGTAAAACTGTCTCTTTGAAATTGTGTGTGTGTATAGTATGTGACCTTTGGAGCTTCTGCAACGAGCCTCAAGCGGACACCCAACGAACTTCAGGATTTGCTTTTCAACGTTGGCTTCAATATTTAAGACCAGAGGTTGCTGCTTGGCCCAAAGTCATGTTCAAATACTTTCAACTTGTCTGGCTTTTAGACAGGTGCATCATTTGTGTAGATCATCAATCACCAAGATTGAAATGGCAAGAAAATAAAAGGACAAAGTTGGGAGGGAATAGCATGAAAATAACACAAAACTGTAAACCAACACCGATATAAATCTGTTAAGTACATACAAACAAAGTGATTACCACGTTAAAATGTTTTCTCTAGCACCAGACCAGATTCTCCCTCCCCGAGGTGAATTAAAAGCCTGCTCTTTTTGCTCAGTTTCCAGCTGAAATTATCACGGGTCAGCGAAGAGCTCCGGGGACTGTAAAGGGCTTAGGATAAGTCAGAGTGACAATTAGTGAAATGGCACATCTTGACACGTCAGACCTCCAAACAGCCATGAATGAATCATAGGAGCCTGACTAGAAATAGCCATCTCAGCCTCAGCAACAGAGCAGTCAACGTCGGTGTCATCTCTGATTTCAGTCCTCACCTGGTACAGTATCCTCTCTCTGTGAGCAGAGAACTAACCTGAGCTGAACATACACAGTTATGATCCAAATGTCTGTAGGAATGTGGAATATAAGTAAAACAGTGCAGGATCCTCATGATGATCGTACTACAATAAGTACAATTTGATTAAAGTCAAATCGACTCCCAAGAAGCAGGATGAATTGAGATCTTCCGATTCTTTTTTTTCTTTTTTTTTAAACCATTACAATGGTATTGTCGGTATCATTGGACATATATATACCCGGCAGCTTCATTCTGGGGGGGGTGCCTAGGGTGGTATGCCCCCTCTCTCCACACACTTGAAATCTGATTGGCCACCTCTGGTGCGACCCTAACGTTGTAAACTATTTGGGCTTTTACACTTGTAGAAAACTCCAGAAAAACTCCTGATATTTGCCAGAGGAGCTTTATGTGTGAATGCAAACAGCCACTTGTTTTTGTTTGGAGTTTCTCGTGCCAAACTACTCATGTTTTTTTTTCCACAGTAAGTCAGAGTGAGGATGTCCTCCGGAGAATCCACCTCGAGAAGTTGGAGGGGGAAGTGACGTTTATAGACTGTGACTGCAGCACAGTGGAGAGAGTGAATGCATGCGACTGCTACCATCTCCGTGCATGTAAATTATCCTTTGAGGTCCCATTGATGAGCTAAGTTCAATAAGCAAAAAAAAAAATGTTATGTAAAGTCATGCAAATACAGGGCTTGTATTATTTCTCTGTCCGTTATCAAAGAGTTGTCTGTTCTTGAATCTATGTTTGGCACAGTCACAACATGCAGTGTTGTTATTGTCGATGATGACTGTTGCTGGTTCTGGTATTGTTCTTCGGGTTAGCTTTATCCCTCTGCAGCATTTTACATCTTTGATGTACGAGGCTGCTGCAAGGGAGCATCAACAGGTTTGTGTGAATAAAATCAGAAGCAGCTCCCTGTGTGACTGTCACACTGTGAGCGAGCCACTCGACTTCTGGATGACTTTTTGGATTTATTTAAGATTCTTTGTGTCTTTCTTCATCCTTTTTGTTTGAATGTTTGTACTCTCCTCTTCAGGATCCAAAGCTACCACATATTGTCCACTTTAATGAAAGGTATTTAATCAAAGGAGTGAATTGTTGACTAAACTACGACAGAACGACTTTTTTTGGTGGCGGGTTTTCTCTGGAAGCTCCTTAATCCTCTGCATGTGTGTTTGTTGTTTCCCAATTCTTTCCGTTGTATTGAAAAACTTCTGGTTTGTGTCCAAGTGGCAACAATTTATTAAGCCAATCCAAAAGTGCAAAAAACTGCAGTTCCTTGAGTGTCCATATGAGGCTAATGGCAAAAACAAAGGAATCAGCTCTTTTCTATTGTTAGGCTTCATATCTCCTGTTCACCAACCAATGGATTCTGCCACTGAGACAACAATCATGTTTAATGGTTTTCAACTATACATACATGGACATACTCAACAGATGTTTAATCATCAATAAATCTATCACTGACACACATCTGTTTATATCATTTTTTTACCAATATTTTTCAGTGTGTTTCTCAAGTCTTTCAGAGTTAATTTGAATTCTGTGCTTGTGTTTCTTTGGCCCATCCTCGAGCTTTGATACAACATTATTTCCTTATTGAAATATATTTCTATATATATATGTATTTTATTTTAGATAAATGGAAAGCTAGATAGATATATAATATAACAGACTCACGCATGCAGGAAGCAGTCGACATAAACTGGCCTCATCCGGCGTCATTTCACATCATCAGCTTTACGCCTCCTTAGAGACACATGCAGGATATTGATCTCAGCGTTTGTCATGGATCTCAGTCGACCCTGAACATTTATAGACAGGACCAATTGAGGACGGTCAGCGCCTTCCTTGAACAACCTACAGACACATTGTTTTACAGAAATGTGCCGTTGATTTATGTTACGACAAGCGTCTGAAAAAGAAGAAGCAAGGTTTTGTCCAATAAGCATCTTGGTCACACCTGGTGGGGGTGCAAGTGACACAATCTCAGTTGTGAATTAATCACATAAGAGAGGTGTATTCACGGGGTAGTGTTGTTGCATGGGAAGAACACACATTGGGTTTTTTTGTCACTTGTAGAAATCTTGGAAATCTTCTGATTTTGTCTGACCACCATGCAGTCATTTGGTTGACATCCAATACTTTGTGAGAGGCGCTTCAGGCGTAACAGCAGGTGGGCCAAGGCTTTCTTTTCTAAATGCCGGACATTGCAAAGTCCAGTCATGCGTTCCACCCGTTGTCTCTCTACACTGACTGTTTCCCAAAGTCTGCCTAAATGTCATCAGTCAATAATATCTGATCCCTCACCAACAGAATGTGCTCTCAATGCAGATAATTATTCATGGAGTCCTTCAATCACAAGACAGGAAACAAATACAGCAATAAGACACATTTATGGGTAAAATGCTGGATTTAAGTTTCTTGTTTTTTCAAAGGAAAAATGTGCAACATTTTACACATCTATCTGTGATATCTCACTGAGTCATCAGTGTCTACATTCTCCCTGCATGCGTATAAAAGCAGTTTGAACACACTCACTGCTTATTTGAATGTCTCGTAAGAGTTTTTAGATCATGGTTATTCTGTGTAAAATCACACGCATTGTAAAGCTACAAGCTAACTAAAAAGCGCTAACATCAGCCTGCTAACACAACAATGCAGGACACAGGCAATTGCAGCTCAAGGACTAATTTGGTCGCAGCTTTTGCTTGACTCCTTCATGCGAACGAGAAGGGTGTGTCGCTGGAGGAGGTGCAGCCAGTTTGTTTTGGTTTCATGCTCGTGCTCAAGGGCGACATCTACTGGATCAAAAAGTCACACATTCTTCCTTTAAAGTTAACTCTCTTTACATAGCGCAACACTTTTGCATTAGCACTGTACAACATTTGTCTCATCATCATAACCACGGTACTACTTTACATCCATTTTTTTTTAACAGATTTAACATTTAGAGAACTGAGGAAGGTGAGACAATAAAGAATGTGTTTTTTTTGTATTGGAAAAAAAAGCACCAGTCTGTGTTGTCATATCAATGGACGTGTTTTGATCTTGGTTAAAGCTGTTCTCGAGGTTGTCTGATGTGCTTCTCACTCTGGGAGCACAAACACGACGCCGACATCATTATCATTACAGATAACAGAAGACAGAAGTGAAAAGTGGTGGAGTGAAATCTTTTCATGGCTCATTAGATGAATGTCTACAAACACGTGTGTCTGCTTAAAACTAAAATTCTATGTTACAACGCCAAATTTCTGCCAACCAACACGTGTGCAGCGTACGTCTTTATCATTGGTGTTGTAGCCATGTTGTTGGTTTTATCTGTTGTTGTTGTTTTGGCTTTCTTTGTTCGCTTCTGTCCAGCTCTCTCTTTTTGTGTCTCCGGTTCTCCATGGGTCTGGGTCTGCTCGAGGTTATTCTCTGATGAAACAGAGTTTTTCACTGTAACTGTTGCCAAGTGTTTGTCCAAGTGCTTTCTCATGGTGGATCCATGGGTTTCTTCAACAGCCACGTTATATAAAGCGAAAAACAGAAAAGAAAGTGCATGGACATGAAGAAAAAAAAACATAAACTATAAAATGCATCAATCAAACAGTGCAAAGAAAATTCATGTCTGTATCTGTAAATATTTTAAGAACTATGGTCTAGACCTGTCTGTGGCAATCACATGAATCTGGAAATGTTTTTAATGATTGAGAGAAAAATTAATTTGTGTAATTTTTTGAAGGTCAGTAGAATCTGCTAAACAGTGCGAGCCATTAAACTACATATTCAGCTGCCAAAGGTTAGTAACACCTCTGACTCAGCACAAATAAAATAAAGGAAGACTTTGTCAGAGTTATCTTCGTCGTTCTCAGAGAGGTTTGGAACAGCTCCCATGTAATAGCTTCAATTTATGACTTCAGTCTTTGTGCAAAATATGCAAGCTTTCTGGTCATTTTTCAGCTTACAGAAATAAATGTGGCTTCTCCCTCTTGTAGTACAGCACTAAATTGATTTTGTGGACTCGGTCATTATTGAACCAGAGAAGACTAAATGGGCCCAACCGGTAATTAAAAAGTGGAGTTTTTTCTTTCAGGAATCTTCTGCCTCATTAAAATCTCACAGTGCAGGTATGAGGGGGTATTATCAGCAGAACAGACAGCCGGGTAGTTCACATCATCCCACTGAAATGCTGAACAGAAAAGTCGGGGCTTTCACAATAGAGGAAGCAAGTCCCTTCTCTCACTGTATCATTTATGCAATGAATGGTATCTAGTAATTGGTGCGAACATCTTGGTTCACATTGTGCATTCCACAGCGCAGCTCCCCATTGAATTTTTTTTTTTTCCCCGAGCTTTCTGCAAGGCAGGATGTAAAGAAGTCTAGCGAAGGGGTTAAGCCATTGTTAATTCCACAATGCTAAATCGTTCTCCTAAAATAACAAGGAAACAGCAATCCTGGAACAGTCGCCAATGGAAAGATTAACTGGATTAGCAGCAGATGATGCGGTCGGGCAGCGAATCCTGCGGGCCTGAATCAAGTCAATATGGAAACTCTGTTTAGATCTGCCTTTGTTAAAAAATGCAAATCTCTCCTTATGTTAGAACAGGGATGTAAACAATGAACGACAAGGGCATTTTAAATCCATAAAACAAGAACAATTTGTGATTATTTTGGGAAAGATTTGATGCATGAAGCAGGTATTTCTGCAGGGATACCACGCCCAAGGTTTTAGCTCTGTACTTTTTTTTCCCTCTTTCAGCTCAGTTCCCAATCTTTATGGAGGAGGAGAGGGAATCAAAATAATAGATTCTGTGGGGATATGGCTGGATCTTTTTTTTTCTTTTTAAAGCATGCTGTGAATCTCTGGCTGGGAAAGCCACGGAGGGCTTGTTATGGTGGCTCCCTATGAATAACAGTGGACGTCCTGCAGCCTTAATAACCTCACTAACTCAGTATCCTCTCATCCTGTCTGTCATTTCGGTCATCTCCATACAGAGGGACAAAAGCCACCATACCTCGGGGTGTCTGCGAATAGGGATGTTTATAACGGCGTGGGACAATTTGTCACTCCTTAGCGCAACCTGTGTCCTGCAGGAAGCCAAATAATGATTTTAACTGCCCGTCTAAAAGATTGATCTCCCTAATCCTCCCCACCTTTCTTCCCACTGAAAGGTGTGGACTAATTTACGACAGGGCTGACGATGGGCATGCTACGCCTGTGAATGAATGATCTGGCCTCCAGCGAAAAGAGGTAATTTCCCCTTAATGTAGTGCCGTAAACATTTATCATCACGCTGAGCTGACAGCACATCCACACGCCGAGGACGCTGCGAGTACCCACTTTCATCTCTGGAGATTTTTATCTCTGATTAGCAATGCGGCCTACAATCACCACCCACTATGCTTGGTTAATTTTTACCACCGTCGCAAGCAGTAACTGTTGGTTTGGGAGGTGCTGTAAATAAATGTGAATCTTTCAGCAGCGTATGGGGACAACTTCAAATAAGCATCAGTTACAGCCACCAGAGGGAAAAACAAAAGTTTCTGTCGGATACAATGACAGATGGAAAGAAGAAGCAGAAGAATGAGGCTTGGAGCGAGGCTCTCACATTACATAATGTGATTATGTTGACAACTCAGCTTGTGTTGACACTTTGGGATGTGTAATATTCCAGTAATTTGGAAAGGCTAAGGCCTGCTCATTCAGTTTCGGGATAAATAATGTAAATTCACATTAACTTGCTCTCGCTGAGAGAGGCATTCGCACATTAATATATTATGTGCTGAAAACAAAGAAAACGCTTTTAACAACTTTGCACTGGCTGCGTGAGTGAGACAGAGAGAGAATAAAGACAAGAAAGAAGTGAATGTCCTTTGTGCTCTAAGCAGCAGAAAAAAAGATGTTTTCAAAGCTAATCAGGCATCATACAATCATGTGCGCTGTAGCACGTTAAAATCATAGATGTCTTTACCATGAAAAGAAACATGTTCATTTCCCAGCAGCTGAATAAAGACAAACTTCATAACAAGGTGACAGAAGCCTCTGATGTTTTATGCAAACACGTTAGCACACAATTGCCAATTACATCCACCTGACAGAGAGCAACATTAGCATTGATTTGGAGTCATGTTGTTGTCAAGCTGATGAACATACCAGTGAGTCCAATGTTCATTCTCCTCTCGCGCGTTCTCCTCACTCCAGAGGAAAATATCTGGCCCTCCAGCTTCTTAATCTTCAGCTCATTGTTTCTTTCTGGTCAGAGTAAAAGTGGTTTAACAGAGCTTATTCAGCTGCTGGTTAAAGTATTGATGAGAGCGCTGATAGAGTAAATGTGCTGCAATAAAAAGAGCCCACATAGACTGCTGCTGATTATTCTTTTTAGTGTTCAAAAACAGCCTGATTTTTTTATCGTTTGATTTAATGTTGGTGTACACATTGTTCAATGTCGGTGCAGTGCTCACGCTGAAACCAGTATTATTTTGATAATGGCCAGCAGGGGGCGACTCAATCGTGTTCTGCAGGATTTTGCACTTCCATATTAGCTTCATTTGTCAAGACCGGTGGCTGTCGCTTGGTGTAAACATTAGCTATAAGTAAGCTAGTACCTCGCTCTTCCATACAGCTCGTCGTGGCCACGTCTGGTCCCAAAAAAAAACACAGAAAAACAGACAGAAAAGTAGACAAAGTAGTTTCAGTCAAAATGCCAGGCTTCAGAATAAAGACCAATTTGATACCACAATCATGCGATCATCAATTGCAATTAAGCGGCAATGCTGAAATCCTGGTTCTAGCTCTCTTTCAGTGTGGAAATGTTGCTGTTTTTGTTTTTGTACAATTGTAAAATACAAACCTTTAGTTTTAGACAAAATTATTTTTCTGTGTTGCTTTGGTCTGAGAAGTCTGAGAAAGACATTGTGGAAAACTCTGTGTTTTGAACTCACAGTTTTTGGTGACCTCAGTGATTGGAGAACTGTTTCATCAGATTTAAATAGTGAGTAAGTTATCTTCAGATTGTGATTGAAACAGAAAAGAGGAAAACAGAGCTGAGATTTGAATAAACCCTGAGCTCAGATTTCAGGATTAGTATCCTAAGATGCTTCAGCAACGATTTATCAATGCTCGCACAAAAAATGTCATTTGAAAGTAAGATTGAAGACGTGTTTGGATTCTCTGTCTGTCTGCAGGATTTTCTCCTTTCACTTTAAGACCAAACATTTATCAAGGCAAAGCGTTGGAGCCGATCTGAGTATTGCCTCCCCCGTGGTTGTTGACAAGTCTAAAGCATATTAAATCCAGTGTCACCACAAGATCAATACCTACTGAAAGTGTTGACGCTTGTCCGCTGGGGTGACGTGGCGTAGGCGTGTGTTTGCATCAAGCTGCGGCGGACTGTCTGTGCCAGTGAGAGAGTTCAGTGCCTGAGACGAGGATGGATCAATCTCTGCTCTGTCAATCACAATAAGAATTAAAAAGAACAGTTTAACACTGGCTGACCTGCGCATGGATGAGGGCTATCACGACCAGCCTTAGTTTTCTGCACAATAATAAATAATGTGGAACTGAATCTCTGACTTCTGTAAATTTGATCTTGGTCCTGAACATCATGATGATGACCAATATGTCGATGCATCATGATGCGTCATTTTTGACTAAATTCTTGCATCGTAATTCATCAAGATTCAACGAATGGATAAAAAAAAGTCATCAACAAAATTAAAGAAATAAATAAAGTTGTACAGTCATGTTTCTAGCTATGTGAACCATCTACAAAATCAAAACCATTGAGTCCAGCGACTTTGAACTGCTTATATTACTTTTATATTCTCTCTGCCTTTAAAGTATTTAATGCTTCAGTTGTTTCCATTGTTTCTTTCATTTCAGTGAATGACGCCCCCTTTTCATTTTGATCTCATTTGAATCTACTCTAAGATTTCTCTTATCGCTTTTTTTTTTTTTTTTTTAGCTTCTAGACAATTTGAATTGTTTTTATAGATTTTAATTGCTTTGATGGGCCTCTTGTTCTCAGCCGAAGTCGCCCGGCTTCCTGTGTCTCCTGAGTTATAATGTTTCCTGAATGGTAGCGATGTTTGGGTTCTCATGTTGGTCGGGGTTTACTCGTTGATCAATATGCTTCTTGTTTTCAAAAGTGCTATACAAATGAAGTTATTCGTAATAATATTAAAGTTCCTTTGAACACCTTACTGATGACATATTGATTTCATACATATTGACATGTCTACATCCTTGCTCGTGTTGGACTTACTCTCATGATGTACGTCGCTTTGAAAGGAATAGTCTGCTTGGAGAAGTTGTTGAATTATAAGGAAGTAAATAAAAATAGAGAAATAAGAGTGAGTGAGAGTGAGAAATAAAAATAAGAAAGCATCTTCTGCTTTTGATTAGACCCGAATGAGTCTCAAGCAAACGCTTATTAATTGTTCATTTAACTTTCATTGAACTTCCTTTAGATGAATCATAAACCCTTTTTTAATCCGGCTTGTCTTGCTCTACCTAGAGCTGATTTTTTGTTCCCTCATTACAGTCTCTCCTAATGTGATTTTAGGATGTCTGCTGGATCTTTCATTAGACTATTAGTGCAGCTCAGCTACTGCTTAATGGTATGAGTGCAGCCCCTCAGGTCTGATTAGAAACAGTCCCCCCTTCCTCTACTGTATGGGAAAAAGTACAGAATCTGCAATTCCTGAAGTTTTTTTTTCTTGTGCAACTTTCCCCTTCAAAATTATACGAGAATATAAGACAGACTGTGAAAATCCAATAAATATTTATGACTTGACTTTGGAAGTGTTCAGGCTGGAGGAAGATTTCTTCTAGCTTTGGCTACAGAGGGGAGAATGACCATGACTGTGGGGTTATACTGACAATGATGATGTCGATAATGATGATGGGATATTAATTAAGGTGATAATGATAGTGAGGAAGGTGACCTTCATACGCGCCTGCAGGATGTGATGACCTTTTTCAATCATTTATCTTAAGAATACCATTAAGAATTATCTTGAAAATGTAATAAAATACATAAACAAGCTTCAGTATCAGTGTGTCATTCTTGAATAAGTTTAAGGATAAAGATCGTCTGATAGTTGAGGACCTAACAATCCTCAGTCGACTGCCAGTCTCACACTTGAGCCCAAATATTATTCTATTCCTGCTTTATCGGGGTGTGTAATGTTTAATGTTACATAGATTATCCTGTTTTCTTAAAATAGTTAATAGCTCATATCTTGATGTGAATATCCTTAATGCAATCCACACTCTTCTCTCTGATGATGGACACATCAGTATTCATTCAGTTTGTATTCAAAAACCACTAAAAAAACTCCCGGCAGGAGTTAAAAATGTCATAATCCGCCTATTTGTGTCTGAATCTGTTTTCTGACATTGTGCCTCCTCTATAATCCTGAACCTGAAGGTGCTGGCTCTTGACACATAAACTCTCCTCGCCGGTCATAAATGAACAAAGCTGCAGAGGATGTGTCCAAAAGTTTTAAATCAAACATCCCGTCCGCTTTAGTTTACTGCCTCTCCTCCCGTCCTGTTGGTCAGCCGCGATGTTAGTGCAGCGTCTGCAGCAAGCCATTGTAAATTAAATAAAGTAATTAACTTAATTGCCAGAAATCTATGTTGCCATTAAGTTGCCACTCTGTTGGACGAATCATTTGCATCTTATCCACTTAATTGATCGGTGCAATACATCATCAAACACAGAGCGCTCTCTTCTGATCTCATTGATCAGCCGCTCTCTTCCTCGCAGTAAAACAACACGCTGAAATACGCTTTAATTCAAGACATTTTACGGCCTCTCTTTTGTGTTTTCATTCCACCGGGGTTGTTGGAATAAAGCTTTTTAAAACTGGCTTCACAATCCAGCACCTCTCAAAGCTGTAGATATCCGTTATATAAAAGTCATCTCATCGGCAGAATCTCGGGTGAAGCGTTTGAAAGTGAAGCTTTTCTTCTCTTTGAGTCTCATGTGAAGGGCTCACTCTGACTTATCTCCTGCTGGATCTTATCTGGATCTCTCCACGGGTTCTGGACCAGTCTAGCTGCTTTCATCTCAGAACAGAAAGACTCTATCGGAAAGTTGAAAAGCAAAAACACTCTTTGTGTTTGTTGTCAGCTGAGGAAATGTCTGTTTTTTTTGTTTTTTTTTCTTGTCAAGTAATGGTCCAGATAAATAATCTGAGTTGTTCGTGAAGCCACCCTCTCAGTGACAACGATGCATGTCTGTTGACAGACAGACAGGGGAAACTTTGGGGCTGGATCTACAGCTTTGAGTTCTGCCTTAAGCTCTCTACCTTCAGTGAAAGTGAAAACTCTGAAAAATATTTAATAAAGAAATACCCAGAATCCCTCTCTCTGATATGTGCGTCTGTCTTTCGTATATATATATTTTGCTCCAAAGATCCTCCAGAAGTAGCAAAGAGGCTAACGAAAGAATCTGATTCACATTAAAACAAACATATGAACAATACAATGATGAACAATTACATTAAAAAAGATGATACATAAAGTTGGAGATTCAACAACGTTTAGACAGATAAACTCAAAAGAAATATTGTCATTGTGTATGAATGTATAAAGATAGCTTTCTAGGATTAGGACTAAAAACCTCAAGCTTCATGCAAATAATAGATCTTAATATTACTCTTCTATGATCGTAATGTAGTATTTTTTTTTTTTTTTTTTTTAATCGAATAAGGTCATCTAAAATCTTACCGAGACGCCCACACAACATCATCTGCTAAGAGCTGCACCATCAGTGTGTGGACTTCATGGGTGTGTGTGTGTGTGTGTGCATCTTTGCTGCTCAGGGCAGATGTCTTCAATCACCCTGTCTCCATGTAAAGTTCAAGCACCAAAGATTCTCTGATGATCATTAAATATCACATCTGTAGGGCCCATGTGCCCTTACAATCGTCCTAAACTTTTCACCCCACACGGCGGCCCTGGTTCCACGTTCGGATCGGTCCACAGAATAAGTGCTGTGGGCCGAGTTCCCTCCTACACAACAACAGGAACAGACACTTGTTGACATCCTTCTCTGTGATGGCTCTGTTTTGCTAGTGTGACAACAACAAAAAAAACACTCAATATTTCCTTATTGGCGTGTTCCTCTGAACAAAAGCCTGCTGTGACCTGACCACAGGTTTCTCACCAGAAACCTGTGGTCAGGTGAATAGAGAAGTCAGACTGAGCTGCACTCAGTCTGACTTCTCTATTCCTTATGACAGCACGTTGTCAATGCCAACTTGATGCTCCTGGCTGCTCTCCATCCCAAGCTGAAAAAAAAATAAATAAAAACCTTCTTGAGAACCATATGGCCAAGGTTGATGGATCCCATCTCTATAGATTTCTAAATCAGTGTGTTTCTGTCAGCTTGTGCAGTTTGGACGTTTTCCCGCTCTGTAAGCGTGAAAGCGCCTCTGTGCAAAGGCAACCGGGCTCTCTAACAACGACCAATCACAGTCCAGCAGAGAGGAACCAGAGCAAAGTGAATGTCAGCACGCCTCCGTGATGATGGATGGGCCTCACTAGAGAGATGATGGATGACCGAGGTGGCCATGTTTGTTTCATATCATGCAGAGTGAGTTACTATGGCAATACTACTGCTCCAGTGACCTCTGCTTGACCTGTGTCAAAAAAAGAAGTCAGCCGTGACTTTGGCTGCCTGCTGGATGACAGAAACCGCCGTGCAGTCCAGAAACACCCTGATGTTTGACTGAGGGAAAGATTTTAGTGAAAGTAAGAAAAACAAGTTAATTTTGTCCCTTTTTCGTCCCCTCTCTGAAGCTAGACCCACTTGTCGATTGATTGTGGAGTAATGTTTGTTTTCTTCTTCTCAGCACAAAATTCCAATAAGTTTAGCTAATTAAACACGGCGGAGGTAATTAAAGAGTCGCACTATCTGCAGTGGGCAGACTGCGTGCCTCACAAAGACGTGCGATAAAGACGGAGGGAGCGACTTTTATTTCAGTTTCAAAGTGTATTTGAAGTCGCAGTCGCACGGAAAAATTGCCCTTTCAAACAATCTTGACAAATTATCATTGAAAACATTTAATTATCCCACATAGTGTTTAAGAACTTTATCTCTTTTTACAATAATTAATTAGTGGGTGTGAATAAAATGTATTTTTTAAATGCCCTAACAGCAGTCATTCTTCTTCTATTTTACAACTAAAGGCTTCAATTCAGAAATCTCCTTCTCAATAATGCAACTCATTACGAGCGTTTCATCTGTCGAAACAGAAAAACCTCCGCTGAACTTTCAGACCGAGGCTCCCGTTGTTTTCATTCCAACGCAGTGTTTTGTGTCTTCACAAATTCAACAAATTCATTCAGTCTGTTTGAGGGCTTTTGTCTGGTCAAAAATAATTCATTTTCATTTTCACTGTCAGTTTTCTCTTCAGCGCCTGAAGTAAACACTGACTCGGCCTTATGCTTGTTCACCGTGCTGATCCTGACCCTGAATCTTTTACTGTGGTGTTCCCAGAACAGGAGAGCTTTATGTTTTAACTTTAAATACACGTGTACATTCACAACAAAATGCCCCGCAGCGAGTGTACCGCTAATCACTCACAGCTGCAGCTGACAGGAGAGACACGGTGATCACCCAGTAGGTCAGGAGGTCACGTTTAGTGATAAAGCAGGCGGAGTTATAATGCCGATTTAGCGGTTATCAAAGCAGCATTTTATCTGCATAAGAACAAAATATACCATCTCTTATTCAAAGTGTTTGTGTCCTTTAAATACAATTCTCTATTTCAAAGCAATAGTTCTAGTCTTCCTCTAAAAACGAGCCTTGAAAAGAGCTGTTGTGTTATAAACAGGTTGGTCTCATATTCCGTCCTTACAACCATCCTGATTTGAGTCTCTCCATCTTTAACCCTTTCTCCTGCTGCGATCCCCATCGTGTGTTTCCTCCCTGATTATCAATATGAATCATATATAGGTGTTTTTCAGCCTCTATGTGGATGAGTCATAAGACCTGGCAGCAGTAAGCATGCGTAAAGCCTTCACTCCTCAGAGTGGCTGCCTAACCCCTCTGCTTTGCTCCGCTTAGCTTGCTGCCAGAAAATGTCTGAAAAGGGTCCAAAAAAAGAAAAGAAAAAAAAAACGTGCCTCCAAATTTCACTCCAGTGCCTGTTTGTAAACAAACACAACAACTCTGTGTTTGTCACTCAGGGCGAGGCTTGCTCAGTCATTATTCTATAAGCCTTTATTGATTCTAAAACACTCCAATAGGGAGTCGCAACAGGCCGGACATAGTGCTGAGTTTTAACTGGCCACTCACTCACTCACTCACTCTGCTACTTACTTACTCATTTACTCCCTCCTTCCCTCACTCACTCACTCACTCCCTCCCTCCCTCACTCCCTTCCTCCCTCCCTCACTCACTCGCTCGCTCGCTCGCTCCCTCCCTCACTCACTCCCTCCCTCACTCACTCGCTCGCTCCCTCATTCACAAACTCCCTCCTTCACTCACTCCCTCCCTCCTTCACTCACTCCCTCCCTCCTTCACTCACTCATTCACTCCCTCCTTCCCTCACTCACTCACTCCCTCCCTCCCTCCCTCACTCCCTTCCTCCCTCCCTCACTCACTCACTCGCTCGCTCGCTCCCTCCCTCACTCACTCCCTCCCTCCTTCACTCACTCCCTCCCTCCTTCACTCACTCATTCACTCCCTCCTTCACTCACTCACTCGCTCGCTCCCTCATTCACTCCCTCCCTCCCTCACTCACTCCCTCCTTCCCTCCCTCCCTCCCTCACTCACTCACTCACTCATTCACTCCCTCCTTCACTCACTCACTCACTCACTCCCTCCCTCACTCACTCCCTCCCTCCCTCACTCACTCCCTCCCTCCCTCACTCACTCATTCACTCCCTCCTTCACTCCCTCCCTCCCTCCTTGGGGTTTAGGGTCGCTGAGGATCTCTTTAACACCCTAATGATGGCAGGTATGCTTTAAGTTTGAATATATTTTTGATGATCAACTTTAAAATAGTGTCATTACTGTAACAACCACAGGTGTGTTTCCTTTAGAGAGACATTCATTATACTACACAGTATCTATCTTCTTGTTTTCAAATTCTTTTCTTTTCAGTTTTAACTCACGTCTCAGCTGTCATAATGACCCATTTTCAACATTTTCTTTGAAATGACCCCGGGGATCATTGAATGGAGAGATGAACTTCCTGTCATGTCAGAGACACTTCTGAAGAAGACGAGTGTATTTAATCACATCCTTACACACTTGAGGAGTTTTGTTGGATCCAACAGCTGTGCCACCTTTAAAAGTTCGAAAGTGATGTGAGAAGATGCCCGGAGCTGAAGAAACCAGATGATGCAAACTTCTCATCTGTGTGTGTGTGTGTGTGTGTGTGTGTGTGTGTGTGTGTGTGTGCGTTTTTGTTTTTGTTTGCCTCGATGTGGAAATCATTATTGTTCGTATCGCAGCCTCAGATGGTTCCTGCGTTCCTTTTGTAATTTCTGTCCTTTCTGTAAACATGCTTGGAGCAAAAGATTGACGAGGTTTACTCAGGGAAGATTATATATTATTGGAAAAGTTTGCATAATGGAAGAGTATCATGGTATAATTACTGAGTACCCTCCAACCTTGATGTTAAGTTGAACACATTTGCACAAAATAATGAAATTTGGTGCCCTGAAAACATTCGTTTGTTACTTCTGATAAACTTGAAGTTTGTTTACGTCCTCACAGCTGCCATGATGATTTGTGTTTGCTGGAGGATAACATTAGGGAGTGTGTTGAGTGGAGGAACACAAACTTTATGTGGAGTATAAGCACTGGATGTTTATCTAATAATTAAAGGTTTTCACTTAAATGAAATTGAATGTTTCAATTAAAAAACAGAAAATAACACTGAGTGCAGTCGCTCGAAAGGATGTCGTGTCTCCCAGGCGAAACGCTTCACTTTTTATTTCAAGCTGCAAACTTTTCCCCCCTGCAGCAGAGTGCAGCCCTTCATTCATCAGGTGTTTAAAATGGTCCGCATGTACTAATAGACATCCAGCTGCTTTTCATGTCGCACCGTGAGTGGCTCCACCGTAAATGCCGTGAACTCCGCTTGTGTCGTCGACACAAAGACTTCGCCCTCCGGCAATGTGAGCAGGACGCAACCTTGAAATACCAACAAAAGATCGTGAAACCTGCCTCCTACACAGGCCAAGAAAGACAGACAACGTGTGTGTGTGTGTGTGTGTAATTACTTACCCTTTGAGAAGCTCCTTGAGTTTTCAACCTTTAAAATAAAATCATTCTGGACAGAATAAAGATACAACATGCTAAGGTTAAGAGCAGAAGAATAGGTAAGACATTTAGAAATCACAATATTATGGAGTCATCTTCATTTTATTCTAGTTCCATCAATTATAAGACCCCAGCACATGTAATAATGAGGATTCAACACTTAGTCTAAGTCAGTGGTGTCCAAACTTTTTCTTGCGGGCCAAAATTGTCGCGTTGGAATCGCTCACGGGCCACAGGGGTTTTTTTGTGGGTTTTTTTAAATATTGGAGGGAACTTTTTGTATTTTGACCTCTTCAAAAAATTATGTAAATACACAATAACTAATTGCAGTGGGAAACTGTTGTGTTCTCATTTTTTTGGAAAGAATAGTCAGGCTTTTATAGGTCTCCCTCGCTAACATGAAAAAGAAAAAAAGAACGAAATATGCCATCTGATGAGGCCTGGGGCCAAAATCTTCTGATTCTTCGAACGAAGTCAAGGGCCTCAAACAATCCACTCAAGGGCCACAAATGGCCCCCGGGCCCCACTATGGACACCCCTGGTCTAAGTGAATGTTGAGGGTCCAAACAAGTTAAATTTGGATGCTAAAATGTTATTCTGAAGCTGTGCATCGATCAGCCTCAACATTATGAGCAGAGGACTCCATTAAACCCCTGAGAGTGTGCAGCAGCAGATCTTTCCTTCCTTGGACAGTTTCTGATACCGTCGGTGTTGACCACTGCAGACTGCAAACAAACCACGGGAGCTAAAGAGTTGGAGATGCTCTCGTTTAGTGAGTTTAACATTTCAATGTTCAGCATGCGACTTCCCTCGATACGGTTCTTGTTGTTGTTGTACTTCTTGTATTTCAGAAATTAAATCATTGTCAGCATAAGTACGCTCATAAATAAACGAGCCATGTAAAAAGTTGTTCTGCAGGTTGTATGCACGAGAGAAAAAAAAATACTGTAAGGGAACATTATGTGTGAGTGTTTAGGGTGTAGATGTAGTCAGTAAGGGCACTCATGTATATGTATACTGATGCAAATACTTGTCTATGTTCATCTGTGTAAAGAGCAGGGTGGTGTTGTCCAGTGACAAGATAAAGGCTGACTACTTGACAGGCTCTCTGAAAGTAAGCTGAGCTGCCTGTGCTGCCGCTGTGAGTCGACACACTCTGCACACTGCTGCTGCCGCCGCATCATTATTCATCCTCAGGACGGCGTTCACATGAAGCTGTGTATCTAATGACGGGCTCTCGGGACATCAAATCATCTACAAGAACACGGAGACTGTAAATGAGCGAGCGTCTCCTCATGCTTGTGTTTGCACTCTGTATTCATGATGGTGAAAGATAAATGAGGACAGTGTGCTTGTGTCTGTGGAGCTGAGTGTTTCCCTGAGTGTTGGAGAGGCCCTGTATGTGTGTGTGTCTGCTTGTGTAGGTACATGCATGTGCACTTTGGGGATGGATCATCGGCAGGACAGAAAGTGCTTCAGTACCTGAAAGCTGAGGCCTGTTGAGTAATCCGATAGTCTAAACAAGCTGCTAAAGTGATTTTGCAATCACTTTTTTTTCACCCCAACAGCCAGCCAGGGAGTTGCTAGGTGTAGCTAGCAATCTGGAGTAGATTGTGTGTGTCTGTGCTGTGACTGTAGCCGTGTCTCTAACCAGGGACTGTATCCTTCGAAGGGTGCGCTTGAGGAATGATTGCGTCGAAGACTGTTCTGATTCCAAGTCCCTCAAACGCAGCCACCAGAAGTGTCCTCCTTTACCTGGGATGCTTCCTTCGCGGCAAAACACAGCTCTACATCTCGCAGTTTTCTATAAATGTTTCATTGAATCCATCCTCACATTCAACATCACCGCCTGGTTTGGTTCACTCACTCTCACTCACCGCAACAGTCTTAGTAAAATCATCAAAATAAGCAGTAAAATCATTGGTCAGGAACAGCAGTCACTCACTAACATCTACAACACCAGAGTCCTGAGCAAAGGCACCCAGATCTCCACTGACCCTTCACACACCCTGCACCCTCATTACACCCTGCTGCCTTCAGGGCGCAGGTACATTGCGCTCCCACTGAGGACAAAGAGGGCCAGCTCCAGCTTCCTCCCCACCTCCATCCGTCTGTTAAATGGCTGACAGTCACTGTGATCACTTTCTTTTACCACTTAATTTATCACTTAATTTACCACTGCTTTTAATCTATTGTTGTTTTTAAGCTATTTATTAGGGACTTCATGACCAATCAGAATTTTAACTTTTTTTAAAAAATTTTAAAGTGTGAATGTTGTGTGTGTTGTCTTGTGTTCTGTACTGGCGCTTTCCCTGCAATGAAGTTCCTAACGGATAAATAAAGTTCATTTGATTTGATTTGATTGATACATCGATTGGTCAATCAAGGTGGCCGCAGTTGCACTTATAAATGTAAGTAATCGACTGTTCAGCACGTAGGTTCAACTCACTGCATAGCTACGTATGTCTCCTAAGTTCGGAAATTGGTCTGGTAGCTGGAGAGGTGCCAGTCGATTTCCTGAGCACTGCCGAGGTGCCCCTGAGCAAGGCACCGAACCCCAAAACTGCTCTGGAGCGCTCGCTGTGGGCAGCCCCCTCACTCTGAGACCTCTCCATTAATGCATGTCACTGGAACCCTGTTTGTGCATGAGTGTGTATCTTGGCCTATGTGTGTGTCATTAGACAGAGTGTAAAAAACCGAATTTCCCCTCGTGGGATTAATAAAGTGTAACTTCTTCTTCTTCTTCTTCTTCTTCTAATCTCCGTCCTTACCTGCACTCCTCGTTACCTGATGAGGCCACACCTGTTTCTCATCAGCTGCAGTGTGGGAGTAAAAAGGCCTCGTTTGTCAAATCATCCATTCCGCCGTTGATGGCCTCATTAGTGATCTTCTGCCGGATTCCTGCTCATGGTTCTGTTTATTGAATAGATGTTGCAGGTGCCTGTTGCAGACTTTTACCCCTGTCACCTGCTCTCTGTCTCTGAGGTCTGTGGTTCAGTCATCACACTGACTCGAACGATCACAAATTCTGTTTGGAGCAGTTCAGAATTAGACTTTTTTTGTACTATGTCTAAAAAGGACTAGAATTTATACATTTGTGTTAACCTTGCAGCTCTGTTGTGTATAGCTGCAAGGTGTCTGCATGACTGTCCCACAATGTTTGTACCTTAGTGATACTGTAGGACTCTACAGTATCTAAACATATTTGTTTACTGTTAATCTATTTGCAAATGGAAATAACACAATGCAGTGGTTAGTGATGCTGTAGTTGGAATCAATACAATAGAACAGAACCGTCCTTCGGCATATTACGCTGGTGACTGATTTGGTTATTTTGTTGGTTTCAGGCCTGCAGTCCTTTTCTACAGCACTAGCAGATGTTTAAAGAACAGGATATAGATCTTTCTATTGGAGAGTAATAAGATCATCCTTCTGTTTTAGCTGCAGTTTGGTTGTATGATAGAGTAAAATCTGTTGACTATCACATACCGAATCAATTTCCATCCAGTGTTACTTCTAGCAACCTTTTCACAGCGCTATGGGCTCCTTGTTAATGAGTCTTGTAAATAGTCTACTTGTAAGCGCTCTCACTTAGTCTTGTGTACTGGAGTAAACATGGTTTAGATCAAGCTTTTTTACTCGGCAGCTGAGTCAGAAACTTGTCCAACTTGTTGCCATTTTTAGCCCTCCCTCGAGCTCTACACTGGCAGGCTGCTAAAAACAAACGGGTGGTGGTGGTGGGGGCATTTGATGCTCCGACAAAGGGCCAGTTCTGCGGCTGGTGTGCTGAAAGCAGTGGCGTGGAAAAGACCCGGTCTGGATCGGTTTGGCTTCTCTGCTGATCTGAACTGAGGCAAGATGGTCGAAAAAAAAAAAAACCCGCCAACACCTGACACAACGGTTAACGTGGCTCACGGCCGGGCTCTGCTCCAAGAGCTGTCACGGACAATTATGTCAGAGTATCCCCCCACAACTACACACTCACACACACACGTTTACATCCCAACATTTCACTGAACAAACCCTGGACAAATAGCTGTGAATGTGAATGCAAGTTGTCCGTGTAGCTTCTCAGTCATCCCCTGAGATAGGACAAGACACAAAAGACTCTGAAGTATCTAATGGAGCAACACAATCCTGGATACGATGCCGTCCGCTAATGAGAGTGTTTGCCTTTATATGGACGCTACGTGTGGTTCAGAGGATGTCAACCAAAGAGCAGAGGACAACACGCTGACGAACATGTGACATAATGCAGCTATTTCATTATGTGCACAGAGATAATAGCGACGCGCTGACTGCAGTCACAGTATACAAACACCTCTGATTATATCCCGCTGCGTTCTAACGTCAGCTCACTCGGACACTCTGGCACGGGTGAAGTTGGAGGGAAAAATGTGGCTGTTTGCGTTCGTTCACACATACAGCTGCTTCTGGAAATCTCCAAGTTTTATCCAAGAATCAGAATCAGAATCGTTTTTTATTGCCTAGTACGTTTAAATATACGTTTGTCTTTGTGTGTTGGTGCAAAAAACCCCCCCAAAAAAACATGACTGTTCGTTGCAAGCAGATTTGAATGAAGCAGAATGGATCCTGGAGGGGGCAATAATGTAACAATGTGGATTCAAGCTGCCGTAAAACACCAACGAAGAAGAAGCGAAGCCTTGTTGTCTGTTGTCTTAGGATCCCCCTTCTTAACATGAGTTATTTTTCCTTTTTTGTTCATGTCATTTATGATGCGTGTACTATACTAACACGTATTTAAAGAGAGCTCAGAACTAAGTCCCTGCACTGTTGCACTTTCGTTCTGTTGGTTTTTTCCAGATCTTCTGATTAATGTGCTGAAGTTGAAACTTTATCTAATAAACACCTCAAGTTGAGAAGCAATCTTGCTCTCTACTAGTCGACCCTTTTTCCCCACATCGGCTCATCCTTCACAGCTACTCCTCTGAACTCTGCGTGTGGGGTTTTCATGCTTTTGTTTGCTTGTGAAACACGAGTGCTATGACAGAAAAAAATCCTTTGTCCTTGTTTCCACGAACGAGTGTCTGAGGTGTTTTGAACAAGGATCTCTGTCGATCTGTCCTTGTACCTTTCTCCAAGATTGATCTTCTTTTCCCTGAAACCTCTTCAGCTGTCTTTACCAGTAATGGCCTCCTGCAACCACTATATTAAGGAGCTTTCTACAACACAGAATACATTTCTCCTATATATGTTCTTCGATGAGCTTAATGAGATATTATGGTGAAGTTTCTCTGGGCCACACAGTAAATCATAAATGAATGTGAACATAAAAGAAGTGGCTATAAAAAGAGGTAATCTTTCATGCTAGCCTTTCTTTTAATTACATCAGCGCTGCTATTAGTGCATCATTCAATAAACATAGGACTGTGTTTTTTGATGTTTAATTAGAGCTTTTCATTTTCAGTCGTTTCATCAAGGCCACTGGTTTGCTTTTGTAAATTAGGGCTTTCCAAACATTTTGTTGTCAATGCTTCACGTTGTTATCTCTATCTGTAAGATGAAGCCAGTAATTATTCAGTTAAATAAATGCTTCAATGAGAGAGCAGCAGATGTTCAGACAGACAACAGAGAGTGTTCCAGTCAAGATCACACGAACCAAGACCAAGAGCATAAATGTCTGCAGGGGACGCTTTCACTGACTCGAAGGTGAAGTCAGGTTCCTACTTGACAACCCCGGTGGTGTCTGCGTTGTTTTCCAAATATTTAACAAGGT
Organism: Symphodus melops; assembly: GCF_947650265.1. NCBI lineage: Eukaryota > Metazoa > Chordata > Actinopteri > Labriformes > Labridae > Symphodus > Symphodus melops. The sequence continues at coordinate 25,707,021 of NC_136696.1, read as the reverse complement.
CATAAACTCCTCTTTTTTTTTTTCTCTCTCCAAATTATAAATCCCCTAGATTGAACTAAATCTCTTCTATGCCCCAATGTTTCATGTGCGAAGTGAAAAGAGATCACTTTTTACAGGTGCATTTCACTGTGAACAATCTGAAACAGCTGAGGCCAGATGGACACAGTGGTAAATTCTCTTGTTCTCCTTTATGTATACAGCAGCATGGTCTCTACAAGAGCTATATAAGACAATTTAATGTAATGCTCCTTAAGGTAAGAGAAAATGATACTGACCATGATACACACATTACACACTGATGGCAGAGGTTGCTATGTAAAGTGACCATCAGAAGTAAATAATCCCCTTCACACACATTCATAGACCACGAGGAATCTGTTAAGTATCTCATCCAAGGACGCCTTGAACATGTGGCTAAAGGAGCTGGGAATCGAACCCCCAACCTTTCAGTCGAGAGACCAATCCTCCAACTGAGCCACAGCTGCCTCTAAGTTAAAGATGTTTCTGAATAAAAAACTCGGCACATGTTCAAAGCCCAATAACTGAGGGAAATGTATCTTTTGTTTTTTCATGAGCTGTCACATGGTTGCCATCGGTAATATTGAATTGACTCTTTGTACAAAATTGCCATAATTTATGAGCAGTTGTTCTCAGGTGTTACTCAGCATTGCCCGTCTCCTCTTTGCTACGTTCTGCTGAGATTTCTAAGAGTTTAAAAAGACGAGACATTGTAGCTCTGTTATTGGAAATGCTTCATTCTCCCCGGCTCCCTGGACTACCTTCATTTGGGTGTTGTACTGGTTATTGTTGTACCATAGCCTCAATTAACGTTGGGAAAACATTAAACATTTAGAGACATTGAGTCCTCTGCAGCAAAGCTAAGAATTTCGATTAAATGAGGTAAGTTAAAGCAAGCATTTGCAACACACAATAAGGTTTTTTGTAAAACATGTCTGATGTTTCCTGAGGCAAGACACTTCTGATAGCAGCCTCGACCGTCAGTGAAGTGCTATACAAGCTCAACTAACTTACATTTATCATAATGAGCATTTCTACTCAAGGTTTTGTTCATCCTTTTTTGACACTTATTTTAGGCTCGTAAACGTTGAGTCAGTGATAGCTGACAATGGATTTATGTTGAATAACTCGTGTCACTTTAATCCCTGATTATTCTGCACATAAAAAAAAAACGCTATTTTGAACATAGAATTTCTTGATATAGGAAAAGCCTTTCATCTGTCATGGTTGCAGACAGTCTGATATTTGTACCTGCCACAGCCAACGCTTACCCTGCAATTGGCAGGTGGCAGGTGTTAATTTGATTCTATTACTTCACCCTATATCCACCAAGAGTGATCTTAATAATACAAAGAAAACCAGCACAGCTGAGCTGTTTTCAAAGGTTCAATTCAAGATTAGATTCCATTTTCCTCTATAGGTTGCAGATTGTAATTGTAGCTCCACATTCAAGCTGTACACTCCCATGCTGTGCAGAGGTTGGAGAGTGACGAGGTCAGAGGCTGGGAGCCAAATGTCAACTCTACATATTCCACAATGAAATTACAACGTCTCCCACATATACTGGGAAATATGTGAAACTTATTTTTTGCTGCTGTCAGATCTCTGCTGCCTGCGTCCATGTTATGTCTTGTATTTACTCTGTAGCTTGTTTGTGCTCCCCATTTCTAACTCTAATCCACAGTCCAATCTCAACAATTAAAAAGAGCCAATAATAGATCTACTATCTAATATACTTCATTATTTCATTCCTAAAAGTCAAAGCTCTGTGTCTTTATCCCTGTAGGAGGACGATGAAGTCATTGCTGCTGATATGAGTTGAGGCCAGGCGTGCACAAGTTCTGCAAATAGCACAATTGGGTGTTTGAAAAATTGGGATAAGTGCTTATTCTGTTTTTTGAAATCCAAATATGTTTACATGCACAAACAGGATGCTTGATGAAAACACCTGATCAAAAACAGTCAAGTCCATGTCAACAGTTTTCTGCCTGGTCTTTTCTTGCTCCTATTTCTAATTGCTTGCCCAACATTAAATTAATATAGTGTTTTTGTAAATAACATTACAAAGAGTGCTGTAGACCCGCTCTTTATGTACAGTGTCATAAGATAACTTTTGTTTTCATTCTTGGCTTTATAAATGATCCATTAACCTGATTGAGTGAGACAACCTGTTTAATTAAATGAGTAGATTAATATGTAAAAGAGATTAGAAAGACAACTATTGTATACTGTTCAACACCGTGCAGGTGTTTTTCTTTTTCTGATACCACAGTATATATCTAACTTATGGTTTGGGCAGGAAGTATAGTTTTGTTCCTAATCTATCCCTGGCCTTTTGTGATGTCAAAATCTTCACCTCTGGACCCAAATGTTGGCTTGAAATCCAGTTCAACCTCCTGAAAAACTGTTTTTACATTCCACTCCATGCTCTGCGTTCCCCCTCAGCTTAATCTCCAAAAGAGATTAAGGAGAAAAAGTCACAAACAAAAGGACTCAAATAGCTTAAAATACAACTTTTGGCAACACAACATCCCCAGGTCCTTGTTGGGTAAGCTGCTGCAGGGCAGGCCGACAAATCAGGTCTTGCACGACTTCAAACCAGAAAGTTTTTAAGACAGCGGAAAACATTCCCTGCTGTTCAATCAGCCTTCTAGCCAGTGAACGCTGAAGCGATGCAGATGAGCATGTAACCCAGACTTCAAACTCAGTCAGCAGTTTGGCTATATGAACAATATAACAGGTTTAAATTGGAGGAAAGGAAGGAAGGAGGAGGGATATTTGGAGTAGGCAATTGGAATGGTGAAGATGTGTGAAAACAGAAGCTTGGGGTTTGTGGTTTGCTGGCGTTGGACGCTGAGACATACGCAGACATGACGGGTGCTGAAAGCAGAGCGGCTTGTAACCACATTTGATCCTTGGCCAGGCTGCGTCAGATCGCAGAGTGGGGTTAGACTCTTGATGAGCAGCTGATTAGGAAGAAGTGTGAATGTGTGAAGGACATGTTTTTTTTTTTTTTCAAATCTGTGTTGATTTACACTCTCATCTGTCTTACTTTTAAATTATATTTATCCTATTAAGTAGACTGCTGAGCAGGCATGCGCTTTCTGCCAGATGTCCTGCTTTTTATTCATACTGGTTCACACAGCCACGCTGAGGAGTCAGAGATTTAACTCGACTGGACAGTTTACATGATCATTTACAGGCAGCGCAAGTTTCATGCCTCTCAATGAGACCATTTTAAATCAAGCCTGTGCTGACGCTACAAAGCTTGATTTAAATAAATGGTTTGTTTTAAATAACATTAAAATACCTGAATGATTTTCCCCTTTGAAAGAGAATTTGAATTTCAACACACTGTATGTAACATCCACCACCAGGGGGCTCTCAATCAAAACAACACAAGATGATGTTGAGGCCGATGGGGAATCATGGGAGTGATTCTCTCTTTGATGTACACATAAGCTTAGTCCATTTTTAATTAATTTAGATATTCGAATGTAAACACTGTCTTAAAAGCGTACATATTATACCTTTCGGCATCCCTGTGAAAGTTCTCCAAGAGAAGTGAAAGTGACCTGAGAGACTGAAGCTGGAGAGGCGCTGGAATTTGTTCAGCGTGATGTAAAGGCAGAGAGGTGCCTGTGTAAATGTCATGGGACCATCACCTGTGTGCACATGTAGAAGTTGGGGTATGTGCACAAAACTCACAAACAGCTCTTTGAAATGGGGGGTGGAGATCATGGAGCTAGCCTCAAGTGGTCACGTGAGAAACTGCAGGTTTTTTTGGTACGCTTACAAATTGCATCCTGCTTTTTTATTCAATACATCATACAGTATGTTCTGTTGATTTTATGGAAGCAGTGTGAGATTACACACTTTACCTGATTATATTTTAATTTTGTTTTTGAGTTTGAGAGTTATTCCAATATCAAGTTGAGAGTCCCAGCTATTTATTTATTGTGTTTACTGTGAGTTTGTCATCGCCACTTTGTGTGCTGCTGATTTCGGCTGCTTGGAGACGACAGTCGCCTTGTGTAGTTCAGTGTGTAAGGGAAGACACAAACAGCAGCAGGGTTATTGGTTTGATCTCAGTCGGAGGCCTCTCCATATTTAAAGTGTTTATACTGAGAAGGACTGGAAAGTGCTTCGGATGAACTCGTCTGCTGAACAACACAGGTCAAGTGTGTGTGCTTAAACTGCGACTTTAGTGTGTCTTTGTGCACATGGGGAGTGTATCACTGAGTTAGTTTATCTGTATGAGCAAGCACCTGCCCCTGTAATGCCCCAGCCCTTCACAGTTCACTGCCTCCTGCCTGCTAATTTCCATTTAGAGGCATCAGAGCAGAGTCTTGATTATGCTTCATAACAAAGTGAAGAGCAGCCCTAATTTACACTCAAGACTCCCCGCTGAGAATCGTTATCAGCATTCTTAGAGTTACACCAAAGGTCACACAGATTTTTTTTTTTTTTTTTTTCAGTCACGCTCAGACAGACACACTTCTCCAAATGGGTCACAGAGATTAATCTTTTCCCCTCCTCGTCCTCTTCTGTTGAGCAGGAGTGAAGAGCCGAAATTAAAGGCTGCTATCTCCTGCTCTGCAATATCACTGGAAGGTGGTTTGTGTGGTTTTTTTTCTGTCTAATTGAATTTTCCCTGGGCAGCGTAAGTCCTTTAAATCAGGGCTTTGATTCTTCTGTCAACATTGGTGACAGTGTCGAAAGGAAAAATGGGTATAAAAGGCGACGTTGTCGTGATCAGAGCCCACCTTTCTGAGTAAGAAATGAAAGGTGTGTGAGGGTGCTTCATATTTAGTCAAACTGATTTTCACATTTCAAGACGGAAGACCTTAGTTGGATGTTTTCAAGCATCTTTAGACTTTATTTCATGTGAGAAGTATGTAGATATCATTAGATACTTAGATGTTATTTAAATTGGAAAATGTTTTGAAAAAATCGATCATCTCACCACTTAAATGTTTTTTATACAGATTGCAAAACTACATACAAGGTAAAAATGCTTAGTAGCAACTGAAGCAAGCGTTAAACAGTGTAAGGCAGATAAACTTCACTCATCACTGTGCTCACTCTCCTGGTGAATGCTTCACACTTTTGTCATCATGCAACCACAGTTTCAGAAGATGCATGCCCAACATGACCTTAGCCAAACTCAAGCATTTCCAATTGTGAGAGCCCGTCACACACTGATAAGCTTCCACAGTAAGAAACATGCGTGAAAGACAATTCCAGGAAAAATGTAAGGACCGTCATTTTGCAGTGCGTTGTCATGACATCCATTCAGCCATGCGAGAGCTTCCAAAAGTAGACCATCATTTTCAATCTTAGTCCCATTATTTCACTTCATCTAGTCACTGAACAGATCCATGTAGAGGTTAATGATGACATCTGACCAGTTAAAAAGCAGTTTAATCAATGACTCCACTCGACATTAATCTCTGCTAATGTCGGAGAGGCTTCTATTTAAAAATCTATAATGCACATAACTGGCCTCAAATTATCTCCATTCTCAGCGTCATTAGGTGCAAAAAAAAGATACAATGATCATTTAGCAGAAATAGTGTTTTGATGAGAAATAGTAGATTTTTTTAAGGCAAATTATTGGCAATGCTTCAGGCAGGCACACCAAGCAGGTTCAGAGTTCAGTCCCCTGTGATGTAAATCTCTTGTCAGATTAATACTGATTCTCGCTTCCTTCATGAGGGTGTTTTTTTTTTTTTTTGTTTGCTTGAATAATTCAGGAATATTTCCCCCTCATCTCCCTTTAAATGTAATCAAGCCAGGCTGTAATTATATCCTTTGGAGGACCTTTCAACATACCTTCCAGGCACTTATTGGGAATTTGCATTTGTAATTGCTCTCTCTCTTCCCGCTGTGCTCTGCTGATTTGCAGAATAGCAATAAACAAAACATGTCTCTGAGTGCTTCCAACAGGAAAATCAATAGGGAATCGTTCCTTTTAATCATCTGATACTTTGATTGGAAAGAAGCTGTTTAATTTACCAGTGTGGAACTGCAGCCAGACAAAGCCTCTGCAACCAAAATGTTTCAGGTTTGGTGGCCACAGAAAACCAATAATCCATCCAGCTACGCACCATTTGTCATGTTGAAGTGTCCTTGGGCAAGACCAATGGATCTTCTGCAGCTCGCTGACTGTGAGCTCCCCTTTGGCCATCAGCTCGGTCTATGACCAGTTGCTAAACAGTCAACACAATTTGAATCCTAGTCAGCCAAGTTAATGAGCAGGAAATAATATCGACTAAGACATTATTGTTACGATTATCGCCTGGTACTATTGTCTTCTAAAGAATGCAAGCGGCGCATGCAAGCATTGACATAAATGGTCCCAAAAATGCATCTGTGTCTTAAATATTACGGTTAATATCATAGACTATTTAAAAATGCACAGCACAAGAGCCCCTAAGAATTGAGCCACAGGATCAAGATCCCTGTCTTCTCGGTGTTAATTGCTGGGGCAAACTTTTACATTTAAATACATGCAAAAAAAAGTTTTAGAAATCAAATTTCTGTCATTCATGTCCAAATGTTCACATTTATAAGAAGCAACCCGTAGCATGTTGTTTAAGTGTCATAGTTAATTGATGCAATAAAGAGCAGATGTAATGTTATGTTGACTGCTCAGTTGACAATGATTGTGGAGAAGGGGAGAAACGTTGAGAGGAAACCGCACAGGCGTTTAGTGTGGTTTATCTTACGGGCATCTCTTTATTTGTCATATTTGCTTTTCTTCATTCTGTCTGGCTTCTTAGGGATACAAAAAAAAAGTGCATTTAATGTCTTAGAGGTTCATTTCTTTCCCCAGCAGGCTGCAGCTGATGTGTGTGCAGCGAGAGGACAGGCCGGCTAACCGCTGGGTGATGTGTGGTTTATAGATGACTTATTCTGCAGCTCTCTGGGAGTCTGTGTCTAAGTGTTGCTCCTTAAGGGCTGAATTAGCCCGCTGATCCACTAATCAATTTGAAGAGTGCAAGAAAGAAAGAAAGAAAAAAAAAAGACTTTGCACAAGGCCCATTTCTTACACTTTTCCCAAAATATCCAAACTCCAATGACTTACAGTTTTCAAACAGAAAAAAGGCTCATCTCCTTCTGCGGCTTGACCTGCTGTCTCCAGGAAGAACAAGACATATGCTGGTCTTGGTTGTACCTTTTTCCTGTCTGTTGATTATTCACCACATTAAGATAAATTCAGCCACAGAAGGGTGTGAAAGCCTTCTCTGACCTGTATAAATCACTATCTGTCGGCATATTTAAAGTGTTATAGTGCCATAATGAAATATTCAAATGCGGCTCTCTTACTTTCAGCACGATGAAGCAGGTAAGTCTGTAATCATGACATAACAGCCTGGGAGAAACAAATGAGATTCTTGGGGAATTAATCAGGGTCTCTGGGACCGTCAGAGTGACTGATGAGGCCAAAAGTGGGTCAGGACCACAGGTTGGTTGGATGCACAAATGGGCCGAGACACAGAGCTCGGGGCAACGAACGGAGTGTGTGTTTTTGCAAATATAGCCTTCACCAAATGTTGGCAACATATTTTTGGGCCTTTTTAGCTTTTTATTAGATGAAGAGAGACAGGAAATGAGAGAGCAGGGGCTGGCATGCAGCAAAGGAAACAAGGTGGGATTCAAACCCACGGCCGGTCGGTGTCTGTCTGTCTGTCTGTCCAACAACATTTTGTCATTTTGCACTGGATTAGAAATCATTAGCGCCTGCTAAAGAAGTCCCTCCCCCATACAATCACAACTCCCGAACCCTGCTGCCTCTGACTCCTGTATTGCTTTTCTTCTCAGGAGAAAGAACCAAAGACAGAGTGAAAGTAAGAACACACAAAGAAAACTGTGACCCTTTAAAAGCTCTGATCTATTGTCTGAAAATAACTCTTGTAGGTCTGAATCGTGAAAGCGACCGGTGAAGAGAGCATACCTGGCAGCAGAAAGTGGTCTCACAAAGATAAACCAATAAGAGCTTCATGCATTAAACATGACCTGCTCAGTTTGGGAGTGCCGTCCCTGTGAGTTAAGGCGTTGAAAGGAACTCATTCATATTTTAATCACACTGGAGGTTCAATTAATCATTGCACAGTTTAAGGGTGAAATTGATGAATATTCAGTTGCCAAGTGAAGCAACTTCTGACCCTGGCTTCTTGCATTGGTTTTAATCACATTCCTGCATATTTTCCATCATGTGCAAGTTGTAGTCTCTATGGAGGAGCCACCCAATGTTTCATTTCTCATTTTTTGAACAAGTTGGTCTGTTTTCCTGGGGTGAAAACATCTAAAAATAGAAATCTGACAGCTCTATTTTTGGCAGCACTCACACAAAAAGGCATGAAATTAGAATAAGGGAACTTGGCAGCACTCTGAATATTTATCCTCTGCTTTTCGTGGTCGGAGGACTCTGGGGACTTTGGGAGAGGTGAATTAACTCTCGGAGACTCGGCTGTTCAGACAAGTGGCTCTTTAACCAGATGCCAACCATTATCTGTGCTTTATGAGTTCATTTAGATAGCTGATGGTGAATTATCCGGTGATGAAAGTGACATACACACTGTCACTTCTCCCTTATTTCTTTTCATTACATCCATTAAGGACTTTTTAAAGACCAGCTCGTGTTATCCTATTCATAACATGTTACCACCATCTGCAGTTGAAGTCAAATGATCTCACAGCCTGAATCACCTTTACGATAAAATGGGCACAACGTAGAAAAAACAAGCCTCAGGTGGCTTATTTTACTCTAAACCTGGAACTGAATGAAAATGCATTTAGAAGAAGAGTGCTCTCCCTAAATTACTGCTTACAACATGAAAGTCAACACCGACGTGCAGTGCGTTCGTAAACATAGAGTTCTCTGGTCAGAATCGTGGACTCATTTATTCTCCCCTTTTGTCTGACGTTTGTTGTTTATCATCAGCATAAATTTCCTGAAAGGATGTTCATCAAAACCCCCCCAAAAAACCTGAAAAAAAAATAGGATCATTTACTCCGTTTCAAATTGCCATTACTTAAAATGTCTCGTATTTTCCCCCGTACATGTAAAAGCAAAATGTAAGTCATCTTTGTCTTTAACAGACCCGTAAACTTTTCAAAAGGCATGCGCTCATTTATTTTCCAACTGCAGCCAGTTGGACGTTCAAAGCAGAGTAAGAATTCAAGTTAAAAAAAACACAGGAGCTCCCTGTGTGTTATAACAGATCTTTTACAATAATGATTGTACAATCAGGCTGGAGAGTGTGCTTAAAGTCAGTGAGCAATAGAACTGAGACCAACCAACTCAGTCTGAGTTAGCAGGCAAGGTCATTTGGAAAGTGACCCATAAAAGTCTGTAGATGAGAACATTAAGAGCTAGACATGTTATCAAAATATTCTGAGGATTATGGGAAAGAGAACAGTCCCACTGTAATTCCTCACGGTGGATGAATCTCTGAGTTAATGTTGACACACACGGTCAAAGTGACATGAAGAACACGCGGGGACATCACTGCTGATTAAAAAGAGACTCTGCAGAAAAGTGAGACAACTCAATTCATGACGCTGATATTCTGTAAAGTCCCGAGAGACATGCTCTGATGGATTTAGTCTTGTACCTGGTGCTTTCTTTCTTTCTTTCTTTGACTACTTTGGTTTATGAAACCGAGCCATTATTTAGGAAAGATTACCAAACTGAAGAACCGTATGTCTTTGGAAACTGTGCAGAAAGAGGTCCGAATTGTGCAGATAATGGCTGAGTAGAGTGAAATAGCTTTTAATGTTTCTTTAATCTCATTGGCAAGTAAATGATATGCTAAATGTTCAGTCACATGCCAGTGGTCCCCCCCCCCCCCCCCCTTTAAATGGACGGACATTGATCTCCCCCTGTTATGGATGAAAAAGTGTTGGATTAATCTGCTCACACGCACTATCGCCCCCCTCTGATTAACCAGGAATTAAATATGCACTGGGCTGCGCAGTCCTGCATAAGACCATTTTAGTGGGTCTCTTTTTTTTTTTTTTTTAAGAGTCACTGAACACCTCCAGACAGCAATTTAGCGCTTTAGCTCCCCTGGCCACACTTGCTGGTAAATTATGGAGCCGAGCCGCTGAACACTAAAACATTAAAAGTAGGATCCTCAGAGAGTCTCATTGGCTGCCAGAGACCCTGGAAATGCAGATGAGTCCATATGGATGGATGGAGAGGATCCTCAACGAGGACAGAAGGGAAGGATGGAGAACAGAACAAGAGAGTGGAACAAATACAGAAGCATTCACTCTTCAGGACTTCACAGTCGTATCCCAAGTTCTTTCAGCGTCAGTCCATTTTTACTCCAGATTGGAGCTTGCATGGTTTAATCAGAGAAACTAAGCAGAAATTGTGTTTGTAGAGTTACTGTATTTAATAAGCACTTATTTGGTTCCATTGTGTGCAATGACGTTTTTTTTTTGGTATTTGAGCCTCTCCAGTCAAGGCTGTCTCTCCATCTCTGCAAGAAAGTCAGTGTTGTTGCAAAGCCACCCACCACCCAAACTCTGTAGCCTCACTTTTTTGCTTTACTACATCATGGACATGTTACCTTTTTGCCCTGAAAAAGAAGCACCCACATCAGAACTAGCTGCTTTCATGTAATCTTTTACCTTCACCACTTTCAGTTTCTTCGGGGTCTCTCTTCTATTCCTCATATATGTGACCTGGGTGAGAATTGAAAAGAAATGTTACTCTTAATGCATTTCCACTTTTCTCCTGCTTGGATTTGCAATACTTGGGGGAGGGCGGTCTGAACTGCAACACTTTGTGCTTTAGTGTGAGCACAGCCTGAGAGAGTGAGAGTGGCAGAACTTTTTCCATTTTGCCTGAACAAAATAACAGCCTGTCTGAAATCAAGTTGTTCTGCACAGAAGAAAATCTGCTGCCCCTGGACACTGTGCAGCGTCCGCTCCAGTTCCTGCGCTAAACACTAGTGGCATAGGTATACGTGTGTGTGCTTTTGTGTCTGTTTGTGTTAGCATCCATGTTTTTTTGTTGTTCACACACTTGTGGGCATGTGTGCGCCCCTCTTATTGGTGTGTGCAAGTGTGTGTTCGTATAGGTGATGGAGAGTCCACTCCGGCAGGAAGGCAGAGGGAAATGCATCACTCTAAATAACAGTGCTTAGAGTTGGCAGAGAGAGAAGGAAAGGTTGCAGAGCCTTTGGGGAAAAGTAGGCGGACAAATGCATCACATGCGCTCTCACAAGAATCCGCAGACAGAAACCTTTTGCCCATGTAAAGACAGTAATGAATCAGAGGCGAGATGCATGTCAGCGAGAGCCTCTTCCCCTCATCGCCCTGCTCCCTGGCCTGGCAGGTGGTCTGCAGCTTGAGCCGTGTTTGTGTCCCGGCCCTGGCTGGAGAATGAGTCATTGCACTTAAACATGAAGAGCAAGACAGATGAAGCCAGGGCGCGTTAATGCAGACACACACTAACAAACTCCACATCCACACCAGCAGCCTCTTGTTTCTATCAGGAACATCACTGCCTCAGAGCACAGCTGCTCCCACAGGAGAGGAGGATTCTGGGAGGCTGTGTCTCCTCTGTGGCTGCTGGATTTCAGGAGTGGAGGGATGAATAAACAGAAAATCAATGGTGTGAGGATGCAGGGGCTATTTTCCCAATTACGGAAAATGTTGCTCCTACAGTCGGTGGTGCATATCAGCCCTCTGCACATCCACCTGACATTCAACACAGAGCCTTTCATGTTGCCAGGAGTTGGCTGGGGGAGCATTTTGTGGGGTCTAAAGATAGAACTGAACCTGCTTTTTGAGTCCAACACCTTTTGAAACCTTTATTGAATATTTTCAGTGTATAGCTTAGGACATAAAAACAGGTTCATATTTTGGAAATAACAACGAATATTGTGCTGTTCGTTGTGGTTTCGTTAAATGTTTGAATTTGATTTTCACATGAATAATCGTTACGGGTTTCACAATTAACGAGGTCTTTTATAAATTCTGTTATTAGCCTACGATTACAAACCCTGCTGTTAAAGGCAAAGAAACATGAACAGGATTGAATGTTTCATTCAAATATCTACACTAAAAATCACAATGAGGTGACAGTCAACATAAAGGGACACATGGACTGCAATCCTTGCATCCCAATGTATATGTTTTACATTAATAGTTTCCTTCTTTTTAAAAAATAAATAATGTTGTCAGCATCGACAGTTTTGCCACCGATCTTCAGACAAAGTTAGGCCAAATTATTTCTTGCACCATCTCAAACACCTGATTGTACGAGAAAAAAGAAAAAGGAGGACTGGGATTTATGTTTCTCTTGAAGCGCTGCTCCAAATAAGAAGAATTAGCAAAGATTTGACAAACATGTTGAACATGAACAGGTTAATGGCGTCCACAGTGTTCTACATCAAAGCAGTATAGCAGTGTTGTTTAAAAACTCTCGGCCGCTGGGATTGGATCAGTTTGAATAGCTTTAGAGCAGCATATGTGAAGAGACTCTCTCTAAATTGGCCCTAACAAACAATGTCTCTTGGGATTTGATTGACTGAGTAATAATAAAAAAAGAGAGAGCGATCCCTTTCCACTGCTTTTTTATGTGAAAGTCACTCTGGAAAGTTTCCTTGGGAAAAGCAAACTTTGAAATTCAAATGCACCATGGTGGCTGTGTAACAACACAGTATGAGTGAAATCTCAAAGCACAGACAGACACTAGACAGCATGGCATCCTTCTTGCTTCAAATGCTGCCAAAATAATTGAAAGGAGTCCCTCTGAGGACAGATCATAATTTTTATTTTTTTCTAAAGATCTGCCAACCTAGCCAGCTTGAAAGTGGCGGTGACAGCGGCTCGTAGAACACTCCCATTTTTCCCAAATGTGGAGCAAACTGCAGTTCAAATGGCTGCTTAAACACTGCAACTATCACACTGAGCACTTGCTTAAAACGGTCCCAGAGCACATCACTTCAAGTGCTCCCAGCTTGAGAGAAAAGCACAAGTTTCTGGCGAGGTTTCAGGTGGAGCCCAACGTGAACAGGGCCCCATTTCTGTTTGTGAAACAGCCCAGGCAGTCCTTTTCTCCTCAAGTGCTCTCGTGCTCGGGCAGAGCAGCGTGTTTCATCATGGCGGCTTTTTTTTAAAGAGTCGATGAAGATGCCCATCATGGCTAAACTACATGTAATGAAGGCCGTTTCTTCAAGCTGAAATGGCATCGCTTTGTACTGAATTCTGTGGCCTCGCTAAGCAATGAAGTCATCAAGTGTACATTTCACTTTGTAAAGAGTTTTCTCTGAACATGATCCCGACTTAGCAGAGATCACGCTGCTGCTCAGTGCTCAGCGTTTAACGCAACGCTTTTTCAAATCCAGTATGAACAATGTGACTAATAAGCCTCATTTCACTTGTCATAGTGAGACAGAGATATAAAAATGACTCTAAATACTGCTCAGATTTTTATAATAAGCATGTCCGAACTGTCTAAATGTCCGTGACAATTACACAAAAAAAATCCTCTCTGAAGCAATAGAGCAGAACAGTTTCTCTTAAATAGCTGAAAATCACTTTTAATAATGATTAAAAAGCATGTCTAGGAATCCTCCTCACCAAAGATGAGATCTAGTCATGCAGACAGTTTGGTCTCATTTTTAAACATCCACCTCTGAATGTAACAGATACTTCTGCTTTCTCGCTGTTGTAGCCCCCGCTTACACCTTACAAACAAAGGTTTTGCTTCTCTCTTGTACGACACACAATAATCATCTTTTATCTTTGCTGCTGACCAAGCGGCAACCTCTGGTGTTCAAAAATGAAGCAAATGCAGAAGTGTCAAGTGTCCCCTTAAGGGTGGCTCTAAGAGACCCACTAGTCATATACACACTTTATTTATTTTTATTCATTTAAAAAAAAAGAAGACAGTTTTTGGTAGAAAAACAACATTTGTGTGGTTAGTTATTGTCTGCAGGAGGACACACTGTACATGAGGTGAATTTTCTTATAATTCATCTGTTTTTATTTTATGGTGTATTAGAGTTTGACAGTGAGTCGTATAAATAACCACAGGGGAAATTTAGTAAAGACAATACACTTCCAATCAGTAGAGGAGTCGGTGCTGACTTTTAGTTTCATTACAACGAACAAACGTTAATATAAACCTTATGAGAATAGTCACAGTCATTAGTCATTTATCCTGACATTGTTTACCGCCCTATAAGACGGAGTGTTTCAAAGAGTAGCTTCATAATGTCTTCATACATAGGTCTGTAAGGACTTGGGTTGCTGGTTCAAATCCAGGTGCTGACCAAATCTGGAGTTTGGTCTGTTAGCTGGTCTGTTAGCTGAGATGTCCTTGAGCAAGGCACTAAACCCTTTAGCTCAGAAACAATCACTCTGTCCTTTCTCCGTGTCCTGTTAGGATTCTGTTTCTGCACGTGTGCACAGTCTCCAAAACAGAGGAGAGAAATTGAATTTCCCCTTGCAGGATCAATAAAATATATCTTGTTACTGTACGGACACAGAACACACATTATTTTTTCAAAAGTCTGTCACACAGTGTCTCCATGATCGGATACACACAATCTGTCTCGGGGTGTTAGACACATAGTAAGCATGAAGCATTCAGCATTCTTTGGTCATGTGGGGTAAAAGTGTCCATATGTGGAGCAGAAGAGCTGGAACCTGGAACCCATGAGCAAAAATCTGATGTCCATTTATATGCAAAAACCTCTCACTTCATTTCTCCAGTTGCTTGCTGCTCAAAATTTAAAACACACAAAGAGGAAAGTGGAGTGTTCAGAAAACTAATACTCGGCTGCTGGTGAAGCCAAAAAAGGTTGCTCTAAAAATCCATGTTGGTGTTAGACATTGGTTGTTGGGTTCCAACGTTGGTAGTACCAAATTAAAATGGCAATTCATTTAAAGTACCAATTCAAAACAAACGTTTTCTCCAGACACATTACAAAAGAATCAGTAAATCCATCATGAGCACAGCACGAAGCAACATTCAGCAAAGTTACAGTGGCAAAGGGAAAACTTCCTTTAAAAGGCAGAAATCTTGGGCAAGACCAGACTTATAATAAAATGGCCATGTGTCCAAACCTAGGAGACAAGAGAGCTCAGGAAGTCCCAGGAAAATATTTGTTTACCATCCAATCAGGCTCACAGGGGTCAGGAGGTCTTTGATATAATGAGATACCAGGTCAATGCAGAACTAGAAGGTCATCGAAGGAATTTAAAAATCAATGTGAAGCAAACACAGGGAGGACTGAACTCACGTTTTGTTATTATGCTCTCTTTTCTCTATCACCCTGGCTTGTCTTTTCACACTTGGGGACGATCTGAAAAACCAATGTTGTTTTTTTAACGTCATTCAATATTAACCAAACTCTTCTGATAAGGCACCAGCTTTAAAAAAACCAACACAACCCCTGTCCTTCGTAGAGTGTCATGCTTTCAATTAGTTTAATCAGCTGATTCGAGGTGACTGTCCGCTGCCCCGGCAATTAATACGAGCGCCTCGAGGAGCTGCTGAAGCTGATCCTGGGTCAGATCTGTCTGCTTTATCTGAGCGCGCAGACAATGATTTAGTGTGTGAGCGTCGACGAAAGGTCAGAGCTATTCATATTACAGTGAAAGACCTCCCATGAGACCACAACACTATATAACTAACATGTACGACTTTTTCATCTGCTCGCTCACAGCTGCCTGGAGGTGTGTCTGAAGACCCTGTACTATAGTCTGAGGGATGACTGCGTGTGTTTCTTAGTCTTTGGAACGAGCTAATTATGAAGAGGCTGAGATACTGTTCAACCAGTCTTCCAAAGATGAGTGACAGCTCGAAATTAGAATGAATTTGTTGAACAGCTTTTGTTGTTTTGATTGCAGAGTGAGCGCGTGCTGAGGCTCCCTCAGACTCAATCCAAAACCAAACTCTGTCTTGGATTTTGTTGATTTTGGTTCAAATTAACAAGAAACACCCCACAGTATACAAACACAAAACAACACTAATGAATAAACAGAAATTGTCTAACACTGAAATGAAAACTAGATATTTTTATTCAAATGTGGGTTATACAGGGGAAAATACAGAAATTGAAAATGTCAGTCTTTTATTTTTTTAACTGAAAAAAAATGATGTTTTTTTGTAGTCTTAAATTAGTTGTCCTTTCATTTGTCAAATAGCAGAGCTTGTTATGTGTTGTTTAGATAGTCTGATTTTGTCACATGAAAATTGGTATAATTCTTTATAAGCATTGCTTTTGAGTATATATTGTAAATTTCTGACTCAACAGTTTTTTAATGATTGATTATTGATGTGTTTTTTGTTGTTTGACATAGAAGCACTGGATAACGCTGCAGAGAGGAACAGTGACAAGACATATACCCACACACCCAGACTCTTAATAGACTGGTATAGTAATGACGTATTTTTGTAGGCCAACCCGAAAAAATGGCGCCGGTGGTTCCTACGTAAATTTGTAAAGGGGATTTTTGCATTGGATTTTGGATCATTGCAGAAAATAAGCTCTGTGTCAAACACACGTTTCTGACGCGTTGTTGTTTTGTTTAGCGGGATAATCTTTACAGATGGACATCATTTATATGAAGTTTGAAGAGTTAATGCAGCCGAGAGAAGTAAAAAGCTAACGTTATGCTCTAGCGAACTACACCACGGTCGGTTTGTAATGACGTCACGACCGTTATGCCTCATCGATCTAATCAGCGGATTTGACAAGATAGCTAAACGTAAGCTTGATAAGTTGTTTATTAGCCTAATATTTGCAAGAACACTGAAAAAACATGACTAGAGGCTGTAAGGAGGATTAGGGAGAGAGTTCCCGGCGTGATGACGTGTAATGTCTGTGACAACCACTGTAGATTCAGTTAGCTACTCGTTAGCAACCGCCGTTTAAAGTTCGTGTAAAAACTTTAAAAGTCACATAAAAAATACAACTTCCAAGCTATGTCTACATAGGGAGGCACAGATTGGATGCAGAGAATAAAGTACCCTTAAAACAAACATGTACACAGTAGCAGTGAGGGTGGGAGGGAGGGTATGAGGGGTGAATTGCCTGCCTGCCTGATTTGCGCTAAACTGACCCCATTAAAGGAGTTGGGTGTAGTGTGGTGTGGCGAGACTGAAGCTACTGTGGTCAGGATATAAGAAATATAACAGAGTCTTCCCCCCTCGAGGTAAAACTCATGACTCCCTGGTCACATGACTTTTTTAAGAAGCCAAATAAATCCTCACTCGCAGTGACAACGGACCAACTACACGTTGTCTTACTTTAATAGTTCGATGCATATTTTCAAAGACAGTTGGTTTCGTTAGTTTGCTCAGGTGGCAGGTCTCATTCTCTCACTGTGGCTGAATCGTCTCGTGTGCGTGTCAGGAGGAGTAGAATGTTAACAATTGGCTGAAACTGTCCTTATGTCTGTGGTCTCCCACATTTAAAAAAATTGGTTCTGATTTGAAACATGGCTAGTGTTGTAGCCAGTCTTAAACATGAGTCACCAAGCCAACAGGCCTATTGGCCCACAGAGAAGATCAGGGCATCTGATAGGAAAAAAACGGAGCAATGACCATGTGCATCGACTTGTGTGGAAACTTAAATTCCAACATTGGAAAAACTATAAAAAATACCTCAACGATTTCCAAAATTATTCATTACTTACTCAGAAGGAGTGAACTGTCCGTTCTTTCAATCTTTGGACAAACACAAGCAGAACTGTATCGGTAAGACAAACAGCAACACCTGATCCCAACCGTATTATTTTCAAGCTGACAACCCAATTACCTGAGCGCTGATGCTGACACAAACCTGTCAGCCTGTCTTTGTCCTGCTCTCTTTTTTTCCTCAGGAGGGTTTTTTTTTCTTCTGGTTTTCATTTCAGAGTTTGTGAATTTGTCTTCGTCAGGTGCAAAAAATCTCAACAGGAAGTAAATTTCATGATGACCTTATATGTAATTCTATTCGGCTAACAAACCTCACACATGAACTAAAATATGTTGAAATTCAGACTCACACCAGCTAATGAGACGCTCCTTTTAAATCCTGGCACTGGGGATTCCTCGATGCAGCACGTCACTTCTATATTGGAGAAATACGATGATAGGTTTTTTTCATTCATGAAATCTCAAATCAGGTAGTCTAATCTTTTGTATGGTTGCCCAAAGTTTACGATTTACCATGACGACGAATAATTTGAGGTTGTTTTCTCCAGATCTTGACCTACTGTTCTCAATCCTTGTGTTTTTGTTTACTGGTGTTATATAAAAACACAGTGTCCCTATTATGAGCTTTGATAATATAGTCCTCTCAAGAGACAACTTTAATGTTTGGTGACATTTTATCCAAATTAATTAAATAATATGGAAAAAAAATTCAAGCGGTGCAATACAAACATCAGCGTATTAGGGAGTCAAGCACTTGTGCAGTGAATGTTGCTTCGCAGTGCAAAATACTAAATTCCTATTGCAGCATGATGTGCTGCATCATTTCATGTGCAAACATAGCCTTTTAATTTCAAGGATTTATGAGGTCCTTTCAAGGTTCAGCACGTTTCATGATCTGCAGAACACTTTCATGTCATTTCCACAACTTCTGGGCTGTGCATTAGAAGTGTGAGTCTTTTTCTTCTCCTGCATTTCACAGACCGCCCGTGACTGTTGTGGCCAATGCTCTCTGTGACATTCACAGATAAGGCCAGCCAGGTTCAGCCATACCTGCCGGTGTTTATTGCAGTTTTCAAATGATTTTCTTTTACTCTCGGGGTTCGTGACCTGAAACACATATGGCTGAAGAAAGATGACAAATGGGAGAGAATTGATAATTTTTGCAGGATCCTTTTTTTTTTTTTTTTTTTAAAAAGTCTGTGATCAGACAATCAGCAAGATGTGAGGAGTGGGGAAGACCGGCTCTGGGTCTCTCTGAATCAAAGTCTTAAAGCCGTCTGTGCAGGGTTTTTTTTTTTTTTACAGGTTCAAGCTAAGAGCGCTATCAGTTCAGTGCAGACACGTTCATGATCACATTCACAAACACTGAATACTTAAACATTTTGCACAAACACTTGTACACACTGTCACAGTCAGTATTATTGACTTCATATGAGGCTGTGAAAAATCATTGAAAATACAGGTTTCTACAAAGTTGATGACTTTGGTGAGTTGTTTTTTTTCCACTTTGATGATGAAATCAGTACTTTGTCTTAAATCTGATCTAATTTGCAATGAAAATTCAAAGATCCAATATCAAAACGGTTGAAATGACAGTTTTTGTACATCAGTTTTAGATGTGTTCAAGTTTAAGTCAACGCGTTGCTTGTCCCAGACTGACATAATTAATCGTGAAAGTGAGTTAGATCGCCTTTAAAGATGGTTCTGTTTGTAGAAATATGCTATTTATTTCCTCAGTTAATCTTTAAAATGTTTAATTTATTTTAAGAGGTTTTTTTTAACCCAAATAAGTAAATAAAACTGAAGATAAAACTTTTTTTGAATTGTCCTTTTTGCAGTGTTTATTGAGCGTCAGCGGTCTCACTGGTAAAGTTTAAGGATTTTCTTTGAGCACAGCGTGAACCTAATAACCTTCGGAAGAAAAGTCTTTCCCCTGCAGGAGCAACTTCTCTTAATCGCTCTGCTCTGTATCTCCTCAGTCAGATCTCTCCAGGAGGCCATCTCCGATGACCCTGGATGATTGATCTATAACCCATGAAAGAAGCCGCAGAATAAATGGTGTCCCCGGCTCATTTAACAGGCAGCTGAGATCGATGGCAGCCGATCAAAGATGAAGATAAAACAGGAGCGGTCAATCGCTACAGACCCTCTAATGTCAACTCAAGGTCATCTCATTAGGCCAGCGTTGGCGGTTCGTGGGATTTGAACGCGTCTCTGTTTTTCAGTTGCCGAAATTTCCAGGACATGCACGCGTTACTCTGAGAGGTACAAACTGATTAGTTTAACTTGCATCATTGACAGTTTGAACAGTTGAAATTACACTGCGCTGTCAACCATCTGTGCTTGCAGTGCACATTATATAACCCGAGGTGACAACCAGCTCTCAGTGCAATCAAGACTTTACCTTATACCAGCACCTTGTGAGTAGCCTCGTTTAGCCGCTGTAGAATTACCCTCATATAACAGTGTGTGTGTTCTAGTCATTACATTAAATGGATTGCAAAGCATTCCTGAAAGGCTTTCCCTCTAAAAAAAAAAAAAAAAAAAGCCACAGAGTTGTCCCCACTTTATGGCTCGATGTGAGTGGTTTCATGAGTGAGCTGGGCTCTCCTCGCAGCCATGAAGGAGACTCCCACGATGCAACAGTGGAGGAGCAACAGTGTGGCTGAATGTTAACTTCACATTATCTCTGAGCCGTTTTATTCTGTCACCAAAGTCGATCTGCAGGCTTTTCTTGTTTGAGTAAAGTAACTGGACTCCTGTGTAGGAATACTTATCTGAAGCCTTAAGTCAAATGACTATGACCAGGGTGCGACATCCAGGGGTTCTAGTGGGGTCTGAGACCCCTTGAGGACTTGAACCCCCCTGAAAGCCTCAACAGCAACGTTCACTGATGTTACATTTTTTCTTAAAGCACTCGAATCCTTGAGTTGCCCAGTATTGGGTTTACTAATGTCATGTTTAATAAATTATATAACTCTCCCTTGTATGATGGGAATCTGTTGTTTTAAGCTTTGCTTAAGGTCTTATACTCTTAATAAGGGGGTCTATAAAAAGTTGTAAATTGAACCCTGTGTGCTTTCTTTCCAATCTTTCGGCAAACTAAACTTTTTTTTAACATGAAGACAATTTACAGAGTGTACAAGCTTCTTTTGAATCCACATTGATGACATTGACATCTACATCAGGGTTGTACTACTTTTCGACTCTCTGCTCTGCAGCAGATCTTGAGGCTGGCACAGATCACACAGCAGATCAAGCGTTGAGTGTCTACTCTACAAGAAGATCCGATTACTAGACTCACTTCTTTATTTTCTATCCAACGCATGATCAAATTCATGGTGTGAAAGTAACCCCAGTTTCACCCTTGTGAAAGTCAACTCTCTGTTTGTACTTGGCATTTCCCCGGAGCGCATCACTGAGGATTGTGGGAAAACTGTATCATAAGTGTGAAGAATTCTCAAGCACGTCAAAAAAGAAAAATGTTAATGTTAGCCGCGGAGCATGCAGAGTCAGCCCCCATTACTCCTGGCTGGATACAGTAGGGGAGGTCCTGCGGTGTGGTACAGGAAGCTGTGACCTTTCTGGGAAGCCCAGGCACTAAATCACTGTCTGGCCTGCAACGCTTCTATGTAGGCTAAGATAAAGTGGACAGCTCTATCCGGGGATCTGCCTCAGTGACTCCTGAGACCCATCTCATTAATTGCTGGGGCAGCAGATGCAGGGGCAGTCACCTTTGGTTAGAATAATCTGGATTTCCACTTTAACAAAAGAGCTGACCCAACAGATTCGCCTGCAAGAGTTCTCTTGTTCTAAAAAGTGGTGTTCAGGAGCTACTTTTCAGTGACTTTATCACTTTGTAAAAGCTATGTACGGCCCCGAAAAGCCCTCTACTTATATTTCAAATATGTTCTCGTTTAAAGTAAACATTTGCTTTTAAGCCACAGCTATGATTTTCAGCTTGAAGCTTTTTTTTTTCTTTATAGATAAAACTTTCTAACTCTGCCTAATTATGGTGCCTCCGCCCTGAACAGACATCGAGATTTTGTTCTAAATTCAGCCTGCAGAGATGAAAGATGACTCCACTCCTCTTCTTGTGTATGCATTGCTGAAATTCAAGTGTCTAAAACCCAGCTTTTCCTCTCTTTCCATTGAGGCTCTTAAAATATGACTCCCAAAGAAAAGTGTGAGTTAAAAGTCAAATGCATAGCAGTCTGACTTCTGTGTGGATTTCTATTTTCAGCCCACTTTGAAGCTGCCAGTGAAAAATTCCACATTAGAGTGTGTGCATAGAGATCTGTGGAGTAAAATCTTTCCTTTAATGCAACATTTATAAGCATGTCACAGATGATTTAGGCATCTCGTCTTGCACACAAAGGTGAGGCGGAGATTCTTTTTCCACGTGAAGGTAGGTCACCTGCAGAGAGTCTGAGGAGTGGCACGGCGCCATAGGAGACGCTCGTGTCGAGTATGAAAAAAAAGGTTTCGCTTTGTTTGGCAGTGTGACATTCATGACAAACCCGGCTTGACATCTGTGAAGGTAAATGTGCCATGAACGCTCTGTGAAACTCTGGAGTGGCACATGATGAAACCCCCTCTTGTCTCAGGGAAGAAGTGTGTCATTTTGGTGTATGGTGGGGGCGGGGGGGGGGAGCAGCCAGAGACATTTCTGAACATCTTTTCTCAGGGTGTGAAAAGCTTTACCAAGCAAATGCCCCATTTTATTATCACCTATTCAGTGCTCCTTTTCCAGGATTCAGTGAACACAATGAGTACGCAAATAAAAATAGCCCTTATTTAAATAGCATATCTAGTAATCTAAGATGCAAAACAGAAAAAGTAAGTGACCTGACCGCATGTTACTGTAGGTAACTGAGGTGAAGTATTTATTCATTTAACTAAAGAACTTTTATTTTGAAAGGACACAAAAGGTGCTTTCATCTGATAGCAAAGTTACAGGAGTTGATGGAAAGCTGAAAGATCAACCCGACAGAGAAAAAAAGTTTGACATATAAACAAAAGCTTTTACCATGTTGTAGCGTTTGTATGTATGTTTATTAAGAGGATCATGTTAAACGTTTGACAGGAAGTTAATCTTAAACGTGTATGGCAATTATTATCTCATACCTTCATCCAGGTATACCAAGCTGAGCTACGATTGTCTGTGTCCTGCATTGTTGTGTTAGCAGGCTAATGTTAGCGCTCTTTGGTTAGCTCGTGGTGTCACACTACACATAAATTGACACAGAATGGCCGTGATCTCCAGACACTTACAGTATGTGACGTCTGAATAAGCAGTGAGTATGTAATTCTTCTTTTCTCTAATTCTTGACTAACATAGCTTTATACACAGGGCCTTCCAGCCCACGTAAACCTGATGTAAACACAGCTCTGACAACAGTTCAGTTGGCAGGACTCAAGCTTCTCACTGATTGTAGACATGACTCAGAGGATATAGTGGGATTCTGCTGTATTTATGTGTAAAATGTTGCACACTCTTCCTTTAACTCAGAGCAAGTTCTTTTATTATTTTTGTGTTTGAGTTATACAATCATATTTGGACAGTATTAAATCTTCCAGACTGCCTTTCTCTGCAGGGTGTAATCATTAGGGATGTCTAAAAATGCAGCTGTCAACAGACTGTGAGGTGACAGGAGAGTCTTCACAGTGCATATAAAAACCTTTTGCAACATTAAAAAGACAAAAAAAAAATTACTAGACACAGTGATTAACAGTGACATGAAGGTTTCACTTCCCTGAAAGATTAAAAAAGACAAACTAATTAAGAAGTGTCACACCTGTCCAAGAACATCACAATCATTTTGAATGTTCAATCAGACCGCAGAGAAAAATGCTTTGTCACTGCAGCCGAAGGGACTATTTGGTTTGGGCTAGTTGAAGTGTTAATGACTCATCTGGAGTACAACTAAATTATTCATGCACTATTATGTTTCATATTAGCATATTCTGTGTTATAAATGAGAATTTTCAAAAAAAATGTCATGTCGCATAAGCACGTATAAAGGAAATAAAGCAGAGTACAGTCGACAAGATAACCAGGCTGATTGTGGGCCCAATTCCCTCCTTCTGACACATCACAGTTCCAATTTGATGGCTCTTAAGTTTATCTGGCTGGATTGTTCTTTGGCGCGAGATGTGTGAAGAGTGATCCAAACTGCTTGAAAGAACGTTGGGCCTGCACCAATTTCAGCTATTCAATTATTTACAACATGATATCCTGTTGTGTGGGGGGAACCCTGATGGCACTGTGCGCACATTTTCAGATTACACAAAAAGAAGATTTATGTTCAAGGACATAAAGTACTTAAAATGTACAGTACATGCAAACTCTGCAAAGTCGAACTTGCAATGTTGTTGTCCCATGATCTCGCCTATTAGGTCATTGCAAGTAAGACAGAGTGCATTACTTTCCTACATACAAAGTTTTTATCTAAACTTTAGAGTACAAACGAACATTTTTTTTTTACAATGATATGTAAAGAAAACTACTCGCAACATTCTGTGTAAAAAAGCCTAATAGTTGGTTTTAACATATGTCCGGCCTCTGGCATGGCAAATAGCCAATCACTCTTTAGGATTTTTTTGGGTGTCCAATCAGATTGATAGGAGGGCCCATGCCACCCCTGTCCACCCCCTCTGGACACACCCCTGCCTCCATGACCTTATCCTTAATGACTTATCCTTTGTGGATTTTCAGCTCAAACCAGTCCAAAAGCCAGGCGCCAGTGGTCTCGAGATTAGTTTGTCTCTCTGAGCCATGGTGTAAACTAACAGTAGAAGTGCTCAAAGCAGATAGCCGGGGTATAACCTGTACCTCCTTTCCTACATGCCTTAAAATATTATGTAATAAAGGCATTTTTTTTTTTAAAAACTGATGTAAAAAAGAAAAATAACAATCCAAAAATTATCACTAATTCTTCCTGTCCGTCCTGTGCCGCATTTTTGTTTAAAGTCGAGCGTGACTGCAGAAGATGTTGCATGATTTCCAGTTTTTAAAAACTGGAAATCATGGATGATGTTTGTGGTTGTTTGTGAATGGACTCTGTTAGTGTGTGGTGTTTTGGTCATATCATTGGCTCTGCACCATATAGAATAAAACTGTTGTGTTTGGTCTCTTACATTTTCAATGACAGATAAGATTTTAAAAATATGTTTGTATGAGCCAGACTTAAGGCTTCTTTTGGTTTACCTTTTTTTCTTGTGTGTGCGTGTGTGTCCTGTGAAAAGTATGAGTCAATGTGTGTTGGGTGTGCAGAGTCATTCACACCTCCTCCTGGGACACACACAGTCCAGTTGTGCGTCATCTGTCGCCTGTCACTTTTTATGACATTAACAACATTATTACCACCTCTCTGTCAAAGACGACATGTATTTATAGCCCTTAAAGCAAAGCACCGCCCCTCCCCTCCTCCAGAATATTAAAGAAGCTCTAACTTTGAGTGGCACTGAATTAGCATTTTTATGCGAGTCATTTCTCCGTTATCCAGAATGACTTACAACGTGTGCGGCAGAATTACCCTCAGTTTGAATGCTCAGACTTACAGAAGAGAGACATGCGGAGGCAGTGGCACTCTGACATCCCGTAACCCTCGTAACAATCATAAATAATAGCAGGAAGGTACAAAGGAAGCTGATGTGAAAGAATGGGGACAATGGATAACATACCCGGCCGACTTTCTTGTAAATTTCATGAAGGAGATAAAAAAAAAAAGAAGGACAGATTGACAAGTAGACAGTTTTCAGTAAGCTGTGTAAAAGTTTAGAGAGCAGAGCCGGCCTTCACAAAGCAGCATGGCTGAATAGGCTTCAGCTTCGGCTCACTGTGTGTTCGACAGCAATGATTGTCACCACAAAGAGGAAGTGTTCAGATTGTCTAACAATGTAGATGACAGTGGAGGCTGTGCATTTAAGGATTCTGAATATTTTTTGGTTCAACACCTCCAATTTTATCCCCCATAGTCAGGGCTGATGGAAGTTATTTTGAACAGGGGGTGCTGTAAAAAATCTTTTGTTCTTTTTTGGACAAAAAAAAACCTATGAGCCTATTTAGAATACATTTATAATATATACATTTAAATATTTTTTTAAAAGATGAAGATTCACCACGTCATTGTTTTACACTCTTCAGTGAGCACAGCCAGGGCCACACACACACACACACACACACAGACATCATCAGTTCTCAGAACTGATCCACAATTACTTAAACTTCACAATAACACTTTAATAGTGCAACAGGTTTGATCAGCTGGCATCAACCTGAGTCACTGCACCTACATTTATGTCATGCACGACTCTATCAGCTCCTAAATCCTTTTACGCACAGCGCAAAGAAATCATCTCAGACAATCTAAGCACATTATTGAATAGTTCTCCACATTCATTACGCAAACATACGCAGAAAATCACACTGTTTTCTCCATCTCCAACCTTTTTTACGCAAGCCACAAGGAAACAATCCAAACCATTTACACGTTATTAAACAGTTCTCCAAATCCATTACGCACAGAACACACGATCAAAGTAACACTCTCAATCCCCACCACCTTACAAAAATACTACAGTGTGACATTAAACTGCATATGTGAAAGTGCGCGGCGGCACCATGATCTTACTTTGAGCTGCAGACAGGATGTCCTGGTTACAGGTGTCCACATGTCCAGGTGCGCTCTGAGGACGTGGAAATAAAGTCTCTAATGAGGGGACGAATGTCCAGAGAGTTCATGATGTCTGTGTTGGCATACATCAATGAATGGTTTGTGAGTCTTTTCTGGGTCATCATGGTGCTGCGTGTCTTCAAAAGACGTAAGGCTGAGAACGTGCGCTCAGGTGAGGCCACAGAGATGTGCAGGCACAGACATAACTCAATCAATGTTTCTGTCTCTGAAAACATGGCTCTTGTTTGTTACTGGGGCTTAGTCCATCACGATGCTACGTCTGGAACTGTGCCACTCGTAGACCGAGCAGGGAACCTTTTCACTTTACTCGGCGTCTGCAACCACGAGCTGGCCTTACGTCGACAACGTAACTTCCGTGAACTTGTGTTGATTGTGCCTAAAAATAATTAAATCAAAATCAAGAAATATATGTAGTAGCCTACGCGTGTCAAAATCGTTTCCCATTCATAAAGGAATGGGAAAATGGAATTTATAAATTGCTCAAAAATATTTTTAATATAGATATATTTTTTTAATTAAAAAACCTCCCCTCACCACTAGGTGGTGCTGCAGCACCCCCACTTCCTGCGGCCATGCCCATAGTTTCTATTGTTAATCCAGATTCATGATCATTTTTATCTTAGCACAAATGATTAGTTTAGATTCAGACCATGCGTAATATACAAGGTGAATGCAGTTTTGTGAAATTTGTGCTATATATACAGCATAAACTAGAGTTTAACTGAATAATGGATTAAATGACGAAACTACCAAATGCTATACTTAAAGGACAAATGTTTAACTGTGGGAACTGCAGTCTAAATTCAAAACACTGGCGAGTGCTGTCTCCCTCCTCCCCCTCCTCTCGAGAGTCGATGCAGGTTCCCAGGTCTTAGACACTGAAGCTTCAGTGTTTAGCCAGCTCTGCATCAGTCTTGAAACCTTTCTACGGTCTAGCCTATCTCCATTTTTCAAAAGCATCTCCAAAAGAACTCCTTGTTTCACCACATTTCTGATCACGTAGCTTAATAGAAAAATGCCATTTTGGGTCGGGAAGAATCAGTTCCATCTGAACCAGTTTGCACCTGTTGGTCTCTTTTTTGTTTCATAAAGTTTATATGAAACGGATGGATGGATGGCTGGCAGGTCATATCTATGTCTTCACAGCTGGTGTGGTCAAAGGAACCAACATGCTGAAATATTCAGTCTGTGAGTATTTAAAATATATGCAGCTTAAATGTTCTTATAGAGAATTGTGACCCAGTGCGTGTTAATTCTTGTTAAATCGACAGCGGCAGCAGAGCCTATAATCGGCTTATTCTGGGTCCCATTCACTGTGGGTCTGTTATACCAGGACAGATCAATGCCCCTCTGTCACGTCTGAAAGATGTCGACTTAGCTCTCCCTTTGTTAGTTTTAAACTTTGTCATTCTTGAAACAGCTTCTTTTTTTTTATAGAGCGGGTCACTGAGCCTTGTATTTTCTGTCCTCTAGGCGAGTATGTGTTATCTTGTACTTTTATGTCTGGTGAGAGCGATTCATCAAGAGTCTGTACTTTTAAAGGGAAGCTGTTATGTTGTCTGAAGGTCAAGTGGAGACATCAGCCAACTCTCAAGTTTAGAGTAAATTCAAAGTGTTATAGTTCTTTAATAATTACATCTGAGATTCTATATAATCACTTTTAAGTCTGCCATACTGTTGTGAGAGTCGCACGCCTTGATGCTTTGCACAGATTGTTTTTACTTGTCATTTCTGACAAAGGAATACTGTCGAGAGTCGAGGCTTGATAAACACGACTTCTTTGCTTCACACATCACACGACCTCTGCTACGATTTTACGAGTCTAAGGCGTGTGAAGGTTTTTATGTTGCCTCTAACCAAAGGCAATTTCCTGTCAGAATGTGGTAGACAAAGACATTTTTTGAATCTTTGAATCTTGACTCTTAAAGGCTTCTTATTATTGACTTACTTTTTCCTCAAACATCCACAAATGTGATTTCTTTGAAGGGAGACCAAACATCAGTACAAAGCCGTCTTTCAATCATTTAAAACTTCTTTAATTCATTTATACGGCTGATTGTTCATGACAATGTTAATTATAGCTGCATACTACTCATGCACTGGATGCATCTCGTGCATACACTGTGTGTTGATTATGCGTGCACAATTGAAAACACAAAGTTGTGTCTGCCAGCTGTTGTTGATATTTTAACAATGAGAAACTTTCATCTGTCCAGCCAATTGAATAAGTCTTCCTTGTGACACAAACAGAGAGTGCAGCTGTTTGTTTGTTTGATCTTAAAGTAAAACTTAAGTTTCAATGCATTGTGAGTCAGAGAAGATAAAACATCCACCTTATGACGTGTTCGGATTTAAAGCTCCTGTGAGAAGCCTTTGGCTGGTTATGAAACAGACTGAAGATAAGTGTGTCTAAATGATACACACAAGCGAATAAGACCATCAGAGGAAACTGATTATCTATATTTTGTTAAAAAAAAAATAAAAAAAATAAACATTATTGTGAAATAAGGACATTTAAAATCAGTACAAAAAGGCACATTTTATTAAACAGTCCGGTTCAGTTCACAAAAAGTCCAAATAGCTCAGTCAAACATATCCAAGAGGAAAAACACAAAAGGCAGGTCAAAGGTGAGTCATACACTAGATGATAATACAGAGTGAAGATTAGGACGAGGCTACAATGAGGGCGGGGCTGCCACACAAGGCAGTCAACATGAGAAGCAGGATCTGGAAAACAGAGACAAGGGTAAGTCACAAAATAAAACAAGAATTGACAGTAATTAAAAATAACAACAAAAGAAACGAGAGGCAGCATTTACTGTCTGGACGGAGTGACAAAATGAGAACGGTGCCACTGACAGACATGACAAGATAGCAAACACTCAAAGTGCCTTTGTTTACATTTCCACTGTCACAGTCTGTGATGTGTTTGACAGTTTAAAGATAACAAGCTAACTTTTTTAAATAGTAGTTATGCATGAACAAGACAGGATAAGCAGAAAGTGTAAGATGCACTACTATGTCCACAGGAGATGTCAAGATTGACACTAAATGAAAGTGCCACACTCTAGCTTGAACTTCTAAGGGTAACAGTTTTATACTAATTGGCCTTTTGCATAGGAAAAAAGTTTCACCAGCTCTATATGTGGCTGTAGGTTTTTATCTAAAAAATGTTTCAACGTACCTCACTAATTACATCCAATGAACAACATTTTTCCCAGTTCTTTTTATCTACTTTAAATCAAAAGAATTTGCACACATTAAAGCAGCGCCGAGTTCGTTTCAGGCCAGACTTTATAAAGCAGAGCCCCCGCACACATCAGTCAATCTTTCCTTTATAGTCTTTGGTTACAGATATGCTGTGATGAGGAGCTAAAAGCTAATATTAGGAGCTCCATTATCTATACTGGTTTTTCCCGTTCGGGGTCGCAGGTTGCTGTTGCCGTTCCCAGCTGTCATTGGACGAGGGGGTGGGTCACACCGTGGACTGTTCGCCAGTCAATCACAGGGCTGACATGTAGAGACAGACAACCAGCCACACTCACATTCACCTGTACGGGCAATTTAGAGTCACCAATTGACCTAATGAGGACTAAGAAAGGATGCAGAAGGAACAGCGAGAGCATGCAGACTACTCACAGAAGGGCCCTGCCCGCCTGGGACTAGAACCAGGAACCTCCCTCTGCACCACCCTGCAGCCCAGACACCAGCCAAGAAAGGTTAAAAGATCTCAGACAGGCAAAAATTGGCTCACAGAATTTGATCTTAAAATCCACAACTAACATAAAGCCATCGACCATGCACTTTACTTAATTTAACTTCAAAATCAAACATTAATGTTTCCATTTGTTGTGTTGCACCAGATTTAGCTTCGAGCTAGTTTACATCTGCAGATTAGATAGATCTTTCTAGTATACATGGATGCAACCACATGCACCACATTGATATGATTGCATCATGCAGTTGCTGCAGATATGTCGGCTGCTCATCTATGAGACCAATCTCCCGTTCCACCACATCCCAAAGGTGCTCTATTGGACTGAGATCCGGTGACAGCGGAGGCCATTGTCATGTTCAAGAAACCACTATGAAATCATATGAACTTTGGGACATGGCGCGTCATCCTGCTGGAAGTGGCCATCAGAAGATGGATACACTGTGTTCATCAAGAGGTGGACATGGTCAGCAACAATAATATGGTAGGCTGCGGCTTTTAGATTATGCTCAATGACACAAAGGCACAAAGTGTGCCAAGAAAACAGCCCCCACACCTTTACACCACCAGCCAGAATCCTTGATGAAAAGGATCATCCAAACACCGACGGAGCAAACCGTGAGCCTTAATCAATATCAATTAGAGAAGACCAGCAGGTGAATCTGGGTCCGTGAGGAAGATAACATTCATAAAAGTGATTAGTAGTAATATCTAATATTTAGTGACGTTGTCTGTAAAGTCTGCAGTATGTCTACGGTATGGATTTATGATGCACTCTGATACTCTTTGTGAGCTGATTCGGAAAAAACGGACATCTGTGCATCTCTAAATTCTTCATCCATTATTTAGACACCTGCTCTGTCATCAGATTTGCATCTGACATTCTTTTCTCTCTCCTCACACTGGGAGGAAATGATGATGTATGTTACTGGCATGCTCTCACATCGATCGCCTGCTCTAATTCTGTTGCTCTGTAGGACATCTTATCTGTGGCAAAGACGTCCTGAGCCACAATGGGATCAATAACCATCTATCACTCTGTAAAGTTATACATCCTGAGCAAACACACCCAGAGCTTATATCGACGCTGCTACAGAAAATGAAGAGAAAAGGCTTTTCAACAACAGGGGCTGAAGATGTTTACCATTTTGAAGTAAGAGTGGCTTTCTGAAAATGTCTGAGTACAACAAAAAAAAGGAGGCTATGGTCCTCCAAGTGGGCGGCCTGGGTTCAAATCCGAACTGTGATTCCTTTCCTGCATATTATTCCCCACTCTCTCTCTCTCCCAGATTTCTGACTCTATCTGCTGTCCTGTCTCTAAAAAAAGGTAACAAACAAAAAAGACCAAAAATAAACGCTAAATGCTGCACATAAGCTGGTCTGTACCTGGGACTTGTCCAAAGCGACTCTCCCTTTCCATCCAGCCTCCTGTCACACAACTGGACAGGTAAAATTAGGTAAAACCACAGCTGCTGCACTGTGGTGTAAATATGCAGTGGGAGAGATATGGTCATTCAAATGTGTAAATGATGTATTTTTTAAAACTAGTGTTGGGGGTCTCAAAATCTAGAGCCCCAACCTTTTTAAAAGTTTCGGTCTGGTCTCAGAATCGAAAGCACTTTTACTCTAGTTTGTCTCGGCCTTGAACTGGACAGACTCCGGATTTCAGATGAAGACAACCACTGACAGGCAATTTTTCTTCATCATTACTGTGATTAGAAGGAAAATGCAGCTTTCAAATAGAACGAGTAAGTTCATTTCATTTCGAGTTCAATTTTTCTCGCACAGTTACAACCGCAACCTTCCTGTTGTTACGGTATGAGAGTGACATGCCTACTACAAGATGATGATTTCTTATTGATATTTATGGTCTTGGTCTTGTCTCGCCCTGCCTTGCTCTCAGAGCCCTCTGGTCTCGGGTACGTCTTGCTCTTGGTTGGTGTGGTTTTGACTACAACACAAGCAGCCAATGAATTAAAGATGACTTTCCTCTTAACTCTGTTTTTTCAAATCTTTCCTTCTAATGTGGATATCCATGAGAGGGGGAATCTTTGACTATGACCATAAAGAAGCTCCTTAACTGTGATTCATACGTGTCAAATATTCCACAATAATCATTAAAGGGGAAGAAAATAACAAATGAATGAATCTTGCTGGAATTACCCTTTAATGTCTTTCTGCCTGTTGTGCTCCTACTGAAACATTAAGACCAAAACAAGCTCCTCTTTATTGTCACACCTGCATATTAGTCAGACTTGTGATGCCCAGGTAAAGATATTCTATTGTATTATGGGAGAAGAACTCATTGAACAGGTGATGGTTATTGACCTTGCAGACGGTGGCCCTGCCAAAGTCACATAGTTACATTGGAAGCGATACATTGTTTACCACACAAGTCACCGTGCATCATTAGGCAGGAACACAACGCGACGTAATTACTGCAATTCCAGCGCTGACACAAACATTAGGACTTCATTTATCATAATAAAGTCACGAATGGTCACAGTTGTTGGATCGTCCTGCCTCGCTGAACAGATGTTGTCAGAAGAATTAAACGCCTCGAGGAAACTGGAACGCATGCAGGAGTTAAAAAAAATAAATAAAAAATCCTGCACTGAAACAGTCAAATTTTTAGATATGAATTAAACCATTAAACAGTCGAATGATCTTTTGTTGCTGTTGCACTAAAATGTAACTCTGTTCAGTTTTGTTTCGTTCAATGCTACTTTAGAAGGAACTGAGGAAGAATAAATGCTCATTTGTGAGCCAAGCATTGCAGTACACAAGCTTTGACCAAATCTTTGTAGTCCTTAAACTTTGCGTGGACATACAAATGAATCAATGGAAAATCAATACATTTGCTCCAAGACAGCTAACACGTGATTATATCAAACGTAATGATCAGTTCTTGCTTTAAAGCTGCTCCAGGAGTTTCAACATCAGTTATAATTGTACTACAGCTGCACGGTGGATCAGTGCTGTTGCCTCAGAGCGAGAAGGTTTCTGGTTTGCATCCCCGTGGGAAATGGCCTCTCTGTGTGGAGTCTGCATGTTCTCCCTTTGCACCCATGGGTCCTCCTGCAAACACATGCTTCTTAGGTTAATTGGTGACTCTACATTTCCTGAAGGAGTGAATTTGATCAGGTTGTCTGTCTCTTCATGTCAGTCGCTTGGCGAACATTCCAGGGTGTGACCCGCCTCTCGTCCAATCACAGCTGGAATCTGCTTCAGCCCTCCGCTACCCCAAACGGGTTTAACTGATGGACTGTTGTACCATACGTATCGTTAAAGAAAAAAATTCTCACGCAATGCGGTCAGTGAAAAGGCCAAACATCTCCGGAGCAGTCCTCGTGAAATCATCTCCATATTTACACGAGTGCAGATGTAAAAACAGCTTTAGTGAACAACAACTTTTCATGTTTTATGTAACTGTGTCTGCACCCTTACGTGATGTACATTTACCTCAGTGCATTAGTCCCCTCTATGACTTTCCTTTCTATGCATTAGCTTTCATAATAAAAAAAGAATATATATTTAACAGTTCAATGCATGACCTTGACATCGATGTGAGCTTTCTCCTTTGTGGCCTTTTTTTCCCATTAATACTAATATTATTGTTGAAGGGCAGATTTAATGAGAGATGAAGCACCATGCAGTTTCCATTAAAAAACCATCAGTGCTATTGAAATGTAGGCATTTATGACCTTCATCTGACATAAGACACACTGAAAATGACATCAGATTATAATGCAGAGGAGGATAAAGTGACATGATTGATCTCTGGCAGTTTATTCAGGGTGTAAGTGTGCATTAGAATCGAGTACATCAATCTTTTTTTCCCTATAGAAAACATTTAGCATAAAAGCTCTTTTTCTTCTCCAAGTGGAGAGTCTAAAGATGGCTGCTTTGGTGTTCTGTGCAGATTTTAAAGGCATTTTGATGTGAATTTGTACAAAATCATAAATGAATGTATTAATAATATCTTTAGTTATAGCATGGTCAGTTTCTGCATCCTGTGTTGAATGGGTGCAAATAAAACACTATCTTTTTTTGTCTCACAATGATTAATACATCTTTTAAATGACAACAGTGACTCACATTGTATTTATTACATCCATGACCTGATGGTCATGACAGGAGCACAGAGGATCGCATGCAGGATCTATAACACCGACTGTATTTTACAATGCTGTTGCCGGTCACCGTAGCTGCTGCACCCCCTTTCACCTCTAAGGGCGCACTCGTGCCCAAGCACACTTCACCACTAAAGTCCTGTTCCCTTGACTAGTGAGTGCTCTGATCTGTGCTGAAGCACATACACTTCTTTTGCCCTGGCACGCTTCAGCATGGTACCGTTCATGCACCAGCACGAGCATATGAACACAACGCTGACCGCCTTCATGATGGAGAAATCCACAATGCTGTGGTTGTATCTGACTACAATGACTCAAAATAAGTAGCTGTCATGTTTTCTGTGTTCTCTGATGTGCCGACACGTCCCTTTTTTTAAAAAATGTTTTTGTCAGCATGTCTTGTAAACTCAGCAAGCTTCATAATTACGTGAAGCCACACATGCGTGAGATTAGGGACCTGATGTAAAGAGGTAACCGCACTCAGGCCCGGTTAGTCCTGGAGCAGTGCACGACCGGGGGAGGGGGGCTGTCAAGCTTGAGCACAGTACAGGACGACTTCGCTATGTGAGGGCACCCTGAGCAATTTTTCTCTCGAAGCCGGCCTGAGTTTGAGGCAGGATGTCGAATTTAGGAGCAAAACACATCAAAAGTTTAAAGAGACACAAATGAGTATTTTTATGCGATGTAGGGTGAGACTTTAGTTGTAAAGGGAAAGAATTAATAGCCACCAGCGAGTGACAAAGACAATCCGAGAAAAAAAATCTGACATCTGAAAAGTAAGAGTGATGAGAAGTGATGTGTGTTTTCATCTGCACAGGCAGAGTCCGTGGTTAGGAGGAGATATCGGAGGGTTACAGACACTAACAACAGTTTCTCTGAAGGGTAAAAGCTTTTTTTTTTATAAACAAGATAAACTATTCATCCATACTTGGACGAACACAAACTCTTACACCAAAGATGCAACTTTATTTTATGTTTCTTATTCCAGCACAAGATAAAGTTGTTTTTTTAAAGAAAAAAACAATTCATTCTCTACAAACACACAGGAGCTTGTATCTTAGGCTTTTACCTCCAACTCTTCTATCATTTCTGGTTTGAAATTTAAATGTGGTTTGTCTTTTAAAGCTTCTGTCCTTTTTCTCAACAAGCTGCAGAGTTTGAACACGTGGAACCTGTTTCACCAAAGTAGACATAAAGCACAGCTTGATGATGAATGGTTTAATCAAATGGATTGAATTTTCCTCTAAAGCCTCGGGATATGTGGCTCGACATAACAAGAAATGTTTCACTCGACCCTCTGAGCTGTGACTCAGGAAGTGACCGGACCCTGATTAACATCGAACCTGGCTCCACAGAGGAGGAGGAGCAGGAAGTAGAACTCCTGACATGTTTACATTTTACATATCTACCGGTCACAGGTTGGTGAGTTTAAAGTGATTTATTTTTCTTTTTACATCTATCTACTGCTCGCTGTGTTTTAAAACAGATGTTCCCCACTTTTTCCTTGCCACCCTCCCATTAACTACTAGTCTATGTATATATATATATATACATATATATAAACCTTGAATAACATAGAAGATTGAATGACATTAGAAGGTTATTGTGGATTTAGGTTTCAAAGCACTTTCAGCAATGCAACAGTGCACACAATCAACATCAGCTACCTCCTTATCAACGCCTTATTAAGTCTCAGTACAACATTTCACCAAGCTAGACGCATCAAGGTTTTGAAGGGCAGGAAGGTGCAGTTGTGCAGTTTAATGGTTCCCGGCCTCACACTTTCGAAGACACGACGCTCTGACTCTCACCAGTCAGGAAGGAACGTGCAGTGATTTATGACTCTTCACATTGAGCGGCGTGGAGGTAGAGGGGTTTACATTCCTGCAAGCTGCATGGCATCTGCCTAAAAAACTAATTTATTCATACTGAGGTGCTTTCACTACCTGCGCTTGTGTCATTTTTCTTAATGACTGTTTAGGGGAGGCCAGGTGAGCAAGGCAAACAGGCGCCACTCCACCACAGGAGCCACAGAACAGAGCATAATTAAGACGAGGGGAGAGGAAGGGTCGGGGTGAAAGACCTCAGTCGGTAACTGAATATTCATTGCAATCACACTTAACAGCTCCATGATTAATTGCAGGAAAATTCTGAGTTTAGTGAAAGGTAGCTAAAACGAGTTTCCTCTAGATCAACAAATGACAGTGCTTTGTTCGTGCTGTGGGGAGACAGCTGGAGTTTTAGAAGTCGTCATAAGTGAGCCAAGGTTGGATTCTTGAGAAAAAACTGTTTCACTCCGAAGAGAAAAGTGAAATAAATCATCCTTCTGACTCTGTTTTTATCATCTGAAGGCCCGATTTCTGTAAGCCGCAATCTATAATTGACCTCAGGATGTGTGATCAGAGCAGCTGAACGTAGAGCCAGCCTGTCTGAGGATGCCTGATTGCCCGGGGCTCTGTGTCTCGGCCCAGATGTGCAGCCAACCAACCTGTGGTTCTGACCCACTTTCCGACCTCATCCTTCACACTGAGCGTCTCAGTGACTCTGATTCATTTCCTTTGAATCCCATTTATTCCTCCCCGGCCGTAATGTCATCATTACTGACTTACCTGCTCCGTGGTGCTGGAAGCAGGAAAAGCCACATTTGAATATTTCATTATGGCACCATAATACTTTAAATATGCCACAGGATGTGATTTATACAGGTCATGCTAGGAGCTCAAATATTTCTCTAACCCTGGTCACAGAGACCTGACATGGTTATCATTAACCTCAAGAATGATCGATGCCTATGCTAGGAATCTGAATCACACTTTCTCGAGAGAACAAAAAAAAAAGTCATGTCCTACATATCACACAGCAATAATAACAAGCCCTCTGACACGAATGGCCTGCTCTTTATATTGGCATCTCTTTCACACAAGCAGCAAATTATAAGCACCAGGAGGAATGCATTTCCTCCTCGACTCCAGGAGGGAGAAGCAGCGTTAATTTTCCCTTCCTCTCCAAATTGATTAGTGGATCAGGGGGCTAATTCAGCCCTCGAGGAGCCGCGCACAGACAGAAGCTCCCCGCGAGGCCCCAGAAGAAGTCATCCATAAACCACACATCAGCCCTGTTGTGCTTTAACTCCCCATCACACACTGGCGAGACCACAATCCTGCTCGCACTGCCTGTTGCTAAGGTGCATTCACTCCTCCGTAATCAAAAGTAATTAGATGGTAAAGCCTGCATGAAAATGGGAGCAGGGACTGTGGTCAGAGAAATCCAACTGGTTTCCATCTGGCATTATGGCAACAAAAAAATCAGTGTTTTTTCATCCCGACAGTTTGGCAGATTCTTTAATTCACTCGCCTGCTGTCAAGAAGCATCACTTGTGAGTCCATGATGAAGGATGAGTTTGGAGACAAGCAACAGAGGAAAAAAAACAACGTTGCATTATTTGTTGGAGAAAACGTATTTTGTGTAATTGTACATAAAACAGTCATGCAAAATTCCTTCATGGGAATAAAACTGAAATTCTGTGAGAGATTTTGGTGTTAAATTCACTCCAAATGTGTGATTGACGAACTGAAAGGATAAAATGTGACATTTCACATGCTGGGGGAAGATGTCTTTGTCGAAAGGCATCGGTGAAAGTTGCGATCGAGGAAACAGCAAAGCAAATTCTCGGGCTCAAAACTATGAATTCCTGTTTGAGCAAACCTGGTGAACAAAGAGGATTTGGATTCTTCATTTGATTCCGACGAGGTTTTTTAAAACATTTTTAACTCGTAGACACGAGAGCTTATTCCTCTCAGGTTTGATCCACAAACAGCAGGTAGGGCTGTCAAAGTAACGTGTTCATTTAAATGAATTCATCTCAGACAAAAAAAACTCACCAGTTAATTAAACTCTGATGAACACACGTATGACAAAATGTCATGGGCTTTAGATTTTGATTATTTTAACATCCTCTGGGATCCTTTAATAAGGCCGCCTTTCATTGATCTCTCCTCTCGTGACACACACCTACACACACACACACACACACACACACACACACTGAGGTACTGTACATGCAAACATCAAGCACATCCATACATCTACTCCTGTTGCATGCAATAACTTCCAATGCCATTCAAAACAACTTTCTCTCCCATCGTTTTTTTTTTCTTCTCATCGTTGACAAGAAGCTTCCTCCTCTCGCCGCTCATGTGCTGTGAAAACGGGGAGACTAACTGAAAGGAGGGGTGAAGCAGGCAGCGCCGTGCAGAGAGCAGATACGGGGTTGCGACTGTGCGGAAGCAGCTTCCTTAGATTAAAGAAGTGTGTGAGTTCACTCTAAAAATGTGAAGAAGAGAGAAGAATTAAAATGTGGAAGGAAGATATAAACAGCAGAGTTTAAAAAGACTTGTGCTGCAGTTTTAAACGTTGCATAATGTATAGACAGACATGGGGGAGTAATCAAATGACTCTAAATTTATTGACATCCCTATGCTTGCATGCAATGTGAGATGTAAAATAAAACAGAGTGAAATACATTCTTAAACATTGGTGGTAGCTTTTTAAGTGGCTGAAAATATTCAAGCTAAAATTTGGATGTAACGCTCTGATAAATTCACTTTTCTGATCCTGGTGACGTTTGAGAGGAAAGAACAACAAGTCCCAGCGTGTGGCCCAGTTTCAACGGTGCTCCGACTGTCGCTCTGCATCAACAGATTTCCCATCATGCCATAAAGTGCCTCGCTTATCATTACCAATGAATGGAGGCAAACTGCTCTGTGCCTCATGAAATCACATCTGTCTTGGCTCTTGCCTCCAGTGAAGAGAGCAGAGGTATTAACACACGGAGCTGGTCCAGGCCGCCGTACTTTTCATTATCTTCTGATTTACACACGTCTCTCCGCATTAGCAGCACGCCACTCGTGCAGAACGAGCAGAGTTACCGACTCCCAAAGAGTGCTGGTCTGGAAGGAGCGGGGGGCAGCAGGGAGGGCGTGTTTGTGTGTGGAAGAAGCGTGTGTACGGTTGTTATTAAAGAGCAATGTCACAGCTCCTGGCTATTATGGGGAGATGGCATGACTGTAAAGGTAGATGTTGCAGCAGGCGATTTGAGCTGCTTAATGACCCAGGAGTTGCATGATTAATGGAAGGGTTTACGTGATATTTCTCCAAACTTCGGGGCCAAGCGCGAGTAGAAAGCCTGGGCATGTCATCTTTATAAGACCCCCCCCCCCTCGCTCAAGGTCGGCCGAGCCTGGAAGAGAGCCTGCAGAGACGACAGGGCTATTAGTGGAGTTTTCTATTCCGTCCTGAACCGCTGATACACACCTAACTACGCAGTGAGGTACATGCAC
Source organism: Symphodus melops (assembly GCF_947650265.1). Lineage (NCBI taxonomy): Eukaryota > Metazoa > Chordata > Actinopteri > Labriformes > Labridae > Symphodus > Symphodus melops. The sequence goes on along the minus strand of NC_136696.1, from coordinate 25,667,440 downwards.
GTACACAAACACACTCGCATTCACACACATGGTATAAACACACACATCCCTGCACACACTTTTACACCAGGGACCACCCCAGCATTGCAGGGACCTCTGGGATTCCTGTAACCTGCTTTGTGGAAGCAGAACTCATATCCCTTGTTAGACGCTGAGAGCCAGAGGATGATCGAGTGCAGGTACCAACAGATTGAGCAATATCCTGGCCTTCCTTCTCATTTACCTTACTGCTATAAAATGCCCCATATAACAAAAATGCATCCACAAAAACAGTACTCTTCTCTGTGTTTCGTCTTTCCCTTAAAACTGCGATCACATCTGCTGCTTTAATCTCCATTAAGCCTTCTCTGTCTTGTGTATGTCTTTCTCATTTTCCTGAAAAAAAAAATGTAGCTAGAGTTTTTGCAAAAATTGTTTTTGAGAAATGTAGCTCTAGAGAAAGAGCAGTAAGGAAGACTTTTTTCTGCACGCTGGTTTTATTTTATAGTACCGGTATGTCATTCATGCTGTCACATGCCCTCCTCCACATATGCTCACTCATTATTTTTGCAATCCTGTTCACATCCATCCACTACATTCCCTCCTTCGTGGTTAGCTTATCATACAGACAAAGTAGGAGAAGATAGGCAAACATGCAAAACATAATTTGGAGGTTTAGTTTGAGTTTAAGTAGCTTGTAAAACTTTTCTCCCACTCATTAAAGTGTTAAACTAAGACGACACTTTTGAAGAAGATCATTCAATATAACTGATCCTTGTTACTTTTTGTAAACCATTTGGAGATAAAAGCAAAATAATCAGGGTGATTTGCATTCTGCCCTCCTCCCGAGGAAACGTCTGTATATATTTTGTCAGTTTTCTTGTCTTTCAGGGTCTCTAAGGGAACCGAGTAGTTTAACACCTTTTCTGAAACCACTGAAGCAGTTACAGCAATGGTGCAAAGAGGGTGATTATGAATGCAAATTCCTAATAAATGCCTGGTAGGCTTTTTGAAAGCTTCTCCACAGGAATAAGAAAACATTTTTAAAAAAGAAAAAAAAAAGTCCTAGCCTAACAGGATAACATTTTAACGCAGTAAGGAATTAAATATTCATGAGTTGTTCAAGCAAACAAAATGCAAACTCCTCACAGTAAGACACTGATCTGAAACTACGAACATCATTGCTGTGACACAACAGCGCACCTATCAAATAAAAAGGGAAAAAAGTCTGAAAAGTACATCTATGTTTACATGCAGTTCATATGCAGTTAGGAAAAGGTTATTTATCTGGCATTAATAGCATATAAATATGTTGAAATGGTACTAAATTGAATTTCTGTAATTCGGACTAACAGACCTACTGCATGTTCTTGGAGATTAATAACCCCTTGGATGTGCATTGAATTGACAAATAAAGTTGAACTGAATGTATTTACCTTATTTGGACCCAAACTGGACTTTAGGCGTTCTGCGCATGCTTGACAGTTCCCCAGCTAGGATTATAGACCCAGACGTTAAACTGCATTCATGTGGAGCAATGTCAACCTGAAGAAGGTAACTAGCTGAAAGGCTGCACATCCTCAACTATAATAGCAGAGTCTGCCATTTTTCTGTCAACAAATCAATTCTTCCCCAGTGCATGTACACTGGGAGGAGGACAGTATTCCAATGAAATGGCCCAATCGAGCCTCAAGTGTAGCTGAATTAAACAGATCATCATTTAAACATACTGAGAGTGAAGATAAATTAGTTTGATATTTGCTTATAAAAGGAGGGAGGGTTCCTTTTTTTTTCAAAAGTTAAAATCTGTTTAATAGATAAAACATGTCAATTTGACATCAAGAAGAGAAAAGATTGTGATAGCTTGACAGATCAGAACAGATCAGTTTATTCACATATCCATTCATCTCACTGTTGAAAAATATTTCTTTTATGATAATGAAAAATGTGTTATCATATTGCACGTGCTTTCCAATGTGTTCTTACACTACACATGGTAAGAAACTGAACTGAATATTTGTTTTGTTAAATATATATAATTGGTCTTATTAAAGCTTAAAAGTTATTAAAAAACATTTCCATGAAAGTATGAATAACAATTTGACTAAGTAAAATACTCATTAAATGTGTGTCTATGTGGGCATGTATAAAAAAAAGTTTGACCTTTGGCACAACGGCGGAGATGAAGATAATGATTCTCAGCAGGGAGCCCTGCGTGTTCATCAAGACTTCCTCTCGCTTTGCCGTGGATGGTAATCACAACTCCACTCAAATGGAAATTACCTGGAAAGAGGCAGTGAACTGCGACGAGCATATATAATTGACAAGTTGAACTCTGCAGGGAGCAAAAGTAAACTGTCACTAACAACATGAACTGCTGTCAAAAAATATAAGCTGTGCATCCTCTCCCAGTCCACCAAGGAGGTCTCTTTTATTTCTATAAATCAGGCAAAGCATTCCACAGCAAAGTATTTCACTGAAATTACAATTGTTTTTCAAACAAATTCAAGTGCTGCCGTCCTGCTAGAAGGTGCTGTCGAAAATATTGAGAATAAAAACATTTTCTGAAACTAAAACCTCGCCCCAGATGAGCGAGGTTTGGACTTTAATCACAGACTGTTTAAAATGCTAACCGTACAGTCCCAGGAGTTCCTGAGCTCCATTGGGTCGTAGATTCCTCTGGTTCATTGCTGTAGACAGCTTTCTGCTGTTGATCCACCTGATTACAACTGCTATAAATATTAAAATCAGTGTATTATCATTATTAGAAATTCTATTATCTAAACTACTAAATTGTTGTTGATGTGGTTGTGGTGATGGTTGAGGTGATGATGGTGCTGGTGCTGGTTGTGGTGATGGTGGTGCTGGTTGTGGTGATGGTGGTGCTGGTTGTGGTGATGGTTGAGGTGATGATGGTGCTGGTGCTGGTTGTGGTGATGGTGGTGCTGGTTGTGGTGATGGTGGTGCTGGTTGTGGTGATGGTGGCGGAAGAGGAGATGGTAGTTGTTTTTGTTGTGGTGATTGGTGGTGGTGGTTGTGGTTATGGAGATGGTGGTGGTTGTGGTTTTGGTGGTGGTGGCTAAGGTGTTGATAGAGCTGGGGTTGGTTGTGGTGATTGTCGTTTTTGTTGTGGTGATTGGTGGTGGTTATGGTGGTTGTGGTTATGGAGATGGTGGTGGTTGAGGTAATGTGTGTTAGAAATGTAGGACACGTCACAAATATATCATACATAGCAACCATGAATTATCATCTCAATGAAACTACTGTATACATTTCCCTGAGTTTCCAACTTTTATGTGGAACAGACAATAAAACAACTGTTATCGCTCGCCTGACGGCCCCGGCCAAGGTGAAACACTCACCGGTTTATGTCAAGAGGTGGATTTCAAGAGGTCTGTTTGTACTCCACCTCCTCACAGTCAGAATACACAAGTCTGCAAGAAGAGAGAAGACTTGGAGGGAAGAAGAACTCAAGAGCCAAGAGGTCAGTTCTCACCGTTATCTCGCTCTTTTAAGATAGATAGATAGATAGATAGATAGATAGATAGATAGATAGATAGATAGATAGATAGATAGATAGATAGATAGATAGATAGATAGATAGATAGATAGATAGATAGATAGATAGATAGATAGATAGATAGATAGATAGATAGATAGATAGATAGATAGATAGATAGATAGATAGATAGATAGATAGATAGAGATACTTTATTGATCCCGAGGGAAATTCAAGTTTTAATGGACCTAATCAGTCGTCTTTTTGAGACAGTGGATTCAAAGTGCTTAAAGGAACTCAAAGCATGAGATTGATAGTTACTCTACATACTCCTGGTACTTTTAGAGCATTTGTTGCAATAATCAACTTCATCAACTTTTACCTGCTGCGCTAAGTCAGCAGCAAATGTGTCTGTTTTCATTCAAACGTGAAACAAACAAAAATTATTTTACTGTATAGGATTGCATTCCACTTATAAAGGCCCCTTTCCACCGAGCAGTCAGGTTTGGTACAGTAAACCTTGATGTTTATGATGTGATGCTTGCATTTACACAGCCAAGCACAGCACATTACTAAATCACAGTCAACTAGGGTGACTGATGATTCAGAGGAAGGTCTGCATTTCTGAGGTTGTCCATGGGGCGATGCTACACACTGACACTATTTGCAAAAATAGTGGCATAAAAAGCCTTGAAATTACTCTCTCTGAATCCATTGCACAGGAAGCAAAGATTATTGAAACCAATCAAAGAACTGCAGTTTGTATAGATCTACCCGTCAGGGTTTTATTGGTACACTTTACAACCCAGCAGCAGGGTACCAAAAAAGTTGGAAGGAACAGTTTCTATAAGTGCCAATGTCCCTCAACAGTGCTAACAAAGAGGGACACTTAATTCCACCCCAGCATGTTTTGCCATGTACTGTTTATTATTTGCAAAAGTTACCATTTTATAAATCTATAGATTCTATAAATGACTGTGAGAATCATGCAGGCTTCTCTTCACTATGGTCTTATTCATGCATGCTGGAGGCATATCCTGTTAATTTTAATGCATGCCAGCAAGCAACCAGCAGCTCAATCTACTCAGGAGAAAATTACAAAGCCCAATCAATACGAATGTGTCCTACAAAGTTAAATACCAGCTCGTCTGATAAACAGCCACTTCTCGCTGTCATACTGCACAGAGGCAATCTGGCTCTACAAATTGCTTTAACGGGACAGGCAGGAGGGAGCGAGGCTTTGTGGGAGGCAAATTAGGAATATTCTTGCCCCCTTTTCTTTTTTTTAAGTGTATATTAAGAGTTTTCCTGTCTGACTCATACTCTCACTCATCAAGTTATGTTGCGGCATTCATTTACATGATTTTGGTGACTCAGTTTCTCTGGTTATTTCTGTGACCCCCACTATGCCTTTGAGTTTTTCAGCCGTGCAACAGGCGGACACTTAACAGTCAGACTGGGAATGTATAAAAGATTGACCAATCAACCTTGATGTCACCCACTTGTATATGGACAACAATTTTAAACCTCAGCTTTCAGGCTGTAACCATCTTGCTATATTGGGGCCAGAAGTGGCCATATTACCTACCTACCTACCTACCTACCTACCTACCTACCTACCTACCTACCTACCTACCTACCTACCTACCTACCTACCTACCTACCTACCTTATAAACCTACATGTATCACTCTTCTCTTTGTAACAATTGTTGGTCATTTGAAAGATTGCAGGTGAAAGCAATAATGCATGCCTAATTTTTCAGGCTTTTTTTCCTTTTGGTTGAAGTTTATAGTGTACTGTTCAATATTAAAATATCAAGTATTTCCATTTTAAGGGTTAACCTTGGTTAAGCAGATGCTTAAAGTTTTCAACAGGTATATGGTAAATTCAGTGACATATTTTTCTATAGCTCTATGTATGATAGATTTGGTTGGTTCTCCAAACACTGCTCGAATAGGGAATTGTATTGTGATCTGTTGATATATAGTGTTTTACAAACGTAAAACCACTGAAATTCGTGAAGTTGATAGAAACCCAAAGCAGGTCATTAACTTCTAATCCATTGATATTATATAAGGAGTAATGTTTACAATGGTCTTATCAAAAGTAACTTTATTTTTATTTTTTATTTTTTTGGAGATCTTATTTTTTTTTTTTTGGAGATCAGTTGAGGTTTGAAAGTACCACCTCAGAATAAGAGGTTATGAGGCCAAGCCCCAGTTGTAAGAAGCAGTTTATCAATGAGTTCTTCATATTTTGCCTGCAGGACACTGCTGACCGTTGAGAGTAGGCTTTTGGCAGATATTTGTAGAATACTTGTATAATGAGTTGTGTATGACTTATCATTTACCTAATGGAATCAGGTCAAACCTGGATGACGTGGGAGCAGGTGTAGCTAGTAGTCACATGAAAGTAGCAGTACAGCCCAACTGTGAGGGTTATTGTTGAATGCAAAGGGTTCAGATGCCCAGAGGCAATTACCCTCCACTCTGATAAATTCCCCACATACAAGAGCTGTACCGCCTTCAAAGCTTTAATTAGAGTCACACCCTGTGGTGCAATTAATTTAGCATCCAAATTATGCTCTGCCTCTGAGCAGACACAGAGTTGACGAGGCCAACAGGAATCTTTGAGCCACTGGAGAAGGTGTTGGGATTATAGCAGGTTGAGGGCTTCCCATCTTCCGGATATTGAAGGATGTTGGTGCCAAAGCGAAAATAACTCTTGAAGCACAAAGGCTGGACCAGCAGAAAGAAAACTGAAACAACTGAGGCAACAGTTCGGCCCAACCTGCCTTTCTTTGTTTTCTGTTGCAGCAATTAGCTGACCCATGTCTGGTTACAAATATCAAATTGATGCCAGTAGTTAAAGGCATGGATGGTTATTTTCTCCAGATACACTTTTCAAGACTTTGATTGAAATTCTCTTTAGATCCTGACAGACATTAATTAATAATAATAATGTGTTTTGAAAAAGGAACAAAGACAGTTGATGAACCAATCATGCCTCCCTTTCTCTCTGCTTGTTCCTTACCCTATGCATGCAAAAGCCCACACTCACAGCATGAGCTGAGGTCCGCTTCTGGATCAATGGCGCTAGTTCATGAAAGCGAGGGGTGTGGCTTTTGAGGGAGCACAGAGGGGAGGGGAGGGGGTGGGTGAAGACGGAGCACTGAGGGACTGCTACTTCCAAAATCATGCTAGTTTTTAAAAATTATCAACTCTGCCTTTAAGTGACTTTATCTGCCTCCTGCAGAGAGTAGGCCAGCTGCTAGGCACGATAGAATACATTACAGTTAACTTGATTTTGGTAGAGTGTTAACACAGCTCACAATAAGTTGCTCCAGGCGCCTGCACATATTTTAATCTACAGTAAGGAGCTTCTCTCTTGTTCCTCATCCATGTGCGAGTGACAGAAAGGAGAGTATAAAACAGGCGCCACATCGTGCAGCTTTGTGTGGTATTGCTCTTCGGCTGTAAGGACACCCCGGTAGGAAACTATCAAAATAAAGCTGTTTGGTTTTGTTGCTGACGCTCACTATTGTCCCGTGCTGGTGTGGACATACTTTAACACCCTCAACACTGCTAATTATGAACATGCTGTAATTTATACATTGTTAATTAACTAACCAGTACACTTTCAGACCTGTCCTGGTTTTCCCTATCTGTCAAACAGTCCAGTTCAATTTGGCAAGAACAAAAGCAGGCATGGGAACAGATGAAATGTTTGATACAAAATTTTTCCCAATCACAGTTTGACAGAGCTTTTACTTGGTATAGAAAGTTTATACGTACTATGGCATTGTGTTCATGGACCACCAGTGGTTTGTTTCCACACATTAGCCTCAATACTAGCAGTCTGAATAATCCTTTTTGCTCTCCTTCATCATCACAGTGTATCGGCTGCTATGCATGTACACTTTGATAAACCTGAACTATGCACCATAAAGTGATGGTTTAACATTCCTAATAAAACGGTAGATGTGAATTTGCTGCTCTTCTCTCTCATTGGAAACAAAACCCTCAATAGCAGCCTTGGATCAACATTACTCTGAAGAAAAAGCACTCAGACGAGCTCATCTGTATGCTTTTGTCTGTACAATGTAGGGTTAGATGGGCTTAGTGCATTACTGTTTTATGTAACGCTGAGATGTGCTTTGTGTTAATGTGAGTGAAAGATTGGTTGATTTTTATTCAAGATGCATTGATTCTTCTCGTCCGCCTCTTTTTTTTCTTTAATAATTGGCGTTGAAATAAAACATTAAGCCACATCAAAAGCTCAAGTATAAAAGTGTATCTGTTGTTTGCCTTCTGTTTTTTTTTTTCGTGAGTGCACCTCTCGGCATGCTTCTCTACACCCACACCCACCTCCTCACAAACAGCTCTCAAACTTCTCTGTGTCGATAAACCTGGACTCTGCTCTCAGATGAAGGACAAATGAAGAGGCTGAGCAGAACTAAACTTGGTTGGGGAGTTTGTTTAGTTTTTTTTGCAAAATGTGTCAGTATTGAATGAGCAGTGGTTCCAAAGTGAAGGAGAAAATCAAACACATTTAGCTAAGAAATACATGTTCTCGTTAGTGTTTAAATTTCTTTTTTTTTTGGTTTTGAATCCTAAGGGGGGCCAGAAGGAGCTGAGGGGTGGTTTATGTTCACATCTATAAAAGCATCAATAAGTGTCCTGGCAGTAAAGCCCTCCTGGCTGGGTGTGTGATTTCTCTATTGATTAGTTTCTCCGAGGATAACATCGTCACTTGTGGCCCTGTCTCTTTAAAAAATACTCAAATTTGGATGATCACAGCTCCTGATGTGATCATTTATCTTTCCTGTGAGGGAGATGTATGCCGAGAAACACAGGCAGAAATACATCTCAACATGTCAATGGAGTTAAATGTTTAATTTGTAAAGGAGGTAAAAAAAGCTCCACAAATCTGTGGCCTTTGAAGCTGGTGAGTGTTCCAGACCGTGGTGGGCGAGTGTCTTAACCGAGGTGAAATGCACTGCTGAGTATCGATCGGAGACCATGTGATTCAACTTCTCTCCCCTTGGACTGTGCTCCCTCATCGTTTGTATCCGCTCGCATCGATTGGCTGGTGCAGGCAGGCTGGATCTGCACAACAACGTGGTCAACCAGCAGTCTGCTGCAGAGAAACCTCCCCACTTAGCCTTTTAACCCTCATTGTTATGCCTTCCAGTTTTGTTGTCAGCTGTTTTAAGCTTTGATGCAGGTTGCAGGCATGGGCGGCAATTTATCAAATGCAGTTTTTCAAGCGTTGCTGTAATCAATAAGAATACCTTGAGACTTGAACATAGCTCTGAGAGGAAAATATGGGCAATGAATATTGTGTAATAACTTTGCTAATTTATATTGGTTTGTGAAAGCTACAAGGGTTCAACATGAAGATGTCTAATATAAAACTGCTGTGAGAATCAATAAGCTATTGTTTCTGGGTCTCATGTATCATGAGATCTAATGAACATTTGTTTTGGTTGTATTGATTGTAATAAAGCTAAAACTCTCTATTGATCACAGAGGCTAATATAAATGTCTGAGAGCCATGCTCACCATAAAAATCTTATATATCGGCTGAATCAACAAACAGCTCCATTGTGATGCACACATGCAGTGCAGAAGGGTTTTATATAACTCAAGTAGAAAACATATCTTTAAAAAAAAAAAGTTCACAGCTGAATTTTTAGAAATAGGAGTGGAAGTGCTGCAGGGTGTTTGTATTGTAGTAATCACATACAGGGGCTCTTTGGCTAATATAGGTTTTCTATCATTTCATGTGAAGGGGTAGCAGGATGAAGTCAAGCTAAAACCACAAACTGCAACTGTCTTTTCAAACCAATCCAAGGCACACTGGAGGATTTGTGTAGAATTAAAATGCCTTTATTTTAAGTGGCAAACTCTGACAAATGAATAAATATAATGTATTAATTACAACACATGTTTATGATGGAAATTTGTCCCAGCAGAAGGTCTTTGGACTCAATGGTTGTTTTGTGATATAAAGGAAAACAGATTTCTTCCCTGCTTTCTTCTTTTGTTCCCTTCACATAAACACACGTTTGTTCGATGTACAGCTTGTAGGAGTGTAATTATCGTCGTCCATTAGCATTCCATCTGATGCACATCCAACTGCTGATCCTCATTTCATTTGCTCCCCGGCTTTATCCGGAGCGGCAGTGATAATGCAAACATTTTCACTTTGTTAATTGAAATCCTGATTAATTGCCAGACTGCCTTACTCAGTGTGATTCCTTTGTTTGAAAAAGTTCATAATCATGCAATAGGAATCATGCAAACAGCAGCAGGAGGCAGATTCTGAAGCTTGTGTTTGCCTTTTCTCGTTTCTCCTCAGTGAAATATGGATCAGTGTCTGTTTTAGGACATGTGCTGTGAACCAACAGTAAACAAATAACAATAGATCTGTGGTGCACACATGCCCAGAGGGAGAGGGACGTTTGTCTGACTTATATTAGGTCTGTAGGGTTTTTTTCCTAACAACAAAGTTAGCAGCTGCAGGACACTTTTTCATGTGTCATTATGTCCTTTGGCTAGTGAAACTCATTGTAAATCCTTTTTCCTCCCAGTTTGCAGAACCTTCTGGATGTTCCGGTCCGGAGAAACTGTCTACTTCATTTACTCCTTCCATTTGTTAAGGCTTTGGTGAAAGTCACCCACCATCTGCATGGTGAACAACCTTCTGGAAACTTCTCTCAGGACTGTGTTTGCTGCCTTAGTTGTTTAATGAGGAGTTTTATATTGGGGATCTCAGCCGTCTGTGTGACCTCTGCTGGGTTAAACCTTGGTAGCTAAAGTTAAGGGTGTTCTTGTTGCAATTGACAGTCACACTGTAGATTTAGGTTGGCATGGCCTTCCATTTAATAGTTTGTGCAATAAAAAGTCGACAGTCCATCTCTCAGTGAGACATCAGCTGCCAGCAGCGGAGAGTTCATCTGCTCCCTGGAGACTCAATTTCTGCACCACCTTGTTTTCATACACGCTCAGAGACAAAAGTTTCACTCAGAAGACACACTTACATCGTTTTTACCAAACACTAAACCGCTCACAAAGTGCCCTGCAACTGCTGCGAGTAATTATAAAAGGAAAATCCAGACTTGAGAAAACATCGAGAGTAGCATTTGTTATTGACAGACATTAGAGAAGGATTGTAAGTAATGTGTCTCCTTTTAATGATAACCATATTGACTTAAAGATGCCCTGAGGACTAGTCTATCCAGCAATTGTAACATTGCCAACACTGAATCCTATCTATGTTAAATTTATTGAATTAGGAAAGTGAACATCATTCAATTTAACAGCAATTCACACGTCTAAGTAAATATGCTGGTATTAGCACACAAGCTCATTTGCATGTGTAGTCATAATTCATTTCCAGATTATACTTGTGGAATACATTTATCAAAGGTGACACACCTATTCAGAATTTGCTATAAAGGCTTTTCCTTACATCCTGGAAAATGAATGTCATTGTTAAATTCATCAACATGTTATAGCCATCATGTGTATTCGTGTCCTACTTTGTAAACAGGTTTTTAAAAAATGTTTGCCAGATGTTCCTGCTTAACTCTTGTGATTTATGTTTTGTCTGTTTTTCCTGTGCAGGTTGTGACTTCCTGACCTTTCCCTGAAACGACGCTGACATTAGGCTCATAGTTGACACAGACAGAGCCGTCGTCTGCCTTCAGAGTTGCCAACCTTTGTCACCTCTCCTGCCGTCTTTCCTCCAAACACATCACTCCTTATTTGTTGTGCTCGAGCTCAGCAGGAGCTCAGGTTCGTGTTCTCGTCTTTGAGGCTGAATGTACCTCCCATGCGATGCGATGCGATGCACACTTTGCTGCAGGGCTGCCATGTCGCACTGACAACACAGTGTGTTGATGGAAAAGAAAATACCATGAAAATCAGGTGTTGACAATAGGAGTCAGGGGTAATCGCTGTTCTTTTGAAGGCAAACAAACCCGAGATCCCCGAGCTGAAATATAGAGGTTAAAATGTCACATGTGCTACGTTTCTGCACATTGTTATGTATAAAGTGTATATTCTTATGGCAAGTTGGATACAGTAGGTCCAGTGACTGTTGTGATCCGGAGAGACATGTTGTGTTTTGCAGTCTGATGTGTGCACCAGCCTAGGGTTAACGACAGATCAACACCCCCCCCCCCCCCCCCCCCGCGCCCCCAAACTTACTCACATGATAAATCAGGACAGAACAAGAAGCACAATAGTGCACCATGTCTCATTAACTAAGGAATGCCCCATCATAATAAGCTATTAAAACAAACAGCAGCCAGCACTGACTGGCTTCCAAATGAGCTTGTGTGGTTCGCAGCACATGGCAGGAAAATTTGAATTTAATGATTCCAACACATCAACAGTCATGATGCTTCTTTAGACAGCAGACGAGTGAATGTACTCGCCAGGTGCAATTTGATTACAGTTTTGTTGCCAGTCGTGTTGATGGTATGGAAACAGCATGATAACACTCAGGGCGATGATAAAGCTGACAGGATGCTGATGTTGTGGAAAAAAATGGTGAAGCTGCAGTTTTAATACTGCTGTTTTTTTCCATCATGGTTGAATTAAGAGTGAAAGTTATCATCCATGTGTTCAGTGGGGCTTTTAGGTTGTTTGTCCTTAGCAACGCGGCTTCTGATGCTAAAAAATATAATCATTCATTTGTTCACCTGTGCATGAATTATGCATATATTATAATGCCATTTGCCCGCTGCATCATTACCAAAATCTTATTCATTACAGTGCACACAGTAGAATATATGAGCCGAAAGACTAACTGATGATTCTTTTTTAAAGATTTTTTTTATTATTATTATTTCGTTTATTAGACAAGACAGCTGAAGAGAGACAGGAAATAATGTTGGGGGGAGAGAGTGGGGGACGGCATGCAGCAAAGGGCCAAGACCCGACGTGAACCCACAGCCGCTACGACAACGACTGCTGCCTCTACACATGTGGCGCACGACATAACCACGAGGCCTCCGGCGCCCCGTAGCTGACGTTAATCTGACAGAGTCAGGACATCAGAATAAGCTTTAGACTCTGAAATGTAATCCAATTCAAAATTCATACGGCAATACATGTTTTTAAATTGTTACCAAAACAATCCACCTGAAGAATAGGTAAACATTGAAAGCATTAATGGAGAGATGTCAGAGTGTGGCAGCTGTCCTCACTGGAGGCGCCCCGTGAACTGGTGGGGGTTCAGTACCTCGGGACTTGAGCCGGCGACCCTTCTGTTCCCAACCGAAGTCCCTACGGACTGAGCTACTGCCGTCCCGCTTGGTATCAGAAAAAAATGCATGAGTATCCATTTTGCCAAAATTAAATCCTCATCAATAAATGTATTTTTATTAAATCTTAGACTTTATTTATTTAAAAGATGATCACTGACTGACTCTCCCTTTACCTCTGCTTTGGTCTCCACCATCTTCTGACAAACAAACAGCTAGCTCCTTTGTCAGTGGCCCTATTATAAAGCAAGGCTAAATCATTGTTTCCACCATTATAATTATAATTAGGCTGGAGCTGCACAACTTGCCACACTAATTTACAGCTAATTAAACTTCCAAAGCCCTCACACATGCAGTGAGATTTCCCCTCAACAGATGAATTCATCTTGTACTTTATATTGACTCATGAAATGATTGCTTGATTGTAGGAGAGAAGTAAAAATGTTGCACTTTTTTTTTTTTTTGTGCTGCAGTCTGCAGTCAGGCACTCATATTTGAGTTGTTGCAGTTCTCTCATTATTTTCTGTCACTCAGAAACAAACTGAATTTGTTTGGCACAAACCTAACAAGCACATGGTAGCCTCCGCGGTAATGATCAACAGAATTCAACACTTCATTCCTCGAAACCCCTCTGGAATCCATTACGCTGGCTCCCGTCATTGTGTCAGGTTTGTGGGTGCAGGATTGAAAGGCTTCTCCCCAACGACTGGAAAGACAGAAAATGCTGCGCGTGTGTTGCTCTGTCTGCAGGAGAAACATTTTGACAGCTGTTTTGCAGAAACTTGTTGACAGGAGGATTTTATTGAGGGGGTGTTTACAGACGTCGACCACAAATAACTCGACACGTTGCGCACGCTTCTGCAACGTTTTCTGCAACGTTCTGCGACGTTCGAGTCAACAATTGCAAAACTAAATCAACACTTGCTTATCAGACATCGGATAATCACGCCTAATCGTCAACAAGAATTAACGACACTGACTCCCCCTGCAGTAATCCGTGTGTCATTGTACCACTTACAGCTAATCTCCCATCGCACCTTTTCATGCTGAATAGAGACGTTTTAATCTCCTCTGGTTGTTGTCGGAGATTAATTGCACATTAGTCTCATTTTATTTGAATTACAGCTCATTTTTCTAAGCCTCCACAGCAGACAGGTTTTTGTTTGAGGGGTAAACTGGCTACCGCCTGAAAATATGGACGGGGTAACCGCCGGAACCAAATAATACTCTCTGCATGAACAAACAAGGCAACAGACTAAACAAAAAATGTGATCAACAAAGAAGAGAAGGGCATATTTGTTCAGACGTTGGAATAATCTGGGCGCCTGGTTCTGTGTGATATGCGCTGATCCACGAGACTAGCTACACTTGTTTGTGTTTGTCGTCTCATTTGCATGGAAATGTGTGTGTTTTCCCCCCTAAAGAACATCTGAGGACATCATTAAATGTTGAAAGGCAAAGACATAAATTAAACATCACTGTTTCGTGTTGCCTCAGTTTGTAAACTTTCCGAGAGATTTCCTATCGTGGCTCCACATCTTAATTAAAGCCATGTAGCAGCCACTCGGGTACGGCTTCTCTTCAGGAGGAACGACCACAGAGACGAAGGAAGTACAAGTCAGAAACGTTTGCCAACGCTTGATTTGCATTTCTCAAATCAAGTGTCGGTTTGCACTGAAGGTGGAAAATGCATCTGAACAGAGTACGATCACCAGGAAGCAAGAATTATTTATTGCTGATGTGGAGAATTAAAAAAAAAATCCAAACCCATCCTTGAACTGTCCTTCACTGTTATAAATCATATTTCTGCATTCGTCGACAGGTGAGAATGTGCCGTATACATTTCCCTTTTTCTTTACTTTCTCGACTGTGACTCAGAGTTTGCTGCATTTCTCATAATGACTTTGAACAACACACCCCGGGGAGAGTTGTAATAAATACAGGAAATTACTGGTCCTGTTTCAGAGCCTCAAAATATCACTGACATTTATTCAAATGCAAATAAGTGGAAAACTCAGCCTTAGAACAAATATATTATATACGGTATATTTCTAGATTATTGTCTGTAAATGAAAACAAAAAATCACTCTTAAAAGGAGTGTACAATAAATATTCATGTTTATTCTGAAATGTCAGGCAAAACCCCAACCCACAATGCATTGCTTTTTGGTTTGATTCTTTTATCGGATTGCATTATCACTTCCGGTAAACAAAAAACCTGTTTTCAAGTGGTACTGGTCCAGTTCCTTGGTCCGCATCTGAGTACATTTTTTAAGGTTTATTGTTGGGCTTGTTATGTCTTTATTTTTGGAGATAGGATGGTGGATAGATCAGAGATGGGGAGTAGAGAGAGCAGGGAACTGCAGATGGAAATTAGCAAACTGCTATAATCTGGTACGAAGCATCTTTTCTCTGTGAGATTAATGTTATTGTTTGTGCATGGTCCCTGACAACTAAACTGAAACAAGGGAAGTGACATGCAGGAAGGTTAAAGCACTTTAAACATAAGTCTACAGAAATGAGGAATCACCTCTAATGTACGTGTTGGAATGTAAAACAATCCTTTGGAAGATAACAAGTAATCTATTTTCATGTGTAGGGCTCCTTTGAATCAAAATCTAAAGAGGATGTGTTGATTTCTGTCTCTGATGCCTCATCCGTTATGCTGCTGTAATTGTATAAAAAAAAAATTCACCAAATCAAATGTTTCTCCAAATGAGAATATACGGTGACACACATTAGGACCCATAAATGCCACAATTTGTCCATCAAAGCTTTTACAGAAGCCCTTGGAAGAAAAAAAACAAAAAACAAGCTGTACCTCAAACAAATTAACTATAATTTCCTTCCAGAAAATGTCAGGCAGGTTTAGTGTCAGTGAGGGGAAGAGCGAGCGGAGACACACAAAGAGTGTGACACTCACTCTGCGGCTCACAGTGTTTCCTCCACAGAGCCATCCTGCCTATTAGCCGTTTGTCTGCCACAGTCCTGACGCTGTGAGGACTTGACAGGCCTGCAGCAGAACCTTAAATTAACTTAATTTGAGTTTGGATGTCATCCCCCACAAAGCCTCCTTGGTTTTTTATTTTTTTATTTTCTCAGATCCAACCTCTGACTGCTGCTTCGGTGTCTTTCTTCGTGGACCGCAGGCTTTAATGAGGGAGGGGATCGGCCCGTAGCAGCCAGCTGTTTTAATTAGCACCAAGGGCACTTTCCCGCTCACTGGTCCCTTCTTTTATACAGCGAGAAATCATACTGATGTTTTTCTTTTTTAGCCCTCTCTTGCGTTGGTCTGCCCATTACTGTTTGGATGGCACAAATGACGGGGCGTGGTAATTGGCACCGTGCAGAATCACCGCGGAGGTCCGGCGTAATGGTGTGTTTGAGGGCCATTTTGGTGCCGCTATTTTTTTTTTCTTAACAGAAGCTGAAGGATAAAAGAAGATTTACTGTGCGTTTATTGTGTCCACAGTTAGGCTCTTTTTCTTTTAATGTCAGCAGGGAGGAGCCGTTTTAAAGCCACAGCAAAGAAAGGAGCACAAATCTTCATTTTGTCCACTCACAGAAAAAGCTTTCAATGAATATATTGGTGCGAGGCAATCAATCTCACAGTCTTACCCGGCCGGCTTCTTCTGATTTACTGTTTGCACTCTTTGTTTTTAGAGATAAGTCCCACTGTGGGCTGTTAATAATAGACTTTTCCATATGTTCCACTGCCAGCATCAAGGGACCGGACCACTGCAGCCCCTCAGCAGATTCTGTATGGAAAGGGACATTTTCATGTGTGCACAAACAAAACGCAAATCCAATAACACCCACAAGCGACTCTTTAGAATTCACACACAAACATATGCATCATGAATACTTAACATTAATCTATGCAAATGGAATATCGCCTGCTTTATTTCATGCAAAAGAAAAGGAACAAAAAAGGCTTTAGCTTCAAGTGAACTCCTTTTAAGATTTCAATCCAAAGGCAGCCTTTGGTTCTGTCAGAGGGTTATATGTATATCCTCGAGTCAAGAAACTCACAAAGAACGACCCCACCCTTGGGAGCGGGTTTCTTTGAACATTTTTTTTACATAATGGAGCATGTATTGATTCTTGAGGGAAGAGTTTGAATAGGAAGTGCTAATATTTTAATCCTGCATTCCCAAGACAGAGAGAAACCCAGCGAAAAGGAAAACACAAACAAACGAGATTTAGTTCATTCCATGAGAGGAAAAAGTTTAGCTTAAAAAAACCCAACAAATGGTGTGCGTATTAAGGCTGAGAAAATGTATCCGTGCTTGTGAATCTACTCTGTTTGGAGTTTGAAAGGAGTAATTGTCTTGAACTTTATTTGGTCTAGGCCCTAATAGGGCTTTCTTGACTCCGACACGGAGCTGACAAATGATCAATTGTTCCACTTAGAGAAGTTTATGGAAAAGTCTGCCAAACAAATCACCAGCTTGTGATGAAGCAGAAATTGACTGAAAGTTTTGCAAACATGGTCTCATATCGATTTCACAGTGAAGACTGAATTATTTCTCAGCCGTCTCTGGTGGTGTCTGAAATGTGATATGAAGTCGTTTGACTTTCTGCACTCTAATTCATACAAGCAGCAGCCAGAAAAGCCCTTTTTTGTTCTACGGTTAGCGATACCCTTTGCCACAGGCCGCTCAAACAGTAATGCCTTGTTTTAGATTAGCCTGTCAGGTACAATGTAATTGACTGGAGAGATTAAAAAGAAGATATCACAGTGCATTATTGATTCGCATGTGAAGAGGGTCACATGTACGGCAGTTTATCAGCCGCTCGACAGACAGCCTGGGAATAGGAGACGTTTTATAAAAACCCTCTGGGGACAAAGGGGGAAGGAATAAAGGCTTGTGCAGTCCATTGTTTTAATATCTGTGACTTCAGAACGATAGTTTAGTGATTGGCTCAGGACAACATATGAGGTTTATGTTTGGAAGGTTGCTTGCTTGAATCACAAACTATATCATGAACAGGGGTGGGACTATCTATCTATCTATCTATCTATCTATCTATCTATCTATCTATCTATCTATCTATCTATCTATCTATCTATCTATCTATCTATCTATCTATCTATCTATCTATCTATCTATCTATCTATCTATCCATCCATCCATCCATCCATCCATCCATCCATCCATCCATCCATCCATCCATCCATCCATCCATCCATCCATCCATCCATCCATCCATCCATCCATCCATCCATCCATCCATCCATCCATCCATCCATCCATCCATCCATCCATCCATCCATGAAATTGGACCTCTGAACAGATTTCCCTGCCAATTGTAAACCCACCATGTCTAATCTGGATGACTCCTCACAGTGTTGTTGGCCAGGTATGTTGAACGCACAAGGAATTTAACTTCGGCAGACTGTGCTCGAAGAAAAGAAAAGCGCAACAACTTCGAGAGAGCGCAGTACCGTGGCAACCATCCTCGGCGCCATCTTGGCACATCATCCGAGGGTAATGTAAACAGGAAGTTAATGGCTAAAGAGGAAGAAGAAGAGAGGCGATATAGGGGACAAGAAGTTTAGAAATGAAGCGTGATGAGGTTTTAATCTCATTTATCGCAGAGTCAATGCATCGCTATAGTACTGGATTGTGGGCCATGTATCATATCACACCCTATTCAAATCCTGTCATAATGCTTCCTGTCCGCCACAGCAGAATAAATGTACAAATGATCAGACAGTTTTGTGAATTTTTGATGTGGCTGGTTCAATAATGTCATGAAATGCTTCGTCGTCCAAGCATTGGGAGTGCTAATTAGCTGACACGAGCTATTAAAGGTTACTTAAGCAGAGTATCAGGATCACTGTCAGCCTTCACGTTCAGTCAGTGTTCTGGGGCAGTAATGTTAGGTAAAGGGCAGGAGTGTTTTGATCGAGTTAACACAATGTTTTATGGCACAATTATGAGACGTTTGTTCTTTTGTTCCTTCTCAGGAGCAACAGAGCGTCTAAAAGCATTAATTCCTCTCTGGTTTATTTTTTTCTCTAATTAAATTCTGTAGAAGTACAACCCGGTCTTGTCTCCTCGTAAATTAGTGCATCCAATTGGATTAAATAATTCCAAAAAATTATAAATAAAAATGGTTAAAAAATGTGGGCAGATAAATATATCAGAAAGACTGTTCTTGATACGTATGCACATACATATGCACTTCACAGCAGCAGACTCTTCCTGGCATACCACAAAAACAAAAATGTCAACTTTATTCGTGGCGTCGGGGTCATTCTCCGTTGAGAACAAACGTCATTACAAAGTTCAGATGCAATAGGTCCAGCGATTTATTGACAATTCAGCCTGAGAAAAAAACGGTGAAAATCAGCACTCACACTCGTAAGCACAGCTACGAAGACTACTACAAATTAGCCTGTGATCCTCGAGTTTTGTTTTTATCATAAACTTTGGATGCCAACATTTTCAGAAATAGTGCACCAAACTTCTGTTCCACAATTCCCAGAATACCCTTTAACTATCCGCACACATGTGAGGTGTGAAGTTGTAGGCGGAGGGTGACAGCAGAGCTCGAGATTGTTTTTACCCCTCCCATGCAGTAAACAACAGAAGCGTGTCTTACCCTTGACTTAAAATACATGTCATAAGATTGTATTTCAGCAAGGTCTCTGGAGACTGCTGCTTGTGAAAGATGGAGCTGCTTCCTCCTCCTCCATGATTGGATTCTCCAAGAATGATGATTGAATGTCATTGTGAAAAAGTGGAATCTTGAAACTAGATGTAACGGAACAGTTTCTTACTATCAACCTTCATTTAGGGCCTTGAAATATTGTTTTTGTTCAAATTGGTTAGGGATCAGTGTACCGCTCCTCAATACAAAATGAGATGTGAATTATCATTTTCTTCTGGTATGTTAAAATGATTTGTGCAGATCTTTCTCTCACCTGTGTGGATGCAGTGGGCACGGGGCATTTGGGATGCAGAGGGTATCGGGCATTTTCTCAGAAGTAAATGTTGGGCTTGTGGCATGCAGCATGCTGAGAGAAGCCTTCCCTGGATAAATAGAGGCTCTGAAATGTGTAAGAAAAGGTCACACACATCTCCTGGGGGTGCAAAAGGAGTGTTTCATTCATATTTTCTGTGTTCTCTGAAGGTCAAGGCTGAATCCACAGAGAGGGCAGGTTAAAGGTGAGCTGGGCATAAATAGCCAATGTGGAAAAGTGCGCAGCGCATAACCTTGTCACCTTGTCAATGTTTATGCCGGTAAACTCAATATAATGAAACGGCTGTGATACAAGTTGAGTTACTGAAGGTCTTTAATGGATTTCAGTGGACTAAGTTCAATTGAAAAAGACATTTCTCTGTGCTGCTACAACATTGATGACAAAATTCATTATTTGTATTTTTTACTCTGCTCTCTTTTTAAACTATCAGATCGTCCTTATGCATCATTTACCTTTGCAGCACAGACAGCCCTTTAACCAAAAAAAAAAAAAAAAAACTTAGAATAAGAATAAAATAGCCTTGTGTGGCTGTCACTGAGCGATAAATGCATCTTTGGGAAAAGGTCACACTGCTTGTTGTTTTTGAAGCTGCGGCTGGGTTTTGACAGTACCTGCTTCTCTCAAAGACTCCTTTGAAATCCTGTTTAGAGAAACACAAATAAAAGTGACATCTTGTGGCTTACTCTGTATGAAAGGCTTCACTCTCAATTGAAGAGATAACCCCAATTATACACTTTTATCATCCATACACGGTCAAGGTTTTTTAGTAAATCATAAGCTCGGTCAGAGACAGTTATTTATGGCAGCAGAAACCTTTTTTTTTATACAATGGCTGATTTTCTTCAACAGGGTGCAGAAAAAGGATTTGCTTGCGTACATCTGCTTGATTCTTAAGCAGAGGAAAGAGTATCACCTCCCTGGTCGACTTTGTCAGCGTCTCTATACAGAACATCTCTGTCACCTCCAGCTTGACGACTTTTTCTCTCTCACTTTGGAGTTCAATGCCAGCGCTCACTTTTCATGTCCCTGATATAACTAATAAGGACGGACATGTAAACAGTTATGACTCCTCTGCACGTCTAAAGACTCACACGCATGAAGAAATCCAATATGGTTGAGACTGAACCAAGTAATTTCATATACTGTATGTATATAAGGTCCCTTTTTAATACCATTGTCTTATACAGTCAACTTATTTCCGGCATAGACTGCTTTTTCACAACCGTTCTAAAATAAGCTGACTCTGACTGATGGGTGTTACAGTGTGGGTGGTGATTCAAGTTCTTTAATGAACTCAAGGTGTGGACGTGACCTCGGTTAACTTCTTTTTCATTTCCCCTTTCGGGATATCATGACACAACAAGCTAATTAAGTCTGTAATCACTTTGTACTTGTAAAAAACGCACAAAGGTGTTGGCTGGTGGTTTCGATGAGGGCCAGTGGACTGATGTATAATAAACACAGCTAATTGGGTCGGAGATCTTTATCCTCAAGAAGCAATAAGACGGGTCACTGCAGACCTGAAAGGTTTCCTGAAGGATGGGAGGACAGCGATGAAGAGAGAGACACAAGGAGGCTGGAGAGAACAACAAGGTTAGAAGTGTTGTGGATGGCTGGCACACAGGTTTTCTATTGTTTGTGGGGTTTAAAGTTTGTGGTTGGAGGGGAAGGTACAGTAATAATGAGTCCTGGAGAGGACGCTGGAATAGAGCAGCGTTCCCTAAAACACCTTTGAGTTGAATTCCCAACTACAGGCTCAGTCTGCCCTCTTGTGGAGACTTCAATGAACTAAAGTAACATGACTTCAACCCTCCTTGAGCACACAGGGTTTTGTTTAACGTTTAGTTTATCTTCATTTCTACACAGTGTATGTTCATCATGCCCATTTGCAAAAAGTGAATATAAGTGTTAGTATCTGTTCTTAATAAATGAGCAGATCAGTCTTCATTGTTTGCTAAACATCAGACGTTAAAATCGTGAAATAACCATTTAATTAAAATGTCTTCATCACTCTTCGTTAGCTGCTTTAAGAAAAGAGGGTAAACAAAGGTGACAAGAAAGCCTGCAAAACAAATTTCCTTAATCTCCATTTATGTTCTTCATCTACAAACTGTTCTTTTAATAGACACCATCAATCAGATACTGTATAAAGGGGGAAGACAGCATCAGGATTGAGAGATGGTGCCTGTCTACCAACTGAGCTGAAACCCTGAAAGTGTTTTGACACTTATCCCGCGGCATGGGGTGATAGGCATGTAAAATTTATAAAAATGGTCCAGTTTGCTTTTGCACATCATGTAATGGCATCAGTATTGATTTCAATCTGTTTCACTGCCAGCTAAAAACTCCGTAAAGGAGCTTTAATGAGATATTTACATTTCAGCAGCCACCTGCTGATTACACCCATTAGCAGCCAATCCAGCTGATGTTGCATTTGAATTCTAAGCATTTAAGTATTTTTCATTTGTGTTTAAATCAAAGAATTTAAAAGAGTCTAAATGACCTTTTAGAGACATGTGCCAAACAGCTGAAAAGTTGTTTTGTTCTTCCTTGTTTGAATGTATTACCAAATTAGGTAAGCAGGCTTGATTAAACAGTCTGACATATCAGTCTGACTTAAACATATAAGATAGTTTACACTATTTAACAGTGTTATGAGGATCACACGCTCCCAACATTTTGCTGGAGCAGAAGTTTTCTGTGAACTCTGCAGGAGGAAAAAGTGAAGAGGTGGAGGATTGATTAGTTGGAAGAGCCAGGCTGAGTTTTGGGGCATCTAAGGTGATAGAGGTCCCCGCTTATTTTCCCGGCTGCGTGGAGAGGAGGAGGTCGTGACCCCATGGCCTTCACAGCAGATTGAGTGATGTGCTGCAGTTTGTCCTTGGCGAGGACCGACAAAATCTAGTAGTTGGGGATGGAGTCAAAAATGAAGTTATAAAAGTTGAAGATAGGACTTTTTTAAATTACTGACAGTAGATTTTGATTGGCTCAGAGGGAGCAGGGTGAATGAGCTCCTGCACAGAACATCCTGCAGCTTGAGTTGGTGAATTGAATTTTTAGAAAAACGACAAAATAATAGATAAATGTCTCATGGGTCATTTACAGCCTCAAGCATCTAACATGTACTCTGATTTTTTAGAATAAAAATAAGCAAGGTTTATGGAGTTTATTGGTGAGTCTGCAGAATATTGTGCAACATTTTTCCATTAAGAACTTTTGTAAATGTACAATGAGAAATGGAGAACGAGTTTATTCCACTTAAAATTACTGACAGATCTCATTTCACTTGAAGCCTTTCGACCTATCTTCAAACACAAAACATGGACAACCACTGGACAGTGCCTAATGTGTTTTTGAGTGTTTATCTCACAACTCTGAACTTTATCTGCCAACCAATTTGCACTTTTTTTTTTTTTTTTTTTTTTTTTAAGGATTTATTTTGGGCCTTTTATGCCTTTATTATAGAGGGAGGAAGGTGGATAGAGTCGGAAATGAGGGAGAGAGAGTGGGGAGAGACATGCGGGAAATGGGCCACAGGCCGGACGCGAACCCGGGCCGCCCGCGCGCGAGGACTATAGCCTCAATACATGGGATCGTGCGCCTTGCCACTGCGCCACCGACGATCCCCAATTTGCACATTTTAATTGTTATTCTGCTCTCAACTTATTGTTTGCAAACCGTTTTCTTAATCATGTCATATTTATCATCTGCCCCCTAAGCCAGGTCGCCCTTGTGAAAGAGGACTTGATCTCAATGGGTTAATTACCTAGTTAAATATATAACTTTTTGTGATAAAATTGCATTGATGCATTGTGTCCTCAGGCAGGCAACTGCTTCTCAATCATTCCAGAAACAAGGGAAACCAAGTCTTAATGTTCAAAAACAGGGGAACAGAACTGACTGAACCTAAAGACAATTTAGGACGCAGTCATGTAAAAGGTTTCCCTGCTCAGCGGTACATGCACTATTCCTTTGAGAACCACACTTTGTCAGTGACAGTCAACAAAGCAAAATAAAGAGGAATAATCTGTCTATAGGAGAGGAAAAAAAATTAAGGAAAAAAGTAGAAGACAAGTAGGCCTGGCAGATATGGTTGTTTGACGCTAATTGATTTTTGCCTAGGGCCCCAACAGACTCTGGAATTGCCACTGCACACACTAACCACTGTGCCCCACATTCATTTATCTAATTAAAATTTCTATATAGCCAGATTACACCTGAAGTCATTAAAGGATACCTTAACCAGCTGTCATTAAAAGAAAGCATGAACACCAATTCCTTTGTTTGTTGTTGTTGTTCATATGTCCCCTCTTCCTTCCCTCCAAGCAGTAAACCTATAGAGGAAACACTGAATGCGTTTTAAAAAAAAACAAAAAAAACAATTATTATTATTATTATTATTATTATTATTATTATTATTATCATTATTATTATTATTATAAGTTGTATTTTTTTTTTCTGCACTGCAGATGTTAAATTGCATGTCAATCATCTAAAGAAGGCGGTCCTTCTCGATTTAATATGCCTCTCATTGGACAACATGCGCTACTGGTAACGCCTCATAATCGTGTCTTTACTGTGATTGGTCAATCTTGACATGGCAACGAATTACGCATCCAATGAAAATCGGTGACTTCTCTTGTCCCCCGTCGAGCTCTTCTTGAGCTCCGCTAAGCTAGCTAACGCAAACAAGCCGAGAGGCGATCTTGATGTGTGTACGTGCGGTTATCTTTCTGACTTTTTAGCTCACTAGATATCCGTAGCAAAACCAGCATTTATTTTTGCAAACGCATTTTTTCTTCTGTTGCACTCGAAAAAAAAACAACAACACAAAACTGAAGTTGCTTTGGTGAAGGTAAGACAGATTTCCCTTCCCACCGGCTCATCCAAAATGGCTCCTGTTAGCCAGCAAAGCTAAAACACTAAAACAGCTCTCCTGAGCTAACGGGAGCCGGTGTTACGATGAGAAATGCATCCCTGCCAAGAAGTGCATGCACCTCCCGGAAGTGTTAGACAACTCCTATGAAATGTTATTTCTGATGGCAGATAGGTGAATGCCAAAGTACGACAAGTTAATACATGAGAAAGTTAAAGTGTCGTTGCTCTGTATACTTGATAGAAGACGCACTTTAAATAGCCTGCAATGACGGTGTTTGACATGGAAGTGTCTGTGGAGGAATTCAAAGAATGCGACAGTGCTTAAATTATGTCTGCCATTTATATACGTTTATCATTATTTATTTTTTACGCTGTCCTGCGAGCTCATTTACATTGAAGTGGAAAATGGCGTCGTCGCCTAGCTACGCTAACGAGTATTTACTGAACAAAAAAGAAGGCGGTGATTAATCGGTTACGGTTTATTTTTAAATATATATTATGCACAATTAAGTGTAAAGATACAGGGGATTTATTTCACGTTTATTCGAGGAGAACTGGGGCTGTAACCGTCCTGTCATGTCTGTCATGGTGGGATTGGTCGATACAAGCAAAAATGAAAAACAACATTAGCGGCTAACCTCGCCGCCCTGCCCCATTTTACTGCACCATAGATGGGGAGCTTTTACATCCTAGTGTTACTCCGTATTTTTTTTTCTTGATTAAACTGCAAACGCGACACAAGAGATACTGGACAGGTGGCTGTGTAAATATTTAACCGTAAACATTTCGTTTCCATTCGTCGCCTTAAAGCAAGTTTGACCCTGAGCTAACTTCGCTATTAGCAACGCATCTTCGCCTCGTAGCTTAGCAACAAGGGGCCACGGTTTTTTTTTTCTTTGCAGCTTCAAAATAAGCGTTAAACAAGTCTATTTTGGTTTATAACGCATCGTGGATGTGATAATAAATCTCAGTGTAGCGTTGTTTTTTATCCCCTGTATGTAGGCCTTTAACAAAGACATGGAGTCTTTATCAAGCTGTCATTTGAAAACGCTCAATATCAAACAACATCGTGACCCAGTTAAGAAATGTGTGGCTAATGATGAAGCCAGAGTATGTGTTGTTTTCCCCCCCCTTCCCTTCATGCAGTCACTAATCGCCCCTCCCTTTTTTTCTCTTCCTCAGCACCGTTTTCCCCCATCCCCTCCTATTATTCTTATTCTTTTGAGTATTCTTCATTGCCAAGCCGCCAAAGTGGAGAGTGTGATTGCAGAAGGGGGTGCTTCTCGTTTCAGGTAATGTTAAAAACCATGCCTGTAGCTATTTTTTCCCCATGTTTACCACTCTGCTCGTGTTCTGGGCAGGGACTTCCGGCCCTCAGAACAAAGCAGGATGTGGGAAGGCTCAAAATGGCAGTCAGACATTTTACTCTCTGAAACCTTTTGCAAAAAGTGGGAGGGTGGGTTTGACATAATAAGCCCTACCCTAAGAGGATTTCTGTTCTGTTGGGGGAATATTAGGGGTGGCAGCACACCAAATACAGAGTCAATGTGACACAAACTGGATTTGAATTTTGACATGTAAAACAGCTGATTATCAAAAGGATCGTAGTGGGTTTTAAGGATGCAGTATTTATGGTGCAATCTTCACAGACTGCTTCAGTCACATCTGTTTTCACATGTCATTTGACAGCTGGCAAATTGTTTTTATTGATCCTCAAAGTGTGTCATCGACCTCACCAGGCTTGCAGACGCTTTGAAAATACCAGTGATCAGTTTCTGCATGTGCCACAATGCTGCTGTGATTTGAACAGGATGTACTGGAGATGTGATCATTAGCAGGTGTCTGCTTTCCTGCTGACTCCTCCAATTAGCAGTCTGTAAAATGCACCCTGTTTTGATTATTCTGCGTCACAGCATGAAGAGAAGTTAAGCCACAAATCACTGATGATGCCAGCGACATTTTGCAGCAGGAATTCAGCAGCGAACAATCTGCGGTTCATCAATAACACGGGTATGACGATAACTGATCCAAGACAAGTTTCAAAGTTAGAAATGAATTCAGAGGTGATGCGAAACAAAGGAAGAAAAATGTTCAATCTGTGAAAAAGAAAACAAACAGCCTACTAATTAAAGCCTCAATACGGAAGTGAAGAAGGAATATGATTTCCAGTTCTGCTGAATCCAGAACGCCGTCTTTACTGAAGTGGCTGATTGGATTGTTTTCTTGAAGGAGGATTTTACCAATCATGCTTCTTTGTTTTTCACTTCAGAGCTGTAAATTCCATCAGTCAGTTGTAAGCGAGGGCTCCTCAGTGTCCTCAGCATTCATAAAGGTTGAATGAATAAATGAGCAGTGCTGTTTGTCTTGTACCCCCGAGGTAAAGATCATTCACCCTGTGGACTGCTGCATGCTCTAATGTGATTCCCTGTGTGTGTGTGTGCTGGTTTCAGTGCTTCTTCGGGGGGAGGAGGTGGTAGGGGTGCACCTCAGCACCATCCCAAGACTGTCGGCAACAGGTTGGTCATAATTCCTCTACAACACGACGACTGTTTGGTGATGTCATGAGTGCAGCTGCGGCTCAGGTGACTTGATGAATCCCACTGCAGAGAGAGAGGACCCCATCGTTTTGTTTGGAGTCGTGAAAGTAATGGTCTGCAGAAAGCGCGTCTTTAAGAACCCCACGCCTTATCTTCACATCATCATGTCGTTGATGACCTTTAAATGGACATCGTTCAAAGCACACACGGCCTATTTAGAACTATGTTTCAGGGTTTAGATTTCGGGTTATGTGTTGTTGTTTTTAAAAGTGCTTTTGAGATTCTTATGAAGAACTTCTATCACTTTAAGAACGGGCTAAAGGAGCTCCAGGCGGGCGGCCCGGGTCGGAGTCCCAAATCTCTCTCTCACTGATTCAAACTCTATTCACTATTCTGTCTCTACACGATAAAGACACGAAAGCCCCGAAATCAACCTGAAAAGAACACATTTCTTAATTCTTAAAAAGGCTCTTCTGTCTGATATTTAAACAGAAAAATCCCCCTGCAGAGATGGTAGCATGCGGATGATGTCACTTGATTTAAAGGAGGGTTTTTTTTTTGAGGGGGTCATCATGAGATTCTGCAGACTCAGTCTCTCCTTTTTTTTTTTTTTACTTCTACAGCGAGTTCCTGGGGAAAACCCCAGGGCAAAGCGTTCAGAGATGGGTTCCTTCACGAAGCACTAGACGAGATGTCAACTCCAGCAACGAAAAAGAGCGCCACGATGCAATCTTCAGGAAAGTGAGGGGGTAAGGCTCCACACTAAGAAGTCAGCTATCCATCCCTCGGGAGATGAAAAGCAGCCAATCATCTACCGCTCCCCGAGCAACACAACACACATGCAGCACTGGCCGTGTCCTGTCTGAACAGCCTGTCTTTAGTACAGCTACAAGACCTGATGCTTCCCCTCAGGAATGTTGGCTAGCTGACGATGAAAACAATGATTAAGCTGTAATTTGGAGGATTTAAAAAAAAATGTTTTTAACATTGTCTCACAGATTGTGAAATCTTCCAGAAAAAAAACAGTAAAAAAAGAAAACAGAACAAGTAGAGCGTTACGAAATGTGCTGAGCAGCAACTTGTGCATCCTTGTCACTACCCAGGGCGAGGCGACTCCAGCTGCTGACGCCGCCTGCTCACTGAATCAGAAACGACTGAGTGAAGATGTGTGTCTGTGGCTTCATAAATCATTCATCTCTGACTCATGAAACCAGGGATGCTGCAGCCGTGTGTGCAGCGTGAAGCGCTGCTTGGCGAGCATCAGTGATGAAGTGGTTGGATGATGTTTCTAGAAGCTCCGTGGTGTCTTCTAGACTGATGCAGGACATCTTTGTGTGTCATCGGTTTCTTGTTGTGTGATGAACAACTTTCACTGTGAACAGTGATAATGGATAAAGTGGAGGGGCACTGATGGCCTTGTGATGAGGTTGGGCCCCATGTACAGAGGCGGTAGTACTCAAAGCTGGTCGCCCGGGTTCAAGTCCGACATGTGACTCCTCCTGTACATCACTCTCTCTCCCGCTGTGTCCACACGCTGAAGAGACGATGTCACCTGTTTTACGTCTCCACTCTGGTGTCAGTTCTTTCCGTTTCTTTCTGACCGTTTCACTGCGTTTCCAGCCTTTCAGTTGACTTGATGTGTTTTGACCACAGCGGGCCTCTATCCACCGTCCTAAAGCCCCGACATCCGTCTGAATAGAGGAGAGGTGGTGGAAAATGGGACGTCTGAAATGAGTTTAGCCGTCAACTTTGTGTCGAGCTTTACGTAGAATCTCTGAAATAAATCCTGTTGTGGCCGAAGCTGCAGGTCAACATGTCTCGCTGCTTTCAGCTCAGTGTTATCGAAGCGTCAGACCAGTTCACGTGTCTTAGTAATAGATTTGTCGCTGCAGGCTGATGAAGGGAACTGAAGTCAGATTTGGTCTTTGATTGTCATTTAAATGGATTGATGCCTCTAATGGTGTGTGTGTGAGGTGAAACACGAAGGGTTAAACACCTCTTCCTCCTGCATTTGTTTTCGTCATTTTTATATGAACATGTGCAATAAACGCATTGTTGTCCGATAAGTTAGGAACTGTAATTTGGGCTTTGACGGTGCAGCCAGAAGTCAACCATCGTTATCAGCACCACGGCTGAGGAAGAAGAGATGATGTAGCTAATAGGAGCCAAACATTTTATTGGACTGCTCTGCAAAAACACAAACACCTCCCATGTCAGGATTGTTTTTCTTCTTAACTTGATTTTTTATTTTTTATTTTTTTCTTCAAGGGTTTTCCTGCCAGACTTTTATTTTTTATTTTTTGCCTCCTGCGTGTAATGGCCTTCTTGATAACATATCTGATCCCAGCATCTCGATCCTGCACTCTTATGTTGACCCCCCCCTTGTTTTTTCTTTTCTTTTCAGCATACTCAACAAACTCACGCCTGAAAAGTTTGACAAGCTATGCCTTGAGCTCCTGAACGTGGGCGTAGATTCAAAACTCGTCCTTAAAGGAATCATCTTGCTGGTAAGCCTACATCTCTCTCTCTCTCCTTCTCTCGGACTCTCCGCTCACTGGAAAATGTCTCTATGCATTCTTGGCCGGCTGCTCTGAGTGAGTCATAACTCGTACGTTCTAATGACCCGAGTGGTCCCTCTCTTTGTTTCTGCTTTCCTCCCACGCTGTGGTTCAGATTGTAGACAAAGCCCTAGAAGAGCCGAAGTATAGCTCACTCTATGCTCAGCTATGTCTGCGCTTGGCAGAGGACGCACCAAACTTTGATGGCCCTTCATCTGAGATCCAAACATCCCAAAAGCAGAGCACAGTAAGTGAGGCTCCTTTCATCCTGCTACAGTTTGAAAAAAAAAAAAAAAAAAAAAAAAAAAGGATCAGAGCCAGAGTACGTTTGGTCCTCTCCTTTACACGACCACGCTGCCGTTACCTCTGAGCAGGCTATCATTAAGTCATCAGTAGCACCCTGTTGTTGTTGTTGTTATTATTAACGCCTCAATGCCCCGTCACTGTCAATGTGTTTCTTGCACATGATCAGTTGTGAATATTCTATCAGTCAAACAAATGTTTATTTTGCTTTCACAGACCTTCCGAAGACTGCTGATTTCCAAACTTCAAGATGAATTTGAAAACCGCACCAGAAATGTTGAAAGTGAGTCCTGTCGAGTCTGTTTGAGTTCAGAGAAGTAACCGCACAGACCTTTTTATCTTACGGTTTGTTTGCTGGGAGGTGTAGCCGTATTTTTGTCTTTGTGCGTTTCACCTGCTAACGTGCGTTTGTCTTCTCTCCCTTCAGTCTATGACAAACATGACAACCCTCTCACTTCTGAGGAGGAGGAGCAGCGTAACATTGCCAAGATCAAGATGCTTGGCAACATTAAATTCATCGGGGAACTTGGCAAACTCGACCTCATCCACGAATCTATCCTTCATAAGTGCATCAAAACAGTACGTGCGCTCTTTAAGCCTTCTCTAGAAACGTGCGCGGTGTCAGTGTTCGAAGGCACTCGTGCTGCAAATGTCACAGAGGACCTTGTCTGACCTCCTTGCTTTCCTCCTCTCCTCACACTTTGACTGAAGCTCCTGGAAAAGAAGAAGAGAGTCCAGCTCAAGGATATGGGAGAGGATCTGGAGTGCCTCTGTCAGATAATGAGAACAGTGGGGCCGAGACTCGACCATGAGAAAGCAAAGGTAACCGCTCGTCATCGTGTGTGTGTGTGTGTTGACTTGTCACCGGGGGATTATTCTGGCAAAAATCTTCATCATAACCTTTTTATAGGTCAGTAAGTCACTTGAGCTGTTTCATGCAGAAGTAAATCCCTCTAAGCTTCAGCAGAGAGCGAAACAAAGCAGACCTGTTTCATTCTGGCCTTTTGCAGTCATTTCAGGTCCTGGATTAGCTCTTGGACTTGCTGCACTCAGACTCACCTCCACTTGGCTCACTGCCAGCGTTACCATGCACTCCTGCTATACTGTAGTTCCAGACTCCTGTGTGTCCTCACCTGTCTGCTCTCTCTCTCCACTCTCCCCAGTCTTTAATGGATCAGTACTTTGGCCGTATGCGCTCCTTAATGAACAACAAGGAGTTGCCTGCAAGGATCCGCTTCCTGCTGCAAGACACAGTGGAACTGCGAGAAAACAACTGGGTCCCCCGCAAGGCTTTCATCGACAACGGACCAAAGACGATTAACCAGATCCGTCAGGATGCAGTTAAAGTGAGTCCAGCGACGCAGGGCGCTCGCTGTCTTAACCGTGTGAAGCCCAGTTTGAGGAGTGCTCGTGTCGAAGGGCTGCACAAATACACTTGTAAGACCGTTAATGCGTGGAGCGGGGTTGTCCCGACCTCACATTTTTAAACGTGGATATGACACGAGTAAAAATCAAACAATATGGTCGAACCAATTCTGTACTGTTACCACGGCAACAAAAATACAAGTTTTGAACATGCGATACACCGTGTATATGCACCGAAACATCCAAGTTAACTACACTGGTGTCTGCCCTGATGAAGGCCTGTATGGCTGAAACATGTTGCCATGTTTAATGAACCTTTAGCCTCGATGAATTAAAGGCGTTTTATTTTTAACCCTTTGAGCGCCTCAGACTTCTTCAAATCCCCCAACTGAAGAAGAAGCAAGAATTAGCAGAATATTTGTCACCGCCCTCCACGCGTCTGCTTTTTGAATGAACACTGGTAACGTGTGAGACGGTGCTCCCTCCCCTTTGCTCTGCTGTTGATCATTAAAAGAGAGGAGATTGTGTCGTGATCGTGAACAGCAGATTTTGAAAACCTTCGGATCAACATCATGAGGAGAATCTGTTTTTATGAGATGAGATGAGATGAGATTCAACTTTATTGTCATTACACATATACAAGTATAGTGCAACGAAATTATATATAACCATCAGGTTAATTACAGAGCTGCACAGGTCCAGACTTTGGATTTTTCTGTCACTTGGTGCAAAGTGTTCTTTCACCGAGTTAGAGCGAGTCCTCAGCCCTTTACACATTTTGAGTCTATAATGAATGATACTGGTGAGCTGCTGTGTGCGTAAATAGGTTCACAAGCTGCCTGAGAGTCGATGTCATCATCTCGATGTCCGTCACCTTTAATCACCTTCGTCTGCCGTGTGTCCCTGCAGGATTTGGGGGTTTTCATCCCAGCACCCATGTCTCAGGGAATGAGGATGGACTTCTTCCTGGAAAGCCCCTTCATGCCCAACAGAGTGAAACTGGACAGGGAGACTCTCGGGGGATTGGCCGATATGTTTGGACAGATGCCAGGTACGTGCTTCGTCGGCAGAGCGTTTTCTCTGCTGTAAATGTTTTTCGAACTTCAGCGACATTTTTCTGTCCCTTTTGAAACATTGGTGTGACTGTTCTGTTTAAACGAAGGCTCAGAAGTATGTGAGCGTGTGTCAGCTGGCTTCTTGTTCCTCGTGGTTCTGCTTCGTTTCCAGTAACGCGTCTGAATCCTCGCGCTCGGAGCCTCGTCTGTTGGTTCAATCTGCTCTGACGTGACCTTCAGTCTGCGTTGTTTTTCCTCTCAGGCGGTGGGATTGGAACTGGCCCGGGGGTTATTCAGGACAGGTACTCGCCCACCATGGGACGCCATCGCACCAACCCGCTCTTCAACGGCCACAGCGGCCACATCGCCCCTCAGCCGCAGTCACAGTTCGAAATGGGGCCAAAGTCTTTTGTTAAGTCCAACCAGGTAAATCCTGCAGGAAATGATGCTAACGCTGACTGCTGCGTCCGCACAGCTCCTGAGTTCAGGACCGTAATCCTCCGTCCCCCCTGTGACTCCCCACAGGTTCAGAACCAGCATTTCCTCAACCAGAACCAGAACCATGCAGCCCAGCAGCAGGTCCAGTCCAAGGACATGCCTCCGCGCTTCAGCAAGAAAGGACAGCTCAACGCAGACGAGGTAGCTGCGTCACAAAGCTCCCATCTTAATGATGCCGCCACGCCCGGTGATTATAAAAAGACGCGTTATTCTGAGGAACACAACCAGCTGCCAGTCCTTCCTCTTCCTCTTCCTCCTTGATCTCTCTCTCTCTCTCTCTCTCTCTCTCTCTCTCTCTCTCTCTCTCTCACACTCTCTCTCTCTTATTCCTCCACTCGTCTCTTCTTCAGACTGCTAGCTGGTCCGCTGACTGCGATTATGAGAGATGAGGGCATGGATTCAGATGAAGTGCACATTATTTTTTTAAATTGCTCCAGAGCACGTGACTAATCCCCTGGTCTGTTTCTGTGTCCACGACGCTGCAGATCAGCCTCAGACCTGCTCAGTCATTCCTCCTCAACAAGAACCAGGTGCCCAAGCTCCAGCCCCAGATCCCCAACATGATGCCACCCAGCGCCCAGCCCCCACGCACCCAAACCCCCCCGCTGGGCCAGGTAAGGACCCGCTTCATCCCCCTCAATCCGTTTTTACAAACACTCCAACACAGATGAAGAACAAGAGAACGTGTTGAAGGGTTTTTAAAAAAAAAGAAAGAGAGAAAACAAAAGCCGATCACGCTGCTGTTTCTTTGTGGACGCGCTTCATTTCTCACTCTTTGCCTCAGCCTCCACAGCTTGGACTGAAGACCAACCCTCCGCCCATCCAAGAGAAACCTCAGAAGATAAACAAGAAGCCTCCTCCTGCCAGGGAGGAGCTGCTGAAAATGACGGTAAACAGAAACAACTCCTCCTCGTCTGTTTCCTCTCAAACGACTGGAGACCTTTAAACATGACAGTTTCATGCACATTCATGTAAAGTTATAAACAACCTTCAGCCTAAAGTTAAGCACAGGTAGACTCTCTCTGTGAGGTTGCAGACCCTCCAAAAGAAAAGGGTTTAAAGTTGGTTCAACACGATTGGACGATGAACTTTTATCGCCATGGCATCTCTGTGCTGTTAGTGGTCCACAGCTGATTTAAGGCGTGTGCCTGTAGATTAACAGAAGACAGAGCAGTGAGCGGCTCCTCCTCGTTTTCACGTTTCAGTGTTTTTGTTTTTTTTAAGGCTCATTTCTTTGTGCTTGAATTGTGACGTCAGGAGGCGATCATGACCGAGTACTTGAACAGTAAGAACCTGACCGAGGCTGTGAGCGGCGTGCGAGAGATGAAGGCTCCCAAGCACTTCCTGCCTGAGATGCTGAGTAAGATCATCGTGTGTTCCCTGGACCGCCCCGATGAGGACAAAGAGCACGCCAGCACTCTGATCCACACACTGCGTACTGAAGGCCTCATCACCGGAGAGAACTTCATGCAGGTACGCGCATCACATCTGTTAAAATCCTGCACAGGATCGCATCATTCACCTGCAGGGAGAGGAGACAGACCTGTGTCCCCCCCCCCCCCCCCCCCCCATGTCTCATTATTTGCTGCTTCTGCAGGCCTTCCTCACCGTGCTGGACCAGTGCCCTAAGATCGAGCTGGACGTGCCCCTGGTCAAGTCCTACCTGGCCCAGTTTGCAGCTCGGGCCATCATCGCGGAGCTGGTGAGCGTGGCAGAAATGGCTCATCCCCTGGAGAACGGCACCCACTTCCCCCTCTTCCTGCTCTGTCTGCAACAGACGGCCAAGCTGAAGGACCGGGAGTGGCTGACCGACCTGTTCCAGCAGAGCAAGGTCAACATGCAGAAGATGCTCCCAGGTACTGCAGACATCCACTCAGTGAACTCTCAGCAGGCACAAACAACAACACAGGCAGCAGTTTTCTGTTTTTTTGTTGTTGTTTTTCCCCCAAGTCACAGACGTCTTCTTCTCTGCAGAAATCGATCAGAACAAGGACCGCATGCTGGAGATCCTGGAGGGGAAGGGCCTGAGCTTCCTGTTCCCGCTGCTGAAGCTGGAGAAAGAGCTGCTGAAGCAGATTAAGGCAGACCCCTCTCCACAGTCCATCTACAAGTGGATTAAAGACAACATTTCGCCCAAGCTTCACACGGACAAAGGCTTTGTCAACATCCTCATGACCAGGTGAATATACAGAAGCTATTTTTGGCTTCTTAAAAGAAAGTTGACAGTCTGAGCCTCCAGTGTAAACGGCTGCTCTTCTGGTCTCTCCCAGTTTCCTCCAGTACATCGCGCAGGAGCTGTGTGTGGCGGAGGTCGACGAGCAGCTGGCGGCCCCCTCCAAAGAGCAGCTGGAGCAGGAGAAACAGCTGCTGCTGGCCTTCAAGCCCGTCATGCAGAAGTTCCTGCACGACCACACCGAGCTGCAGGTCAGCGCCCTGTACGCCCTGCAGGTGCACTGCAACACCAGCACCTTCCCTAAAGGTACAGCCACCCCCCCCCCATCTACCCCCCCAAAGTCTGGAACAATTACCAAAGCAAGCTAAACCCATCCCGTCCTTTCAGTTTGTGTTCTGCATCAGACAACACAGAATAAAATGCTCTGATTAAAATTTGCTCTCCTGGTATTTCCACCCTGAGTCTAGAGCTAAACGTATGCGCAGGTCAGCCATGTTTTTTTCTTACAAAGGAGTGATGTCTCCTGGGAGAACTCAGGAGGGTCATTGCATTTAAAGAGACGCACACACCAAAACAGAGCGTCCTGAGAGAGCTGCTTCCTGCAGGGTCACAAATCTCTGCTTCTTGATTCATGGTATATTTGGACCAAATCACAGCACAGAGGACTGTTAGAAAAGGGCTAAAATATGTCCTCTTTGATACAAGTTATTAAAGTCTATGCATCTTGTCTCACATTCTTAGCTGATGAAAACTGGAAATAATAATGTATGTTTTTCTCCTAAGGCATGCTGCTGCGCTACTTTGTCAACTTCTACGACATGGAGATCATTGAAGAAGAAGCCTTCCTCGCCTGGAAAGAAGACATTACTCAAGAATTCCCTGGAAAAGGAAAAGCTTTATTCCAGGTACGGGACGTTCAGAAGGACCGCAGGTAGAGTGATGTTCTTGTCTGACTGTTCTCCCCCCTCCCTCAGGTCAACCAGTGGCTCACCTGGCTGGAAACGGCCGAGGAGGAGGAGTCTGAGGACGACGCAGATTGAGAAGCGGAACAGAAGCATCATGTTGTAGAAGATCGACCTCATCGTCATTATTACAGTCGCCTTTCCTTTATTCAACTCCATGCTTAAGTTAACCACTACCACGTGGCACTCGGCTGCTTCTGGCTTGCAAATTTAAAAAAAAAAAGAAGAAGAAGAAAAAAGCTTGTACCTGTCGAGGGCCTTGTGTGTTACCATGACGATACACTGAGAAGCATCTTTTGATCTGTTGCCTGATGGATGTTTGATTCTGGATCCGTGCTCTGATCAGCCACATGAATTCTGAAGTGGCTCATCCATGAGTTTTACTTTCTTTTATTATTTTTTGCTCTGACTGTGTTGAGTTTTTCTTTTCTTTTTTCTTTTTTTTTCTCAGTTTTGCATGTTCTTCATTTTTTTCGCCTAATTTTTACTGATTTGACCCTCCACATCGCTTGGAAACGAGAGTGTCCCTAAAACTGGTAGCCCTCTTTGCTAATGCTAGCTTAAGACCATTAACAAAAGGTTTCATTAGTGACCTGCTTTGTGATCTTCTGTAAGGGCCCAGCCTGGAGTTTCCCCTCAATCACACGCGTGTGTCATCTTTAATCAACAGCACTCTGCTTTTAAATCCCGAGTGCTGAGCGGTAAGGGCGACAAAGCAACAGCTGGCAGGATATTTGGACAAGCATTGAAGATGCACGTGTAGTCGGCTTATAAAAGAATCATTTTTATTGATTTGACCCTTCCTCCTTCCATCTGTCCGTCTTTGTCCTCTTTTATTACTTGAGTGGTTGCAATACTCCCGATCTTTCAAATGTTACAAGATTCACTAAAGTTGTAATCGTCGGTGTGCCGCCGTAACGTTTCAAAGTTGCCTGTGTTTCTACCTCTTAGTTAGATGGGCTTTTTGTTTTTTTGTGCTGGGATAATAAATCTACTAAAGAGAAGGAAAAAAAGCGAGAGCCCGAGCACACGCTGAAGTATTTTGAGTTAGTCCTGGCCTTTAACTGTTAAAAAAAAAAAATGAAGCAGATTTTTGACGTGAAGCTTCACGTGGTTTACAAGCATTAATGTTTAAAAAGTATGGACAGTTAGTTTTAAAAAGAGAGAGAGAGAGGGTCCTCTATGAAAAGTGTAAGTGTTAAAGGTCGGGGATTCAGAGTGGCCTGTTTATTTAAAAATGCGCCTCATGGTTCATGAAAGAAGCCTGAAGGATTTTCTTAAATTGGCGTTTCAAGCAAACCCTCAAGATGTAAATGACCCTTTCCGGCTAGAAACAACCCATCTAACTGCTACGTAATGATCAACTTTTACCGAAGAATTGTGCTCACAGGCCGTGTTTATGTATGAGGCGATGGATTTAGATCATAATGTATGGAATTCAAAATGACTGTGCACCTCTGTTGCTTTAATGTCAATAAAGACAAGTACATGAGCAACAAGACTCGGTCTCACTTTTATTCTCACCTTCCAACTCCTCACTGCACTCTGATACAAACATTCATAACCACTGACTGATTCCTCATCAGAGCTTAAACATTAAAGGTTTTTTTTATTATGATTTTCTTTATATTTTTGAGCATGAGGATGACCGTGCAGGATGACCTCAGGGCGAATGCAAAGGGTCGGTGCTGCCACTATTCTTCGTCTGTGGGGATCCAGAAGTAGTCCACCACCTTCCTGCTCCGGCGCTGAGGAGCAGAGTCGGGTCGCTCTCCGACAAAAGCAGGCAGCTCATCGAAGTGACTTGGACCCAGATCCCTCCCCATGTGGGGGGCAGAGACCCTCAGCATGGTCCTGAGGGAGCAGCAATCAAAGTATCCTGTTTGTTATGCAGTTGATCAATTTGAAGTGGAAATTAGTCCTATAATCTATGTAGGATTGAATTTAAATGAAAAGTTTAAGTTTTATGTTGCAGTTTTAAGGGAATTATTTAAGAGGATGGTTTTCTTTTCAAATGGTTGCACGCTATTAAATGTCACATCCTCTTTGTCTTAACTGACTTCCCTTCAAGACTTGGCCCTACTGATAACATGTTTGAAGGGCTGGACGTACATCCTGTACATTTTAAACAATGGCTTTTAAAAACAGGAGTTTGTATACTGCCCCCTGGTGGCTGCGATGTTACCTGGATGAACTCCTCTCAGTCTCCTCTGGACTGGACTCAGGTGTGTTGATGTACACAGGGTCACCTTCCTGAAACCATATAATGTGAATGCTTCACACTTATTGATGTGCATTTACCAAATAAAACCTAAGATGCACCTTTTTTTTTTTAAATTTTGTTGAATGTTTTAATCATTAACCCTTATTGGAACCCTTTTTTTTTTAACTAACCTTTAAACCTGTTATATTTCCGAATTTATCTGTCAAATCACATGTATTATTTGAATTTATAATTCAGTCTATTTGAAATAATGTTCATTATCATCATCACTTATTTGAGATTGCAGTAAAAGGATAACTAAACTGTGGCAGCTCACCGTAAAATTTCGTGGGTTGCCGTCTGGATTTTTCAGGATTTTCACCCTCTGATCGCTCTCCGTCATGCAGAGGAAATAACTCTTGATGTTGGCTTGACACTGTAGGAGACCAAAAACATAATTTACTTCACATCACACCATTTTGATTACTTGTGTTGTCATCGCAACCTGCACGTGTTTCCTCACTGCTTTGTTCTGCCTCAGAGCCTTCAGCTCCTCCTGAGCTCTGAACTTGTCGGCTAACTCCTGATGTTTCTCCCTCCAGCTCAGACACTCGGCCGTCCTCTCCTGCCGCTCCTTCTCGGCCAGCCGTCTCTCTGCCTCGGCCTCCCGCTGAGCCTGGTTGGCCTTTTTGCTCTCCTCCTCAGAGGCCGTCGCCCTGCGCCTTGAATTCATCTCACTGTAAACACAAGGCTGAAATTACATCCTGAAACAACTCATCTTTGATGCAATACCATGTTATTATAAATATTTCTATTCCCTAAACTCCACTTGTGTTATTGAGCTACATATCTGTTACTTTAATGCTTTAAATGTAAGTAAATCATTTAACTTTGAAGCTGCTACCAAAACAAATAAAATACCAGCCTGCAAATCTTTGGTTTCCCTGTCACATATAGACATGAAGTACGTTTAGACAAATCTGTACCAACAAAGCACATCTGGATTTAAGGAAATTCCACACATTTTTTTCTTTGAAGTTTATTAATGCTGGAGAGTCAATATGTTCAAATGAAGGCGACGGCGTGTGATTTAAGGCTTCAACATGTGTAACCACTATATGTCTTGTGAAAACTGTCTTAGAATAACACAGACCTTCTCTGGCTTCCATATTTGTTATGGGTTTTTTTTTCTACTTGATGACTTTGATGTCTTTCTTCTTCAATTTCTGGCTCCCTCACATCTTCTTCAAAAAGTGCACCGATTGTTATGGTGAAACATTTAAGTCAGGCCTGACCTGACCTGACCTGACTCAGACAGCAGCTTTCGATATGGTGCGACCTCAAGGGACTCCTTTATCATTCAAATGTAGATGATATTCACAGCCTGGCTCAGAATAAGTAAGATTAATGCCAAATGTATTTTCTTTGCCACTGAAGGGACATTTTTTACTGGTTTTATCTGCAAAAGGAAGGAAAAAAAAAACTTAAAGACTAAGAATTATTGCTTCTTTTTTTCTTTCTCCCACTTGTCCATTTCCTTTTGATGCTGATATGTTACTTGTGATTTTCTAATGGAAACAAGACGTCTGGCTAGTCACAATTTGTAGCTTGAGCTAATGTTTTTTGTAAAGCAAATCAATGAAAAATGGTAGCATCAGATGTGGTTCAACCCAACTATCTATTTACCCAGCTATCATTTATAGTAACCTGACAATATACTCCCCCTTTGACTTTTCCAACACTTACAGAGTTTGCTGCTCCATGATGATTTATCGCTTCCTATAGGCGGACTCTTCACTCTGTTGATAAGGGGCTAAAAACATTTCACAGTTTCTCTTGAGCTCTTCTTATCTTCATGCAGGAAGTGTATGACACGGTGAACCCAAAACATCTTCCCTCTGCTGCCTGGACTTCCCGTCTCAGAGAAGAGTTCAGCACTATAGGCCTCATGGTTCACTCGCTGTTGTGAACAGGTCACTGTGTTCTGGTTTTGTGCCTGCTTTTGTTTCACTTTCAACATACGAACCATGACCAGACACTCTCTTTTGGAAAGTACATAATGCATTGTATTTATGTGGACATAACGGCAGGATTCTTGTCGTATGATAAATAACAACGTTTTGGAATTTTGTAAAGCTTTTGGAAACCCCTTTATTAAGTTTAAGTCGTTTTGTTGTCTCTCTTTAAGTCTCTTTAATGTGAAAAAGATTGTTTCAATGTTTCCAAAATTTAGATTTGAACACTAAGTCGTTCTGTGAACCACTTTGTTTTCAATGTGGAAACATTGCTTTGCTTTAGTATCTCACATTAAGCTTGAGTTTAGTCCTCTATAGTTTTCCACATTTAGTGGATAATTATTCTCCAACATGTTGTTAATTCAATTTACGCTTGCAGAACTAAGTTCTTATTGTTTGTTTTCTTCCTCAGTAAGCGTGTTGTGATTGCTTAACGCAGGGTGACAGACTGCTTTATGTCTTCTGGATGGAACAAATGAAGACTTTTATGAACAGTATGTACATTTTAAAAAGAGCTCGTTTATGTTATGAGCAAAGTTAACAGTCAACATTTAGCAAAGACAGACTCAACCATTAATCTAAGCATGGATGGGATGGATTGACTTTTCAGAAGAGGAATTGTTTTGAACAACCAAGATGACTGCTCCTCTAAAGATCTAAAGAGAGGCCAACAATGGCAAGACAAAATTAATTTACCAACTTGAGTACAAAAAAAGTACTCTTTGTACTGGTCACTCATGTGACCTTGAATTATACCCACCTCCCTTTAAGATTTACATTCTCCTCTGTGATCCGTCTCAGCTTGTTTCGGAGGTCTTCTCTGTCTCCCTCCAGGCTCCTGTTCTCCTGCAGCAGAGCCTGTTTCTCACCGGACACTCGCTCCAGCTTCAGCTTGGCTTCAAAGTAGCTCTTCTCTGTCTGTGCCAGTAGGAGCTGCATCTCAGTGTGCTGAAAGAAGAAAAATATGCTTCATCAGAAGTCCCTAATTTAATCGGAATAGCTCACTGATAATGTGTAAGGTGGAAGGGGGCGAACATGGAACGTGTTTATTACATGTTGCTATGGTTACTAATTGTCTCCACAAGCTATCATTGAGGTGTCACTAACATGCAGTTTAAAGGTGACCCGCTGACTCTGGGTGTTCACGTGTACCTCTTTCTTAAGCTGCTGTAGTTCCTCGCTCAGGCGGCTCCTGTCTGCCTCCGCTGTCTCCTTGTCCCGTAGACACCCGAGGGCCCGAGCCTCAGCGTGGGCCCTGCTCTTCTCCGCCTCCCCTCTGGACTCCTCCGCCTCACCTGCAGCCCGGGAGCACAGCGTCGCCCTCTGCTGGCTCTGATACAGCTTTTGGTTCAGCTGATGGGGAGTCAGAAACAGGCAGGGAGAGAGGTGTATGCTTTAGTGACTCAGACAGGAAACAGTAGAGGCCTGTCTTTGTTTCTAGATGTAACACAACTCCAAGCACTCCGAGTCAGAATGAGGGTCAGCACTGAGCTGCAGTGTGTGGATACAGGTCAACATGCAACTCTAATAAACATTTATGCAAGCTCACGGACTATGTATTTCACAGAGTCCGTTGTATAGTCATGTAATAGAGTTACGAAACACACGAGGAGACAGTGTTTGCCTTGATGAAGCTGATTGATACATCAGAATCACACAACACTGGTGGCATGCTAAGATGTAAACATGCAGATAAATGTGCATTCAACAAGGTAGCCAGCCGTGCACAACCGTGGAAACAAACAGAGCAGAGCGCAGTGGAAAGTTTGGGTTGCTTAGCAACAGTTCCGTTTCATTTAAGATGTGGAGCTCGTTGAGTTAGTGGACAAGTAAATTATGTGCTATTGATTTTTGGCAGTTTGTATAACAGTTGTGTAAAAGCAAGATCACACTCAAGGTTGAGATGTGCTGACTGTCATCATGTTGCAAAAAAAAAAAAAAAACCTACACTGTAATTCTTTTTGAATGATTTTTGAAAAAGGCTCTTGAGTCATATTGTCTGGTGAAGTGCTGTGAGCCGTGTCCACTGTGCGAGTCCTCTTACCTCTTTGACTTGAGCCTGCAGCTCCTGGTTCAGGTTCCTCAGGTTCCTCATGGTCAGCTCGTTCTCCGTGCGCATCATGATCCGCTCCATGTGGATCTCGTTTGACAGGTACTTGTTTTCTTTCTTCAGATCCTCACATTCCTGAGGAAGGCTCACATTATCCGTGATGTATTGTTTGGAACAACAACTTTGGCGATAAATTCAAAGGTCCTAAAACTCATAAATTGATTAAATAAAACAAAACACTCCAAGAATCACCTTCAGTAAACACGCTTTGAAACAGAACACTGTTTTTTTTAAAGGTTTTTAAGGTTTGGACTGGAGCCTCTAAGACATTTCTCATGTCATACTTCAACAAAGCTCCTTCTTGACCCTGAAAATAGCAGTTTAGCAAATTCTTTAGGTTAAGCTACAACAACAGCAAAATCACAGAAGGTCATTTTGGCTTCAGTTTTCAGTGATGCACAATTTCCGTATGCAAATTAAATCTATACAGTTTTTGACGGATTTGTTTTTATTTCTCTGTTAAATTCAAATGAGACAAAACTCTCTGTTAAAAATGCTGAAAAAACAAAGATCTACTAAACGGACTTTGTTGTGAGATTGTTTTCTCACATCTTTCACTGTCGACTCGCTCAAAAACTCATTGGCTCACGAAGGCCACAGAAGAGCTCAGCAGTCACAGAGAGTCTTTTTAAAGCCATTCAGTGAATCTCTGGACAGAGAAGTTCAGTTCTGTACCTTCTTCTTCTACCTCTCACCTTCCTCTTTCTGACCAGCTCTCCCTGCAGGTGGTTGATCTGGAGAAAGGATCCATTGGAGCTGACGGCACTGACGGGCCGGACCAGCCGTACAGGCCTCCTGGACGGTCTGCAGAGACCTTTGACTTCCTCTACTGTCCCGTTCGCGAAGCGGCCGCCTCTATTTATGTTACTGCTGCTCATGGAGACGGACGTGTACAGGCTGTCGTCCATCGAGGACTTCCCCACCGTCTGCAGATCTGTGTGGGATTTGGCTCTGAGTGACATTTCAAAGCCAGATTGGTGAAGTCTACTTCAGAGTGACTCCTCTCTGTGTTTGTACAGATGCTGTTAGAGTAACCAGGGGCTCTAAGTTTGTGTTCAGAATGTCGAGGTGGGAAGTGAATGATGTTCTCAGTTTCACGCAGAGTTCACTGAGTGGATACGATCACCAACCGTGGATCATTAAGAATGCATGAGGCAACATGATAGGACAAGCCTGCACGGGACAACACACAGTCTGTGTGTTTTGGTAGGAGGGCATCTTTCGTCAGATTTTGATGTGAAATTTGACGATCTTCAGATGAGCTCAGAGGAGGATCTTCAATGTCTGCACCAAAACTACATCAACAATATCTGCACACGGGGAGTTGGGAAAAGTTTTTAGGTGATACAATTGGTTTAAACGGGGACCATCAACCAACAACTTGATAATGATTCCAAGAAATTCTCTACTTGTGGGAAACTCTAAATACCAGGAAGCTTTATGAATACAGCCTCAGAGGGATGGACGACCTTCCCTTCCAGTCTGGAAAGACTGGATTCCCAGACTTGAGTTTTCTGAGTTATGCTTTTTCTTCCTGATGGGTGAAGTTAGACTTCCACTGAACCTGAGCATAGGTTGTACAGTAAATTTGAATGGACGAAGCCTGAGTGACGTCCCCCATCTGTAACTGCAGGGGGCTTCAGAGGCCCATTGGGGGCAACTTTAAGTCGACGTAACGACAGGCTGAGAGCTGGAGCTGAGGCGGGTTTGAAGCCTATGGACTATGAACTGTTACGTGACTTTTGGATCTCTTGGAGCCGGACTCAAGCGAACCCTCGAAGAACTGCCGGATTTTGTACTTCAGCATTGGCTTCATTTTTCAACTCTGGAAATTTCCTCTTGGTCTTGACCGGTGAAGTTTGACCAATTCTTTTTTCCTGTAGCTCCTTTCTGTTACAGCTCTTTATCCCTAACAGCTCATCCTCAGTCTGCACCCTGCAGCCTGAATCAGGGCAGGAATGACCATTCATTACATGATATTTACTCAGTCACGACAGGAGGACATGCTGACCTCTCTCCCTCTGCAACACCACACACTAAAACATCCGAGCTGTCAGCGAGTGGCTGTTAATACAGACGACCAACACGGGAGGTGTTACTAAAACATTGAGGGT
Source organism: Symphodus melops (assembly GCF_947650265.1). NCBI lineage: Eukaryota > Metazoa > Chordata > Actinopteri > Labriformes > Labridae > Symphodus > Symphodus melops. The sequence goes on along the minus strand of NC_136696.1, from coordinate 25,622,918 downwards.
TCACGCTGGGCTAAAGAAGTGTTTACAGACTTTTGATCTTAAAATGTCTGATCTTTAATGTGAATTAATGTGAAACATTAAGCTTCAACTGAGCAGATGTGATGAGGTTGGATCTAGAGGAATGCAGTTCTGCATTGTGAATCAAAGTTAAAGGGATACTTAGAAACATGCTAGTAGTGTTGAATGGTCGTGAGTCCAGCCCTCATTTTGCCCTGAGAAGAGAAAAATATGTTTCACTTTGCCTGGAAGTTTTCTTTATGTGATGCAATATGACGCTTTTTGCATCACATGAAGAAAACTTTCAAGCAAAGAAAAACACATTTTTCTCGTCTCAGGGCAAAATGAGGGCTGGATTCATGACCATTCAACACTACTACCATGTTTCTAGTGATACAAAGCTTCATGTAAATGGATGAAGTATCCCTTTAAGACAAACATGCAGCTAACAGTGCCTCTTCTTATTTATCGTTCTAATCAATAATATAATAGAGCTCGCACTAGGATATGCAGGAGGCTGAGAAACATAGCTAAAAGTCATGTAAATAACTGAAAGGTTAAAATGACTGGTCATGTATGTAACGTGGACTTCCCCTGTCACAGTTGGAGGTTTGATCCCACCCACTCTGACTCCTTCTGTGAGCATGCAAACAGATTCAACAGCATGTAGTTTGCTGCTTCTTCTTTGATGCGCGCTATGGGACATGCTGATGTGTCTGCGCTAAAGGAAGGAGGCCGGATGACTTTCCCTTCAGCCATGAGAGCAACGCAGTGCAGCAGCAACACGCCACAGTTTGACAGAGAACAGACGAGCTCCATACAGTGACAGAGACGAAGGGTTAAAGTCAATAGAAAAAACGAAACAGACAAAAAGAAGAGGGACAATGTGGAGGAAGTTCGCTTTCCGACAGGCCTGTCAGAGGAAACAAACCTCTGGAAGATGGATGCTGGCTAAGCAGAAAATCTCGAACCCACAGAAAACCTTTGAAAAACATGCTTAAAGTGTTTTTTGTTTTTTTTAACAAATCCACAAGGATCCTCTTCTTTTATTGATGTCTCTCACAAGGCCACTTAAAGCTAATGTTTCCTGTCTTACTGCTTTAATATTTCCAGGAAATCCTCAATTTGTTTTCATTCTTAAGCACTTTCGTGATATTTTTTGACATACAGTATATCCACAACAACAATGTTTGGATGAAAGAGAGTTCCTGTGAAGGTCTTTAAAATAATGTGAAAGCTGGTGTTTTATCTCGTTCAGGGCCATCAGGCAGGTTTGACCTCGTCTTCCTGTTTCCTCGTCCACACCACGTTTGTCCTGCAGGCTGTTCCCTCTGCGTTCGCTGTGTTTGCTCCTTCGCCCTCAAACGCTTCACTTTTTGAGATTTTTATAGAAAAGATGGCAAGACTGTTGGTGTTTACTCTGTCCATGTTTTGGTTCTTGGCAGCGTTTTCACTTGCCTCTGACTCCAGTCTGAATAAAGGTAAGTCACATGTTTCAGATGTCGATGGAGCGTCACTTTTAGTCCCAGAACTGAATCAGTTGTGTGTGCTGTTCTGATGTTTTCTTTTGTTGATTTGAAAGCATAAAAATAACGCTACTCCTACCTGTAATCTTCGACGTAAAGAGACTTTAAGTTCCAACTTGTGCTTCCTACTTTGTTGCTTTTCCACAGTAAATGAAGAAAGCATTTTTACAAGTTACATGTGTTGAATTTTATTTCGGATGTTTTTGTACCCGTGTACTAGGGGGTTAGATGGAGGCGTTCTTCACCCCATTATTAACTTTAAAATGTTTATGCACAGAAATAAAAATTACTTTCCCATTTAGAATCCAGTTAAAATCATTGTGATCAAAAATGACAGCTTCACTTTTGGATGCTTTCAAAGTGTTTGCCTCTCACAATATACCTGCCTGTAAATCAAGATCACACCGCAGCTGGAGTCTTCCTGCTCATCGAAGGAGGAGAGTACACCTTCAACTTCACCGCCGCAAGAGATGCCTGCCTTTTCCTCAACGTCACCATGGCGACCAGAGCCCAGATGGAGCGAGCAGTGCAGTATGGCCTGCAGACGTGCAAGTAGGCTGGAAGCATTTGGTTCTGGTTCTGGTAGTGATATAAGACCCTGTTGAGGCCTGCTGACCAATTGAAACGGTCAAATATGTTTATTTTTATGAACAGCTTCTTAATGGTTTAAAAAACAATAAAATTAGAGATAAATGTTTCTTAACAAAGTGCCACAAAAATACAGTCTGGTCAACACTGGTTTCTGATTAAGTAAAAAAACAACAACTATGATTTGTCTATTTGTCTGTTTTCTATCAGGATGACAGATGTGCATGTGCAGTGATTTGATACTTAAAGAGCCAGTTTTACATAGTGATTTACAACTGAAGACATTTGGTTAGTCAGTTATTTTGTTGTTATATTAACATAAAACTTTCACTTTATTACTAAATCGGTCATTTCAAACAACAAGTGGAGCCCTAACTATGAATGCTCTTTTTTCATATCTGAGACCTCACTCAGCCCTCCAGTGTGAACATGTTGCTCTCTGGTGTTCAGCTGATCTGCAGAAACAGTGAGCAGGAGAACAGCAGAGCAGACTGAGGCCTACTACTTATAAGCATTGTATGCTGAGTTATTATACTTCATTGGGTGGATTCAAAGACTTACAGATTGAGATTCATTCCACAGAATTAGAGCTGTTGCTGTGCAGTTTTACGTAACGTATAGGGTTGTGTTATACTGCACTGCCTGAACGCTGTGGGTTTGTCAGCCTTCTTTCCAGTTTTGCACAGTGGTATTGCAGAGGTGGAAAAACCTACTGACTTTGAATTTCATTGTTTTACAATATTCCTTGTGAGTTATCATTATGGAGCTGAATAAAGTGCAATCTTTAGGTTTGTATCCTGGTATGGTGTTGTGCTTGAAGCTGCAGAAATCTGCATAAATTCTCTTCTTGTTCTGTTTATACAGTTAAGAACACTTTTTTTGCCTGTCCGTTGATTCTTTTATCTTTGCTCTGTTCCCTGTGTAAACAGATTTGGATGGATCTCTGAAAAGGTGGCTGTGGTTCCACGACTCACAGCTGACCAAAAATGTGGAAGTGGGAAAACTGGAGTGGCGCAGTGGGCTGCAAGTGAAGATAGAATGTTTGGTGTCTTTTGCTTCAATGCATCAGGTACGGTTTATTTTCTAAATGTTTCATGTTTACTTTTTAATTATTGAAGCTCTCCCAATTAGTGATTTCTATTATAACCAGCAGTGACCCTGACATCCACACCTGCTTCACCTGGGCTCACTCTGACAACCGAGTCTCCACCTTCAAGAGAGCTGACAACAACTGAAGCGTCTGGACTGACATCATTGACTTCAGCTGTACACGTCATCACCCCACGTTCAGACGTCATCACCCCACGTTCAGACGTCATCACCCCACGTTCAGACGTCATCACCCCACGTTCAGACGTCATCACCCCACGTTCAGACGTCATCACCACACGTTCAGACGTCATCACCCCACGTTCAGACGTCATCACCCCACGTTCAGACGTCATCACCACACGTTCAGACGTCATCACCCCACGTTCAGACGTCATCACCTCCTTTCCCACCTCTCAGAAACCTTTTTCCACTCATGTCCCTACGTCTCCTCACCTCGTCACCTCGTCACCTACGCTCCTCAGTGACACCTTTTCTACCGCTGATCATGCCTCAGATATCTCCTTCACGTCGGCGTCAGTGACAAAACCAACGATGGACTCTGAAAAATCTTCTCTAGGAGGTGTGTACTTGTCTTCTTTATTTTTAGATTGACATTTTTTAGTCTTGATAAGATCTTATTTGTCCTCAACACATTAGGTGTAATGTATATATGTATGTATGTATGTATGTATGAGTTTGGATTTATAATGGAGTTTTTTGCAGTGGGATGTGAATCTCTTTTTGTGGTTGTTTTACAGACGTACCAACAACACTCATCATCCTCGGTGTCATTGCTGTGCTCCTCACAGCAGCAGGCGTCGTTTGGTACTACAAACTGTGAGTTGTGTTTTCTTGTGTTACTTTAAACGGTCTGACACTGATTTTTTTCCTCTTTTTTTTTTTTTACCATATTTTAAAACAGAAAGAGATTTAAAACAGACACTAAAATCAAAGAAAAACATTTTAATTCACCCAGTCTGAACGAGTGTAGAGATATATTGTTACCTATGATTGCTTTTATAGATTTAACATTTGATTTTTTATGTATATTTTGTGTAATATGTTTCTCTCTTCTTCCGGAAAAAGGAACATTTTCACCCTTTGGTCTCAGACGCAGCAGAAGGACGACATAGAGACAGAGATGTGGAAGCACACGAGCAGTGAGATGGACCTGCACAGTTTACATGAAGAAGAAGAAGAAGAAGAAGAAGAAGAAGATGAAGAATCAGACAGGAAGTACTCCAGTGACATCACGCTCTGTGTGAATCCTGACACCAAAACAAACTCTTCAGAGTAGCTTCACGTTGACTCTCTCTTTAATTAATGACGTGGATTTAGTCATTTCAGACTCATCCCAGCGTTTTTTAACTAGTCATTTACAAACCATATAGGAAGGTTAACTTTTTTTTCTTTTTTCATAAGCTTTACAAAATGATTGTAAATATGCTTGTGCATTTTATGTTTTTCCATCAATTGAAAATAGTGATTCTCTTTGTGTTTAAGTGTCTTTTTGGATCAATTTTTAAGAAAACCGTTGTTTGCTATTTGGACACTGAAATTGGTCGGCAGGTTGAAGTCCTGTTTGAATGGTTGTTGAAGTCTATTATAAGCTTTAATTAATGAAGTTAATTAAGAAAAGGTTTTGAAGCTTGAAATGTAATTAACAATTTTGCAGAGATCACAATTTTTATGACAACTACTACTTAGAGGTGAACGAGTTGTCAATGCAGTTACACTTAAAAATGGTTATATCTTTAAGAAATTCAATTTATTCACAATGTAATAGACAGATAGATAGATAGATAGATAGATAGATAGATAGATAGATAGATAGATAGATAGATAGATAGATAGATAGATAGATAGATAGATAGATAGATAGATAGATAGATAGATAGATAGATAGATAGATAGATAGATAGATAGATAGATAGATAGATAGATACTTTATTGATCCCGAAGGAAATTCATGGCATCCAGTAGCAGGACACAAGACATTAGTTACAATACACTTTTTTTTTTGAGATAGATAGATAAATGATAGATAGAAGTCAGATATCTGTTTCAATTAAAGTAAATATGTAATGTAAATGTGATAATAGACATTTAATGTAGGCCTCTTGTTTCTGTCACATTACTGTAAGTGATGGAGTTAGAGACTGATCCATATTCACCGCTCAGGGGCGCTAATGAGCAATTTCACAGCCGACAAAAAAAAGGTGAAGAAGAAGAAGAAGAAGAAGAAGAAGAACGAGCTCGTCACGTGACCGCGTGTTTTGCCCACCTCCATTCGCATGCTGAACTTTAAAACAACCTTTAGAAATAATATAGCGTACACAGCGACAAACGTGACCGGTTTTTTTACGTGGTCTCGCGTGGAGGTTAAATGCGTCAACGATGCGTCGTCTGGGCTCCGTTCAGCAGAAGATAGCGTGTGTTTTTCTCACCGAGGTGAAGGAAGAAGCATCCAGAAAACGGGACTGTCAGGTGAGTGCTGCTGCTAGCCCACCACGGAGGAGGCACTGACAGAGAGTGTGTTGCCATGGAAACCAAACGTCTTTGTGTACTTTCTGTTTATTAGGTGACGTGTGTCTCTTCGTCAGTAATACAGGTGCTAACATCCTCAAACACTCCTCCTGTCCGGCCAAAGACAGAAACAGTGAACCGAATGACACTTTGTGTATCTATACGGTCTTTTTAATCGCTAATTTATGCTAATAAATTTTTGCTAATGTCACACATGAATAATCAACACCAATGTAGCACTGTAAATTTCTCCGCTTGCTAGATGAATAAAGGATTATTTTATTTTATCTTAATCTTGTAAAGACTCACACAAGAGAGAGTCAAAGCTCCACTTCTTTAGCTCAGGCCTCAAATTCACGGCACAATAACCAGAACAATTAACCTAAAAAAATAACAATACATCTCAGATATGACTAAAGGACAAAGAAAACATTTGATACCCTAAATTTATTTGGAGAAACTCCATGGTCATGTCCTGACCTGCAGACAAACCTACGAAGCCCTTTTTTTATTTTAATTTCTGTTGCATTCTTTCCTTCAGCTCTGTTTAATTGTATTTCTGTTTTTGATTTTGTTGTTTTATAAATGGTTTGAAGCCTGTTCCCCTTTGAGCTTCCAAACCACTGGGGCAAATACACAACACACACGCACAACACACACACACACACACACTTAACGACCAATATAAACAAAGTCAAACACACACGTTTACACTCTTAAACATCAATCCCACATTAATATACGCAGAGCAATTTATTTATTTTTCTCCCTCTGCTATTTTAGTCTGCTTAGTTATCTTCTTTTACTTTTCCTCTAAATCTGAATGAAAGTTGACAGTTTTAAAAACACTCTTCCTATTACGTTTATGCTAATACAGGATATTAAATTAAAATAATTTATTGGGGAGGGGCCTGCGGGCCTTCATACGACCACAAAAATAATGAACAGTTCCTGTTTTGAAGTTAACAAAAAGCAGAGCAGCCCGAGAGAAGAAATCACCCACAAAGTGAACACAGCATTACGAGTGAATCATAATGACTTCAGAGAGAAAAACACCAGCAGCTGTATAAAAAAAAAAAAAAAAAAAGATGCAACAAGTTAAGAAAACATCCTGAAACAATAACAAAAAAAAAAAAGGCAAGAATTACTGCAGTGATAATGAGATCAGGGTTTATAGGAGGTCAAAGGTTACTATGTTAATTTGAACCGTCTGTGTCTCTTCAGCCCTTTCAGGTTGTTGCCAGTGAAAGTGTGAACCCGGTTGCTCTGGAGGCCGACATTGATTGCGCGCTGGCCACAGAAAAACTAGACGGCACCTGCTGCTACGTGACTTTATATGAAGGTCGGTACGTCTCAGGAAGAAAAGGAGCATTTGATCCCTCTGAAGCGAGCGAGTGGACGTCTGAAAGCACCAAAAAAGATCTGCTTCATGTTAGGGAGGGAACATCTTTCTCGTCTGCTTCTTATTGAGAGATGATGCATGTTAATGACGTTGGTACTTTGTCTGTTTTTTTGTTGTTGTTTTTTTGTAGGGCAACCTTACCTGTGGGCTCGACTGGACAGGAAACCAAACAAGCAGGCGGAGAAGAGGTTCAAAAAGTATCAGCATGCCCACAGGAGCTGCAAAGGTATCTTATCAAAGTGTTTGGATTTAAGACTGCGTGTTTGAACGTTTTAAAGATTACATGTCGAGAAGTCCCTCGATGGATGCTACACGAGATTAGACTAGTGTAGTGCTGACCATCAAGCAGGCAGCACGTGTCACCATTAACGTGTTTAAAAGGGGGGTTTCTGAGGAAGAGGAGGATGATTCTGACCGTCTGTGTTTTCGTCGTCAGGATTCACGTGGAACGTAGAAGAAGACTTTAAGACGGTGCCCGAGGCGTGGATCCCCGCCCACAGAGTCAAACAGCTCAACGGCCAACCACTGCCCGATGAGCACGGACACATTCCAGGTGCGTGAACGGAGCGAAGGAGGCGTTTCGATACGATGTAGAAGGCAGGGTGACTTTACGAGCGTCAACCGTGAGCACGTTCATGTCGACTCAAACGATAGCTCCAGAGGAGGACGCTTTCCTCATCCTGCAGCTAAGAGCAGAGACAGCAACACAGGAATTATGAACAACAGAAGGGTTTTACTACCATTTTCAATTCACACATTTACTCGAAAGTATTGTTGAGTGTAATCAGAGTATTTATTCAAATGGAGTTCTTGAAGGGAATTTTTTTATTCTGCATTTCCCCCCGAGGTCTAAAGATCGCTGAAGATTGGGCGACATTTTCATATGTGAAGTATTCAAGCAGCCTATGTAAACTCTCTGCTGCTGCTCTTCTGATGCTGGACAATCAAGTCCTTTAAAAAAAAAAAAAAAAAGAAGAAATCCCTGAGACTAAATTGACATCGGGAGCGCATCAAGTTTCTCTTTAACGCAGCTTCATTTTGTGTTGCTCCTGCACGACAGAGGAGGAGTTAGAAAGGAAGGACTTTTAGGAGAATATCACCAAAATAAAAGCTTGTAATTGGGATTTATTGAATAATGCATCAGATTTTGAAATGGGCTTAAAGATGAGTGTGTAAAGAAAAGAATGAAAGGTTTCCATGAGACACAGCTCATGGATTTGAACGTTGTTTCTGTGACTGCGGGTGACGCTTTGATTTGTTCCTGTGTGCACGTTCAGGCTGGGTTCCCGTGGAGAGAGACAACAAACAGTACTGCTGGCACTCCTCTGTGGTGGACTATGAAGTCGGGGCGGTGATTGTTCTCAGACCCAGCGCTGATGATGAAGATGTGCTAGAAATCCGTGCGGTGCCGCTGGCTGACCTCCTGGAGCAAACGCTGGAGCTCATCGGGACCAACGTCAACGCCAACCCTTACGGTGAACACATGGCATCTGCGCTGTCAGGGTTTTATTTTTCAGATGTTAATGTGTCCTGTTTGTATATTATTCAAAGGTGCGTTGAGGTCTTTTAAAGGGTTCTGGTCTTCACAGGGCTGGGGAGTAAGAAGCAGCCGGTTCACTTCCTGGTGTCTCACGGGAGCGTTAGAATCCGAAACCCTCCACCGGTGGACTATCAGCAGCTCCGCTCCTGGTTCCAGGAGAGTCCAGAGGGCCGAGTCGAGGGCATCGTGTGGCACTGCAACGACGGCACGCTCCTTAAGGTGAGAAGGCTTCGCGTGCACATCGAGTTGAAATCGTCTCGGGATGGTGAGGCAGTTAAAGATGGATTCAAAGGTGTCACATCGGTACTCTGAAAAATGAAAAATAAATGTCTACACAGTTCGGGTCATCGATGCGTGAAGCTGTAGACTCTTACAAAGTGTTCCACATTATTGGCAGTCTAACACATGCTGCGTTACATGTAGTGAGCATTTGTGATCTCTGCAGGTTCACCGTCATCACCTGGGTCTGAGGTGGCCTGACGGGGAGACCTGCCTCGCTGACAAGTCGGTGCTGGTTCACGTCGACGGGACGGTTGATGAATACAGGAACAGCAAGGACTTGTTTTCATCCTTCGCTGCATTAAAGGGACAAAGACTGAGCCGCCTGCAGGACTTACACTTTGACGTGTAAACAGTCAGCGGGGGCGAGTATGACTGTATGCTGACAGCTTCATGTTTACTCTAAATGACCAACTGGACTCTGAAGAATCAAAGTTACTCCACATGTTGCATTGATTTACTTTAGACACTGACTACAGCTCTTTGTTGTCAAGAGAAGAATCAACAGCCAGTCTGTAAACGATTATAGATTTATTGACAAAAACACACACACACTATGTTACAACTGTACACACACACACAGAAACATAAGCTACATTACATCACACAGACGAACAGCTGCCTGATGGGAGAAACTTTAGTTTGAGGCCGTTTCTCAGACGTTTCTTTTCAGTTTTGGACCAAAAAAATCAAACTGTAGTTACTGATAAGCTGACTGACTTCACAGTGCTGCTGTGTGAAGATGTAACACTGCAATATTTATGAATGCAGCAAACTCCTAAAAACTGTCCTAAAGCAAGCAGCCTGAAAAAAACCCGAACTTCTCAACATTTTAGCGTGACGTCAGGAGCTGTCGAAGGTAAAGACCGCACACGCGTGCACACATTCCGAAAATCAAATCCTGTGAAATGTGAGACTACGTGTACTAAGATGAAAAACTAAGGTCATCAGTTTACAGCTCAGTTTGTCTGCATTCTGGAGTCGTGGAAGCTCAAGTTATAAAAATAAACAATCTAAAATAAATATTTGTCGTTTTCTGTCTTTAAATGTTTGTCATCTCATCAGCAGGAGCTTCAATAAACGAAGTATTTGATCCAATAATGTGTTCTGCTTGTTTGAGACTAGATTAAAGTACATGTAGGTGATTGATTCTGCGTTCCTGATGGAGTTTAAAGGCACAGTAACAGCGTCCCTGATTCAGCTGACGGAGACGGTGGGAAGGTCCATCTTCACACCAAACTGGTCACACACCTTCTTCAGCTCCTCCTCCAGCACAATGTTCTTCTTCACCTCGAGATTATAGTTATACTTCAAGTCCTCGATCTCTTCAAAGAAGGTCGGGTCAAAGCTCTGCAGCTCTCTCCTCAGCTTCGTCACCTCGCTTTGAAGCGCTGTTTTCTCCTTCTCTGCTTCCTGCAGGAGGTTTCGGAGCTTCCCGGGATCTGAGAGGAAACGGGACACGACGGATAATCGCACGTTTTTATCACGTGCATTAACACGATCACACGTGCACGGACAGACGTTCAGCTCGGCATCGTATGAGAATGAATTCAGAATAAGAGGTGAAAAGTCTGACCTAGTTTGGACGTCGTCTCGCCGTACCGCTGGCTGTACTCTTCCAGCCTCTGTTTCAGCTCCGTGTTCTCGTCCTGCAGCTCCGTGTTCACCAGTCTGAAATAAACACGCCGGGTCAACGAGTCACTTTCTGCAGCCAAGCAGAGCCCGACCGCAAAGACAAATGATTTCCGTCAACCAGCCGAGAACTGCTCGACTTCAAAAGCTCAGACTGATCCGAGGTCTGTATGAACACGCTCCAGCTCGTCTTATCTCTATTCTAGTCTTCTGACTCCTCAAACGGCATCAGGTCAACGGCCGCTCGGCTCTTTCTGGACATTCATCGAGACAACATCGATATCATTTTCAATAATACTGGATAAACAACAACACAATCACGTGATCCAAACATCTGAGCCCTCGTATCGCTGCTTGTTAGTTTGAGTTTCTTCCTCACACACCTCATTGCCTTGAACTCCTTAGAGAGTCCTCCGTCTGACTTTGCAGCAGCGGGAAACCTTTTCAGCATGTCGACCTTAAAAAAACCAAGAAAAAAACAAGAATCAAAACGTGAGGCTCATTTAAACACGTTAGTCCCGCTGCACACTTAGCCGTTTCATTTCTCCACTGATTTGACAAGATCGTGAAGTTTAAAGAGGAGTGCAGCTGACTCGGACGGCTCAGTGTGTGGAAACGGTTAATCGATGACTTATGTTCTGGTGCTTTCTTCTGCCTGACGAATAAAGCGATCATGACCTCATCACGTTCGTCATCTTAACTCGGAAAGAATTTCACTTTTTTTTTTTTTTTTTTACAAATTCCCAGGTGTAGACTTAAAAACGATTGTTGAAACCAGGCGAACTCAACAAGATGCCGTAGATGTTGGAGTTGTGTTAAAAAAAAAAAGCCTGATGGATAGGCTGGAGGAGAATGGTTACCACACCAGCGTCATTTATCAGCAGTGTTGTATGAGCGGTGTGAGAGATTTACAGGGATCTACTGTTTCCATCAGTCACTGAATCACCTCATAAATCACAGCGGGTTAAAAAGTGACTCCTCAAAGTTATTGTATCTGTGTGGTTGCACCATTCGTATCTACAGTGAGATGAGGCCCCCTTTCTTTATGAGGTGGCAGGTTGCAAATACCATTTGTCCTCGCTGGTCCACATTAGGCATAAACAGCTCTTGCTCTATTGTAGGGTCGATAACGTTATCTCTTTAGGAGAAAAAAAAAATCCCAATCCCTATATGTCTTCTGACATCTATTTTCAGTGTGCAGAGATAGATGTAGTCACTTTTAGTGCGTTGATCCCTCGAATGCAGTTAATCAAACACTTATGTAGTGAAGATATGTAATGAAGAAAAGATGGTCAATAAACTGGAGAAGTAACTGTGCATGTACGTGCATCACTGCGTAACACTACCGAGAGTTAGAATGATTGTTGTAATCCACATAGCGCCCTCTGCTGGTGAAAGACCTGCTGCTGTAATACAATGCGACCGGCTGGCCGATGAATCAGTCGGGCTCTGCTCTCATAGTGCCCGAGCTGCAGTTGGTTATTGTTGTGTTGGTTTGTAAAAAGACATTCACAGCTCCACGTTTGAATAATCAAAGGTTTTAAAAATGTCCTGATTCAGTGTTTGACAGAAGTCTGTGGTTTAAATGTAAATCTCAGGAGGATCGATGGTGCACAGTAATACTATGGTGCAGCTCGAGCAGGAACGTAGCTTTCAGGAGAGCCAGTATGTTTGCTCCGTCTGATCCCTCTCAGTTTGACTGAATTCTTTTAGGAGATAAACTCGCACAGTCTGTCCAAATTTAATCAACGTTATGTGTACCTGAGGTTTTTTTTTTTTTTTTTTTTTTTTAAATGCAGTAATTATTGAGCCAGTACCTGATCTTCAAGTTGCCGGATGTTTATCTGAGCTCTGTCTTCCCGCTCCGTCACGTCCTTCAGCTGACTTTTGAGTTCAGACAGACTGGAGGTCTTCTGGGAGAGATCCTTCTCCAGCTCCTTCATCTTGTTCTCAAACATTCTGTGGATGCAGGAGAAACACACGTCAGCTCACGCTCTGAGAACATCAGGTCAAGGTTTCAACTCTGAAGCCTGAGAGGAGAAAAATGGTGTTTCTGTCTTTTACGGTTTGTTGATGATTTCCCCTCCCACCACACGCAATTCATTAAAGCTAGTTTGCTAGTTTGTGCACACGCTAAAAATACTGTGATGGCCTCTGACCTTGTCACCACAGAAGCCTTCCAGGTCTTACTGTCAGCCCCCTCTAAGATGGGTCTGGATAAAGCTGCACGCAGTCTCTGCTTGGTTTCCTCCAGCTCTGACTCCAGCTTCTCATTGGTCACTTCCACGCTCGTCTTCGTCACTCTCAGCCTCTCGGCAGCTTCCATCTCCTGGAACAGTATGAAACATTCACATCGAGGTCGGACAACTCGAACGTGTGAGGGGTGAGTTTATCGCTAGATGGAAATGTGCATTACAACAGTTAACATGAAAATACGTTTTATTACTTTTAAGGAGCAATGTGAGAATCTGACACCTAGTGTTTAAAATGGGTACTGCAGTCAAAACTCTCAGCATTGGAGCGAGCTGAGTCGATGTGCATGTGGGTTGCCATGTCATAGTTATATTATTTTCAAAAGCATCTCCAACATTGATCCTAGTTGGAGCAGCTTTCTGCTGCTGGAGCTTATTAGAAACCTGCAGAAGCTTTTTTAGCTCAGGTACAATCACTTCTATCTGAAGCAGCTCCACTGCACGCTTCCATCGCTGCAACACCCGTTGGTTTGCCGTCTGCCTGGCAAACCGAGGAGCGTCCACAACAGTGGGATGCCTCCCTTCTCTGGTCCAGACAAATCCAGACCCTTGAGGAGCAGAATCTAAAGCTCGAGGGAGGACGTACTGGCTGCTGTGTTGTCGTCAGAGAAGCCAGCACTTCAACACAGCATGTTTCCTTTGGGATATCGTCAAGTCATTTAATGATTTCACTGAGTAGAGACCTGATCCATATCTCATGCTTACTTGACAATAATCAAGAAGTCCTGACCACGTCGGAACAAGAGGACGTACAGCGGAGAATGTAACAAGTCAATTCAGAATAAATAAATAACCAACTTGGAATATGAAGTTACCCTTTTGATCTCCTTGCGCAGACGTTCATTTTCCATGACTATTCTCTCCAGTCCTTTGGTTTTAGATTCAAGTTTGGAATTCAGCTCGGCCTCGCTTTCACTCCTCAGTTTTTCAAAGTCAGTCTGGAAACAACAAAGCGTTTGGACGTCAGCTTCAGCAGAACACGTCAAACAGAAAGCAGGAGACGCGTACTGACATAATCATCCACCTTTAGTCTTCGGTTCTCTTGCTCCAGAGCAGAGATCTTCTCTTGATTGACAGGAGCGCTGGACTTCTTCAGCGTGTCGTTCTCCCTCTGCACCCTCTCCACCACCTTCTTCATCAGCCCGATGGTCTTCTCCAGTTCAGGGACGGTTTTACCACTGTGACCAGCCTGATGAGGAAACAAGTCAGAAGAAGAGAGTGCTGGATGGAACTAGTTTAGCCTTTTCTGTTCGTAGAGGACTTTGACTTTGAAAGTCTTTCGGAGTACAGCGGTATTTTTTCTTTCTTCTGATGTCAAGGAGGACGAAAAAGTTCTACTTTATTTGTAGCTGCACAGTTTAGCAGCAAGTCATGAAAAGGATAGAGAGAGACAAGAGACAAAATATGCATAGAAAAGTCCACCTGGCGTGTTTTTCAAAGCTCCAGCACCTTTTTCCTTTTTTTTATGGTTTTTAATGAGCAGAGAGCGTTAGCAGCCGAAAACTCTATGTCTGATCGGGTGAAAAAAAACAAAACTATCTCCAATATGTCAGTCATAAAAACTGTTGTCATAGAGACGGGACGGATGTGCAGTGCACAAACACTTTCTGAGCGCACAGCCAGCGGAGAAAACGCCAAGCGGACACCAGATCCGAGACGCTCTGATTATAGCAGCCATGATCATCGACTGAAGACCTCAGCATCTCACGCTACAGGGGGGGGGGGGAGTGACAAGTCAACAAGGACACTTAACAAGGTAACGAGAAACAGCTATATGTCAACCTACTCCGCGTACGTGCGCCAGCTTTTTCTCAACATCTGCTTTTTCCTTCTTCAGCGCGTTGCACATCTCCTTCAGATCGGACACTTGATCCTGTGACAAAGACAAGGAGAAAATAAATCCCATAAAAAACATCACGTTGGGTTAAACAATGATGATAATAAAATGCAGACAAAGAAGACTTGTTTTACAGCTGAGTAAGAGCTTTTTTGACGTGACATGTGTGGTAAGTAACTACTTGAGATAAACAGACGTGCTCATGTTTTTTTTTGCCAACCCTTTATTTAATGAAGGCTTTACGAGCAGCCTCGTGTCGAAATCTGAAGTTTCAGTCGAGAGACACCCAAAAAAATATATATTTTAAATCTCCACCTATAAACAGTGTTTGAGTGTTTTTAAATGTGCACTAAGCTGAAGAGTCAGAGCAGCATGTTGGAATCACACAGGGCGACACAGAGCTTCATACTGAATCACATGGTATGGGATTAGTGGACATCTTCTCATGTCCTCTCTTGACAAGAGGCTTAAAAAAACTGTCTTTTTCTGAGGTATCACTGTACAAGCAAATTGCTTTCTAATTGACATTAGGCCTACTTTGAGTCTGGGTAAGTCCTTGTTGGTTTGCTCCATCTGGAAACGTAGCTCCAGGTTCTCAGAGGCCAGCTTGAGGTTTTCTTTTTGGAGGTCTTGATCTCTTTGTGATGGAGTGCCTGTGCCTCGTCCTGAAGTCTGTCGGAAAACCAGAGGCACGAAATGAGCAAAACACAGCCATGAGTACAGCTTCTCAAATTCTCTTTTCTACACTCTACAGCAGCAATTTGGGACCATGCTTAGAGCGTACAAGGCACTGGAGGGAGTGAAGGGAGACGGAGACCAACAGGGTAACAAAACACTACGGTTGTCGATTTGTCCAATACCTTTAAAAAACAGTTTTTTTTTTGAAGATTTACTCTTGGGGGCTTTTTGTGCCTTTCAATGGATAGGATTGGAAATCAGGGTGAGAGAGAGAGCTGGAAATGACATGCAGTAAAGGAGGAACAGGTAGCCTCTGTACCTGGGCGCGCGCAACAACCAATAAGCTGCCACATGTTTGAGAACGATCAAATCTTATCTGATCTAATGTTATCGTAGTGACTGAGAGAAATAAAAAGTAGATAAGTGGGGACTCTGGTGGAGCTCAGTAGGTGGAGCCAGAGACTACAGTCCTCGTTGCAGTTACTGCGTGTCAGTTACTACCCCCCCCCCCCCCCCCCCCCCCCCCCCACACACACACACACACTACCCGACTATCTTCAGCCGTCTGAAGCTTCAGAAGTGTCATCGTATTTCAAACCAAGCTGGTGCAAAGGGAAATGCAAGAGTAAAGCATTGCAACTTGCATTTTTGGTTTAAAAAAAAGAAAAAAAAGAAAAGAAATTACCCAATTATAGGTTTTTTTTTTGGTTTGGTATGGAAATTGTGGGAATTTGACTCGATTCGTTTCAAATCTGAGACTGTGACAACCACACACGTTTCATGCCTCGAGTTTTGCCACATCTACTGGAACGCAATCACAGCACTACCACTTCAGCGAGGTGACTACAGAGGCCTGCAGTACCTTCAGATATCTGTGAGATCTGCTCGAACCAGCATCCCTTTCTTTCGACCTGTTTTGACCTTTTGTTGGTGTGGAGCTCAAATCTGCATCCGCTTCAGCTGAATAAGACTTTTGCAGATTATCTTCCTCTGCTGCTTCCCTTGTAGTCTCATGGTGCTGCCGAGTGTCATCTGGCTTTTCTTCGCCGATTCCCACTTCATCCCCCGTGTCTCCATCGTCTTTAATCGCTGCATCACTCACATCATCACCTCTCGCTGCAGAAGCAGGCTCAGAGGAGGACTCCCCTGACCCTGCTCTTTCTGATGGATCACTGTCATTTCCTTTTTGGTCCTGTGCTTCTTCAGCCACATGAACTTCTGAATCGCCTGGCATATCTCGAGTGCTTTCCATAACATCTGTTTCAGTTTCTTCGCTCGCTTCTGCTGCCGTATTTTCTCCCACACCAGCATCCTCTGCTCCCTCGATGCTGGACTGAGTTTCTCCAGCTGTCTGGTCTTGCTCTGGCTCCCCCTGTTGGTCGGTGGGGCCTTCAGGAGCTTCACAGAGACAGCAGGGTTCAACAGGGCTTTGAGCTGCATTCCCTCCGCATGACCCATCCCCGACATCAAAAGTAAGAGAAGAAATCCCTCTCAAAGCATCGGACGAAGCCTCCCCCTAAACAGGTAGTTAATCAGATTAAATCCAGCGCCAGGGAAGGACGAGACACGCAGAAGAGAGAGAGAGAGAGAGAGAGAGAGAAGAATGATGAATGAAGAGAGGGGAAGGGAAACATCTGGATCACGCTGAAAAGTGGAGATGTTTTCGACTTCTACGACAAAGCAGCGATGAACACCATGTGTACAAAAAGTGCAATAAATATTCTGTGCAATGAAACGTCTTCTGTTTTCAATATTTAATAACATCTATCTCAATACATTGCACATCCTTTTCACCGGGATGATAAATACAGTAGGAGAGGAACCAATCCAGGACAGGACGCATGGCAACGAAGGCTCACTGCAAAAAAATACATTTATGCTGGATTCATCAGGATGTAACAGGGAGAGCGTTTTTTTTATGAGTTCATGTAAGAAGATTTGAGATGATTATGTTGGGTGGTCACATGCTTGATGCCGCCCCTTGTTTTCTCACATGCACAAAACTCCTGGTGAGCTACACGAGTGAATGCAAACAGACGACTTGTTCCTGCACGGCAGGGGAGTCCAAAGTGCAGCTCGGGGGCCATTTGTGTCCGTTGCTGGGATTTTTTGCGGCCCCTGACTTCAATTGAAGAATCTGAAGATTTTGGTGCGAGGCCTCATTCAGATCAGGCATATTTTGTTATTTTTCTGTTTCATGTTAGCAAGAGAGCTCTACAAAGCCTGTTAAATATATTCAATAAATATATATTCAATAGAAAATAGTTCCTTACATTATTTAAAAAAATAAATAAAAATTATGTATATATATATATATATATAAATAAAACAACGGGTGGCCCAGTGAGCGATTCTAACACGACAATTTCTGCCCACATGACACAAAGTTTGGACACCACTGCTGCGCGCTAACATTAGTGCGAGATGTCGGGGTGTGTTGATTTGGGAAGGATCGCAGGAGGAAATATTCTGCAAAATTCAGGGTGAGGGAGCAGAACGGGGGAGACGGCGTTTAAATATCACAGAACCAGTGAGCATCGAGGTGTGACTGCTCCCCGGGATGTTCTGATCCACTCTTTGTTGATGCGTCTGATAACACGTAGGGTTGACACGATCGTGCTGTCATGTCGCCTTCTGCTTTGCCCGTCTGATTGTAAACATTAGGATAGCACTTCCTTTTTACCTCATGTCTTATTCCTGCGGCGACACCAGTTTAAAAAAGAAAAACTTTGCACCATGAGGGACGCAGTATGTGGACAACAACTCCTGGAGTGACTCAGGAGACACACGGCGTCACAAACTGATTGCCTGATGAACTTCTAGTACCAACAAATCACCGCCAGCCAATGGGTGTATTTTTTACAAGTTAGTGTGAGAGTTTAAAAAAAGAATTGGCATGAAAGTGTTTTTTCCCCTCGAGCAAATGTGACATCAAAAGGAAGAGAATTCACAACTGTTTTCACCAAAGTGCCATCAATTTCACATTTGTTCTGAGATCTGATCCCGTGAGCAGCCCCCCAAATCCTATCACTTCATCCTTGTGTCCCAGATGACGTGTGCCAAATCTGAAGAATGTCCCTCCAGGCTTGTTGTGAATATCTTATTGAAAAAGATGAAATGTACAGATTGCTCTGCAGACGCACAGACAACATGACGCCTCAGTCTGAAGACGTCACCTGCCCAGAGCCATTAAAAAAAGACTTTTTCGCTTCATTACATTTCCATGCTCCCACTCCTGATTATCTGGATCCTTCTGACTGAATCTTTGCAGCAGTGGTGTTGTGCATGTCGAGGACTACTTACAGAGGGTCTGGATGGAGGCTCTTTGGATATCTGGCTCTCTAAGGAGTGCAGTCTTTCCTCCAGGAAGCGATTCCTCAGGGTCAGGTTCTCCATGGCGTCATCTCGAGGCAAAGCTTGGTGTTGTCTGCAAGTTTAGAGATTATTAGTCATGACTCAACCTCACGTCTGATACATTTCTGTATTAATGCCTTGGGACGGTTCCCTCAGGTAAATTCAGACTCCAGAAACAGGTAGCACGAAAAACAGGAAAAACACTAAAATAAATGGACAAGTTTTATTAAGATATAAAGATATATACTGTACACAGTAGCAGCAGTGGACAGTCCTATACTGGTTTGGAATAGAATAGCAGCAAGTTTGTAAAATGGTTCAGAGTCAATATAATGGAGTGTAAAAGACAATAGTAAGAGGTTTATACTTTTGTAAATCTGTGAGGAAAATATGCAAAGTGAAATGATCATTCAGTTCTGCAATAATGAAATCAATAAAGAAGTCAGTGTCAGTGTCTGTCCTTCATGTTTTTTACAGTATCTGCAACATGTCCCTCCTGAATCCTAAATCAAACACTAAATTGGCTCTAATGAATCCGAGGGGGCGCTTCACAGTTAGCCTTAGCTTCATCTGACCTTCTGTTAAAGTGTTGTTACTGACTGCTTGTGTTGTCTTTGCTTCTGTGTGTGTGTGTGTGTGTGTGAGCTCTATGTGTATATGTGTGATTAATTCTCTTGTTGAGTTGTCTCAAGTTTGAATGAATGACCTCCATAAAGACAGTTAACATGTGTTCTTGTAATAAATGAATATTGACCATGACATGTTATTGACTGATACCATCACTGGCCTCATTCAAAAATGACACGTCATTGCGGCCATCAGATGAGCATAGACTGCAAGCTAAACGCGTATTAACACTTAATATTTAACAGGCGTAATTCAATCGCGTGTGAGCTGCGATGTGAGAGATTATAAAGAGAGTTCCACGACACTGAAGATGCTGGAGATCAAAATTCTACGGGTCTTATTTATTTATGAGGATATAGATTAGAATCAGTGACCTCAGTTTGACCTCAGGGTCATATTCAGCGATAAAACGCCAGCATTAAACTCATCAGTTCAGCCCACTCCGTATCCTTCATCCTACAGTGATCCACTCAGTGTGTGTGTGTGTGTGTGTGTGTGTGGTGCTCCTTGCCTCACTGACTGGGCACACCTATACCCACTATGAGATCAGTGTGCAGAGTGAACAGAGCAGGAGTGGATTCTGATGAAGTTTACCTGAAGGCCTTGGTGTTCAGTATGCATCTGTGTTTTTTGGTTTAAAATGTGTTGTTAAAAGATTGTGTAATGCTTCTCTTTTTATTTTTTTAACATCTAAATTGATGAAAAATCATAGCTGCAAAATGTAAAGGAATAAATGTGTACTGAATTTATTATGTAAACGAGGCCTCCTGTTAAAGCATCTGTTTTAAAAGTGATGCTCAACATACACAAGTACTCTGAGTCAGCATGCACTTCCTACATTTTTTACACTGAGCCTGTACAGCATTTTTGAACCACTGTAAATGTTTGTGAAGACGGTTATTTACTTGATAGTGAGGATCTCTGTCTCGAGCTCTGTATTCTTCTTCTTCAGCTCCTCCACGTCCTTCTCCATCTCAGCAGACCGCACCCCCACCACCTGATCCACGGTCACCCCTCGAGCCTTCAGCTTCTTCTGCAGCGCACTCTTCTCTTGCTCCAGTCTGCACACGAACACACCATAAAACCCCAGTGAGCTGAGATCTCGTCACCTTCTCTCATTGACGACTAAACCAAAGCTCGACAGGATCAGCTGCATGTTGTCACGGCAAACCAACTCTTACTAAACCTTTGTTTGCAGTCATAGGCGACCACGTAATAAAAAAAACAAAACAACAAACAACAAAACATGCACCCCAACATAAATGTGTTGCAATAGCAGTTAAGGGAGAAGAATAGTTGAGCATGCAGACGAATGTGAACCTCCACCTCCAGCCGAGAGCAAAACTTTTGCGCAGGTCCGCCATTTTTATTCTCTCTACAGAGGAGTGATGTCTACTGGGCAAACTCAGGTTGGCTCATCGCATTTAAAGTGACACACACACCAAAACGGAGCGTTCTGAGAGAGCTGGTTTCTACAGGGTCACAAACCTCCTCTGCTGCTTGATTCATGTTATATTTTGATCTAGTTACAGCACAGATGTTTCAGTTAGACCACAGAGGACTGTTTGAAAAGGTGAAAGAAAGAGCATCATATGTCCCCTTTTAACTGTTCTGTGTAGTGTTTGCGAGTCTTTGTGCATCATAAACGTATCTCCTGTTTTTTTTTTTTTTTTTACGACTCAGCATCCTGAAAAAGGGACGAGCCAGATTTTTCTTTCAAGTTTTGCAAACATCTG
Organism: Symphodus melops; assembly: GCF_947650265.1. Taxonomy (NCBI): domain Eukaryota; kingdom Metazoa; phylum Chordata; class Actinopteri; order Labriformes; family Labridae; genus Symphodus; species Symphodus melops. The sequence continues at coordinate 25,601,852 of NC_136696.1, read as the reverse complement.
CCGTTCCTACCCTTGTCCTAACTTTACGGGGAGATGTATTGCAGCTTCAAATGCAAGTCATTCTATCATGAACCCAGAGGTTGAAAAGGTCAGAGAACACCTGCTTGAGATCTACTGTGTCTGACCTGGCATAGAGGTCTCTCAGCGTGCTGAGCTGCTTCGTCAAGGATTCACTCTCTCGTTCCTTCTCCTTCACTGAATTCTTCATCTTCTCCAGCTTCACTTGCCATTTCTTCCCCTCCTCCCAACGCACTATTTCCTCTTTGGTCTGTCAGGGGAAAAAAAGTCAACCATACTGATGCTGATGACAGTAGTGCTAATAAAGTAGAATGTCTGTCGCATCAAAGTGTTATGCTCAAACCTTTCCATAATCATCCTTCGCAGGTTTTTTCTCCGCTCTCTTCTCCAAGTCGGCCTCCAGCCTCCTGATCTTCTTCTGCAGATTCTCCAAGGTCAGCCCCTTCCCGTCAGCTTCTGGTTGATTCTAAATCAGCACAGAGAAAACGATTAGCATGGCACCATTAATAAGGCAGCATTGAGACGGGGGCTTTTCTTCTGCACTCTTCAAATCAAAGACAGAATGTCTGCCCGTGTGCACATAAGGCAATGCTCTGACGTTCAGACTCTCACCTGTAGGGCGTTGCTGAGCCTCTTGACCTGCTGCTTCAGCTCTTGGATTTCGTACTCGCACTCCTCCTTTTCAGCCTGCACACGTTTCAGGCTTTTCTGCGTCCTCTGGAGGTCGTGGTTCAGGCTGTCCACTTCTTCTTTCAGGGTGTTCTCTCGGCCTCTCGCTGTTCTGACACACTCCTTTGCAGCTTGCAGTTCTTCATTAAGTTCTTGCACTTTCACCTTTGGACAGATGAGTTTTCCAGAGTCAAAGATACATTTGGTGACACTCCTGAGCTTTCAATTGACCCTGCTGTTGCCTGGAATAATCACAATTGCACTAAATGTGTACTACACTGTGGTTATGAGTACTTTAATACTGTAGTGTATTGCATTTTTATTAGTTCTTTCTCTTTTTTTCCTGATTGATTTTGGCACTTTTCTACTTTTATCCGGAAAGAAAAGGGGACAGAGTTGAAGTCACATGCGGGAAAGCGGCCCAAGGTCAGACTTGAACCCGGGCCGCCCGCTTGGAGGATCATAGCCTGTGGCCCTGTTGTTTTAATTTCGTAAATATTTTACAAATCATCTTAATAGCAACAAATAAGCACGACCCCGAGTGCCATGAAGGAGCAGAAAAACCTTGGTCTTTGAGCTGGACAAAAACACACTGATATATCCATCAATGTTATACTAACTGCTTGGTTTATTAATATTTTTAATTATTCCTGTGAAATGTGACTGGTTCTCTAAACACAACTCTCTCCATTTACAGCATTCTGTTGCTTTATTTGATTTAAGCTCGCAAACTTTCAACCTCCAGCTGGAATAAAGCTTCGAGTGTTCGACAAGCTGAAGCAGGTTTGTGTGACTTTAATTCATTTACTACCAAGACTTTCTGTATGTCAGTTATTCAGCTAATTGACAAATGACGGTAATGGACCACAGACATGATGCCGCTCACCCTCAGCTCTTTGGTGTGTCTGTCAACCAGCGCCTGGACGTTGAGACTCTCCTCTCTTTGTGCAGCACTGGCGATGACCTGATGCTCGGCAGCTGACGTCATCTCCTTCCGCAGCTCCAGCAGAGCCTTACTGAGAGCCTGATGTCAGCCCATGATGAATGCAATGAGGGTGGAAGCCAAACAACATATTACGGTTAATGGATCTTTATCTATTTCTTCCCCTCTGACACACTTGGTTTAAACTGGACTAAAAAAAATGATTTACTCAACTACACTTCAGCTCAGTAGCTCAGTGTGTAGGGACGTGGGTTAGTTCAAGGAACAAATCTGGAAAATTGGTCTGTTAGCTGGAGAGGTGCCAGTTGACTTCCTGAGCACTGCCCATGTGCTCTTGAGCAAGGCACCAAACCCCCCTCACCACCAGCTCAGGATCTATTTACTACTTCCCTCATGTAAATACTTGCTGCTCTTTTTATCCTGCACTACTTCCCGATGCATGTTCTTATCTGCACTGTAAAGTTCAAGTTTGAATGACAACAAAGAAAGTCGAAGTCTAAAACCCAATTTCCTGTCGTGGGATTAATGAAGTATATCTTCCTCTAAAGACGGGCGATATTTCCTCATTCCTCCAAAAGAATGAAAACTGAAATGTTTTGAGACCAACCTTGAGCTGTTTTTCTTTCTGGGCGAGCTGTGCTTTGAGTCGTTCGACTAGATTCTTCATGGTGTTGCTGGGGGAGCGCACGTTGGCCTCCTTCTGCGCTGCCAGCTCGGTCCGGAGGGAGTTCATCTCCTTCTCCATCTGGACTACATGACTCCGCTGTTCCTCGTTTTCCTCGGTCAGAGCTTTCATCTGGGCAGCGTGATGCTCCTCCAGCCTGTGACAAATACCCCCGGACTGTTAGCCAGGCTTGACGACAGATTTTTATTGAAAGCATGTTTAAAAAATTCAAAAGGAAATGTAAAAGATCAAAGCAGCATACGACTCCCAACACCCTCCAAGTCTGAGTGGGAAACTTTAAGCAACATGGCCGAAATATTTCGACTCTGCTGGGAGATATTTCCATGTACTTCCTGGTTTGGAAGTCAAACACACAGGCTAGTTATTTACTTACCCTGACTAATCATCCGGCTTAACTTTTTTTTATCAAATACAGGTCGGTGAATTCACTCTCATAGGACTGAAATGGACTGATGAACTCTTAAAAGCCTTTTTTTTTTTTTAATTAAACTTTTAACCCCATTACATCCAGTCTCCTTTAATTACCCTCTTAAGTGGCTTTAAGGGTGCTAAACTCACCCTGCTCCTCACTGTCAGACAGTATCAGCTTGTTTTTCCTCGACACTGACATTAAACCAAATCCTCCAGAGTCCACATAAGAGGAAAGAATATGGAAGTTAGTCAGGGTTTGTTTAGGACTCTGAAGCATGCCCCGACACTGACATGACCTGCTGACCAGTCCGCTGCACAGGGCTTTTCCCACATTAGCTGTAACCCCCGCTGTGATCTCCATTAACCAATTGCCTACAGTTGCATTAGTTCTAAGTAATCTGGGATTAAGGCTGGAGTAGGATAAACCTATAGGAAGGAGTGAGGCATATTTTGAAAGTATCCATCTGTATATACATGAACAAAAATGGACTAAAGCACATCAGGCCTTTATAAGCCTATTACACTGCATGTTATGTTGCATTGTTATTTTATGCTTTTATCATATGTAAGGTGACCTTGGGTGACTTGAAAGGAGCATCCAAGAAACAAAATGTATTATTATTATTATACTGCATGTTACTGTAGGGGCAGCTCAATGGGTGCAGCACACAAGGGCACAGTAAAGTTTATCGTATCTTGTCGTTCTGTGTCAGGTCATATCATATTGTATCAATTGACATCGAATCAAATTGCGCCTTATTGTGTGGTGTCGATTCATGTCATGTCGATTCGTAACATGCCGACACGTATCGTACTGAATCACACCATGTCAAGTTGTATCGTCCTGCAGCGAGTCGCATCGTGTACACAGACCGTTCCAGGTTAAAGTTCTCAAAACTAAAATAAAAGAACATAAATGGAAAGGCTGTTAATGAAGAAATGAGGTTTAATAAAGGTGTAGTCACTTTGACAGCTCCTCCGTGTATTTCTTAGCCTGCGATTCCCTGGCGACCCTTTCTCGCTCTCGGTCCGCAGCGGTCCGGTGTAGTTTCTCGGTGACGGAGGAGAGCGAGACGTCCTGATCGGCCACCGCCTGCTCCAGCTCGGCCAGGCGCTCCAGGTGCTTGGTGGTTGGCACCTTGAGGGTGGGCTTCTTCATCAAACTCTGGTGTTAAAGAGACACAAAGAAAAGTGGATGTTTTCAAATCTCAGTGAGAATGCATTGATGGAATAATAACGTACCGTATGCTGACAGGTACAGCTAATATGACGTCTATGATTACTGTCATGGCCAAAAATAAAACCTGTATTACGACTCAGAAAATCCAAACACAACATGGACAGTTAAAGAATAAATCATGCGTACCATTGCCGTCTGTTTAAAGGTGTCCAAGGAGCTGTCTGTGTGCAAGTCCAACTTCTGATGCAGCGATCTCAGCTCCTCTTGGTGTCTCTTTATCATCTCTTCTTGATCCTGGAGGACGACAGGGTTTATTTCAACGCAGCAAGGAACAAAAGCCACCGTCTCAAGGTTTTACGTTTCCATCGATTCGGCAAGTTGCAGTTCACACTGCTTAGTATTCCCAACGTTATGACGGCTTAACTAAGTAAAGGAAACATCATTAAAAGGAAACAACAATAAAAGGTCACACCAAAACCATGTACAGGCTCAACATACTTTCCAACAGAGAATTTGTCTCTCTGTGTTTCTCTGCAGCGTTTTTCACACTTCGCGGGATTCTTAAACCTCAACATCTGTGTGAAAGGCACGCAGGCAGTCTGAGGGTGGCAACAGTTGTTCAGACGCTAGGCCGACCTCAGAGGTGGTAGTAAGGGTGCAACACAGGCAGAACAAAGTGTGTGTCAGCAGCTGATCCAGCAGGATGAAACAGGGATGTGCGTGTGTCAGAGAGAGTGTGTGCATATTTCTTCACGTGTGTTCTTCCTCTTTTGCTTCTCCTACGCTGCCTGAAATGACACACTGGGACACTAACGTTAGACCTTTTTGAGGTTCAGGGTTAAAGTACAAAGGTGGAGTCACAGCAGGTGTGACGGCGGTCATCCGTACTGTTGACCCAACCCCCCCCCCCCCAAAAAAAAAAAAAAAAAAATCTGTTGACTTTATCAAACAATCCAATTGGCCATTTTAACCAATTAAGATGTTTCCTTCTTAAGGTCTTTGTGACATCACATTCACTGCAGTACAGGTCAAAAACATTTGGTTTGAAATAGTGAATGAATTCCTGAGTTATGGCCAAAAAAACTGTTAAGAGATCAGAATGTCCTCGACTTTTTACAACCCGATTCTAATCTGTTCGTTCTTGAGTAATTCCAGGCGTATGTGAGACACTTCTTACACAAGAACGGGACAGATTGTTGTACAATCGGACAACTTATTGCCTCTGGCCGAGACAAGCAGGCACAGAGGGATTTACATACTTTGGATGTAGAAAGAGTTCATTATCACTGAACCCTCTAATGTCAGGGACTTTTTTTTGATTTAAAGAGACGAACACTTTTACTCCTTGGTCAAACTTTATAGTCTGAATGTGTGTGTGGAAATAGCTCTTATCTATTTGATCTCACCACAGGCACTAAATTAAACACAAACTACAGCTCATGCCTGATAAAACGTGACTCTGGCTTATTTCTTTTAAAAATCATTAAAAAGCCTGACTTGTTTCAGTGAGAGTCTTTTTCCTTGCATGGCTGTACCTGTCGGGCCTGAGATAACTGCTTCTGGTATTTCTGCACAACGTCCTCTTTTCTGTCAAGCCGACCCTGGAGGTCTTTGATGGTCTGGTGAGCCAGCGTTAGGGCGGGCTGATAGTCCGACTGGGCCTCTACGTGATTGGAAACATCAGCCAGCAGTCGTTCCCTGTTGGCAGCTGCTGGGAGCCGAAGACGCAGCTCATTGATCACTTTATCCCGGGACAAGATGTTCTTCTCCGCCGTCCACATGGCGGCTTCTTTCTCTTTCAACTTCTGCAAAAAAAAAAAAAAGGGTAATAAGCTGTGCATTTGATTTATGAGGATAGGTGAAGAGGAGCTGAACAGCATACCTCATCCAGACTTTTACAGGTGGCCTGTGTGTCCAAGATCGTGCGGACGTGCTCTCGGATTTTTCGCAACGCGAACTCTAACTGATGAGCCACAGGAAGACTGGGGTCCGGTAGTGATCCAGTCCCGTCCTCGAACTGAAAACCACAGACAATAAAGCATGTAATCATATTCCTTCCTTTTGTGTTCATAAGTATGATTAGCTTGACGTGTTTGCCTTTTCAGCACTGCTCAGCATCTCGTTCTGGTGCTTCTCGTACTGATCCACTTGGCGCTCCAGCTCCACCTCGCGCTGATCCCACGCTAGCTGCCGTTCATCTTGAAGCTTATCATGAGAAGAGAGGAGTTTTATGAATTACTTTTTTTTACTCTCAATCGCCTCAATACAACCAACTTCTACAACTTCTGCTGCTTCAAGTGTCAGCTATTACTTTCATCTTATTTCTTTGACACACTTCGATATTTCTTAATGCTTAAGTTCTGTACAGGAGCAGCTGCAGACATTTTAAATAACGTATCTCTAATTATACTGTATCAACAGATTTACTTCTAACTGTGAGTTTCTCAACGCTTCTCTTTTCTTTGATAAAAGTAAACATGCCACAAAAATCCTTTTTTCTGTTTAATTATCTCCAGCTGGTTCACAGCTTTGGAAATTTGTGTCTAATGAATTTTTAATAAATCAATCAGGTTTTACAAGATTGATTGAATTTGTAATCACACTCAATAAACTTCAGTGACCTCAATGACCTTGTAAAAAAAAGATTTAAAGCACACATACATCAAAATGTCAATGTGGAGCTCATCAGCCTCACTCACAGCTTTGTCAAATTTGTTGTGTGACCCTCACCATGTTTTGCTGCACACTCTCCTCTTCCAGCGAGCGGATGCTTCTCTCCTGCTCCTTCACCAGGTTCTTCAGGTACATGATCTCTTCCTTCTGGACCACCAGCTCGCGGCCTTTCCTCAGATCCTGCAGCCGTGCGTCTTCCATCTTCTTGTGCCACTCGATAACCTGTTGGATGTTCAGAGATGTTGACAGGTGTCCGGCGGATAAATGAGATTATAATAGTAGCTGTGTAATTTTCTTTAAAGTTGAAGCGTTTCATCTTTAAGTCAACCTTCTGCGCCCCTTTCACATCCTTCAGTGTTGATACAAGCTCCTCCAGGCCAAAAAGTCTCTGTTGCAATTCCTCCGCCTTTCCTTCGGCCCTCCTCCTCTCCTCTACCGCCTTCTTCCTTTCCTCCTGGGCATTTGCTTTGTCCTCCAGTAGACCCACCATGGTCAAAGAGAACTTCTCCTGCTGGGGGAGCGGTAGCGCTCCAGCGAACTGCCTACGGAGCGACTGGACGGTCTGCCGCAGGTGCTTGCAGCGGTTCCTGCCTTCCTGACGGGCGAGGAACAGGGCGGAGTCGCTGGCGTCCAGCCGTTGTTCAGCACGAAGCTTGTAGACCTCCAGCTGTTGGATGCGAGTGCTGGCGGCCTCGAGTTTGGACAAAGCAGCTGACTCACTGAGCTGCAGAGCCAGGATGTGCTGATGGAGACGCACGATGAGGGCCTTCTCGTCTGACTGGGACTGAAGGAAAGAGAGGACATCATTAACGTACTTCACTGACTGCTGGAGAGGTTCTGTTTGGACTCATACAGTCTCCACTTCATGACATGAATAAGAACCAGATGTTAGTCGTCCACTGCGTCAGGATTCATGATGTGTGACGATTGTCAAATGTGGGTAAAATCATTTGAACAATACGTTTATAGGAGTAATAATATCTAATATCTCTCTAATAAGAAAGACATGTCAAATGTTAGTAAATAAAACCGTATTAAATAAAAACAGGTACAAAGTCAGCAGCAATGAAAAGAACAATAACACATGCATTGCACATGGGATGCACTGGTGTTTTTAGTTTTGCATTACTGTTGAAGTGTGGTACACTTTTGATGAACAGAACAGAGATTATGTTTATCTGTAAACAACAACAACAACAACAACGTTTTACCTGCAAGTCCAGTATTTGTCTCCTCAAAGCTTCCATCTCCTGCTCTTTGGATTGCTGTCTGGCCTGCAGAGCAGTGGCCTGCATCATTGCCACATCAGACACCTCCTGAAGCCTGCGTGCACGCACGCACACACACACACACACACACGCACGCACACACACACGCACAAACGCACACACACACGCACGCACGCACACACACATCACATCACATCACATCCTTTACACCAAGAATATAATTTGGCCTAAAAGCCTTCATAAAACTCAGTAAATACTATGAGTTTGAGTCATTCTTTCACATGTAATTAAAATCCAATAACCTCAGAAAGTTTTGTCATTTACTTCTGAACTCTTGGATTTTGAAGCGCACGTACTTTGAAACCTCGATGCGGAGCTCAGCCTCAGCCTTGTCCAGCTCTGCGATCCTGGCTCTGTCAGCGTCACTCACAGCTTTGCTGATGCTGCCTGCGAGCTCGTCCCTCAGCTCCCGCTCTACCCTCTGGGCCTCCACATTCATCTTGGTCAACTAAGGGGAGAAAAAACCACAGGTACGAATGCTTCAAGATGTTCTTTTGGTCAAAGACCCCTGGGGAAAAATGGTGAGCACGAAGCAAAAACTTTCTCATGAAACTGATTTCTTGTTTGCTGTTTTTAGGGTTTGTTGAACTAACATGTTTACATTACATGTATTGCTTATTTTTAAGATTGCATCTCTGTGAGGTGAACCGTCAGCCTTTGACACCGAGCACATTAATTGGAACAACAACTACCACTGCCCCGAGCAAAAACCAGTCTCATTTGTGTCAGATAAAAACCCGCTCCTTTCTTGTCCTTGGCGTCATACCTCTGCAAACTTTGACTCCAGTTCTAAGTTTCGATCCTCCACCTGCCTGAGGGAGTTCTTCATTTGTTCATACATTCTGTGTGCATGCTCAGCTCTCTGCCTCTCGTTCAGCTCCTTCATCTCCAGAGTTGTGATCCGCCTGGCGGCTGATACCATCTCATTGTTAGCCAGCGCCTTGTCCGCCTTATCCATGCTGTTTTCTCCTCCTGATATGAAGAGAGAAACATACGGCTTTGAATCAGAACGTCGGTGTAAAGACAGAGGATTAAACACAGAGTACATCGAAGCTTATTGCATACATGAGGTTGTTTCTGCCAACAATCCTTACACAAGCTCTAAACATGCATATCCTTCTTGCAACACATTTCCTTAAGGTAGACATGCTTCTTGATGTTTACTCATCTATCTAATTCTTTAGACAGAAATGTGACTCTACAACAAGCTGCATTTAAAAGGCAAACATATTATATCAAGGAAATTATTTATAAAGCAACATATATAGTCATTTTAGCCTTTTCTCACCATTAGCACTGACGTTGTCCCATGCTTGTTCTAAAGTATTCAGTTTCTCCTTTGTGATCTCCAGCTCTTTATTCATGGAAGATATTTGCTCCTTCAGAGACTCGTTCTCGTTCTGAAGATAAGGACGGGGGGGAAGAGGCAAACGAAGGTCAGTCACAGTGCACAGCTAAGTATCAGAGACGGTGCTGCTGTTGGAGATTTAAAGTAAAACGTGTTTTCATACCTCCAAATGTTCAAGGTCAGTGGTCCTCTGGATGAGGCGGCTGTCCCTCTGCAGCATGTCTCTGTATTTGACTGTCAGCTCTGTGTACTGTCTGTTGGCCTTCTCCAGGTCTGATGAGGGCACGCTGTCATCCAGAGCCTTCTGCAGTGCTGCGATCTTATAGGCAGCCATTTCCTTAGCATGACACACAACAGGAATCATTTTCACACATGCAGTCGTGTGTTTCTGACATCTCACTCAGTCTCATAAGAGGTTGTGTTGTGTATTTGAATTCTCCAGTAGTGTTATCTTTATATGGGAGGTATAATGATATAGTTGTTCTTTTCTGTTAAACGGCTGTGAGCGGGGAGAACATCATTTCCTTTTTTTGCAGTCTGCAGAGTCAGGAGGGAAAATCAGCAGACTAGACATCTGGAGGGCAGTTATTAAGACATAATTAATCATCTATTATCTGCTGGGAGACAACAGTTTAAAGCAGCCATCAAGTCCTGCATTGTAAAGCACTGTACTGTTTCATTCTGCTTTATTGCCTAAAGGCTGGCTGCAGGATTGTGGCCATGGTCGATGTGATTAAAGTTCGACCTTACAAGAGTCCATCAGACGTTTATAAATATAGACGGGGAAATTCATTTGTCAAGCAACAAAAAGGGGAAACAATCAATTCCTCTGGCACATCTTTTTCTTAATGTTGTATACTTGGGATTTATATTTCTCGATTGACAATAACAAAACAGGTTTTTTTACTTGTTAACCAGTCGGACAAACGAAAGCCTTGTTTGACTTGATTAATTCCACACTTTTATTTACCAGATGTGAGTATACCCTGCTAAAAAAACACACAGAAGGGTTAGATTTTCTTTTATATGGAGGTGAACTTCCTGTCTCCCTACTTTGAATCTCTGCAGGTAGCCCATCCTCTGGGTGACAGACGCCTGCATTTGGCTGCTCTCCTCCCTCAGCTTGCCGTTCTCCCTGCGTAGGTGCTGCTCTTGCTCCAGCAGGGTGATGTAGCGACGTGTCAGTTTCTTCTCGTTGACCTTCAGCACCGTCACGTTGCGCAACGCTTCGCTCCACTGCCTCTTGATTTCCTCTGGGTCCCTCTGGAGTGTGTCGAGCAGCTCCTTGTAGGAGGGAGATGAACACAAGGCTGTTTGAAGATTCATGTTTAATAAAAGGGATAAACTCAGCAGGAGGTGAGAATCGTGACAGAGGAATATTTACAAAATGTTTCTTAGGTTTTCTTGAACAACGTCTCATCCATTTTTGCACTTAATCATTTGTTAAAAAAAAAAAAAAAAAGCACTTCAAATAGGACTTACACATGTTGGACCTCTGTCTAACATGTGAGAGGTTAAACACCTGGTCCTTCATGCTGTGAGGCAATCTGTGTCTAATCCACTCAAGGGTCTCGCTCGTATTTTAAAAAGCTTCACAGACTCAGGGGTCTGTTCCCCTTATGTGTACTTCACATTTAATGACTTGGAGGATAATTGACAGGCAAAAAAATTGGGGAGTTGAGGGTTTTTGGTGAGATTTATGTATGGCAGATCCTGTTCCACATTGCAGGCTGTGAACATTAAACATCCAAAAGCACTGATGTGTGCATGTTTGTGTGTGTGTGTGTGTGTGTGTGTGTGTGTGTGTGTGTGTGTGTGTGTGTGTGTGTGGTTGAACGAGAGGCACATGATAAAATGCTCCAGGTACATTTTAAACCATTCACGTAGTCCATCTCGCAGCACTTTGGTCTGCTTAACATTAGAAGCATTTATTTATCTGGCTTACTTTAAATTGTTGGAGTCTAACAGCATCCACCTGCGCCTGTTCCTCAAGCTGGTTGTTTTTTTCTGCTAATGTCTCTTTCTTCTTCTGCCACTCCACTTTTTCACTGGGAAAAAACAAACAAACAAAACACAACAGTTTGACATTTTATGCAAAGCTAAAAAAACAGTAACAAGCTTGGAGGAAGGTTCTTGTTAACTAACTTGAGATATTCCTTATAGAGGAGTCCTTGTTGGTGGCTAACAACGGAAAACTTCTCTTTGTATTGCTCCAGTGTTATTACGAGCTTCTCGCTTTGCTCCTCCTTGTTCTTGAGCTCCTGATAAACAAAATCATGACAGGTTTTTTTTTTTTTCCATTTTGAATTGTGATGTGATGTTGAGTTGAAGATTTTGCAGCCCACGTCTGAGGAAGGCCGAGGCACTGACCTGAAGAAGTCGGACACAGTACTCGTTGAGAGAGCTGATGACCTCGGTGCTGCTGGGCTCCAGGTCCTCTGGGAGGGTCAGAGGTCGGAGGACGACTCCACCGCTGCCTGCCCTCCTTAAAAGCTCCAATTCACCTTTCAGTTGGCTCACCTAACGGCCATGAAAAAACAGGAAGAGCATTACAATGTTGTGGTCTTTACTGGCGCCTCTGGAAATGTGGCTTGAAATTGAGAAGCATCCATAAAAATCATAGACTCTATAAAAATATGAACAAAGTCTCAGTGATGTCAGTCACTGGTTGCTGAAGAAGACCAGCCCGTCGCTGGAGGAAGCCATATTTGAAATGCTGTCAAAACCTCACTTGAAGTCAACCTAAGCACAGGCAAAAAGCTGGAGCTGGCTGAGGCAGATGTTAAGCCCCCTGACAAACAGTTACATTCAGTGAGTCATAAAAAAAACCTCTTATCTTTTTAAAAGTTAAAAACAGATGAGATGTTAAATAATTCATATCCTGTACAGTTATGTGCCAGGAACCAGGCTGTAAAGATGTGAATTGTGCAGTAAAAGAAAATGGGGTGTGTATGTGACGTTCAGGGATTCTGCAGCCAGCCTCAAGTGGACGCTCTTGGAACTGCAGGTTTTTTTGCACTTCGGCTTTATTTCTTTAAGCACAAGAGGTTGCGGCTTGATAAAAATCAGACGTTGACACACGAGGACAATGCTAACAGCTATAGAGTGTCAGTTATGTCCTAAAAATCCCATCAAGTTCTCCTCCGCTGATTTTTTTTGTTGAATCTCTCATCTTCTCGTTTTAACTTATTTTAATTTCATCACATACCTCGTATTGTGTTCATAATTTGCCTTATTTTAGTTTTTGTTATTCGCTGTTACATTGTGAGTCTGTTTCTTCAGAGCAATAATTTAAAACAGATCCGTTGGCTTTTTGAGTCGGGTCATTCCAAAAATAAACTCAATACAAAACATGAGCCAAAGAAACAAACAAGGGAATAAAAAAGCACAAGATATACGATCAATTTGAAGAGAGTGGAGGACTTCATGAGGAGCTATGATACGTCTTATTGATCTCAAACAAAGTTAAAAAATGTAAACTAATAAACATTGTTGGCAGTTGTTTCATTCAATAAAATGTAATGTGCTCTATAAAAAATAAGCTCTAAGTTCGATTAGCCTTGCTCTCCTGACACCCAAAACACAAGCAACATGTTAAAATCGGAGGAGATGGATTGCTCATCGTCAAGTTCCAGTCATTCTTACGACCGTAAAAGACTGAAAATGTGTCAGGCAAAGATTCAGTCTCTATCAGTTGCCATGATGTTAATTGCCTAACACGTCTGTTAGAACTTTCAGACATTTTTTGAATTGCCCCCCGGGGACAAATCAAGTTTTTTTAAATTAAATTTAATTGTTTTGAAAGTCAGCTGTTAGCATTTGAAGTGTCCCTGAATGAACCGGACTGTGTGGATCTAAGAGACTCGAGAAAAAAAAAAGATGATCAAATGTCAGACATGAAAAAGTGAATTAAATGTGGGTAAATGGGGGTTTGGCCCCAAACAGGAAGTCTGTTGACCATACTGTTGGGAATATAATTGAAAACTGCCACCAGAGACTAAGTGGGCTTGTGGCTATGACAAGTACATTCAAAACAGACTCAAAGTCTGTTTAGGGTTCACTTGTTTATTTAAGGCTTCATATTCTGAGACACTCAGAATATTTAGATGGCAACTTCTGTGGGTTTGTTGTTCTGCGTTCTGTTTTCAAAGGGCGGATTGGAACCCGGGTCGCCCATAGCGAGGGCAACGATATCTATTTTTCATGATGTAACATAATTACAGGGCTTAAAGTGAAAACAAATCCTGAGCCTGAAAATGTTTGCTTCAAGGGCAATTGGCAAAAACGGCTCTGAAATTTGTGGGAAAATTCTTTCTTTGGGTGAACATATTAGAGGATAATTCTTCAATTTCCGCCTTAAATGGGTGCAAAAGAACCTTGAACATGAACATTGTGTGATTGTTACTGTTATGCTTAAAAGTTGTGACGACCCTATTAGCACCTTCATAGGTGGTGAATCAAGATTAGCATTCATGTTGTGGTTTTTTTGTAATCGGTCTTTTGAACCTGGACTCTGCGGCCGGGTGTACCTTCTCTGTGGCTGAGGCAAGTTGACTGAAGCTGCTGGTGGCTTCCTCGCGGGCACATTTGAGCTCCTGCCTCAGCTCCTCGTTCCTCCCCAGCAGCTGATGCATTTGGGACTTCAGGTGCAGGGCGGACTCAGACTGCCCACTCATGCTGTTTACATCTAGAACCTGAAATTGGGAGGAAACACTCAGTCAAAGTGTCATTAAAGATATCCCCAAAAGGCACTGGATTAATGAGTAACATCTAAGAGATTCTTAAAAGTGTTACACCTGAAAACAAATATTCTTGCTTATCCAAAATCTAACTGCTGATTGTAAATATTAAATGTAATGCAGCTTGCACCTTCTTCCACAGAAGTCAAACAAAAACTGATCCTCATCTGGCTCCAGTTTGACCAGCTAATAAAGCTCATCAATCTATTTAACGATAGACTGAAGGTTTGCTTACCATCGACTGTTTCTGACTCGCTGCATTTGTTGTTAATAAGGTTGCTATGTGACAAGCCCTTCCTCAACTTACAAAAAAACGTAATAGCTACGAGGTTGTTTGCCCATTGTCTGCAGCAAAGCAGGCGGTAAAACTATGTGCATTGGAAACATGTGGTAACTTTCAAATCATGTTTTATCAGTCATTGTCTCTGGTGAACTTTTTCTGTGAGGGTCCTGGCTGAAGTCAAAAAGAATCACATGACTGACACCAACAACATTTACATGAATGGACCTGAGCTCGTGTATTTGTCTTATCTGGTCTTCGCACACTGACGGAAGAGGCGGATAATGATGTGATTAACAATGCATCCCCCATTCATCGTGTTTTGAAAAGTTTATAGCACGCTGTGCTGGCAAAGACGGCGAAACAGACTTGCTCAATCTTGTTGAAAAGGAGGACAATATGTGAGCTTTAAATGAAGCGATATAACAAGTAGCAATGTAACAATGTCCATCTCTGTAGGGAACCCTGAAGTAAAGTTGATTTACATTTTCTAAAACAGTCTGAGCCTTTCAGTGATAAAAGCATGTCCTTGAAGCAACCAGTGAACAGGCACACGTGGTCTCAGAAGTGACAATGATTACTCTCTTTTTTTGCAGCTGTCGGCAGAAAGAATCTACAGAAGCTCCTAAAAGATGTCAAAATACCCTCCAGCAGTCCCCTTTAATCTCAGCCAGACACCTTTCATGTTGAAACAAAGTTAAAGTGACTTTGAACAACTGCAACTGTGTAGATGAAAAAGACTGAGCTGATCAAAACCTGCTCGTAGTCATGACAACAGAAGCTCAAACCTTTGTGTTTTTTATTTTTTGGCGTTTTTATGCCTTTATTATAGAGGGAGGAAAGTGGATAGAGTCGGAAAGGGGGAGAGAGTGGGGAGAGACATGCGGGAAATGGGCCACAGGCCGGACGCGAACCCGGGCCGCCCGCGCGCGAGGACTGAGCCTCAATACGTGGGATCGCGCGCACTGCCGCTGCGCCACCGGCGACCCCAAACCTTTGTGTTTTATATCTCGTTGGGTGCATCGGTATCACTTACATTAGCCAGCCTCTCCACACTGGGGATATTGAGAGCAGCACCAGATGAAACGTTCTCCTGGGTTATCTTCAGTGCTTGCAGAACATCTGCAAGTGCAGCCTCCAGGTCTCTTTTAACTTTTGACAGTTCATCCACTAAGAGTGTATGAAGCACAGACGAGAACAAAATCAGTAAAGCCGGGGCCCCTGCCGTGTATCCTGTGATACTTTAAGGATTACCAGACCGACCAAAACCACAACAGGGAAAAATATGAACTTGGAATGCAGGGCTGTACTTACGTTTGACATGAAACTGGGTCTTGTGCAGTTCCAGTTCTCTCTCCTTTTTGCTCAGTTCTTGTTCGAGGTACTCATTCTGGAGGGAGGGGGGGGGGAAGAGAGAGAGAGAGAGAGAGAGAGAGAGAGAGAGAGAGAGAGAGAGAGAGAGAGAGAGAGAGAGAGAGAGAGAGAGAGAGAGAGAGAGAGAGAGAGAGAGAGAGAGAGAGAGAGAGAGAGAGAGAGAGAGAGAGAGAGAGAGAGAGAGAGAGAGAGAGAGAGAGAGGTTCATTAAAACTTTACAGGAAGTTTCATTATAGCTGCTATTCATTATTATTATTATTTCCGATTAGAAGAGGGGACTTGGATCTAAACTTGAATATTCCAGATCATTACAGCCAAACAAATCCTTTTTGTTGATTGTATTCAATGATAGACACAATGAATCCTTTTTTTTTACTTTTTGGATCAGTTGTCTACCTTTGAAACACTTGGCCTTGATCCACACTCAGGTGAGTATCCGGGAGCTTACCTTCACTCGGATTTCTTCGTCTGTGCGAGTGGCGCTCTGTTTGCGTGAGAGTCGCTCGCTCGTGCTGGACCAGACGTCATCCTCCAGCTGCAGGCTTGAATGTGGGAGCCCTGAAAACACAGCTGATTGTTGTTAGCACTTGACACAAAGCAGAGTCTAAAACATGAACCCTTACTCTGTTTAACATTTGCACGGTTTCATTTTGAACTTCGAATTTGGCCTGAGAGAGAGAAGCTGGCTCAGTGAGCGAGAGATAAACTAAAGACAAAAGTGATCAGCCTTATCTCCATTTCTCTTTAATGGAGCCGTGAAATCTACAGCAGAACTCACTGGTTCTGATTTTCATCTATAGACGCAGAGGTTTGGGTATCTGGGTTTTTGCTGGCCTGCATGTCATTGCAACAAGACTAAAATAATCAATATGAGATCGATGTGATGAGCGCTAAGATTATTATTTCAGCCAAAACAATCAGCGTTCCTACAGATTAAACCAAACATGACCAAACAGCATGCACTACCTTTTGTGAATCAAAACAGTTGTTGTGCAATCCTAGTTTAGACTAGAAAAGAATATAACTTTGGTGTGTTTTGGTTTTCGTCTCCTGGGTGGAATCCAACACACTGCTGTATCCTGTAAAACCCCTGAAGCCGTCAGGGTGAAATCCAGTTCTTTAGTAAGTCTCTGTTTTGCAGACAGTTTTTTTGTATTTGTTGCTCTGATACCAACAATACATGTTCTGAATTTCCCTCCGGGGACAAATAGAGTTTTTTTGAATTGACTTGTTCTGTAATTCAGTGAGATCTGCCTCACCTCTTTCTTTCACCATGCGTCTGATCGCTTTCTTCAGCTCGAGTCTCTCCTCTTCCAGCCTTTCAATCTGGGAGGATATCAAAGAGTGAGACGAGAGCTCCTCAGTGGTTACGTCAGAAGAGGTTTTGATTCACACTTCTTTACCTCTTTGGTGAGGACCTGGTTTTCGGCTTTGTACTGCCGTTGTCTGAGTTCTTTGGCTCGCTTGAACTCTGTCAGATCCACTTCCTGCTTTGGTCCCAGACCTTGTGATAGATTGATAGAGACACAGAGGAACCCGAATTAAAGAAATCAATGACACAGCTAATACATCAAGTTGTCAAAATAGACTGAAACACTGAATAAGTAAAGATTTTCTTTTAAGTTTTTTCAGACCTAGTTTTTCTCGGAAGTCCTCATTTTCATCCATAAGGTCATTGATTCTCATTTCGAGCTGGTTGATCTCTTTGGTCATGGCCTCTGCTTCACGATCCCTCACCCTAATTTGATTTTTACATTCTTTGATTTCCAAAATGGCCGCCTCCAGGCCATAAGTGCCCTGCGACACAGAAACAAAGCAGACACTGAATATTCATCCACAGACATCTTGTTTCACCTCTTTGAGCTTCAATTAAAAGCTTTGTGGGGAAATCAGGACATGATTGGACACAGCTAAAGACAAACCCTCAGCCTGTGGATGAATGAATGAAGAAGGTTGATAACACTCGTCACGCTGTCATGTCGAAGTGTTCTATAATGGTGATGATGGACAAGAAAACAAACACAAGCCTTTCTTCTTGTCATTTTGGTTTCACATCATTTAGTTTGGACCGAAAAACCCCAAAAAAAAACCCCTGATGAATTTGAAATAAGTACTTAAAGAGACAGAAGGTATTTGAGGACGTACAGACTCATATTGGCTCAGGCGATTTGAAGCCTCAATGAGCGCTTTGTCTTTCTCCTCAGCATGAACTTCTGCGAGCTTTGCCGCTCGCTGGGCATCCTCGGCTCTGGCCTCTGCCGTTTCTAGCCTGGACTTCAGATCTTCCATCTTTCTCTGCTGCACGGTTGGAGGTAGGCCTGGGTGAAGAAAAAACAAAAACGTTCATTTGCGACGACCAAAAAGAATATTTGGATATTAAACGTCACACGGCCCAATGTTTTCTACAGCTCAATGATTGAATAGTTTAATCCTCAACTATTAGAACCCGCATATCAATCAGGTTGATAGTTCCCTAAAGGGAGCAGCACGTGTAAATAAATACATTGTTTGAACAAAATAGTACAATTAGGTTCCATCTCCTAAACTTTAACACTTTCTACCACAAGCCGACCGGCAGAAACACTTATCCTTGCAAGCGCACACTCAACCGGCGCTATTGAAGAGCTACATATCTGTCTTAAATGTAAGTAAATCATTTAAAAACAAACAAGTCAGGAGCTCACAGAAAGAGGAGTGGTTAGTCAATGGAATTTGTGTCGTGAAGCAGAAGTAAAGATAAATCAAATAGTTGTATTGGTAAGGTGGCTCAGAACAAAGAACTGGGAGATGCATTACAAATGAAGATTAATGTGGAAGGGAGGTCTGTGAACTCCCATTTTTCAGTACCATGAAGCCGACCCTACATCACCATGGTAACTTTAACACACAACTTCGACCCCAGAGGCCCTCAAACTCAACAAAGTTCCTTTTATCTACTTTAACTTCTTGACTTTGAAGTGGATGTGCTCGGATGGTTTTGGACCACACAGTTATTGGCCGTGGTTTCGAAGGTGTTCAATCAGAAATCCTAACCCACCTTTCTCTTTCTTAGTGGACGTCTTTAGCTCCTCAATTAGCAGCGTGTGCTTCTCCATTTCCCCCGTGTACTGCTCCACCTGGTCACCCAGCATCTTGATTTGATTATCCCTCTCTTGGACGGCCTTTAACAAACACCAGCAAAGAAAAAAAATGAAAAAAAGGACAAATTTATGATTATGACACACAGGATTATTGACACTTTTATCATTAAAGGCATTTATGAAATAAAAGCATTGAGGGAAAAGGTGGTAAGAGGCACACAATGAAACTTACGGTGCAGAGCTCATATATGACCTTTGCCCAGGACAGCGATAGAGAGGCGAAAAGAAGGACATGTTGACAGGTTGATGAAAACATGAGAGAGACAGAGAGCAAAGAGAGAGAGCGGAAAATAGGAAAACTGACAGGAGAGATGAAAGAACATGAAAAGACAAACCATGTCCAGGTCAGGACTTCCTGCTCCAGTGAACACGATAAACAGAAAGTAATAATTTCCATGTTGTGATTAGGACTGTCAGCGTGCCCGTATGGATATGTAAGGTAGACGGAATAAATCTAGAGCCCACTGTCATGTTTAAAGCCTCTTCGACATGAGTGCCAAAAAAACACATCTGATGATGCTTTACAAGAACCTGTTTTGATCCTCAAGCATCCATACGTCCTACAGCCAGAACACGTAGCCCCACAGACTGGGATCAGGTTGGGAATCAAGTATCAAATATTTATACAGCAACATATGGATGGAATCATTAAAATTGTTCCTTGATGTTAAAGAAATCCCAGTTTGTAGTATCTCCAAGGAAAAACAGTTTGTTCTATTTAAAGCCAATTTCTCCAATCTATGACCACATCTCCTGAGAGATGTACTTTAGCGTGTATGTCGCTGTATAGCGCTTCTCATGCAAACTAATCCACCTGGATGATGTAACGGCACTACCTGCTGCAAGGCGAGGATGTTGCTTTTATCCAAGTCTAACTGTGCCGAACGCAGCTTCTCCCTCAGGTCACGGATCATCTGCTGGTACACCAGTATTTCGTCGTCCTTTCCGGAGAGCACTCTCTGAGGGTGGAGAGGAAAAGATCAGGTCAGGTTAACACGACTACACCAAAATCCCTGATGAGGCAGAAGGAACTGAAAAAAAAAAAAAAAAAAAAGAAGTCTCTTCTGTGCATACTGTTCGGAGCTCTTGACTAATGCTTCGTAAAAGGTACACAAAAAACTCTAGTGTGTCCACAAACTTCACAGACATGATATGGGGAGACGGGTTAACTCAGAAAATCTGTCACGATGACTCTCCAGTCCTAAAAACACCTCATTTGCTCCCCACACAGTACATAACTGCTTTTAAAATTTGAGTATCACTCCATAAATCACAACTGTGATGGACGGTGTGTCTGATGTTGGCTTCATATTAATCATGGACTGTGGAAGTAAATGATTCCTGTATTCCCCTGACACACTGAGTGTACCATGAAATGTGCTCTATCAATTGACTTGCCTACCATTTGACGGCAGGTAGAGACGGGATGATGGGATTTCACTGAAATGTTTTATTTGGAACGTGTAAAAAAAAAAAAAAAAATTCACCTACAATGAAAGAAAAATGACATGATCAAACTTAGCTAACCTGATTATAACTTATGAAAACCCAGCCTTTCTTCATCAGTCTTAATTAATACTTAGCCTCCTTCTTTATACAAACCTACACTTTTATTTTCTCCTGCTGTGTGTGACACTTTTGTAGACGCCCCCGCTGTCTTACATCGAAGAATCGCCTTTTTGATTGGCACTAACTGGTTCAGTGTAACAGAACTTAGCTGGCAAAGCGTCTTTACACTGGAATTATCCTGTGTGTCAGTCCAAGTGCTCCTGTAGTCATAACGTTTATGAGTTCATAAAAAGGTCCTTGAGGGGCGGTATAGTTTATTTTCCTACAGTCAGACAGGACTAATAAAGTCGCAGACTTTGCTCCATAGGTTACACCTCTTCACCTTTGTTGCACATATTTTTTTAAACAAGGTCGCAGTTAAGGAAAGAAAAGCCAAGAGGAGTTAGAGTCGTTAGATTCACACCTACCTTCCACTCCTCCACTTTGGAATTGACCGCGGCCATAATTGGATCATCGTCTTCAGCCATGCTGTGAATCTTATCTGTCAATTCTCTCACCTGCACGTTAAACACACACACACACACACACACACACACAGAGTCAAGTAACTCAGTAATATCGATCAAACAAAGATGTAAAAACACACACACAAGAGACAGCTTAAAGCCTGGAGTCTTTTTTTACAGATGCACCCCATCCTGTCGCTGATAACATGGTAGTTAAGTGATAAACGGTTTCGGCCGACTCATTTTATGGAGAGCACCGTCTCCGAGCCCCACCGCTGACTCTGGATGCAAACAGGAATTCATCGAAGAAGGAGGGTCATTACTTGTAGCTTGGCGTGATCCCTCTCTTTCCTGAGCTGGTCCATGATGGAGTCCGTCTGCTGCACCACAATCTTCATCTTGTTGTACTCGTCCGTCATCTTCTCCATTTCCTTCACAGACTCCTCCAGACTTTTCTGCATCTGCTCGTTCTGTGTTTTCAGGTGCGCGTTTTCATCCTCAGTGCGCTGGTGAGAGCAAAAGCATAAATAAGACAAGGTGACATCATAAAACGTACTAATTGACATCAACATGATCTGGCGGGTCTTTTTGGCAGGTGCAGGGTTTGTCCTTCGCCAAACGCCTTGCTGGTACCGCGTTTCTCAAAGACTGCAGCACTCGTACCACCAGGTGTGCCAGATAACATTCTGTCAGCTCATTCATCCAGAGTTAAATACCTGAATGTCTTCCATGTACTGGTAGAGCTGGCGGTTAGCCAAAATGAGCTTCTTCTGGGTCTCTGCGCTCTCGTCTTTGGACGGAGCGAGCTCCTTCTGCTCCAGCTCGCCGCGATAGAAGTCCACATCCTGCTGGAGCTGCTCGTTCTGTCGCGGTGCGGGGAAGGACACAATGAGTCTCACAGCGGGAACTTGACCCACTGTCCCGTGAGTGTACACTAATCTAGAGACGCTAGATATAATAATGACACATCTGACATCACTACCTCTACTCTTACCTTTTTCTTAAGCTTTTTTATCTTAGACGATGGAGAAGAAAGAGATGAAAAGAGATGATGACATTTCAGAAGCAGACATTAAAAGAAGGAAAAGCAGAAAAAGTAGGGGATAAAGCCAGGTCCAGACTACAGGAGTTTGGGTCCAAACTCCTGACGTAGCCCCTAATGATTGTTAGCACATGTGCCAGACGCCAGCAGTTTTTATTTCTCATCACGAGGCACTAATACAGTGCCATATCAGCCCCCCTTTTTGCCCCCTTCGTCAAACCCAATCATTTTTAAAACATCCCGTGTTGTAAAGATTCCTTATTTTCAAATCGTGTAGGGTGTGCATGTTTCAGATTAGAAGGAAAGAACATCTGGGGAATTTCTCCACATGTGCGTGAAGTGGTCAAATTTTCTAAAGCTGTAAGGATTTTCTGACACCTACAGTCTGAGTCCCACCCTGAGAAATAGATGGAGAACTGAATAAAAAAAATAGATTTTTATGATCTGTAAGATGTAGTGCCAGCTGCCACGTACCTCTCTTTTCAGCTTCTTGACCTCCTCCTCCGCCGCCTCTGCTTGTGCAACCAACTAACAACCAACAAACAGAGAGTAGAAAATGCACAAAACAAAGTCTAAATTTAACACGCGTTCCATGTGCATTTTTCAATAGATTTGATCGAGTGTACTGGACGCCCAAGGATTTAAAGACCTCTTCATTTATTAATATTTTTGCTTTTTCAGGAAGAATACTTCCTGCGAGGAAGTATTCTTCAGTGATTTGGCTGTCCAGCTTTCCTAAAACAGTCCTGTGTGTCACTAATTGTGAATATTTGCCGTTGGAAAATGTAAACAACGGTTGTATCTCTCAGCGTGTTGGTACTTAATGTGGACCGATAACTCTATCCTTTCCATAAGTTCCTCCTGTAGAAACAAAAAATCTTGTCAGCACCTTCGAAGTACTGAGCATGTGTGCTACCTCGTGACCTAATACTCCTAGGCCATCCGAGGACTCAATCCTAATGCTTCGCTCCTATGCTACCGTATGCAGGGGGAATTCAAGTTAACATGCTCATACCTCAGAGTTGGTTGTCTTTTCTTTCCCCATGTCTTTCTTGCATTGGGTCAACTCCTTCTCCCTCTGCTCCAGCTGATTCTCGAGCTGACGGATCTCATTCCTGAGAAAGCGGGTGTCCGGCCCTGAGCCGGTTGGTTGAGCCTTCAGACCGGAAACAAGACACGTAAACACCCAAACAACCCCCACCAGGAAACCTCAGAGTCCTCCATCACCTCCATTTGTTCAAAGAACTATTAATGCACACACTGTCACAAAGGTAGCTACGGTACATACCGACTTACTTTAACAGACGGACATAGCGTGTCAATTCGGATAACGTGCAAGTTTGAAATTGAGATATAATAAAGAAGGTTCGAACTAGAAGTAATAGCTGAACATGCAAGGTATTAACTGTAATCTTCTTAGGTGTTGTCATCCAGTGGTCCATACAACCAATCCGTTTGTAGCTGGGTTTGCCCCCCCCCCCTATGATTGGCTTAAAGATTTAGATGGAAGTTGTTGTTGCTGCTTTTGTTTACGGAAGTAACTCAGGAAAGAGCAAATCACATTCCACATTAATGTTTGTGTTTCCTCGTTCAACAAGGTGCTGACCGCAGTCTCAGGAATAAAGAAGATCCAACTAATGTCACGTAAGTAAGTTTGCAGAAAAGTAAGATCAAATAAGAGGGAAAGCATTACCTTACACTCTTGTTCCAGCCTCGACACCTTGGCGATGAGTTCCTTTTCTACATTACAAAGTCATGATCACCAATTCAATTAACTGTTTCGTTTGTAAGTAAAACTTAGAGATGTGTTCAAGTTTTACTGCTGAGATTTAAATGTGTGCTTACCCTTTTTGATCTGCTTCAAACCCATGTTATGAATGAAGTCATCGGTGCGAGAAAGTTCCTGATCTTTCCTCTAACAGGAAGACAGAGAGAGTATGTCAAACCATGACAACATGAATACTGTGGTGAGAACTGACAAGCAATGAGAAGATTGTGCACCTTCAACAGGGCTTGAAACACTCTGAAGACCTGAATGATGTCCTCTGGAGCTTTATCCTCCACCTCCCATTCTCCAGCCTACATGGACAACAATGTTTCATTGAAACATGGTGAGTTGCAAATGTCTGAGTAACTTCAAGTTTCATGTAAATAGAGAGAATCTCAGAAGACAGCACCTATGTAAAATAATGCCAACAAAAAGGAGAGGCTCTGTCAGCGCATAACTGTTAAACAGCTAATGGAATGATAATCTTGGATCAGCGTAAATATACCTCCTTTATTTCTCTCTTTAAATGAGACGTTTTCAAAGTGCTTTTGAGTCTATGAAGTGTAAACAAAAGGGTGAGATCAGAATGTAATGCACAGTATGTCAAGTCTGAAGGGACTTGGGTTGGGAACTGCAGGGTTGCCAGTTCAAGTCCTGATGTGGATCAAGTCTGAAAATTGGTCTATAACTGGAGAGGTGACAGTTCACTTTCTGAGCGCTGCCAAGGTCCCCTTGAGCCAGGCACCCCCAGCTCAGGACTGCTCTCACTCCATTATTGCGTGTCCATATGATCCTGTTTGTGCACGTGTGTGTGCGTGCGTGCGTGTGTACTTTAGCCTGTGTGTAGTTGCATGAATTTCACTGAATTTCCCCTTGCGGGATTAATATAGTATGTCTCATCTTAATGACAAACAAAGATCCAGAAAAATAGATGCAATTAAACTGAATCAAAAGAAAGAAGCAACAATTGTCTGATCCTGAAAGTCAGTTAAAATAACAAAGCAATTTAATTAAATAATAAAGGGGAAGCAGGAATCGAGATAACAATGCAAGGAATCGAGCAGTCATCTTAAACCAGTGAGGCTTGAGATTCATTTTAGGTGCCAAGTGAACACAGACGTGAAGTGTGAACATTTACCGAAATGAACATGTTGAAGATGACTCCCGGTGTTTCTTCATCATTGAGGTCCTCCAACTTCCCTGGGTCGAGTCCCCTCACTTTGTCCCACTGAAGAGCAGCTGGCATGTTGGCCATAGAGACTTCTCAGAGGTTGCTTACACACTTTCGCTAAGTTAGCTGTCTTATTATTTCTGCGTGTCTAACCATTTCATGTGCTGTTTAACATACACAAATCAATACACCTGATTTAGCTTACTCTGTGATTTACACCTTAAACAATTGAACGAAAATACTAGCTGTCATTTACTTATCTTTGTTGGAGTTAGTGTCATATGACATATACGGAATAAATGTTTAATTTAAGTCAAAATGAGTAAATACACATCTTAATTTTGCCATGTTATGATGATGCTTCGGCTGCTAGGTTACCAATGACAACTGACAGCGCCGGTGAGCTAACGAAGCTAGCCGAGACAAAACCAAACTAGTATAACAAAAAAAGCTAAAATGGACCCGAAAAGAGGAGCTTTACCAGGCTGCTGACACTTGACAGATAAACACGCGTGTCTCTCAAGAATTTGTATTGGCTATAAAACACTAAAAAGTTTGTCAAAACATCATCTCCGTTTGAGTCAGCTAGCGTTTAAGTTGCGCGCTAACCTCTGCACCGGAAGTGATAGTGAAGATGCGTTCACGCTAGCTTCCATAAACGAATGCTGCACACTGTTATAGTTTGTAAACACAATACTTCTACTACTTCAGCTGCCACCATCCGTCCTCTGATAGACACGGTACGTAAGATATTTAAGGAAAGTGTTACAAGACACTTGTGCCCACCTCATGTAGTTTTAAAAAGACTTGATTCAGCCTCGATAGCGTTAGCTGCTAAGCTAGCCTTATCATTAGCTAACAGCAGCCGGTAAGAAATTCCTTGTTCTTGTTGTTCTTTTTTTTTTTTTTACTATCTCAAACAAGAGCGTTCTTAATTTGCTATATCGCAACCTAATAATGACTGGAAGAATGTGACATTTACTGAGCATGTTTGCTTCTCAGCTCCATCCTGATGTGCTTTCTTTGTATCGACGGCTGTCACAGTCACATCTCATCCCAGATATGAGTCCAGTTGTTCCCAAAGTTTAAACAAAAATCACGACTTAAAACAACAAATAACATTCACATGAACATTGATATATATTGTGGGGATGTAGCGATTCAGTAAACTCAACATAAGATACCATTCATAATAGTGGGAGTACTGTGTTATTATATTCTAGCTTATTGTGTTTCATTTGTACAGGACTTTTTAATACAGTTAACAAAGAAGACACATTAAAGGCAAGCAGAATATAAAAACAGACGAATATAATCAAATATTAAAAAAAATGAACCTTTATTATGTAAAAGCTTGCCTTCAGTAGAGAAATAAATGAGGGACTGACTGCTGTTTGCTGTCTGCTCTGTAGTTTGTAACTAACATGGAAAATGATTTGCATTTGCTTGTTTTTTTTAAATCCTTTTTTATTTTATTGTTGATTTTTGTTCTCTCTTTCATTTTAATTGTTTCATCCTTTCAAAAGCCGCCTGTGGACGTGCTAAAATGCTCAAAATCAATGCATCTATAATCTGTCCAATGTAATTGTTATGTCTACACCAAAGAAACTTGAAATTAATTAAATCTGCTCTGGCATGGCTGGGGGGCCTCGTCCTCCTTTAGTTTATCAGCCTGAGCACTGGAAAGGCCAGAGGATCTCCCACTGCGTCCAAAAAGCTCAGAAATATAGTAAGGGACCCGCCCATATTTTGCCTTTTAACAGAATCTTAAAATCAATTCTGCAATCAACTTGCAGCCAGCCAGTGAAGAGATTCTAGATTTGCTCACATTTGTTTGTTGTATAGTTAAAATCTTTTGGCTTTTACGGTTTGGCTTGTTTGAAGTTGGTCCATATAGGAATGAAAGGAAGCCACAAATAACAGTGCCAAACAGTGAATGGTTGCTTTAATATCTAATTCAAATCTAATACGTATTAGTACTGTATGACCAGACCAGCATCTGTTTATACATCTTGTTGCTGCTGTTTCGATGGTTGTCAAAGTGTTTCTTTCCTGTCCAGTGATCAATGACGGCTTTGGTCAGCCATGGCTGTCGTGTCATGGAAGGAGATTTTACTTTTGACTGGACTGGTGGTGGGATGTTACTGGAACAGTCTGTCATGTGGCTTCGTGTTTGATGATGTCTCGGCCATTCTCGACAACAAGGATCTACGGCCCTCAACTCCTCTTCGCAATCTGTTCCTCAATGACTTCTGGGGAACACCCATGGCTGAGGTACATCATGTTTCCTTAAAGAAACGTCTCATGATCAAATCTTTTGTACCATCTTATATTGTGACATGTCTTCAGGTATGTCTTAGGTCATAAAACGTGTTATAGTTTCCTAATGGTCATTTTAATAATTCAATTGGAACCACTGAACCTTGACTTTCAGGTGACTCTTTAACTTTGTGACACCATGTAACACCATGCCTTTGAACACTGTACTTTAAATTCTGTATGTCCAACTGCAGGAGCGGAGCCATAAATCTTACCGACCCTTGACAGTGCTCACCTTCAGACTGAACTACCTCTTCAGTGAGCTGAGTGCAGCTTCTTACCATCTGCTCAACGTCGTTTTGCATGCAGTTGTATGTGTGCTTTTCCTGCGAGTGTGCCGACTGTTCCTGGACAGGACCTCTGGCTTGTTGGCAGCGTTGCTGTTTGCTGTCCATCCCATCCACACGGAAGCTGTGAGTGAAACGTTCGTTTATTGTGTCTAATGGCAGAGAAAGATATTCCTATGTGCTTAGTTTTCTTCTTAAAACTCCACGGAGCTCGAGACAGCCGTTTCCACAAATTCAATCCTGAACATTTACAGAGCATTTCAGGACGACTGTCGCTGAAATGCTTATTTTGTGGTTTCGAGATAGATTGACCTGGCTGCATGAGAGACACGGTGCATTTATTAGGATTTAGGAGATTAGCTTTGAAATTTCTCACAAAGTTTTCTTTCAAATTCAGACCCATACTTCCTGTTTTTATACATCACGCACTTCAGCTTCAAATGGATTTGCCTGAGGTTGGGACAGAAATTAAATTGTGATATTTATTTGATGGACTTTTTGGTTTTCTAAGAAGAACACTGTAAATGTTTTTGTTTGTCAGACAAGTTGAAGTTCCTAATTAATGGGACATTTGTTAGTTCTTTTTTTTTAATAGAAAACCCAGATACAGTATTAGTCTCGAGGAAAATAGAGGCCTCTTTCTCTTTGATGGTAATTGGTAGGGTGATGCTCCACCACACTGTCATTCTCAAAACAGATGTCTTTTTGAGAAGAGTTCAGTGTCACAGAAATATCCTTTCTTTCGCGTGCTTGTTAAGACCCTTCGAAAATTGGTTAAACATTGAAAAAGTTAAGAATTGTGAACACAATTATGAACACAAGGTAAGTCATCCCAGGGTTTCCCAATCTCTGCAGTGTTACATCATGCGGTGAGGATGGGACCAATCACAAATAGGGTTGGAAATTTTCGGGACTTTTCAAAGTTGGAAACTTTCCATAGGAATTAACTGGAATTTATAGGGAACTTAAATAAAATTGGGGAAAATGTATTTTAGCATAATCTTGACTAAGACTGTTATTGCTCCATCACATGCACAGAGCACACTGCTTACTGCAGGCCGACTGAGGCCACGCCCCCTACCTGCACACTGCACTCCTCCATCACATGCACAGATGATTCTATAACCCTGGACCACACAGCCTGTGGATATATACATAAAGGGTAGTACGTTTTGACGATATTATGGAGTGATCTATTTTAGAAATGTGACGTTAATCTGTTGAAATGTTTTTTTTAATTGTATTACGTTCTATAGATTTCTGTTTAGGACAAAAGAAAATGTTTATACTTATGCTTGGATATGTTACAGTTTGATTTAATTTCCCTCAATTTCCAGTTAATTCCCATGGAAAGTTTCCGATTTGGAATATTTCCAAAGTTCCCAAGCTTAACGTCCCATGAAATATTTCTGGAAATGTACCTAAAATTGACCAGAAACTCTCCTCCCCTTTGCAACCCTAAACACAAACATGGACAAGTCTGATGTCAAAGATGATTAACTAGTTCAAACAATAATAGGAGACAAATAGAACAAAGAAAAAAGTTTCAGTGTGTAAGTAAATGCTTATGATATCACTGCTTCAACTTCATTAGAGCATGAACAGATCTGACTGTGATTACATCTGTTTAGTCGATTTAAATCAATGTCTTATGACGTGTAACAATTTGAGCCTCAGTTGTTCAGCTGCTAGCCCGACAAACATCCTGTGATGCCAATCTAAAACAGACTGTTCAAAGTATTATTAAAGCTGATTTTCATACCGTACAGGTTCTACAATTACAATGCCTCAATCATTCTCTGTTGTAGGATTAAAACAGTAAAATGCACAAAGAGCAGTTTTTGGTTCTGCTCTTGCGACCATGGCGACTAAATTTGAACATTTCCTAACAGGAGTTAAATATTGTATTGGACATATTGAGCAGCAGTTGATTATATTTGCTCGTAGCGATCTTCCTTCTGCAGAACGTCCAATCACAGGACTTGTTTGTGTGGTTATGAGGCGTATGACCTCCGGCTATGTAAGGCTTCTCTTTAGATACCGGGCTTGGTGAACCTTTAGTGTGTGCTACAGTGTAGATTTGAGGTGCTCCGATCGAAGGGGAAAAAAAACACTTTTTAGGTCCACCTTTTTCATGTAAAGAAAATAGAAAAAAAAAAAAAAAGGCTGCAGTGTGAATGTAAGCAGTTTATTTATGTACATGCCCTCACTGAACAGTAAGGGAGGGGTTAAGGAAATCACTCACCTGCTGTTTACAATACTGCAATAACATCACTGCCTCAACATTGTTCTGACATGCCCACCAGCTCTGTGTGCTGGGTGGGGTCACATATATTGCGTCTGTTTTGCTGAACAGGTGGCTGTATTTATGCCCTGATCTGTCTCCATGCGTGGTCGGCACAGACGCTCTCCAAGCCGGGAGTGAAGTGCAAGTGATGAACTGCCTCGAAATGTCCGTCTCATTGTGGACTTTGTTTACTTGCATTCTTTTGAATCTTAGATGGGATTAAGGCCACCATCACTTAAACCCTTGCTGTTAAGACACTTAAACCCCTTCTGTTTCTAGTCCTCATGAGCAAGGAATGACAGTCCTCTTCTTCTGGATGTTTGACCTTTTTTCCGGCCTTAAAACCTCTTAGGTAGGGGTTAATGTTCTGAAAGTTCACATCAGAGCGAGCACAGAAAGTTGTGTCGTCAAAGACAAAATCAATCCGGACAGGATTGGTTCAGGTTCTGTACAGTTTACTGCTACTGACTGAAGAAATCAATAATGTTCTGCTCACTGTTCATTTGGAAACGACCTGACAGATCTTAGATAGCCCTTTTAAAGAAACAAGGCTCTGCTTTGAAAATTGTCAGGATGAAAACAGTGTTGGAACTGTGTCCACAGGAAGTGAGCGTACTCAGCTGTTATATATCACATTAAGTAAATAAACATTTCCATTGAAGGTGAAGTAAGTCAACAGGCGAGCATGATGACCTTGCTTCCTCCTAACTGTCAAAGTCTGTTTTCTTTTTCTCTTTGAAAAACAAGTCTTAAAGCAGTGTATCAGTCCACACTGTGCTCCCTGTGTCTCCTCTCCCTTTCATCTATCCCTTGGCTGAGTTAACTCTTCAGTTTTGCTCGTATGTGGTTCACAGAGGGAAGCTTTACCTGTAGGATTGCACCGCAGAAGTTTAAGATGGCGAACGGCGTGGAAGAGCTCGATCCTCACAGACCTCACGGATCCTCCTTTTCATCCACGCTACATGCTCACAGGTCACATGAAACAAGTGTCTCCCCGCCCTCCAACCTGCGGTCCTTCAGGGAAATTCGAGGAAAGATTTGGCCTCAACCGAATAATTTTGGGGAAATTTTCAGGAGTCCTGCGAATGTGTTAAAAACAAAAAAACGCCACGGGTGTGTAGTTAAAATCAGCTGTCTTCATCGAAGCCGGCCCATAAAACACGATTGTATTTCGAGATCGTATCTAAATATTTATTCTGTTGTTACAGCCACTCATCATGAACGTTATCGGTACCACAATGTTTACTGAACTGGATTGGAAACCTGAAACCTGAAGCTTATCATTTGAACTTGATCTGGCCCTCTTCTGCAAGGCTCGTCTGAAAAGACACCCCCAATTAGGACATGTAATTCACCCTATTCGGAATAGCTGAACTGATGACCAGACAGGCTCTGACCAGTGTAGAAAAACAAAGAAAACATTCTGCTTCTTGGGGCGGAGTGCTACTGTTACACAGCATGCCCCACTGCGCCAGTCTTCCTCGTGGTGTCCTCTCATCTATGCACAGTCTCTCAGACTTCTTGAATGGAAACAATTTGCCTCACAAATCAGCCCTTAGAGTTAGTCCAGCGAATGCCCTTCATGTTATCGTCGTCTGGAATCTCTCTGTGAACGGATCATTTGTTTTTGAGTCATGCTCCGAGCACTGAAGGTCCCTTCATGATAAGTACGCACAAAGAGACCCTGTGTGTCCCTCTGTCTTCCCCTGCGGGGTTTTTTTTTAAAAGTTATCCGTCTTTGATTGGAGGCTTCAATTTTAATGTCTTCAAGTATTTTCAAATACAAATTATCGAATGTCAGCAGGGCTGTACGAGGGCATGAGGGGAGAGGGGGGGGGTTGTTGGGTAACTCACTAGAAATCTGCGGCAGAGACGGGTGCATACAGAAAATTGGGTTCACAATCAGTAATTAAACAAAAATCGTCTCCTTATTGGATTCATCTGCTAAAATAATACGCTGCTTCTGCATTTTTCTTCTTCATATATGACGTGTTTGTAAGCCCATGTACTGATTGTACTTCAGATTTAAAGTGCACCCCTCCCTGACTGTCGGAATGTTATGTACCAAATAACTTCATTTACTGATTACGGCCAGTGTGATAGCGATAAAGTAGCTCTGTTCCTATCAGACAAAGTCGCTCTTTACCACGATCAAAAGCAGTCCCTGTAATCAAAATATTAATAACGCTGAGTGTAGCACATGGACGTTTCATGCACGTCTCATGAAACGTCGTGGACGCTAGTGGTAGTAACTCAATGTGCTTCACGTTGAAGTGGGGGAAAATCTCAAAGATGGCAACATAAAAAAAAAAGTACACAATAAATGAATGAGAAACAAAACAATCAGCAGAAAGAATAGTAGTAGTTCATGCAGTAGAATAAGTGAAAGTGGTGTAAACAAAGAACACGGTCTGTGAAGCACAGGAGCAGCAGTCGTTCAATCTGTAGGGTCTTGGGTTGGCAGGGGAAGAGTCCAGGGTTCAATTTCCGATGCGGACTGAAGTAGGCCTTGGGGGTCTGCTTGTTGGAAAGGTGCCAAGTACTGCCGAGGTGCCCATGAGCAAGGCACCGTACTCCCAGCAGCTCAGGTGTGCTTCCTGTGCAGCAGCCCCACTCTGACATCTCTCCCATGAATGCATGTGAGCGTCTCTCAATAACAAGAGTTAACCTCAGGCATAAATCAAGTCTGTCAAATTAAAGAAAAACACTAAGTGTCACCATGACACCATATTGAATTATTGAATTGACTCCCAGAAGAAAAAAAAAAAGTCAGCCGTGATATGTTTTATGTTTTCATCCACGATCCATTATAGATAGTCACAGTTAAAACAACTAAAAGATAATATGACAACTTCATGACTGAAATCTTCCAGACATTTCCCCTAAGATAATGTATGTTGTTTTTTCTTCTTTTTAAATGTATTGACTCAGTCTCACTGGGTCATTTTGGGTTATTTATTTCAGGATGAATCTACAGATGTATGAAATGACACGTGCAATACTTACAACTGATCTTTAAAGGTTGATGACACAATAGGACGAGTTCCGGGAAGTTGATTTTTAGTGCGCTTTTGACTATTAAAAGTCATAAATAAATGAATTCGGATGCATGCTAACAGAAACACTGCGTTGGAGTTTTTCTCACCTCAGTGAAGTCATGGTGTGAAGACTCTCGTGAATGTTGATTTGTACTCTGAGAAAAGTGCTTTAAAGTGAAAAGTATTTCTCTGAAGTTGTTGTCCTTTAAGGACGCACAGTTTGTGCTCTCTTCTTCTTAGAGTGGGACTTTTATGAGTTGATTTATCTTCTTTTTTTATCTTCAGGTCTTTGGTCACGGTACAAGTGACAATGTTATTTCTTCCACACGAGGGCACTCATCATTTACACAAATGACAGACGTTGCTGTCAGGAAGTAGTGCTGTGCAGAGATGTAAATGTTTGCACCGTTCGCTGTGATAATTTACCTGAACAGACCTGTTTTCACAGCTGCTTTCAAAAAAACCAAAGCATGTGGATCGTGCTTGCTGCCAATTGTAGACACGTGTAATGTTCCCAAAGAGTGAAGAAGACTATTACCTGTTTTTGTTTTTTTTACATGAAGTGTCCTGTTCAAGGATCTGCAGCAGCTCCTCTGTCACTAAAAACTTTCTGCAGGTTGAAAATGTATCTGTGTTTTTGTTGACCTGTGCTGGTGGGAGGTGAGGCAAAAAAAAAAAAAAAGACTGCTTTGATAAAATGTTGTCTAATATGGAGAGTCATGTTGTTAATCTGACAAAACCTCATTTTAATAAAGTAATGACAAACAGAAGTGAGTACTGGAGGGCCTGCATAACTGACTGCTTCTTTCCTCCACCAGGTCACAGGTGTGGTCGGCAGAGCTGAACTTCTTTCTTCCATCTTCCTCCTGGCTGCTTTCCTGGCCTACACTAAATCAACAGGTGCAGACCATTCCATCGGTGAGTTTAATGTTACTCCCTCATCTCTCGTCATTCAAGGTGGAGACGTCTCGACCTATAAATCATCGCTGAGGCAGAAGCCCCAAACCAAAATTCCCTCTCGTGACAAGGTCGGGGGTCCAACACAAAGTTCATGTCAAACGGTCAGGGTTCAACCTCCTCACAAAAACACTTTGTTTCCACTTTAAGCTGCTTGCAACAATGCCCAACAAAATGGGAAATCCTGTGTGTTTAAATGGCAGTTATCTTATATTGGAATATATCAGGTATGTATACCGTACCCAGAGGTTTGCCAATGACTTTCTTGTCTGTTCATTTGACAGACACTGATAGTCACTTGTCACTTGATATGCCAATATTATCGGCTGGACGATTCATCGGTCGGGCTCTATAAATGCTCATAATGCCATTGGCCAGATTTTTCCAGTTTAAACCGAGCTTTGTGAAAAGATGTGGCGTGTTGAACCCTCCCCTGCAGCGTTCAAACAAAGGTATAAACTCCCCCCCAACAGTCTTGTGATGATGTCACTGTTATCTAACGGGGTTCTATTCTTTAAGCTACTGTAGGAATGAAAACGATGTTACGCTTGGCCAATAAGCAATTCTCAGCCAACAATAATAGCAACGTGAAGTATCAGCGAGGCTCCAGTTTCAATATGTTAACATCTGAAGCATATCACAAATGATTCTGTGTGGATCTTATTTGTGGAGGTTGTTGTTTTGACATCGCCTGCCAAGCGTCTGCCATCACTGTGTCACTGTTTCTTCACACACGTGACAGATCCTTTTAGACTGAGCTCTAATTCAGGGGCTGAATCTTCAAAAGACCCCGATGGTTGAGCTGGCTGCTCTTTTCCTAACTTGATGGTTCATTCACGCAGGGCTCTCTAAGTCAAAGACGAGTTTATAATACAACTGGGGCGAGTATCACTTCACAAACAGGAAATGAGGACGTTAAAAGGAAGAGCGCGGACGTTCCTGAAACAGCGTGACAGAACGGTTTGCCAAACTTGTGTTAGGGAGATATAGTATGTGACTTTTATTTCCCTGTTATGCTCTGTGATCTTCAACATCCAAGCTGTTAGTGAACCAAGGCAATGTTTGGCCTCCGTTTAACTCTCACCATGACGCCTTTGTTATTGGGTCTGTAAAGTTTGAGTGATGTTTGACCAGTTATTGATGGCCGTCCAAGAGCAAGTGTTGACGTGGAGTGTCTGAACAATAAATAGCTCCATGGACTCTCAAAGCTGAGGCTTCCAAAGCATCAAGTTGCATCTTCTAGGAGGCCGGTTAAAGGCTGCAGTGTTGTGCAAGGTTTGCCGTGACATTTTGGATTGAAATAATGTTTCCACAGAGAATGTTCCCAGTTGCATCGTCTGTTTATTCACACAATAATTTTTTTTTTTCCCAGTTTGGACTCCTATTGCTCTCACGGTTGTTCTTGTGGCTGCAGCCACACTCTGCAAGGAGCAGGGAATCACTGTCGTCGGCATCTGCTGTGTTTATGAAGTGTTTGTTGCACAAGGGGTAAGGCTCCGTCATCTTGTTGCTCTCACTCGTCCCCACCACACCAAAGCATGTCTCACTTTTTGACATCATAGATCGAGCACCTAACACCCGGATCAACATTGTTGTCCAGTACAGATTGAACACATCCAGCACTTAACAACCCTAAACGTGTGTCGGTTAACCCTTCCTACTCTGCCTTCCTCCCGCTGCTTCTCTCAGTTCACCCTGCCCTTGCTGTTGGACACACTGCGGCACGTCCTGCAGGGTAAAGACGGCTTTCCTTACGCTGTCCTGCAAACTCTCCTGAAGCTCATCGTCCTGGTCATCAGCACCCTGCTGCTCGTCATCATCAGGGTCCAAGTCATCCAGTCCCAGCTTCCTGTCTTCACCAGGTAGGCGAAATGTTCTGCGTGGATTTTTGACGTACAGACGTTTCTGCAGTTTGGTGCAAAGAAGTAGGCATGATATGAAAGATGTGAAAAGTGTTTTATTGTTTGAAGATGTGCTACTGCTTGATTTAAGCCATCCATGAGATCATTGAGGAACATCAACTGGAGGAGAAACTGCATGTTCACCTTGACCTCAGCTCAGAGTAGCTTATGATGGATGGAAGCAGGGAGAATTGATGAAAACAGAGGGCAGAGTGGCGTTGGGCAGAGTGGCGTTGGACAGAGTGGCGTTGGACAGAGTGGCGTGGGGCAGAGTGGCGTGGGGCAGAGTGGCGTGGGACAGAGTGGCGTGGGGCAGAGAGGCGTGGGGCAGAGTGGCGTGGGGCAGAGTGGCGTGGGACAGCATGAAATCACCCATCGGTGCCTGAAGTGGCGTTTTGAAACCCAACAGCGTCGGTGGTCTTTCAGGAAAAGAGGTGAAACTGAGGCGCGCTTCAAACCAGTCCAGAGATCAAGATTGTTTCTACACTTTATGGATGAAGATTTAAGTCATCAGCGTTCTCGGATCTTTTTTTCACCTTCAGTTTCATCCAGTAACACGGTGACTGAACTCCAGCTCCTCCGTTTGTTGGCACGTCAGAGTCAATACGTCTTTTAAAAAGTCAAGCTTCATAGCGTTTGCATCTTATCTGCATATTGGGACCGCAGGGGCAATTTATCACAGTCAAAGTCATGATTAAAATGTAAATAGATTCAAGGATTATATAAACATGTTATACTGCTCTGATTATTATTTTTTGTCTTTTTAGATTATGTAATCGTTTATTTTATTAGAGAGAAAAATCTTCCCATGGCTTCTGACTTCCTGCAGCTGACTGATGTAACTGCAGGCCCACATCCATGTTGTAGGGCGTCGAGTTCAGCATGAAAATCAATTGAAGATGCATTTGTGTTGTTCCTGCTCAGTGTAGCTTAAAAGCTCAAACCTCAAATGCGAACCGTTTGCAGATCAAACATGATCACAACTCTGCGTTTTGTTGAAGAGAGTAAAAAAGAAATATGATGAGTTATTTTTGTTCTGTAACTTCTTTCCTCTAAATCATCAGCAGAAAGATTCGGAGCTTCTTTAACACACCCTGGAAGCTGATATAACCTGCTTTGTGGTGTTGGTTTTAGAGTTGCATGTCAGATTGTAATCACTGCAGGGGATTGTTTTTATAACCTGATGATTAATCAGAGAGCAATGAGCTCTACCTAGATAACATGACTCATACGCTCTGTGCAAGGGGTTCGAGGGGTTCGATCC
The DNA here is from genome assembly GCF_947650265.1 of Symphodus melops. NCBI lineage: Eukaryota > Metazoa > Chordata > Actinopteri > Labriformes > Labridae > Symphodus > Symphodus melops. The sequence continues at coordinate 25,565,054 of NC_136696.1, read as the reverse complement.
CCAGCTCCTGCGGTAGCATGTCTCATGTTTCCTCTGACACGTAACCCTGAACGGCTCCCGCTGCTCCGTTAGCAGCATGTGAACATGTATGAGTGGGATTAGTTAACAGTGATGGCCGCCCACTTGACCTCCCACGGCGACATCTGCCTCCAGGCTGTGAATGTGTCCGTGTGACCTGCGGTGTGAAAAGCACTTTGAGCAGACTGAAGACCAATAAAGAGATCCAAACTCGAGTCCATTCAATATTTATCTGCAGGTTGAAGAGCATGGTTTGATAAATGCAATAAAACTGCTTTCTTGAATAGGTATTGACGTAAAGATTAATGGGGAGGCAGTTAATACAAGATTCAAAGGTGTCAAGGTTCGAATCAGTACTCTAAAAAAAATGAAAGGCTGTAATATCGTCAGCAGCTGTGGAGCTGAGGCGGTTGGTTGTAATAAGCAGTTAAAAAGTTAGATCCCCAAAATATCTTATTTTAGTCAGTGTTGTTGTGATATTTGACATTAAACTTTCACAGATCTTTGATCTACCTCCAGAAATGTTTTGGCAATTGTACAAACCTGTTCATATTCTAATGTGTAAAGTTCTGATGGTGTTCTGAGACGTTCATGTTGTCCTGTGTTTCCCACACATAGACGATACCCGGTGTTTCTTCTTCTTTGTTTTTTTTGTTTTGTTTTGTTTTTTCATTTTGAACTTTTACATAGACCTTGTTGGGTTCTGTGTTGTCTTTTTAAGAACTTTATTTTCTTGATTGTTTCATGATGCCCGTACTCCTATATCTTAAAATGTTTAGTATTTTTTTACTGATACTGATAAAAACTGTTTTTGACCCTAAAATGCTCTAAGAATCTTACTACTCTGAAGTGAAGGTTTTTTTTGGGGGGGGGGGGGGTTGCCTTCAACAGAGCAGAAGATGGCCCACGAGCTACATTATGCCGATCTTTGCTAACTTAACTATAAATAAGCAAAGAGCATAAAATCAATGTACCAGTCTGAATTCAATTAGTGCTCAAAATGTCTGAAAGCTGAGGTAGACGAGGAGACACACATCTACTTGTAGGGAGCTACTGCTGCTGTAGGTTTCCTTATCTGGATTTAGATTCAGATCAACGAAATAACAATTGACAATACTCTGCCTATGACTATGGCTGGTATTTGTTCAGTTGCATTAGGTTTTTCTGGAGAATAGATTCTTTTGGTAGTGCAGGGTTCCACCCAGACTCGACCGAAAGGAATTTGATCTTTAAGATAACATTTCAGACAATTAGCCCTCATTGTGCTAATCCTCTCGCCATAATCCTGAAGACGTCTCCAGATTGTCTGAGAGAATTTCCGTCCTCGAGCCATAACAATATAGAATATAAGATGATCAACATACCAGCAGTGATTGTAGTTAAGTCCTCCTCTAAAGGGTTTGGACTAGCAGCTGCACCATAGAAGTTAAGATTCAAAGAGAGATGAGATACCTTAAACAAAAGAAAGAGAGTCAGTGAAGGATGCAGAACGCAATGTTTGTGGCAGCAACTTCGACAAATCAAATTCATTTTGACTGCAGGAGGAAGCTAACAGATCTGAAGGCTTTTTAGTGCTTTGTATACTTTTTATTACCAGAGAGAGAGAGAGAGAGAGAGAGAGAGAGAGAGAGAGAGAGAGAGAGAGAGAGAGAGAGAGAGAGAGAGAGAGAGAGAGAGAGAGAGAGAAGAGAGAGAGAGAGAGAGAGAGAGAGAGAGAGAGAGAGAGAGAGAGAGAGAGAGAGAGAGAGAGAGAGAGAGAGAGAGAGAGAGAGAGAGAGAGAGAGCGAGAGCGAGAGCGAGAGCGAGAGAGAGAGAGAGAGAGAGAGAGAGAGAGAGAGAGAGAAGGAAAGAAAGGAGCCACAGAGCTGCCCGCTTTAAGGACTGTAGCCTCTTTACACCTAGGGCTCTTTTTTTTTTTCGACAGATCATTTATTTTCCGAATTGGAGCCTCAGTGGGATTTCATTTAAAATATATTGCTGTGCCCAATTCCAGAAATTGTTGTAAAATGCTTATCTTTCACACATTTTTCCAAAAGCACTTAATGATCCAGTTTATTTTGTTCTCAGCAAAACCATGTAACCAGATGAAGAAATGGAGAAACCCAACGTCTCCATCTTTAGTGACCACATGATGAGCTGGAGTCGGCGGCGGCTCGCAGTCCCCAAACAAAGCCCTGTCAAATCTGAGGCTGTGTCCCAAACCACATACTACATTCTGCCAACCACATGCTCAAAATCTATATACTGCATGCTAACCCGACTGTTTAGCAACTTACTGAAATACAGGTCAGATGGCAGCGTTCCATTCAGTGAGCTAGCATCAAGCTAGTGTGAATGTCGTCCAGTGAATAGAATTTAACAACTATAATCAAGGCAAATGTTATTTGCCGACATATAAAATGAATTTCAGCATGGAGCTTTATTGTAAGCTGCAATTTGGCTGGCTGCCGAGCTCTACGATTGGACAGTCTCGAGCGCCCGGTGCACTGTGCGGCGATTTAATAAGACCAGTTTGCCCCTGTTTCGTACTTTAAAAATCGGACGTTTTTTTCTAAACATCCAGGTATTTCTCCGCATACACAAAATCAGGTCATACTACTTACTCTTTGTGTGAATGAAAGTACGCTGTTTCGAACTTAGCCTTTGTCTTCATATAGTCATTATTGAACCTGTTTTTATCATCAATGGTCTTGTAAAAAACCATGGCAACATATATGTCCCTTTAGGGAGTAGTGGACTTTATTTGTTTAGTAAAAAAAAGGGATTTTGTAAGGTTTCATTTTCCAAAGCTTCATGTAAGGATTAAGTTCGTTATGACATGTGTTGGGTCGTTACCGTGGCAACAGAATGTGAGGGGAGTGTTTTGTGGCCCATACAAAAAGAAAGACCGAGCATCAACCTGATGCAGCTCACTGGAACACCCAGAAGTATGTAATTGACAGGTTATATCAAAGCTGCCTCTCTTTATTGTAGCCCTCTTGATTTATCAGCTCCAGCTCTGGGCAGATGGAGATACAGTTACAGTGCTGGAGCTATAATTCATAAAGGTACGGTTTCCACAGATGTTCTGTAAACGGGATGCAAATTTGACCCGTGGTTGGCCTGTTTGCAGATCATCCATCTTAATTGAAGAGATGACAAAGAAGAAGATACTGTTATCAACTACAGAAGAAGATAATGTTATCGACTAATACATAAAAAAAACTAATACATAAAAAATAATAATAAATAAAACATTAAAGGTACTGTCATCAGCTATATGTAAAAGTTTTTTTCGCTATTTGGTGTATTGCTCGCATGGAGTCTTTTTCAAACCTTGTGTTATTTCTGGAAGATAAGATTCTATCAACAAAGATCGTGTTTTTTCTTCTGAATCTGAGCCTCGTGCAGTATTTCTACAAATGACTACTTTATGGGACAAGTTGAATTCAGCACTTAATCTCTGAGACCAAAATATGTTGGTATAAAGCCACATCAGAGGCTTTTTAAGGTGAATAGCCAGAATCATATTCCAAAAAAAAAGAGGAAATCTGGGCACTTATCTTTCTATTTTATTTTTGAATTTCTTTTGGAGCCTTTTGGCTATTCCTTTTATTGAAGAGTGTGTTACGGCGCTTGTTCTCCAGCTCAAATCTGTGACCACCCTGATCCAATCAATAAGGAACTGGAACAGGCTGGGTTTTTTGTAGCCCAGAGAGAACCGATTTCTTCTTTAGCATGTCCTACCTTTTAGCTTAAAATGACCCAGAAATTGCATCACATTGTTCAGATTCATTTCGTGGTATTTCTTTTTTTCTTTTTTCTTTTTTTAAATACTGCGTTTCATTTTACACATGATCTGATGGCTGTTTTCATCTTTATTTGACTTGTTATCAGTGTTTGATGCTCCAAAGTTTTGATTTGTGTTAAATTTAATTTGAGCCCCATCACTTTTGTTCCTATCTGGTGTTGCCTGAAGCTGATTTCACACATGCTCTCTTTTTTTTGTTTTTCCGGAGCGCTTGCAAACGTTTTGTAATTGATAGATTACAAAAACTTTTTTAGCTTCTCACCCTTTTACTTCCTGTGTCGTCTCTTGTAGATTTGATAACCCAGCAGCAGTTAGCCCCACTCCTGCCAGACAGCTGACCTTCAACTACTTACTTCCTGTGAACGCGTGGCTGCTGCTGGATCCCTCTGAGCTCTGCTGTGATTGGACCATGGGCACCATCCCTCTGGTGGAGTCGCTCCTGGACCTTCGTAACCTGGCCACCCTGATGTTCTACGCCTTCATGGGCCTGCTGGCTTACCACAGCCTGCGCTACAGACACAGCTCCGCCAAGACTGTCATCATGGTGAGTGCTCCGACCCGCCTCGTGTGGGCGAGAGAGAGAAGCTCTACAGAAGACGTGTATAACATTATTTTAATACAATCTGTTTATGGGAAGGTAAAACTGCATTTAATATGACAAAGTGAGCCAAGTCTTATTTGCAGCTCAATAATCGTAAAAAAATCAATAACATTGCTTATGAGCATGAAGAACTTTGGTTAAACCAAAGCTCATTAAAACACGTTCTTCGGTTACTCCTTGACGATCACATGACGTGTTCACAAACACAAAGCCTTTGTTCCATTTATTTTTCAGCCCCTCCATAACTCAGATTTATGAAAGTGGATTAATCGGGAGAAAATGGTTGAAAAATAGAAAACCTCCTTTTGTTTATTAGCTCTTAAATTAAGTCACACAAGTTCAAGTTACTTAAGTGCTCCCTCAAGATCAAAAGACCAATTTAGGCCTCAGATCAAAACTTTTGAGCCAACCCTCCGACTGTCAAGATGAGCCTTTGCTAGCGTGTCTGTAAGCCGACGTGCAGGCGCTCCCTTTTTTTTCTGTTGGACGTTTTTCGTATTCGTCCTTCATCACTTTCCCGGACCGATTAATAATAAAGATCTACGGAACAAATAAAGGTCTACAGATAGAGACATGTTGAATACTGTATAACCACACGGTCACTTTCTAGTTTAGTTTAGTTTATTTGTTTAGCACACATTCCAAAAAAAATTAAAATGGTGCAAGGAGGGAACGAAGCCCAACAGACTTGTACAGGAGTTCCACCCCTTTCAATGATTACAATCAATTTATATTTACAAGGCTAATGAATGAACGTTTAAAATGTAAGGAGATAAAGTACAAGTATAATTAGTGATACATGAAAAAAAAAGAGAATAAAAAGATAAAGGAGACAAAGTACAAAATAATCATAATTACGTTGAAGACAATGGGAACAAGGTAATCATTGTGGATCCAAGAAATAAGGGGACAAGGTACATAGAGAAAATAGAAAGAAAAAAAAAACAATTGTGGGATTGTCATCATAGGATAAAAAGGATTAGAAGAGAAAAAAAAAGAAAAGAAAAAGGATAACATGACATGTAAGACAATGTAGAGGACAGATGGTGACTAAATGAATCATGAAAGGAGAAGACGTTTTTTGAGCTGTTTTTTAAAGAGTGAATGGGAAGATATGGATCTTAAAGGGGATGGCACAACACTTAAACCAATACAATCTCTTTGTAAAAAAAAAAAAAAGGCAATAAAGTCTTTGACAGAACGCCTATGCAACGTTTGTGATGAAATGAACTTACTTAATTTACATAAATTTGTTCATTTTAACGTCTGTGTGGGACGTCCTACACAGACATACGACCTTCAGACAATCTGTCCTGTAAGTCAAAGGAACTGAATATTGGTATATTGTCCCACTCATACCCAAACCTATGCAACCTTTAAAACACACCTCAAACAGGGGATGAAAGAACACCAAGTCTGTGGCCACGTTTAACCTTTACCTTCTGTTATTGTGTCCTGTCACTTGTGCCTTTGTATTTTATTTGTCCTGTGTCGCTCTTTGTTACCTGCCGAGGGACAACAGATGGAAACGAGCACTGCATCTCGTACAGCTGTGGTGGTTACAGCTGTTAATAAAACGGCAGATAATGAACGGGTGAACACTGTTTATCTCGGTATAAAAGAAACATCTGTTGTGCAACCGGCTCTCTTGCTTTAAGGGTCAGTAAACTTCCTTACACTTCGCTTCAGTTTTGAAAAGGGCACCGCGCGTCAGCAGAAAAAAAACAAAAACAAACAAATGACCTTTGCAATGTTTACTCTGGTTTTGCAATATGTTGTATAACAATATCAAACTGCATCAACCTACTTCGCTTCTTCTGAAGGCAGCTGCTGTCTTCACAGGAATTAAAAACGCATGACATTGTTTTAAATAACCGTTTTCTACTTGAGGGGCCGAAATCTTCTCTTTTTTTTTTTTTTTTTTTTTTTAAGCTGTGTCGGGTTATTTTTACCAGCATCTGATCAAGTGATTATTCTTCGTCAAATTCAAGAAAAGTCATTGAAAGGTGAAGACGTTTCCTTTTCCCACAGCCTGAACTCAGTCTGCCCTCGTCTTGTTTAGTCTGACTGATATTTACTGATCTGTCGGTACATGTTTTTTCGGTCCAGATTCCAGTCAATCGGCATGGTAGACAAAGAAAACAGTCACATCTTGAAAAGCCGATACCTGCGAATATCCAACCCTTTCAATGACAAGAATACCTTTAAGGAACTAGTTTGCTTCCAAATTTGCAACACGATATGTCATAAACAAGGTAAGAATCCGTTAATCGTCTTAGTTTACACTGGAGGGGGTTTTCTTCACTTCTTCACGGACAAGCTTTGCAGAACTCTGCCGATCAGAGGGGGGGGAAGCGACAAGTCTGAAGAAGAGGCTGGACATCATGTAATGATAGCAGAGGCTTTTTTTAGTAGGGGGGTCGGGACAGAGCGCCGGAGAGCCTTAGTGGTTATGCCATGCGCTCCATGTGAGAGGCCCAGCAGCCGAGGGTTCAAATCCGACCCTTGCCCTTTGCTGCGTGTCATCCCCCTCTCTCTTCTCCCAACATGTCCTGTCACTCTTCGGCCGTCCTCTCCAATAAAGGCAAACTTGACCCCAACGGCTCCAGTCTGTTACAGCATTCACATATTCAGCTTGCTGGGGTTTTTTTTTTGCACATTTTGAACACGTTTTCTGAATCTTGCCGTGACTGCCATTTGACTCTTCTCTCTTCAGGCCCTGTCTTTGATCGTCCTGCCTTTCGTTCCCGCGTCCAACCTCTTCTTCCCCGTGGGTTTCGTCGTGGCGGAGCGGGTTCTTTATGTGCCCAGCATGGGCTTCTGCGTCCTCGTCGCACACGGATTCAAGATCGTCTCGCAGAAAGGGTGAGTCCTCGGGCATGATGAATCGATTACTGGGAGATTTGGAAAACACATCACAGGCCATCATCATCATCACCACGAAGAGGAAGCACTGTTGTCTTGTTAGAGGCTTGTCCAGTTTTGAGACACTACTACAGTTATAATGTAAAATGGGTTTAAAGAATCAGAAGCCTGTGAGGTATAGAGTATTGCTCAACAAACACTTTCTGTGCATTTCTTTTTAGACACCTGAAGAAGATTTCCTGGCTGATAATTGGAGTGCTATTAACCACACATGCAGTGAAAACTTTCAACAGGAATTGGGATTGGGAGTCAGAGTATACACTCTTCACTTCAGCCCTGAAGGTAAACAGTTAAGATAATTAAGGCAGCATGAGGGTAAGTTTATCGAGGCTCCGATCCAATGTGAGACAGTGAAACCCGGCCTTTGATCACAAAGTGTGAAAAGATTTGTTCTCAGATGACTCATATCTTTCAGTAACGATAATGACTGATCGGACCAAACCCAAACGACTTACCTTCCTTATATTGTTTGCCACTTCAGGTCAACAAGAACAACGCCAAGCTGTGGAATAATGTTGGCCACGCTTTAGAGAACCAAAATAATTATGCGAGGGCCCTGCGCTATTTTCTGCAGGCCACCCGCGTCCAGCCAGGTAAGACATGTGGATCAGGTGTTTTTGAGTGAGTGAGGTACATTTTATACACACTTGTACAGATCTCATCATCTGAAACACCCCCCCCCCCCCCATTATTACATTCACACTCAAAAAAGATAACTCTAAATAGTGCATTGGTAACTTTTGACAAACCTCAGCATTCAACGTAAAACTAGCTTAGCCTTTCCAGCCTTTCCAAGCCTCATGGAACTTATGAGATGAATCTTTATCTCTGAGAATATTCATACATTGTCCCCAGACACTGTGAAACCCTTTGTGCTTTAAGTATACGTGTCATGTTTTAAAGCGTCGACAGAGACATTTCATCTGGTTCTCTGTCTATCAGGGTTTTTCATGTCTTCTGTCTTTTTAGCATCTAGACGAAATAAAAAAAAGGCTTATTTAGTGATACTGATTCCTTAACTGTGACTGACAGTCAACTTTTACCAGATCTGTCTTCTGTCTGCCTCTGCTCCTTTGCCAGCGGAACTGATAGGTTTTCATTTATAGTGTGTGCCTCCACTGGCTCCGCTGCGGCTCAGCTCCGTCTCTGCCCCGGCAGTCCGGAGGCTTCTGGAGTAGATGCACAATGCTTCTATTTCTGCCGGATGCCGGAGCACGACGCATCCATTTATCACAGGAAACAAGACGCGGGACAGACACCGAAACAACATTAAAACACCCAGTTTATTTTCAGAATAAAAGACGGTTCAGAACAATGAGCATATATATGTGTTTCTAAGGTTGATGTAGAGTTTTAGACTACATACATCACACTGTAGCAAGTGAGTCTGTAAAATGACTGTGGGCATTTGTTTGTCTCCGCCCTCCAGCTGTCGGCCTGTGCACTCAGAACACAGTCTGTGTGGTTTGGCTGACGAGGACGTATCCGGTAGAATTCTGGGATACTGTATATATTATGTTCATAATTTGATAAGGACATTCTGGTGCCATGTTGCTCCGACATTACAGTGCAAAAGAGCATCACATGTAAGAGGGGACAGTTCATAAACTAACATGTATTTCTATTGAAACACAAGCTGATCCAAAACTAACAAACCGGTCCCCTGGACATCTAATTGAATTACATGTTAAGCTGCCTTTGTGTTCATTTATTTGTTTTGGATTTCAGTTTCACCTTTCAGGAACCCGACTCCCTCTACACTTGAATCATTCTGTCTGCCTTCACAGTTATCACACACTCAAAGTTTGTCTTCAGCCCACTAATCAACACATTTTCTGGTTCACCACCCAAGAGTGTTTCCCTGAGATTACCAGAATAAACAAGTGCCCCTTTGAGGATTTCCTGCTGTACTAACATACACCATCACTCCTCCTTGTCCAGTGTGACCTTTTAAACTATGCACTCTTCTTACTGGTTCCCAGAACACATTTAGGATCCTTGAAACAAAATATGCATCTTCTCTTTATGAACTAATTGAGGTTTCTTTTTTCATTTACACTTAATTTCACATCAATGTCTTTGCAGATGACATCGGTGCTCACATGAATGTCGGAAGAACCTACAAGAATTTGAACAGGTCCAAAGAGGCAGAAGAGGCCTACCTGGTTGCCAAATCTCTCATGCCACAGGTACCTGGTCGTGTTACACAAAGTCAAAGGAAGAGGACTCTTCATCCACTTCTTGAATCCTCGTCATGGATGTACATCCTCTGCTTGCTCATGCTGCTGTGCTCTGTTAATAATATTCAACTATTTGTAGACATCTAGGTAGTAATCTGTGAAGCAGGATTTGCGATTATCCAGTTAACTCAGGAATGGGATTCACTCTTATGAGGTAGATCACCGTGGTAACGTGTGATGAACCAATCAGATCTCAGCTGATCGGGAGAGAGGAGGAGATTGACCAGCGAACACTTAGATTTTTCCTGGAAGTTTCTGCCTCAATTGTCACACATGAATGGGATGAGGGAAAATAGGGAATAAAAGGGTGTCATCATCATCAGATCCATATCTAAACCAGATGTTCAGACTATGCACTATGGCATAGTCTGCTTTGCTTCCTGTATTTTTCCGCTGCAGCTCTGGGGATTTTAGTCTGGATAATGACTTGAAGAGGATAGATGGAGAAAAAAAGGGTTAGGGTCTTGTTAAGGGGTCTGTGGTTCAGTTGGTAAAGTTGGTCGTCTCAAAACGGCCAGGTCAGGGAGTTCGGTCCCCAGCTCGAACATACCTGATGCGTCCTTGGGCGAGACACTTTACCCCAAGTTGTTCCTGCTGCGTGGTTGGCAGCGTATGAATGTGATTAGTTACTTCTGATGATCACTTTACATAGCAGCCTCTGCCAAAGCGCTATAAAGTTTACAATCTACTGTTAGACTGAACCTTGATATGTTGCCAAATCAAATAAATGATAAAACACTCAACTAAACACTCAAATTATAAAAATATAACGCACCCATCGCTAATTTGTTGTTGAAAGAAAACCGTCGTTGTTTCACTGGAAAAATGCAACAACAACGCTGTTTTAAGTAGCGGTCTGAAATTCCACTGTATGGGTTTCATGTTTTTCTCAGGAACCTGACGTGTTGTTTTTCAGTGGAACTGTGATTTCGTAACCTTTTTTCCTTTTCCTTCACCTTTTTGTCATTCACTTTTCTTGTTTTGTATTTGCCACGACATGTCATTAGGCACATTCCAGTTAGTAATGTAAGAGCTAGGTGATAGGCCGATACACTTACTTAAAATGACTCATGAAGTCTTAATTCGATCACAACGTTTCGACCTCAGGTCTTCTTCAGGTGATCGCTTTTTTGGTCGAAACGTTGTGATTGAATAAAACGTTTTTGAGCCATTCGAGCAAGTGTCTGTGCATCTTATCGTCGACTCACTAAACTTTTGTTTTTTTTAGAGCACATTTCATTACACGTAAACTAACAGCCAATGGACATCAAGACACTCCACATAGCGATCAACCACAACAAACATGAAGAAAATGGAAAGAGTGCTCATACACACGTGGTTAGAGATGGACTCTGTATGCTCAGGAGAATTTTTTTTTTTTTTTTTTTTTTTTTTTTTTTTAATAAAATCCTCTTCATCAGTCTATTTATTTATTTATATATCAATGTCGGCATCAATGCACTGTGAACAGTGATGTCTCTGTTGACCACTCTGCAGGTTATTCCCGGTAAGAAGTACGCGACACGTGTGGCGCCGAACCATCTGAATGTGTACATAAACCTTGCCAATCTGATCCGAGCCAACGAATCACGGCTGGAGGAGGCGGACCAGCTCTATCGACAAGCAATCAGCATGAGACCCGACTTCAAACAAGCCTACATCAGCAGGCGAGATCTTTTTCAAGTTTCTTGCCATCACATTTCACTCTTTGATCATGAATCATAAGCGTTCATCGTTTGCATGGTGTGCATTCTTTTACTCCTGACAAGAAACAAAACATTTAGTACACAACAATGTAACACATTTATTTCCCTATATATGGGTAGGGTTGCAACATTATGGGGAATTTTCAAAGTTGGAAACTTTCTATGGGAATAATCGGGAATATAGACAGGAAATTTATTAAATTGAAGGTTAGGAACTTAAATAAAGTTGGGAAAATATGTTTTAGCATAATCCTGACTTAACAACCAGAATTTATGCAAGTACACTAAAGTATCAGTCCTATTCCTCCATCACATGCACATAGCACACTGCTTACTGCAGGGCAATTTAGGCCACGCCCCCTTCATGCACTCCTCCATCACATGCACAGATTCTTTCTTCTAGAACCCTGGACCACACTTTGAGCACAGAGCACAAGACTACTGAAGACACACATTTTAGCCCGTGTGTTAAATAGACCCGGTTCTTTCAGCAACAGCTGCAAGATCTTCAACAAATGTGCACTGACTCCTTGTTACCCAATCCCATCTTTTGTCTGCCCTTTGCACTCCTTTAAATTGGAACTTCACCGGAGCATGACCAAAACTCTGCTTACTTGTATTTTGGGGGAATTGGACATTGATTACCAGAGAAAGGAAAAACAAAATCACAAAAATAGGTCCAAGAACTGTTTCGGTAAATAATTTACCATGTAAAATTCCTCCTGGATGTTATTTATGAGCTTGTCAATTTATTTTGACTCAGAGGGGAGTTGCTGCTGAAGATGAACAAGCTCTCAGATGCCCGGGACGCCTACCTCCGAGCCTTGGAGCTGGACCGCACCAACGCTGACCTGTGGTACAACCTGGCCATCGTCAACATCGAGATGAAGGACCCGTCTGAGGCCCTGAAAAACTTCAACCACGCCCTGGAGCTCCACCCACGCCACAAGCTGGCGCTGTTCAACTCGGCTCTTCTCATGCAGGAGTCTGGTGAGTGAGGCTTGCCAAATCTGTCAGGAGGAAGTGAAATGTAATCCGATCTCTTTTACGAGTCAAAGCTCCACTTGCTGTAGGAAAGCATTACTTGACGTTTGTTAAAAACCCTTCTCTCACATCGTCTCAAACGAACAAAGGAAATCAACTGATATTGCCTCTAGGGTGTAACCAGGTTCTTCAGATCGGCCCTTGTGTTGCAATGAACCCTACGTGCACCGCCAAAGAGTCCGAGGCCAAGAATCTGTCAGGTCACGCTTCATCAGCTCGATCACAAAAACAAGCAACAGTTAGATTTACAGCAGGTTTGACTGGAGGTTTATGTGAGCTGAGACAGCCGCAGTGTTCACGCACTGTCCTGCTGCAGGTTAGTGCAAAGACAGGACCATACATCACATCACCCTACCTTTCAATATAAAGGTATATTTCAGGTGAAGTCGTCCTTTTGAATGTTCTGTGAGACGGTTCACGCACCAAGTCAAACAAAGGGGCAAGTCATTACGGTAGCAATGTTACTTGTCAACACGCTCTCACCTCAGCGTTGACTCGTGAGGCAACCTTAAATATGAGGTCCTGCATTACTCAAGAGGTTTCATTCAGTTGAAGCGTTGATAAAGTGACCCTTAAAATGATTTATAGCAAGTGTTTAAGAGACACTTAGTAAGTCATAATACTCCATGAGATTGTGTGGACATGAGTCACAGCGTGGCAGGATTTAAAATGTTGGACTGGAAACAGTCAGGAGATTAACCTGCGATATTGTTTTGTTTACCTTTTTTAAACATTACATTCTCCTGAAGCTCTGTGTTTGTACAGTGCATAGTTTACACTAAGCTCTCTCTGAAATGACACAGTTCAAAAAAAGGTGAGGTGACTGTCTGCTGCAGCACTACAGACTCGTGCAGCCCCATGGGCTTCACAGACACTCCTTTTAATAATGTTCAAGAGCCAGGTCTCCAGTCACCCATATCAAACCTTTACAGCTGCAGGGAGTCGGGTGCACACAGGTGTGACTGTGAACATCGTCAGCCGAGCAGCGAAACATTTTCTCACATTCCTGCTTCGGCTGCTGTCCGCGTTCACTTTCTAGATAGAAGTCATCGCCCTCTGGCAGTTACAGAGTCGGTCTGCTTGAAGGAAGTGAACATTTTTCGGAGGCAGCACCAAAAGAGGTTCAATAAATAGACACAATCTCATCTAATCTCCACAAAAGAATTTTCCATTGCAGTGGCCAAATTAGGGCACACTCACATTCGCAAAGCTGTCCTGTACTGTGCTTTAAGCACGTTACGTGTGTGTGAGTCAGAACTCTGATCACATTTGGCAGCTTCATATGTGTCTTGTTTTTTTTATCACTATGTTTAGGTTTCATGCTTAACCTAGAAGATGCACATCATCTGCAGAGGAATACTTTTTTTTTAAATTTATTCAGTGATCTAGTGGAAGTTAATAACTGTTCTCCTCATGGGCCACCAAAGAGCAGAAGAGAAACACTGAACTTCTTTATGTTGTGCTCGGTTTGTTTTGAGAGGATGAGACCTCTGTGGATGATTTGGCTCCTGGTAAACACTGGTCATTCTCATCCTTTTTTTTTCTTTTTCTTTTTTTTAAGTCAACATGCTTTGTCGTTCTCCCTTCATCGCTCTTTGTGATATGAGTTTGTGAGCTACACAGATTCGATTGTCTTCATGAAAGTTGACGTTTTTTTTTTAGTTTTTTTTTTAAAGGTTTATATTTGGCCTTTATGCCTTTATTGATAGTGAAGGACAGTGGATAGAGTCGGAAACAGGGAGAGAGAGTGGGGAGAGACATGCGGGAAATGGGCCACAGGCCGGACGCGAACCCGGGCCGCCCGTGTGAGGAGCAAAGCCTCGCTACATGGGGCGCGCGCGCTGCCACTGCGCCACCGGCGCCCCAAAGTTGACGTTTTTAACCGTTTCCTCTCTGCTTTCTGTGGCAGGCGAGCCGAAGTTCTGGCCTGAGGCAAACCGTCGTTTCCTGCTCTATGTGGAAGAGGAGCCTCAAGATGCCAACGGCTACTTCAACCTGGGCATGTTGGCCATGGATGCCAATGAAAACGCGGCGGCCGAGCGCTGGATGCGTAAAGCTATCGGCTTGCAGGCAGGCTTCCGCAGCGCCTTGTTTAACTTGGCTCTGCTCTACTCTCAGTCCAAACGGGAGATTGATGCGCTGCCTGTCCTGGACGAGCTTCTGCGCCACCACCCGGAGCACATCAAGGGCCTCATCCTGAAGGGAGACATCCTCATGAACCACAAGAAGGACACACACGGTGCCAAAGAATGCTTCGAGCGCATCCTACGAATGGACCCCACGAACGTGCAAGGAAAGCACAACCTGTGCGTGGTTTACTTTGAGGAGCGTGACCTGCCACGGGCCGAGCGCTGTCTGGAGGAAACCCTGGCCATGGCACCGAACGAGGAGTACGTGCGCCGCCACTTGAGCATCGTACGAGGGAAAATGGCCGCCATGAGCGCGGCGGGGCATCCTCTCACCGCGACAGGGGGAGCTGCAGTGCCGGCAGAGCAGGAAACACCCAGGAGCGTTGAGGAAGAGGCAGAGGAGGGGGTTGTTAAGGGAGGGGAGGAAGGGAGGGGTGCTGATGATGTTGGAAAGGGGGTTGGGGATGAGAAGAATGCGCGGAAATCCTCTGCCGAAAGCCTGGAAGGTGTGGGCGAGGACCAATCAGAGTCTTTGGAGGGCAGCCAGCCCGACAAGCGGACTAAGAGTAAGTCAACTAATGAGATTAAAGATATAGAGGAAAAAAGAGCAGCTGCCTTGAAGAGACTAGAGGAGATTGAGCGCATATTAAGTGGTGATTGACACTGTAATACTTTATAGGCGGACTACTTTTATAGAGCGCTCTGATGCTCCCAATATAAGACTGCATTTCCCCCAATAACAATGTGTATTCTTATTAAATTGTCACTTTTTTTTTTTTTCTTTTAAATGTTTTTTTGCAGGCTGCTCTGCTGTTTTCACAATAATCATGTTAAGAAGGGAAATGTAATACATTGTACACCATGAAACTCTTGAAACAATAAGCACAAAGTCAATTTGGGAAAAAAATCTATTGAAAGCTTCTGGCGAGATGCAGATGCCAGTGTGTGTGTATGTGTGCTTCATCTGAATGTGACTTCACATGTCTTAGATCTGCAGTCGTTCTAAATATGTTTTCCATGTAGTCATTGTTTATCACTGGATATTTGTTCACAAAGATGTGACTCACTCCTGTGTTGTTTTAAAAACAGAAAGATTGTATGAGACAATTAAAGGAAATGACGTGTCGCCCAGATTTCCTGAAGGCAGGATGATATCTGCGCCTGAGTTTGCACCTCAAAATAAACCACAGACAGAGACGGGGGGGGGAGAGAAAACACTCCACACTACAACAGCAGCAGCCTTCAACTCTCTTCCAGCAGCATCTTCTAATCTTTATTGATCTCACATGGCACTTCCTGCCTCTGCACAACAAGCCCCAGCGCTCACAGCTGCCTCCAGCTCTGAAATTTCATTGTGATCCCATCTAAGGACGATTACCTCACCCTCTTTGTCACATTACCCGCTCCCATCTTCCACGCCTGCCTCCCACTATTCACACTCTACAGCCACATTAGAGAGGAATGTTTTTTTTCCTGTTTTCCTTCTCTGGTTTACTCCGTCTGTACTGATCGTTCTCACCCCAACTTATTCAGCCGGTCATCAGTGACGCATCCTCATCGTCAGGCTCGACCCGTGTGTTCCCTTTTCTTCTTCTTCTTTCTCTTCCCAGGGAGAATCTCCACAGAGCAGATCCACTTTCATCTTCCTCAGCAGCGTCTAAGAGGTTTAATCTCCCTGATACTACAATATTAAACAGATTCTTCCCCATGTTTACAGCTGGGATCCCTCCAGAGCAAAGATGCTCTGCATTTTTCTGTAGTAACCACTGATTGATTTGTTTTTGTTTTTGGTCTGATCTGATGTGGCTGAGTTTGGAGTCACAAGTGTCCAATGAAAAACAACCGATATGTGAAAAAACAACAGGACATATTCTGAAGTTTGAAGGGTTAGCAAAATGTAAAACAACACCTGTAAGCATGCATCTATGAACATCTTCTGTTTTCTGATTTACCTTTACTTCGTTTACCCGAGCTCTTTACTTGTCCTCGTGGTTTCCCAAATGCTGTTTCTATTTATTGAGCAGCAAAGCTGTGAATCCAATGGCTTCGGTTGGATCTTCTTACCTGATTTGATAATGACATGAAAATGATTATAGAAAATAGAAGTCAACATGGAAACATGTATACAGAAAGAAAAATGGAAGTGCTCATTCATTTTTCTTGTTTTTTATTTGTACACTTGTTGATTCTGTTCCAGATGAGTTGCTCTTATGACTCCAAAAGCGAGAACACAAACGAACAGAAAGTCTTAGAAATGCACCGATCTCTTCTTCTGCTGTTTCTTCATGTTCTTTCTTTTCAATCACTACACCACTATACAACCCGTCTCCTGATTGGATGCGTCCCAGGAGGGTATGACTGTTTGAAAAGATGCATACACATTTGGTTTCCATTTGGAGTCCGTCGCACTCACTGCAAAGCATGCCAGGTAGAAATGACCTTCTTTAAGAGCCGCTGTTAAAGGTCGTCCTCACAGCTCCCGTGGCGTTCCCGTTTGGGCTTCACAGTGCAATAATTAGTTTGATTTACGACGACCCAGCTCGGTGCAATTCTTCGATGAGACTTAGAGGACAGAAGCTCGATGACTGTGAGTAAAGGGCACAGTGCTGGTACTAAGGAGCTTTACTATGCATCGACTGTTCAGCCCTCACGTTCTGTGTACATATATTTACCATGTACTTGTATCCAGTGTTATTTATTTTCATATGCACTGCAAATGCTGGTGTTTGTTTGTTGACCACTGACGGTATGCTTTAAAGTCATGGTGCTTTTTTTTTGGTTGCTACTAATTAGCACTACGTGTCACTTGTTAAACATGTCATGGATGATTTCATTTTTAACCTATTTCAGTGTTAAACCATGGATGAAATATTAAATCATCTGTCCACTCGGAGGACTAAGTACAGCTTTGAATGATCCAGTTTGCAATATCTTCCGTTGCGTCTCGTTTTGCTGAGTGAATGATTTTTGTACGATTATACGACAACGTTTTTTTTTTTTAATGCGATTGCCCTTGGTGGTGGGGGTGTAGGTTATTAAATAAATTCAAATAACACTCTTGACTTTTGTTTCTTTGTGTGTCCCAGAGCTGCCATATTCAGTGACTATTAGATTGGTCAGATGACGGGAGAATAAACACCAAGTTGTGTGTTCTTCCACGTGGTCATTTTTCATGTTTAAATTGCAGATGTTTCCCTTTCCAACTTTAAATTCAATTAAATTTTTCAATTCAATTTAATGTCTTTGGGTTTATGGCCATACAAAACATCTTCAGACATCACCATGGTGACATACTCAGACCACAGCAAAAAAACAAAAAAAAAAGACCAGAAGAAAGTGGTTGGCACATCAATTATTGAGGAAATATTTTGACATGTTCTGTAAAACCAAAGGTCTGCTGTTCTGCTCAGCTCGTTTATCCCTCTCAGGATGTTATGCCCAGTGCCAATCCAATTTGAAAAGCCAAATTAGTTTCAAATTGAAATTCAATGTTCCTAAAGTATGCCGTCGTTATTCTCCCTGAATGACCAATCAGATTGTCTATATAATGTCATTCGTTGTGATTTGACTTCCTCCAAAGATGCAGAGTCTGTGAGGAATCAGACACAGAAAGTTTCACAGGGAGGGGTTTTTCATGATGCCATCTTATTCTCCCTGGCGTCCGGAGACAGAAATGGTTCCCCCTCAGCTCTCATGGAGCACGAACTGTACGCATAGTGATGAGAGAAATGAACACAGGGACACTCATCAAACTGAGGTCTACAAAAGCTCCACAACTGATACAATGGAGGACATCCTTTAAGAGGGTTTGTCTCCTCTGAGCAGAAGTCTTTTTTTTATCATCTCTATCGCTCACTGCATACCTGAGAGGGAGCAGATAATGATAGCATAATGATAAACAGCCTAACTTACAATCTGTGTGTTATCTATGATCCATTTAAATTAAACCATCATTGAAAGAGAGGTGGAAGGTGCAAAATGCTGCTGAAAGGACTTCTTTTACCTAAACTTTGAGAAGAATTCTGATTCGTACTTCTCCTCTTGGTGTAACTATGCAAGTGATGCATTTGCTTATGTTTAGATTTAACGAGAGATGTATCAGCTTATATGGGCCTTTAAGGAGTTGCATTGTGTTTTTTATGGACATACAATGAAAATACAGCAAAACTTCAAATAAAAGCTCATCCCAAATTGAAGGCCCAGTGCCTTTTTCACGAGCCTGGTGATGAATAAAGGCAAATCTCAGGGAGATACCACTTTGAACTGATTGTTGAAACAGTTTGCATAACAGGAAAAAAAAGCAGGTTGGTGTCGACCCTGTCTTACAAAGCCAAACCAAATTAGTGATTTCTAATCTGATTTTCGAAATGATCCCAATTGCATATTACATGAAATATTCTCTCTGGTTTCAAAGTTTCACATTTTTGCTGTGCACCAGTTTTCACTTTTAAAGGCCTGTCTGGTAGTGTCTGCAAGATGGCAGCCTTTTATCTCTGAAATCAATGTCAGTCTCAGAAACCTAATCTCAAAAAGGTTTTTCTTTACTCCAACGCAACAAAAATGTTCATAAAAGCATACCTGACACAAACCAAACTGTATCTTCGGTTTCACAAACTGGTATCACCATCAGCCTGGAAAATCCTTAAAACACCTGAGGTTTTATTGTTTGAATCCAACAGAGTAGAAGCTGAACGCCTCTGTGAGTGTTTTATGTGCCTGTCATAGAGCACTGCATTTAATGTCATAAAACTCGGTTGAATTGCGATGAGTGTAGCGACTTCAGAGCCAACTATTTTATTAACAGGGCAGAGACATTAAGAGAGAAAAATGTCCTTTTTTTCTTAGGTACAAAACACATCAGTCACAGAGAATAAGACACCTGAAGACAGTTGTTGTGAAAAGAGATACCAGCTTCTTTTCCTTCATCTTTAGCCGTGTACTGATATGCAGCTTTTGAGTAGTTGGTGACAAGGGAGATCTCCCTTGATAGGACAAAGGGAAAAGATAGAACAGCCAACATAAACACAGCCTTTGAAATCAATCGCAACATGCTCATCACCCGTTAATTACTTTTGAGCAGAGTGTGAGTGAAGAATCACAGGAAATCAAAGGGAGAACTTGTCATGGCTGTGAGCGTAGCCAGAGCCAAATCTGTCAGCTTGACTGGAGCAGAGTGTAACTGTCAAGCTGTCAGTCACATCGTGCCTTTAATGCAGCACCATGTGCTGGAGGCCGGAACACTTTCCTTCAGGGCGTTTGCTTTCACACATACCTGCTGTGCACTTATCATCTGAGGTTCTTCTTGAAATGTTGCACTCAATTGAAGGCACCTGGAAGTCTAAGCAGGCTCTGTTGCACTTCCACTTCCTTATGAAATGACTTCAGTAGGCTACATGACAAATAATTTGATTGTAGTTTACAGAGTTAGTATTCAGAAACCTTTGGGACCAGATCATGGCGGTCTGAAATTAAGGGTTCAAATTAGAAGAGTGTTTGCAGCAGAAGCAACCCGCTCCGTTTTTTTTTTGTGCAGCCGCTCTGAGCGCTCAATTTGAAATTGTACAACTTCTCAGAAAGGCACTGTTGACGTTGCGCTTTTTCAAGTATTTCTTTATTTTCTGTGGTTTTGCAGCTGATCGTGTCTCGTAACACGCATCTTCTTTATTCTGTGTCTGAATAAAAATACCTACAGGAAAAAGTGTCGGCCATGCAGCCGCTGTTTGTAGCAGACTGGGGACAGGACAGACGTGTAGCCCTTTTAGTTTCAGCCCATATTCGCTGCGCTGCTTTTAAGCAATGCTAGATGGTAAATGGGCCTCATTACGCAGTTAGTCAGTCATGATACACCTGCAGCTATTTGTTGGCTTCATCTGTCAGGTTGTCTTACCAACAATAAAACAACCTGACAGATGAAGGGTTTTATGTGGTGATTTTTGTGGTTTCGTGACTTTTTGAGCTGGAATAGAAACATTACTCGTTTTGATGGTTTTTATTTCATTTAGGTTTAAAAACATTTTATTGCACATTTATTGGTATTATTAATAATTGTTGGTATCAAATTTTCCCCATCTAAATCTGTATCAAAATTCCAATATCTGCTAGGCTGTCGAAAAAAAGAATAACACGCAATCAACACTCTTATTGAACAGGATCCATAATGGGGAGTAGATGATGATCAGTGGACTTTCTGCAGTTAAAAACAATCGACTGTATCAGTAAAAGCTGTGTTGAAAAGCAGTGTTTTGTTGCCCTTACTGGTTGAATATTTAAAGTTAGTTTTCTTTTTCCATTATTCCTATCTATCATAGATGTTGTAGAGTTTGGACCAAAAGGCCTTATTGTGCCTTATTTACATTGACTTCCTTTAAAAGGATGGATCCTCAGAAATGTATCTGTTATAGGTGTTTAACGGTTTACTCTACTTCCAAAGGCTTCCTAAAACCTTGGCAGTGGGTGCAGTCAACATATCTTAAGGCATGACCTTGGGCTAATGACACATTATGCACACAATCTGTGTACAATATGCAAAAGATGCTATGACAGTGAAGGATTGCCTCTATTAAAAGCCTCTCACGGTTGACTGTTATCCTCTTTATCTTTTTTTGAATTTGAGGAATGTAAGCCTGCAGTATGCAGCACTGTTGAAACACTCGCTGCTCAAGGGCATCTGTCCATCAGCGGGGCATTCTCTCGCAGGGAATTGCTCTGGGCCATTACAGTCACTTTAGAAGTTACTCAAAGTTTAAAGCTGTTTTAAATGAACCAGGCTTGTTTTCCACTCCGCTGGTTGATTTTTTTTTTCTCTTTAGGATGCTGAATCGTCAGAGTGATGAGTGAAGCCTTGAAGCCTCAACATTCAACGTCCCTGACCACTCCCCTCCTCTGAGTAATTACTTTCACTCTGCGTTTGATGAAAAACACAACAGAACCAAGATTAACACACTTTGCAGCTCTCAAATTTGAAACTATGAGAGGAAGGCATAAATCCCTGCAAAACTAAATAAAGTTTAATTTGTCATACTATATACTGCTTCTTACTGGCAGGGGGATAGTCATCTAAGTTGTTTCTTACAGTAAATGGTTGTATGGTTGTAAGCATAGTTAGTGCCTGGCCGGTGGGCCCTGAGCTTTTTGAGAAACCCCAGTGATTGCTGGTGCTCTCGTCACGGTGTCTGCTTTGGCTCAAAGTAGGAATCTATGAGAGGAAAAAGACATCTGCTGGAGGTCAGACATTCTGTGCTCAAACTGGATTAAAACAAGGTTCCCAGTCACAAATCCTGAACCCTGTATGGCATCTGACAGTGTGCAAGGCCAAAAAAGACTCTGTCCTCTGTAGTTCGTCTCACTGCTAGTAGAAAGTTTCATGTATGAATTAGCTTTGCTAAAGTAAGGTACAGATTTGTGTTGTCTGAATTGTCCCTATAATGAGATTACTCTGGCGTGATGTGATGAACTTAATTGTTATTAGTACATACAAGTAGGCAGAGTTTACATGAATGCTGCGCATGAAAGACATTCAACTGAAGTTAATTTACAATGTCTGTCTAAGGGTTGGGATTTTAAATGCACTTCAAACTGAGTAAAACATACAAAAAAAGAGAGTTTTAATTTCAAACTTGTATTTATTCTCATAAGGACACTGAGGTTTCCCTCGTTTCCAATGCCGTCGACATTACAAGCACAGTAAAACAAGCAACAACCACAACAGACGCTCAATCAGTGAAAAACCACTGTGAGCCATTAAAAACTGTTTCAATTGGAAACACAGAGGCTCGAAATCCAATTATTAAACTCTGGAAGAGAGGGAAGAACTCGGGTCCTTGGATTCTGCTGGAGGGCAGAAAATGCAGATTTACAGAGTTCAGTAAAAGTTTGAGGGACTTTTAAGAATGAGCCAATCAGAAGAACGATCATGTAGGTGCCCAACTTCAACTTCAACAGGTCTATTATGGGCTGAAGGTTCCTTGAAAATATCTAAAAACCAACGTTTGTTGTTTACAAAGCAAAAAGTTAACAACAACAAACACATGCAGATCCTGTTTTATTCCAACTGTGAAGTTGGTGTATTTTAATGTTTAACAAACGTGATCGAAGCTATTACAAATTAAGATTAGAAGTTCTTCTGTGTTTCATTTTTAATACTCAGTTACATGCGAACCCTCAATATCTATGCATTTTGATTGATTAAAAAAAACGACAACACAGGTGTCACAGGAAAAAAAAAAAACTGGAATGTAACCGCCACGGTTGAAAAGACAAAAAAGGATAAGCGTCTAAACCGAACTGTCGGCACAGATGTGTGAGAAAGAAGAGGATATAGCTGTAGCTCCCGTGGTACGTGATTGACAGGGGAACATTGATAATGTACAGCTCCACAACCTGATAATGTTATGACAAGGTCAAGGCATTAAAACAAATGTATGGTGTTCTCCTGATTGATGACATTTGACTGTTGGATGTTATGTTTGGAAACGGATCTAATGGAAAGAAATGTTAAAGAAAAACATTCCAGAAACTTCTTGTTGAATTCATTTATAACACGCTGGGGCTCAATGAAACTTTCAAAAATACAGCAGCATAATGATTTTTATATAGCTACAAGTTACATCAATCATTTTTAACGGCCCACTAATTAGCTAACGTTTAACTGATGTGAAAAAGTAGATGTTCTCTGTCTTTCTGTGTTGCCTTATATACGATTTTGTCCGGGTCTGACTTCACATGAAAGCTCCAGGAAGAGTTATTTTATTTGCCTTTCAATGAGATTATTTTTTAAATGGCAGCTTGGCAATTAGATTTTAATTATAAACACTTGGAGACTTTGGTCTGCTAGGGGTGCAAAAGTGAAAGTCAAAGAGTCCCTTAAAGCACAATGATGCATCCTAACCAAGAGGCCGCCAAGACAATGACTCTCTTATTCTCTTTTGGCCTTTCGACGCTCAGACGATTAAACAATGGCCACAGCATTACCTTTAAAATGTTGCGAATACTTTGCCAACTAATTTCCATGTCAGTTAAACGGAAATTTAAATTCTTTAATACAGCCTCTCTAGCTAATTAAAAGATTATCATATTTTCTGACATCATTAAACTTTGACTGACAGGATCCTGACTGGACACTGATCTTCCCAATCAAACTCAAAACAGTGGGCAGGATGTCTGCTGGAGAACTGGTGACCACTATTCCAGTTTCCCAGCAACCATCAAACAGTAGTTCTGCTTGTGTGATGAAAGGTGACTGTGGTCACCTCTTTGTATTTACTTGACCTGTTACTTTTGACCCCGGTGCGCTTGTTTTCTCATCGATGAGGCGCGGCTGATAAGCTGTTTCGGGACCGCAGACATTACATCAGTCAAGCGTCAGCGCGGTCCTTCAACCAAAGGTCTTTAAAGTCCTTGAGCAAATGTGACACCTCACCTCGTCCTTTTGAAGGCAGAGTTCCTCACCCTGGTGTTCAGCTCCGTCTGACCCTAGGTGGTAAACTTCACACTGCACTGCAACGACAAAGACAACAGGCTGTGTCAGGCTGCAGGCTCCACAGCAGCCACATAACTATTCTTTGTAAATCCCATACACAGTCCTTGTTTAACGGATACATTGTTTAATCCATTGATTTCATTTTGTAGAAATAATATAATGAACTATGATTTTAAATGTATTTGTCTCTCATGAGGAAAGTTATGAAAACACCAGGCGGATGTTGCTACCTGTTTTTCTCTATACGATCACAATATCAACAAAAGAACAGAGATGAAAATACTGGCAAACAGAAATGTAATGAAGCAGTTTCAGTATATGAACGGAGATCACACCAGACATGTGGTCCGGTTGCAAGATGTTAACATCACCATCCCAGTGTAATGGCAGTCAAGACTTTTCTTGATGACAGGATCACAGGAGAGAGAGAGGAACATTCAAGTTATTGCAGCTGGGAGAACATTGAAGATTTAAAAAAAAAATAATAATAATAATAATTTAAAAAAAAAACTATCTGCATTTTCCCAACATTGCTGCTGACTGTCAAAAACAAGGATGCCGGCAGCTGAACCCTCTGCCACATTTCCTTGTCTTTGCATTCAAAGCAGATGTTAAACTTCAGACAGCATCCAATGAGAGGTAAACAGCCAAAAGAGATCAGATCACACGAGTGCCAAAAGAAACATGCACAAATGAACTCTTTTTGAAGATGATCATTAAACAAAAAAAAACAACACAAGATTTTCATGCTGGTTCTGCCTTGTTAGTCACACTATGAGAAGGGGCTCGGCTTTGTCAGTATTTATGACAACAAGGCTGCAGAACAACTTTACTTGCGTGCCGTTTGGTTTTCCATCTTAAATGCTTGAGTTGAAAAATGTCCTTGAGTGGAATTTCAGTGATTACACTCGATGCCTTATAGTCTGTCAAGCTGAACCACACTGTTATCAGTCAAAGTTATGTAGGACAAAGTAGCAGAAAAGATCTGAACCCAAAGGTCAACAAGGTGCAGAAAGGCCTGCACGTATAGGGATCAGGACCTGGTGTTCAGGAAATCTCAATCAATATTGCAGTACTCTCTTTTGCTCTTCTGTGTCCTTCCTTTAGACAAAGATGTTGATCGTTCTACTTTTTGTAAATTAAACAGTTTGTGTGGCTTATTTTGACTTTGTGGGACCTATACACACAGAGCCAACCGCAATAATAATCCAAGCTATATTAAGTTAGAACCAACAAATGAACACGTGTCCGTCACCCACTGGACAAAAGGGTTCACAGCCTGCAGACCGCACTTACGGTAGGTTAACTTTCTGCAACGAGGGGGATGGCATCCCCTGTCAAATCTCCTGCTGGGTAAAGCTTACCATAATGGTTGGGGTCAAGTGAGTGGTAGGTAAGGAATGTGGGGGCCCTACTGGCGTGAAAGTTCAAACATGTGCTAAAAAAAAACAAGTGTGTGTTCCCCTTTTTCACAGTTTTCCATTCCATTCAGTGACAATGAAAGAAGAGAAATCAGTGAAGAATAAAAGATTTCCTTCTTTTCAAGCAATTTTCTCAATTGACTTTTCCTCCTCTATTCCTCGTCTGATAACTCCTGCACAGTTACTGCTATGGAGGGTCCTCACAGCCAGTCAGGAATGATGTGCATCAAAGAGTGGCGAAACGGATCACACTTGATCCGTTCAGCTCACCTCCCACGTTTCAGGCCTCACGTGATCCGATGGAAAATTCATAAACATGGTTTAACCTATTTACTGCTAAATCCTTGTGCAGAGTCTCAGTGGGGAAAAAAAGGCAGTGTGTTGTTCTCTGTAGAGCTGCTATAAAAAAAGGAAGATGAAACATTTCTCAAAAACTGAAATGGTGTCGTCTGTTCTTTCAACCCTCCCTCCCTTTAACGCACAGATTGAGGCGCTCCTCTCATGTGTAAACTGAAGCTTCTCATTCCCTCGTTTCTTTTGGTAGTCTTGGTTTTGCTGCGTCTTGATAACAAGCCTCCACATGAGGCTCACCTTTTGTAATGTTGGAAATGCAAGTTAAACATTTTTAAAGAGTAAGTTTTTTGTTGTTGTAAAGAAAAAGAAAAAAGCTGTGTGAAAATGTGCCCGCATGCTGACAGGTGGCATGTTTTCATAGAGTTGTGCACAAATTCCATGGTCTCTGAGGTCTGTCATTTATTTCCATGCAGCCTAGTTATCTGACTTCTCAGGAAGAAAGCTAACAGGATACTGATTCACATTTTCGTAAGAACTGTGCAGCTCTAGCCTACTAACAACTATAACACACACACACACACACCTACACACACACCTACACACACACACACACGATACAACTAGACGTAACTACTGCAGCAGACTTACGATAAGCAGTGATGTGAAGAGTGTGTAAGTGCGTAAAATCAACACAACTACCACCATCAACATCAGACCACAAGGTGAAAAGGTTCCTGTTTTAAGTTTCTTTTTTTTTTTTTAGTTCTTTTTGGAGATTCCTCTCAAACTTTATGATGGGTTAGATCTGGCCCCGTGTATAAGCAGGGGTCGTACTGCAGCCATTAAGAAATATTGTTTGGCCTTTTTAAACCACCACCAAGCTGTCATGTTGCCCATGTGACATGGGCAACATGACAGCTTACATGGCTCATTCAGACCGCCAAAAGGGTCAAACTGACCTTGACAGTACCTGTTTTACTATCATTGTGTCTTACATTAGGGGAAGACACAATGATAGTCTTTCAACAGTCAGACCTTTAAATGCTGGTTTAAAACAACTGACCATAAATCGTTTAGCTAGTAAACCACAGGGAAGCTTTAAGACTTCCATCATATAAAGACGCCATGACTTAGACGGGTTATGGCCCGAGAAAGTGTTTCCTAACGGGGTCTGCTTGGGCTGATGCTACCATAGGTTTTGCATTGCTGCCTCAGCAGGTGAGATTCCTCATCCTGTAATTGAATTGAACAGGCTTTTAATGGTTTCAGGCTTCGATTTGATTATCACTGACCTGTGTCGATGATCTGATTCGTTATCATGATGCAACCCGATGCAGTATATGAACTTCTTTTTTCAATTAGTGCTTCACACATCCATGTCAACATTCATGTCTTTATATTGTAAACCAATTAAATACTAAATAAATAGAATAGAAGTGTGTTCAGTTTATTCGACCAGAGAAAGATGATTTTAATTTACGTGTGTTCAATTTTTCTTCTGACTGCGTTTTTTGTTTATCTCTTTTTTTTTTCCTTCCTTTTTTTTTTTTTCTTCCAGGTTGTTACCACTGAAAACACCCGCATTTCCTGATGTGAACATTTCAAATTAAAAGCACTACAACAACCTATAAGCTGGGAACCTCTATTGGGAAGAACTAGTTGGAAACAGAATGTGTTTATTGTCCACTGAATAAAGCTTTGAGTGGAACAATACTTTGCGATTATTTTCAGTAACACTGTCTGGATTTACAGCATTTAAGCCGCTCCTTTGATGATGCTTCTTTTAATCATCTTGGACTTAGACAGGAAGAAATCGGTTTAAACGTACCTTCAGCAAGTAGACCAGCTGTAATCCAGATGCTTATCTGTGTCGGCCCAGCTAAAAAGACTTTGAGTCAGGCCATTTTCCACACGTAGCCCATCAATGTGACACTGACGCTCGCTCTGACTCGAGAATGAGCTCGAGCCCTGTGATGTGTGCGTGCAGGACCACCTGGCTTTACTCAAAGTCAGACAGAATAAGCACAGGCCCTGGATTCAATTTACATTGTTTTCTGTCACAAATCACTGTAAGCCTACATTACCCACCTGTCACCGTGGCTGATAAGCACTAAACACCAACATTTGGTAGACTGGCTGATAGTCAGTACTCGTTTGCTCTTTGTCTGTTTGTAAGCAAGCATTTGGAGGTCTGTGAATTTCAGTCGCTGCTCTCTCGGGCAGCTGTTGGTTAAAAAACATGACTAAAGATCTGTAGTTTTTCCATACGTTTTGATGCATCAATCATTGCATTAAATTAATGAAATTTGTGATACTACCTTTTTTAAATTAGTTTTAAATAGAGTTTAAAAATGTACCCAAGTACCAGAAATGGTGACAGCACTACATTAAACTATATAACTGTGTGTTTCATGCTCAAGAAGTATTACAAGATGAATGTCCTGAATAGTAGCTTACTTTCTGTGTTTTTACATTTAATTCTCTCAAACAACTGTGGCTCATATTTTTCAGACTAGGCCAACAATATTAAGTTCTTGTTAAAATACACGGCTCTTTACGAAGTTGAAAAGCAGCAGGCCTTCCTCACTGTGTAAACCTAATTTTTCAAGGTTCTTATGTTCGCTTATATTGAAAGAGAGTGGAAGGAGCTATGTTTGTAGTTCAAACAACTCCCCACAGCACATCTAGGGGGGGGGGCAGGTTTTGAATAGTATAACACGAGTAGGCTTCAAACTGCAGGTGGGTGAACATATGCAAAGAGAGAAATATACATTGAACATCTGGCCTTAGGGAAAACAACCTTTATGGGTCTCAAATATGTGTGAAGATAACAGGAAATCATGCTGAGGAGCATAGGGACTGTAGATGCCTGGGAACGGACAGTAGATATGCTAATCTTTATCAGCCGAAAACACTGTAGCACAACTATAAATCATACACAGTGAAATAAGCGCTTTGCTTGTTGACAAATGAAATATTTTGGAAATTCCAAAATGTACTTAAAGCCCCATACATTAGGCTCTGTCCCTGCCGGCAGTACAGTATATTACTTCAAAAGCTGTACTGACAGTAAAAAGACACAGACAGCATTCAGCCATCAGCTAAGCCTCAGGAGCCACACACACACACACATGCACACACAGAAACAGAAAGGCATACAGAGCTGGGTCACACTATTTGAATGGGTCATTATTCTTTCCTCTATAAAGACAAAGTGGTTTATATCCATGAGATAGAATCACCCAAGGCACTCGTATCAGGCATCCATAGCCGTAAGCAATCTAATTCACAAGGCAACTTTTATCAATAAATGTTATTAACAAAAGCCACACTGATAACTAACATTTCTGTATGTTTGAATTCTAAATGTCTTCAGTATTACGATTGCCAAACTTGAAGTATCCTCTTCATGTCTCTGTTTAATTGTTGGTGGCATCAGTTATGATTGATCTAGCTTTTTTTAATTCATGGAACGTCACCCGGTCTTTCTCAACTTTCTTCCTTCATGCGGCAGGTGGGATGAGAGTCATTTATGGCCCGATCACTCAGAGACCCATTGGTAGAAAAGCAACCAGTCAAACCAGTGTTTGGCACCGTGCATTTGGCCGCTGCTGCATGACAAACGTTTCAAGCGGTTTTTTTTGGGAGGGGGGGTGGCTGGCAGGCATAAAAGCTGTATAAAAGCTCAAATCATTTCAACAAATATTTTCAACTTTCAAACTTAATATGTAGAGTTGCAGTGCTCTTCACCCATATCACCCAAAGCAGCCAATCAAATCAAGGAGGAGCACTTACCTCTGCTGTTTTATTCATTTATTTTTTTTCACATTTTCCCTCTCCTCATCTAGAAGCAAAGCAACCGAGAGAGCTCCACGTCTGCTGGGATCCCTTTTTATATACTCATTTTATTCGGTCGTCAGCATGTACATGCAGACCAGCTCCACAGGCACTCCTGGCTGTTGTTTTAGGAGTGGTTCCTAAGAAGGTAGCTGTGAAGTTGGGTTGCCGTTATCGATTCTTTCTTTAATCAAGTAATCTATTGATCATTCTAGCTTGGTGTATTTTTCCTTATTTGCTGTAACGATGCAAATTCAACTGTTGTGGGACTTATAAGGAGTATCTCATAATTGTCTTACTGCTTTTTTGTGTATGCACAGACGTCATGCCATCCCTGCAGAAGTCAGTGCGAGGCCACCCAAGCAAAAAAAGAAATCCTGCACAACTTCTCAAGGATTACAATTGTTCCTTTTTCCATCTCCTAAACAGTGACTTATGATACTGACTAAGGGGAGTCTGAGTTTATATCCGTAAAAAGGATGATAGTACTGAAAGTTCCAGCTTACTCTGATTGGCCATAAATTGTATTAAAAGCACAGACAGACTGTCTCTTTTGAGACAACCCCATCAATAGATGAGAGTTAATTCCCTCCGTCATAAATCTAGACAAATGATAATCCCTATCGATCATCCAAAAGAGGGGACTTTCTGAAATTGAATAATCTGTGGTAATAAAAATGGGTGGACAATAAATGGTTTTAACATCTCAATTGCATGTGCATGTGCAACAGTGACATCATAGGATGTGTGATGCCGATCATGTGACTGGAGGGAAGGCCTGCTGCACACATTCCTGTTGTTTGATATACTGCGGAATGAAAACTATTGCAATGTCAGTTTTTACTAATATACTGTATATTCAGTCCTATTCCAGAAAAAGGCAAAGATGCGGAGTTGAGCCTTTATCCACCTGCCTCAATTTAGCCCATAGCCCATCCCACTTTTGCAAATTAGCCTTGATATAATTCAAATTGAACGCTAATATTAGGTATGCTTCTATTCAAGGTTCCAGCATGCAGTCAGTGAATTCACAAAGATAATGGTACTCATGCTATTGGTACATCACAGCATGGCACTCTGAAAACTCCTGATTCAATTGCTTTATTTTACGCAAAGATTAACAACCTTGCTGACATACTGCGTATTGTCCTTCTATCTCAGTGTCTGTTCTCTTTCCTTTGTTTCTCTTGAAAGAATGATCCCTCTTTATGTGACCTAAAAACAATCTATTGTGTGTGTGTGTGTGTGTGTGTGTGTGTGTGTGTGTGTGTGTGTGGTGGGGGGGTGTCGGTAGGATTTAACGGTCTCTGTTCTCCACATACATGTAAATATATATACGAGCACTATCACCCATAAACCTTGTGAAAGCTTGTTCAGAAAAGATTTGCATATACAGTAGAGGCAGGAAGGACTCTACATGTGTGGCAAATTCTTTCGCCGAACTATTAGAAGAATGTTTGCTCCAGGGGGAGCACACCCGAGCTTGAAAGCAAACCTACGATTATAGGAAGACGTAAAAAAAAAAAAAAAAAAACGTTTAAAGTGGCGCAATTCTGCAGGAAATAGTCGGGGGTGGGGAGGGGTTCTGGGTGGTATGACGAACATTAAAATTGGCTCAAAATAAAAGTTTTGTTGATGTGACACAACTTAATAAATTAACTTAATAAATCAATAAGTTTGGGTTCGGAAACACAACTAAATCTCTTCATAGTGAACTGACCCTTCTTCTTTTATATTAAAGGTTAACACCTGGTGAGGCTCAAGAATTTGACAGTGGTCAGTTCATTATGTAGATAACGTTGTACTTGTAGTTCAAACATTTGTCACTTATATATGAGTGAGAAATAAAGGGACTGGGCCACATTTCCTTGCAGACAAAAAACAATGTGATAAGACTCCATGCTGATTTCCAGGGAAAGTCCTTCCCCTGTCTTGTAAATATTAGTCACTTTTGCATCTGGATCATTTTGTGTGTGCGCTTCGTGCTGTTCCTGTGTTGATTTTCATGACAAGCAGTATTCTGGGAAAAAGAAAATAATCTGCGTTCGATTATACAGTCTTTAATAATGAGCAATTTGTGACTATCCCACTGCCTTTTATTTACACAACAGGCTGAACGTGTTGCAGAGAGAAATAAGTAATATTCTCTTTAAGCAGAAAAATTGTATTTGAGGACATAGAACTAGCTTAGGTGTGTTCTGTTGTTTTATGCTCAAAAGCACATGAGAGCTTTGTAACTAAAATTGTTTGTCAAGTGACGAACACCATCCATGACAACTCTGTTGACAATGAGAGGAATCCTCAGGACAAATGTCTGCAATTCTTAACTTGATAGTATTTTAAAAACCCTATTATTGCTCTGTGGAGGCAATAATTAGACTCTCGTTTGTACCTTAGAGAAGCTCTAGAGATCGCTGTTACGTTCCCTGCATTACGAGGCGATGTGGGGAGCAACAATAAATAATAAGCTTGCATCATTAAAAAAAAAAAATCAGAGTGTTATGAATAGAAGGATGTAAGGATTCATTCACACCGAAAAATCACCAACAAAAACTTCGTTAAATGCACCAGCTGGAAAATGACTGAGAAACCAATGATGTTGGTTAAACAACGGAATCCAAGTCAAGAAACAAACTAAACTAAACTCTCAACAACAGTGGAGACTAGTCAGATAGAATAGAACAATAAAGCAACGTCAACTCTTAAAAAAAACAGATTAACAGCTTGCACTCCTGCAGCCTGAAGGTCCAGATTAAAAGATGCAGTAACTCTACACTTAGAAAGCTGCCTTGTAGCTGTGGGGGTTTGTCAAACTTTTTATGAGAGTTATACCTCATTCAACCTTAAAAAAAAGAAGAGATCTGGCGGGTTTGGTTTTCCTGCACATAATTTGGATACCAACCTCTAAGTCTGTTTTAGTCTGACCTTAGAAGTTCTAACTGTTATCATCATTAAAGAGGAACGATGTCCCCCTGAGGTTCGAGAATTACACCTGCACCAAATGAACCTTTCCATTTCCAGGCCTCATGCCAGTGGATGATGGAGATAAACCAGGATGGCATGAGTAGGGTTGGAAAAAGAATAAATAACATTTAGAATATTTCCAAAATTCCCAAGCTTGACTTTCCATGGAAAGTTTCTGGAAATTTACCGGAAACTTTCCACCCCTTTGCAACCCTAGGCATTAGGGATGTGTGTTCAGACCCTCTTAAAGCTGTCACTTAAGGAAGGTCATGGGTGCAACTCATGTAAAGGAGTAGTAGTAGTAGGAGTTATGACTGTGAATGCCCTATCAGCAAATTTAGCCATGAAAAGAAGGGTACATTTTAGAGGAAGGCTTTTTTTGGTTGTCCTTGTGTGAGCCATAGAAACACTTCATCATAATAATTTACAGCCAAAGCCTTGGGAGTCTGACTGGATGTCTTTTGGTAAGCATTTGAAAAGCTTATTTGAAAAACTTGTGAAGTTTGTACTGGGTGTGTGAATTTGCACTCGGAACGGATATACATGGCTGCGGGGAGAGAAAGTTGGTTTGCTCGTACACGAGCTGTATTCACACGTGCAAGCATTCAAAGCTTTTCCCAACATCTATCCAACAAGTGTTTTGCACATTTCCCAACGCTGGCCACCCTGGATGTGCCTTCCGGCCACGCCAACAGATACGCAGCTA
Source organism: Symphodus melops (assembly GCF_947650265.1). Classification (NCBI taxonomy): domain Eukaryota; kingdom Metazoa; phylum Chordata; class Actinopteri; order Labriformes; family Labridae; genus Symphodus; species Symphodus melops. Next base: position 25,531,901 of record NC_136696.1, on the reverse strand, counting down.
CTTTTACAGACCTCCTTGCTGAGTTTGACCAACGTGTCTTTGACTGTTAAGATTGAAGAAGAGCTGGAGCTGATGTCATCACCGCTCTCATTTGGCACATAAGCACTAATGCAACAGATTGACAGTTTGACCTTGCTCTCAGAGAGACTTTTCCCTTTCGGTTAAATGTCATGGATATTGAGCAGGGTGTTGCTTTTGTATGTTAATGATTTATATCTTGCATGTTTAATTCATTTTCATAGTTTCGTTGCAGTTACATCTTAGAACAGAAATAATGTTGTTGTGTTGTTTTGATGAATTGTTAATATTAGCCCGATGTTTACTTCGTTTAGTGCTGTTTGTCTGTTTTGCATTTCGTACTCAATTCATTTTAGATGGCACAAGATAAAACTGTCACACACAGACAATTAATAACAGAACAAAATGTGATGTGAGTAAAATGAATTCACATTTCATGGACATGACTGTGTATTTGTTCATGATCACAGGGTCTGTGGATGATATGTTCTGCATTGGTTGAAATATGTCCTCTTATGGTGGAAATTCAATTTTAACTATTGTGACACAGTCAGCCTCGAGTCCATTTTTGAAATTTAATGTAATTTGTCTTATCAGTAGCTTGTGCAGGAGCGCACATCAAACAATTGGCAAGATATAAGCAAATTTAAACTTTCACAAGTTGTGACTGTCCCAGTTTTACACATTCAGCAGGTCTTCAACTTTGAAAGATGAGCAGGCCATCCGTCAGCCAATCGCTCACGTCTGTCATCTGTCTGTATATTTTAAAAGAGGTAAAGAAACGTTCAAACTCTGCCTTTTTTTACACTTTGTGTTGAATGCTTTGATTCAATTGTCCAGTTTGTGACCACTTGCTCACCTTTTCAGTATACGGCCCTAAAATGTTCCCACCCTGCTCTTGCGCTTTTCATGTTAATGTTGTATGTACTATTTTTCTCCTTTCACAGTCTTGAGGGGGAATTGCTGGCAGAGGAGAGCTTTTGTTCAATAATTCAATAATAAAAAAAAACCTTTTAACTACTGGAACATTTACAGGAAGAAAATGTCAAATCAATAAAAACTGTCATCCTCTTTTAATGTAGTTCACCATGTGGTTTTTTATGTCATTCATTTCCCCTGATTTATTTCAAACGATTGCTCAGCTTTAAAGTTTGCTTGAACAATTTGTGTGTGACAGGATATTAACAGCGCTTAAAACAAGTACTGTCAAATAATATTTATATATCCAGGATTAACACTGTAAGCCTATGAATACATTTCTTCAATGTGTCTAAAAGCGCAGCGGACAAAACTGAAAGTGTGGTGAACATGAATCTGAGTAATACTCATCCACTAAGTCTAATTCTGTCTCTATAGTATTGATATTTACTTATATAATTTGAGTGGAAACCTTGACTGTGTTTCTACCTGAAGAAGTTTTTTTGTCTGTGCAGGACAGCGCAGATTATTTATAGATCCTCAACAGCAGAAACTTCCCTTTCTGACTGTTCCTGAAACAGGTTTAACATCCACTCGACATCACCGTGAAATGGAGACCGAGAGAAACATGTGAAGGCACGAGGTGTCAACAGTTTGAAAATACTTGATTTGGGTAATCATGTAATTGAGAGGAGAAAAGGAATGCAGTGATGGCGGCTTGATTGACAAACACGGCAAAGCAACACAAAAAAGTAAAAATCCCCACGGGAGGTGTCCATTTCCACAGCCGCCCACCACTTAGTTGAATGATTGTCATACACACTCGAGAGGCCTGTCTCTGCCAGCACAGCTAACCAACAGTTTTTGTAATAGCTGTCCTCCTCTTGACACTATAAAAACCAGAAGAGCAGCAGCAATAACATGACCTGTTCCATGCACGTTTGTTTTTTCATGTTGAAGTGAAAATTGACCCGTGCGCTCCTTCAGTGTTTTACTCTCAGCAGTAATTTAACATAACAGCATTTCTCAGATCATCAGTGATACAGAATGATAATACAGCAACAAGACATCGAGATCTGTTCACACCGAACATTTCCCAGCTGAACAAAGGCACGTGAAGAGAATTGCCAAAGTCCTCAGGACAGACGAAAGAGAGTCAGGCCAACATTTACTTCTCGTGCAGCGCACAGTTAGCGTTGTGTGCGTCACAAGCTGTTTCAGACAGCGAGCTTCAGATTGATTAGAAGTTACAATCATAAGGTCGGCCCCTTTTGAATAAACATGACTTTGAACATCGTCAAAAAAAGTTGGTCCACCTAAGGCTGGCTCTGAAAAACAGAAATCTGATACACACTCCATATTACAAATGGAAAGCAGAAATAAGGTTTTCCTCCTCGTACGAAATGTGTCGTGTTTTTATGGGCACACACTTGAATTCACTTTTCCATAAACCACCCGTTTAAATTCTATGAAGGATTCGAGTTATGCGCAATGAGGGGACTGATCTGTCTGAAAGGTATGTCAGGATGCCAAAGGCCTGTCTGACCGTGAGTATGATAGAGTTAGCATTTCCAATAGATAGATATTGTATTGATCCCGAGGGAAATTCAATATGACAACTGCCATGGATGGGCCCTTCAAAAACCAACAGATAAAGCCACTGAGACATTGCGGAAAATTTTAATTGATGTACATCCAAAGACCTTGCATTAATCTGTTATTATCTTTACTTTAAAACTGCATTATGTGTTGCAAAAAAAAAAAAAAAAAACGTCTTTGCAAGTTTGATTCACCGTTCAGCCATAGTTGTTTTAATGTGTAATGTTACTGCTCCAGAAGTTACACAAGACATGCATCAGCTCAGAGCACTTCTAAAAAATAGTAATAATAAAAAAAAAAAACGAGTTCTAAACTAATCCCTCCGCCTGGACATTCCTTTAATCTTAGTGTCTGCACAGAGTTACTGTCGAACATTTAATGCTGGGCATTATGGCATCCCATGTGCTACATCTGTTTCTGGTTGAAAATAATAAAATGCTCCAACTGTGACAATGACTCCTGGCCAGGTATGCTGGGCTGAGGTTGCGTCATGAAACATGATTTCAATTGAATATGTGTGTTGAGGTGGGAGTTTTTTTTTCAACAACACGATTAGTTATGTTTTCATTCAAACTGTAAATCAGATTCATCAATAGCTCTGCAGAAAAGCTTCAAAGACTCAGACAGAGATTAAGATTTACTTTATTGATCCCGCAAGAGGAACTTGTGTGTCTCCACTCTGACAAACACGCTACACACACATAGGCTGAAAAATATACACGTGCACAAACAGGACATGCACTAATGGAGAAAAAGTGTGAAAAGTTTTTAGTCTGTGACAAAGCACAGTTCAAACAGCCAGCCATCCTTTGAAGAGAGCTTCAGCTACATCACAGATGTAGAGGTGATCATCAGTCTCTCCAGGCGATGTTTAAGGGAAGTCGTTAGTATTGGTTGGCATGTTATGAATCAGTATTTGCATTATTTGAACACTATAACCGTGAGACTTAAAGGACAATAAAGTCAGCCAAATATAGCTTGAGTCTTTATATGGAGTTTGAATTTGAAGTGGCGACATTCAAGTAGCTAATATCACGCTAGATGAGGAATAGCAAACTGGAGTCTCATCGTGACTACGTGCACTCTCACCATCGCAGGCTGAAACAGCAGAAATGTTTATTCAGTGTTACGCATTTTGAGCAATGTTTGAACTTGCAGAGGTATGTTCAGAGTATTAGAAAAAGTGAGTTGCGACATTGATTGTTGTGCGGTTAGTACAAAACTATTTGACTCTCTTTGAAATGACGTCTTACAGAATGCTAAGTCAAACGTTTGGCTCATATATTATTTGTGTGGTGAATGAGAGAAAAAGCCGTAGCTGTCCTGAGGATTACGTCTTGTTTGAGCTGTGCAGGAAAGGGGAAACAACTTTGTAGCCAGGCAATGAGCACACAAGCAAACAAATGTGTTCTTCTGACTTTTTATAAAACGATGGATCTCTATCTCTTGTAGAATCCCACTTTTTTTTCTCAACACTTCGACCTTGTTAAATGACTAGCTGTCCCTATGCCCCCTCTTTTTAAATTGCACGCTATGTTCCAGGCTTAATCCTATTTTTTATCTGATCAGAAAATGAACCAATGTTTCGGGCTACCGTTGTGACATAAACAAGCATTGATTTGTTTTTAAAATGTCCCTTTTTTTTTTTTTTTTTTTACGAACAACACAGGCCCTTTCACACTTCTGCTGAACATGAACTGGAGCGACTTGCCCGTTTATTTTTTCATGTGAGAACATTTTGTTAAGCCAATTTGAGGTGCAAAGAAAACAGAAAGAGCTACTCACTGCTGGGAAAATGTTTCAGAATGTAAGCAGCTTCAGCGAACGCAAGGAGTATCTTTTAAACATCTGTAGATTATCATACATTTACATCCTTTTCAAGACAGGTTTGGATTTTTTTTTTTTTATGCTGCCTTTATGTGATTTGAGACAGTTATTGATGTAAACATTTCTCTGACCATTAAAATGATCCAAGCTGTCCGACAAAAGAAGTAAGAAATAGGGAGCAACATACAAAGTCAATATTCTGTAAAAAAAATAAAAATACAGTCTAAAAGTGGAGCAAATCTAATGTGGGGATTCTGCAGTTTAATTTGCACTGATCATGTGTTGTTGTATTTTTTAAAAAGTAGCTTTGTTTCAAAATGAGATTCACAGTTTGAGCCTGGAGATTAAGCTGTTCTTTTCATGGCTGGAGTGAAATCCTAGTAATTGTGTGTTTTATGTGTTTGTCGCCAGAAGAAAACTCTACAAGTAAATTTGATTTTTTATGGACAAAAAATACAGCCACACCAAGAGTGGCTTCCTGGCTATTTAGAAAAAAATCTCTCTTTTTCTTGGAAAAGTCACATTTCTAGTCGGACATTAAGGCCATTGATTTCTTTAAGTGCCGACAGCTACTAGTGATACTGGCTAAGAGGTAGGGACGTTGAGATTAATCATACAATCGTAAAACATTGATTCAAAGATGTCTAGGTTCACCTCAGTACACCGAAGCTGTAGAGCAAGATTTAGAAATTGAGGACGCACCAGGAAATCATTTTGGCTTTCCTGAAGCAGAAAATTAAAGAGGTGAGAAGAAGACAAGACGAGACAAAACATTGAACAGGCAGTGAACGACCCAAACAGCACAACCAACATGATGCAGCATTCAATCGACATCACAGTGAGAAGCTCCAATCACCTTCCCTTGTTGAGATGTAATGTACACCCTGAAACCAACATGGTGAACTTCCATCATCTTCAAGCTTTGAAAATTCTGTCATTATGATTGCACATACAGCAAGTGTGATGACTTAGATCTACATGCCAGAAGTCATGTTGGACACTCAAACAGCTCTTTTTTGACCCGTATGTCATTCATCTTGTTTGTTTGTCTTTGGCGGGGCCAGTGAAAAACAAGGCAAAGTAATATGCTTTGGTAATTAACAGCCATGTTTGGATGGTTTCAGTCTTATTCTTAGCAGACTCAACAGGCAAGGCAGACATTTGCCTGCTTGGGGCCCCAGGGCCAGTCGGAGTCCTCCCAACAGCTGACAAACTTTAAACCACAGCATTGCCTCAAAATGTACACATTTTGCAATGACAGAACCCCCCCCCCCCTTGCTGTGTTGCATGCATTAATGTTGTTAAAATAATAATGTACTATGGTTAGAGGGGCCCCCAATGAATGTTTGCAAATGTACCCATTTTACTGATGGGTACATTTGCTCCACATAATTTCACTTGCATTATCCTGTAAGGAAATCATTTGACAGTGCTTTACTTTACCGCTACCCTTTATTTTAGCAATACTTCAACTCACTGCATGGCCTACAAATTCTTCCGCTGGCAGTGCACCGAAGGACAGGAGGAATACTAAGTTACCTGAATGTGCAGGTTGTAACGAGGACTGTCGCTGGGAAGGAATTCCCACCGTTGTGATCCAGGGTGGCTCAATAGCATATGTGGTGTTATCAAACCATCCCTTTTTCTCATATAACCTCATTTAAACAATACTGAACTATCTCTTTAATTCATCATACAGCAGCCCTGTCTGGAGCTTTCTATGGGACGACACAGACATGAGCCGTTAAAACACCCTTTAACCTCAGCCAGTAATTCTATTGATTTTAACTCTGCTCTATTGCAAAATCAATGTGCACCTCACACTCTATTAAACAAACCAAGTGGGTCATGTTTCTTATGAGGGAGGCTCAGATTACTGGTGGTAGAGGTAACACAAAATACTGAATGGGAGTCAAACATGTGGGCTATTAGTCCCACACATTTGGTGAAGTATGGAGTTAGGAGAAATGAATAATGGGAATCCAGGGAGGTAGGGAGGGATACTCTAAAGGGACCACTGAGGAGTTTACTCTGTAATTAGTTAACTGTCACTTTGACCACCATGAAAGATGAAAAAGTAAAGGGAAGTCCTGTTTATGCTTGCCCTTCTCGCTGACTTTCCTTACGCTGGACCCTGGATGAATTGAATTTTTCTTGGTGATACTTCACCTTCAGCAGCACACACTGTAGGACAGCAAATTATGAGTGAAGGTGTGAACAGATAACATCTTAGTTATTCACTTTTGCAGTGTTGAAGGTCAACCTAGTTGTTTAGAGGATGTATTTCACACAATCAAAGGTTTAATTATTTTCCTTGAGACAGATTTGAGTAAACACACAAGTAGCAGATCTTTTATTTATTTGGTTTTAAACCATTATTTTGGTACATGAAAACACTGAGAGACTCACTTTTCTTTTTTTCATTCCATCCAGCCTCTCTCTTTTCCTCAGTAGGTTTATGATTTATTTTTTGATGTTAGACATGAACACTTAACGTGAGAATAAGGGTGTATGGTAACTGGTTCCATTGTATTCTGTTTAGCCAACGAGGAAGTGCAGAAAACTGGCGTTCTTTAGTATCTCCTCAATAAATGGCTTCAAGCCAATAAATCCCCATTAGATCTCGGTGTTTCTCCTTAGATGTACAGCTTGTGGGAAGTCCTCTAAGCCAGCAGCCTGGGTTCAAATCTGACCTGTGGCTCCTTTCCTGCACACCATTCCCCACTTTCTTTCCCTGATTTCCGACTCTATCCCCCATCCTATCACTACAATAAAGGCACACAAAGCCCCCTAATATAATGGACACTGAATGCCCACCTTTAGAGCACGAATAAACTTTTTTTCACCTTAATCTTGATGCTGATGATGTTGTGTGTGAAGCATTTTAAATCGCCTTGCTGCTGAAATGCGCTCTATAGATAAACTTGCTGGAAAAGACTGGTACACAAAAATTAACGTTGTACCAAGAGATCTTTATTATTATCACACTGTATGGGGGAAACATTGTTAATAACTTGTCCGTTTTGAATTTTAAAAATAAGTTAGATCACATTTGCATAACTTGGGATGTGGCCAAGTTTATATGTAAGCGGTTTGCCAGGAGTCAAAAGGCCCAACCCAGTTTGTCGTTTGATTCAATATTAGGTGGAGATAGAATCGTTCAGCTTTGACATTACTTTTCTTATGCAAATAAACTCTGAACAATCCCAGCTCCTTTGAAACATTTGACCTGCTGTTGTGCAGTTTGGTTTAATAACTGAGTGTACAGCATGCCTCTCTGCTCCAAATACTTTCTTTTTTTAAAACTGAATTCCTGGCCTGGACTCTGCTGTTATATTTAAAACTCGACTGGGCCATTGACCATGCCGCTATATTTAACATTTCTCACAGCACACAAGGGAGTAATTTGAAAGGGAAGTGGCAACTTCAGCCAACCCTGCTTCTTACTGCTGCACTGGTTGATATTTGTCGAGATGTGTAACATTAGTTCCAAATAGAAGATTTGTATCTTTTCAAAAACAGAAATACACACTCCCTATCCAGGTTCATCACATATCGACAGTCTGTCCGTCATGGAGGAATAAAGGGCCTGCAGCAAAGACATACTGTACAATGCATCTCAGTCGTCATATTACATTAACTCCTAAAATATAAGTTTTTATAGAACTGAAGCCGTGGTTCTTAAAAGTCTGCAAACTTTTTTCATGCATTGTATTCTTAACCTCTGTATTTCAGCTTAACTAAATTATGCATTCCTAATAGGTCAATATGAAAACATTTTTTAACTCCTAACTCGGCACCAGTCAAATGTGAGCTTCATCAGAGTACTTCAAAGGTGTGTGAATGCTAAGAACAGCAGCACTGGGGTATTCTATAAAAAAGGCAGTAAAAGCTCCACAGCTGGTTATGTATATGCTGTTGAGGAATGCTAGATTGTAACAAGTGGTTTCTCAGGATGGTGTTATCTAGTGATCTAAATAAAATTTGCCATGATTGTGCACTAGCAAGAAAGAAAGAAAAAAAGATGCATAAAAAAATAAACAGTCAAGTAAATGATGGCTGGTTTTCCATTTGGCAAGGCCAAAACAATGACTGAATTTTACTTTTTATACCTTCCATAACAAAGCAATATCACAATTAGATGACATAAAATGCTACGCCCCACACTAACTTATACACTTTTTACACAGTTCGAAGGCGGTTCCTAAATTGCCTTTTCAAATAAAAAGGTCAAAGTAAACCCCACAGCTCTCTACAGCGGAGCAAAGGTACAGAAATGGATGATTACTCCACTCAAATTTTTCTCAACTCAGTTTTGCTTTGTGTCAAACAAAATGTTGTTCCCCAACACATTTGTATCCATTTTAATAAAGTAAATACATGATTAAGCAGTTGTAAAAATGTTATGTCCAGACAATTAGTAACTGCTGTTAGCCCTCAGGCTTACAAGCTTTTGTCTGTGTAAATTTATATCAAAGTGGTTGACGGTGTTGGCACAATAAACTTTTTAAATCTGCTAATCTAATGAAAAAAAGAACAACTCAGAGGATGGGGGTTAAAGAGGAATTATAATAATGGAAAATAAACTAGTTTTGTTGTGGTTAGGCTTTGAGGAAACTAAACACTTCACTCAAAAAACAAACATTGTAGGTCTATAAAAGGACACAAACACATAAAGACACTCTATTTCCTGAGTCTGTACACCCTAAGGTGCCGTTTCATGCAATATGAAAGTCATTTTTTTGTGGTTTGTGGGCTGTGCGAGTCACAAACAGCTGGGAAAGGTTTTACTTTCTTGACCTGGTTCAAAGGCATTTGAATTTTTTTACATGAAAGGGACTTCTAGCACACAGATAAAAGTACATAGTTGACTAAAATATTTTTTGGGGTACATCTGTAAGATTTTTGAGCACAATTAAGTCCAAACCATCAGAAAGAGAACACTGAGTAATTTCAACAACCTAACAACTGTTGTATAACCATCAATAACAAGCTTATACAACAACTACACATCTTTTTTTTTTTTTTTGGCAATAATTAATGGACTTCTGCTACATTTCTTGAGCCACACACACGTCAACGTCGTGTTAAGATAGAAAAATCTCTTTTCCAAGAGAGACCTGGCGAAGGCAGCAGCGAAACACAATTCATTGTAACGTAATGTGAATTATTGGGATGGTCAGGTTTTTCAGATTTTCCTCTTTGGAGAGAAAAATGAATTGCGCCATGAAATCTGCAAAGTATTTGTCCTTTGTCCAAAAAGGTTTTTCTTTCTTTCTCTCTCTCCTAGACCTTATTTTGTTTAAAAGTGAAGCTCAGTCATTTAATTTTCATCAGATCTGAAGTCTGGGATTAATGACATCTTCTTACATCCTCCGATGACTAATGGAGGTTCAGGGTTATATACAATCTGAACTGTGTTCAAATGAGTATTTGAGATTTTTTTTCCCCACTGTTTATGACTTTGACCAGATAAATGATTATTTTGAGTTATTTGTTTATTATATACAAAATGTTCATCATCCCAGCCTTCCAATGTCGCTGACGTCCATTTTAAAAGAATCCTGTATTTAAACAGCACCTAATATTTTGTCCAGATTTAATGTCACTGCTCTCCCCAAAGAGAATCACAGTGGCAGAAGAAAAAAGCATTGTTGAAGTTGACGATTGAAATCAATGAATCCTACCATATGTCCGTTACATAGCGATTTTGTTAATGGCTGTTTAAATAATTTTTAAAATGGGAACTAAATGCAGAAAATAAATTAAAAGTATTATTTTAATAGATAATTCAATATATTCTTGATGTCATTTTATATAGAATAAAAATGTGTCCACTGTAAATGAGTACAGGAAATAAAGGGTTTCATATTCAACATTGTCTGGGAGGAAAGTTTAAGAAGAAGATTATTTAACCTGGTGCGGTTAATCAACTGTTAAATTATTCATTCTAAATCAATTATAATCAATTTCCATTAAAGAAAAGTTCCAAAAGTTATGTGTTTAGTTGTCAATAACAGACAATCGTAATCAGCCCAAATCTCTGCAAGTCACACAAGGAAAACATCTGTAAATATAATCTCACATGTAGCAAACCATGCAGCTGTGTCTTCTTGTGCAACAGTGACAGATTAATAGGATTTAGAAACGGCCAATCTTGTCGCTGATGGCAAGTTTGCTTGAATAGAGGCGCCATTATTCATTTTGGTCTATTTCACAACCAGCTAAAAAGTCTTCCTGGGAGTGCTGAAATTAAGTTTTATAAGTGTGAAAAAGCACAGCCTGGTCAGGGAAGTGTACAAAGGGACATTGCAAGTGAGGACGAGCTGTAGAGGGATTTTACAACCTTACAAAGTCGATCCTTGATGCAACTCCAGGCAAATATTTGTGAAGATTAGGGGCCCAGGCCAAAACACGCTCAAACTTCACCTTCAGAAGGAAAGTGAAGACGTTGCTTTGACTGCGTCAATGTAACAGAGTGCGTGTCTGTGGTTTGTCAGTGAGATGGAAGTGAGGTTGTGAGGGGGTTGGTGTTGTTCTGTGGTTAGTCTATGCACATTGGGTCGACTTTTACAATAAAATGCGTCATAATACATAGTACAGTGATTATGATTTGACTTGACTTGCCAAACGTATACAATTACTTTATAGATGTAATAAACTGATATGGTAAAGGGGCTGAATGAACCCAATAAAATTAAAAAAAAAAAAACCAAAAAAAACATATCAGCATATATGCGCAGAAATAAAATCAAACATCTGGTACAAAACCATACATATTGGGTTTAACTGAGCAGTCCCATGATTTTAACTACATGCATACCGGTTGGCTACTCGCCGAGTACAGTAAAAATGTAGAAGGCTTATGTAAATAACTTATTAGCCCTTAACAGTGCCAAGCAGTAAAATATTACTCTTGTAAAAGTAATTATTACAATGACTCTTCAATGAAATAACACATAAAGCCATGGCCGCCCCTGGCCAATTGGGGGCCCTAAACTGGATTTTATTTTGGGGGGCCCCCTTCCAATAACATAATAATAATGAAAAATTACAATAACTAACGAATCAAATGAACAGCCTCTGTCAACAGTGGAACAAGAACTTTAAGATCAAAAGTGGAACAATAAAAGCATAGATTGATAGGCTATAAATCTGAGCCAACACATGACCACCAACTGGTCAATTCTCCTTTTTTTCAATGAAGCTGAATATATTCAGTTAACAAGACATTTAATAAATGGTCATCAGGGCCGCTTGAAAATGTAATCTCCAGTCCACATCTCAACACAGTTATCATCTCTTCTGTCTCATGATTAGCACGAGCAGACATGCCAGCAGTTTATGTTTATATGCCACAAAGTTTATTCTTTTTTATTTCAACAACAAGCACGAGCCTCTTCTTGTTTGGACTTTTTCCTTCTTTTGCTAGCTCCCGAATTGTATTGACGTTTGGAAGTCATCTCTCTCTCTCTCTACTCTCTACCTGCAAACAACTGCCTGCCGGCCCATCTGACCGCTGATTGGTCAGATGGTGATGCTTCGCGCTTTCAATCATTGCGTCTCTTTTTTTTTTTTCTCTCCTGCCTCCGGCTGACTTGGTCAACCCCCCCCTCATTCATTAACAGTCAAACTCTGCTTCATGTGCAACCTGTGTAGGTTATTGTTGTCAAGACCACACTTACAGAGACCATAGTGCTACAAGACCAAGCCAGATAAGAACAGGACAAAGACCATAAATCACTGAAAAATCTGCAACTAGTCTGCAGTGGACATTTCACAAACTTAGACCGTAACAATTGCTATCAGTGGTGGACTTCAGCAGGGCTGTATTGGAGGGCTGCCTGTGTCCTGGTAAGACAGCAAATGAAAACCGTTCAAGGTGACTGACTTGTAAAATGGGGATCAGCATACGTAATATATCAGCTTCAGGAGAACTCAGATCTCTCCTGACAAAAAAAAGCAATACAATTGTTCCCTGGGGGAAATTCATGACATGTCCTGTTAGATAGATGAAGTATACTTGTTTGACTGAACAGACTAACAATTGTCGACTCAGCTTTTCTCGATTTGTGGAAAAACAGTGTATTTGGAAACATGAATTGTTAACCAAGATTTTCTTTTATACTTACGTATTGAATATTTTTTCTTTCTGTTTAGCAGTTGCTTTGTATGTTCGGCTCCTGTTTATAAAAATCTCATCTAAAACGTGGATTCATGAATGCCCTAAGCTTTACTTGTCTAATATAAATTGTGTTTGATCACTGCTGTCATAATTTAAAGAAAGAAAAAAAAAATCTGTGGTTTATGATGTAATTGCTTCAAGGAATACATACAATGTTTCTTAGAATGAATTAAACATGTTTGAACAAAAGAGTTTCCTTCCAGGGGTGAAGAAATTTCATATAGTACTCAAAAGACCTACCAGTTTGAGAACAGCTACTGATAATATGAATGAGTCGTGAAGTAACCTTTTTTCAGGTCAAAAGATAATACCACATCACTCACCAGTTCAATCAATCATGAGGTGTTAAGATGTTCTCGCTAGCTCTTGCGTGGTAGATGAATCCTCAGAACTGTCCTTCAGGAAACCAAAGCTCAGATGTGTTGACATATTCAGAGATATGTATAGGTTCCCCATACATTTGTTCCTGAACTGATATGGTTGACGTGTACTATGTCACACAAAGTAAAAAAAAAAAACCTCAGCATGCAGTTGCTCACGGATCACTGCATAGAACAGCCAGGTGAAGACTAGGAACTCAAACAAACACGGCTTCTGCCTGAAGGTGCTTGCTCAAACACTGAACAGTAGCAGTTTAAATGACCACACGAGGAGGCTCTAGATCTAGATCTCTGGAGGCATCAAGTCTGCTGCCAAAGATACAGCCTACATAAAACTGAGGTACAACAAGCATGTATGATTTATAAAAAGGAGGGCAAATAAAATACACATGAGTCTGGCAGACTGCACTTCGTCAGCTTTTGGGTGATGGGCAGTGGGTTGAGGGCTTTAACCAGAATTTTGACGCATCGTATTTTCCGCACTATAGGGCGCACTTCAAAAAGCCTTTAATTTTCTCAAAAAGCGACAGTGCGCCTTATAATCCGGTGCGCCTTTTATATGGATTACGGTAATTCTGGTTGTTATGGCTACCGTAGTAAGGAGCGTCGCGGAGTAATACACACGTGCTTCACCATAACATTGCAGTGTGTGTGTATAAAGACCCTTTCAAGAGACACGCTTACGGCACGGACTTAAAACTCAAAGCTATCAGTCACGACATCAGACTGCGGTTTTTACGTGTTACAACAGAACCAGGTTGGGAGTCAATGTGAATACGGTACGCTCATTAACATTTGAACAATGAATTGTGAATGTGTTTAATAAAGTTTGACTGACTGATTTATCTGACTGTTTTGTTTTGCTTAATGCACCTTATAGTCCGGTGCGCTTTATATATTAAAGAAGTATGAAAATAGACCATCCATTTACAGTGCGGCTTATAATCCAGTGCGCCCTATAGTGTGGAAAATACGGTAGTAGGGTCAAGAGGTCATGAACTTTGAGTAATGTCAGAAAGAACGAGATCCCTGATACAAGTGGCTGAAATGGGTTTCCTCCGAAGAGTGGCTGCGTGCTCCCTTAGAGAGATAGGGTGAGGAGGTCGGTCACCAGGGAGGAGCTCGGAGTTGAGTCGCTACTCCTCCACTTTGAGAGGCGTCAGCTGAGGTGGCTCGGGCTCTGTTCCGGATGTCTCCTAGACACCTACCTAGGGAGGTGTTCCGGGCGTGTCCTTCCAGGAGGAGGCCTCGGGGTAGACCCAGGACACGCTGGCTGGCCTGGGAACGCCTTAGGGTTCCACCAGAAGAGCTGGAGGAAGTGTCTGGGGTGAAGGAAGTCTGGGTGTCTCTGCTTAAACTGCCGCCCCCGCGACCCGGCCCCAGGTAAGGGGTGGAAAATGGATGGATGGATAGGTCAGGGGGTATAGTAACCCCAGGGGATACATTATTGTAGAAAAGTCCAAATGTGATGGCCTATGGCTCTTTCTAATTACAAGATTCAAACTTAAACACAGTTTCAAAATCATTCTTTTGATAATATTTGAAGTCTGCCTTCCCACGTGTAAACATGGAGAGTATTGTTATGAGGAAATGTAAACAACCTGTGCAATTTTAGGGAAGAATAGGGCAAGAGATGACTTAGAAATTAATTTGAGGCTGAAAATCAATCTTCACCAGATGCCACAAATCTGTTTCCCCTGTAAAAGTGGCTTGTTAGTTTTTTCTCAGTTTATTGTCACACACTACACTTCCTATTCTATAAATTTGAGGAATGTGCATGTTGATATAGGTTGATGTGTATGCTGTTTGGGAATCGACTGTGTTAGGCACATGCTAATATTTTCTGTTTGCATTTGATCAGTACAAAGTGCCTCTCCTATTGTCTATACCAAACATCTGCACAAGAACTTGCATATATAACCAACTGAAAGGCAGGGTTGGTCATTTTTGAAAAGCTAGCATGATTTTGAAAGTAGCATTCTCTCTGTGTGCTGTCTTCACTTACCCCCTCCCCTCTGTGCTCTCTCAGTGTAGTGCACGCACAGAGAACAGACAGGGCGGCGTGAGGCTTTTCACATGTTTAATACTGCTACAGATAATGGACTTTCTTGGTTTTCTTTTCAGAGCACATCAATTATTAATTTCTGTCATGACCTACTGTGAATTTCATCCAAAATATTAACAAATGTATTTGGAGAAAATTTCTAACCCTGCCTACAACCTTTTATTTAAACAAGGCCTCTTTTTTTTCGCTTCCAGTACTCGGGTACTCATAGACATTATAATTGAGTAATGTTTTATTTTTAACTGCAACACTTGATTTGAAACAGATAACAAAGGTTTGACCGTTTCAATCAAAAGTGAACATTAGTTGCCGAGAGCAGTCTGGAGAATATTTTTAGTTTTACACAGAATGATTGTTGTTCAGTGAGAGGGAAGCAGAGTCAACACCCACTGACACAAGACAAGTATAAACTGCTGCTTAGCCACAGACTGTATTGGCAACGTGTAATGCAACTATATGTATATGAAATCTTCAAATCTGCTGCCTGCAAATCCATGAATTAAGTTTCCACCCAGTTTAAGGCCCAATCACATCAATTGTAACAACAAAGAAAGACACCAATCAATTCAAGGCAACAGAAGAAGATGACTTCTTTGACGAGGCAAAGGATAATTTGATGTATTTAAATTTTATAAAGTTGAAAGTCTGAACTGAATGGTTTTAATTGTTTTAAATATTTAACATCAGGCCATAAGCTATATTCATCTTATATTATGTTTAGGCCTAGCACCATAGTGGTTATGATTACTGAAACTGAAAAGTGCCTTCATTCATTGATGTCAAAGGCATGGCACTAAAACCTTCCTCCCTCTTATACACAGATAAAACAGCATTGTGGGTGTTGAAAGAAGCACCCATAGGTTATCTCCACAATCTCCTTATGCCTCTGGCAATTAGTCATTACTGTCACAGTCGGGCTGCTATCAGAAAGATTTATGCTGTTTGCAGGAAAACTATTTGCATTGCAGGTTGATCTCTGATGATGATATTGAATTTATCAAACAACAGTAATGTTAACAACTTGAGTTTACAGTACTCTGAGTACTGTTGTTGCTTTCCTTTTAAAATTCCATTTGGAAAACCAGTCCGCAAATAGTGTGGATTGAAAAACGGAGTTCATCACATTGTTTTACTTTCTTTGAGGATTGCATGAAATACGCAACGTGACCCTGGAAGAAAATCATTTCGCTACGGTGATACCAGGTTCAATCACACAATGACAGATTGAACAGGCAATCTAATTTGGATGTTTACATGTTCCTGAATCATTTCTCAGTACTTGTGTTAGTAGTTAACAGACAAATGGAAAGGATAAGGAGCTGTTTATTTAAGCTTTCTGGTTCTTTTGACAACCCATAAATGTTGGTTGAAAGTAGTTGATTTAGCCCTGCAGCCGTTATGCACATTGTTTTTGTTATAATGTTTGATTTGGACAGGGAAGGTTGAAAGCCATTCAATAGATAATTAAAGTGTTGCTGGGTTGGTTAAAAAAGGGTGGGGTATGCCCACAGGGTGAAGAGCAGGCCAGGTCAAAGAAGAGAGGCTTGAGTTTTATGTCAAAGGAAGGAGCAGGATAGTTAAAAGCTTTATTGCTTGACAAATTCATCTTTGATCTTTTGACTCATAAGGAGGCCTGATGTGCGTCCTTTACAAAGCCCTGTTCAATCCAACTGAAAATAAGGAGAAGCATTTTTTATTTATTCATGTAACTCCTAATGAAATCAGTTATATCATGTTGATTTAAAACCACTCATGTTGAATGTCCATCTCGGGAACCTGTGCTGGGCTTAAAAAGTCGGATAGAGGGAAATAACTTGCCTTCCTGACTAACCGGTGCATGTGTGTACAGTCACGTAGGGCGAAGATCTCAGAAAGGAACCGGAGCAGGAAGTTCCCAACAACCAGCCTGAGAGTCGATAAAGCAAAAGCAGACTGTGAAGATTACAAGGTTGTTTTCCCCTGGTGTTGACGCCTATAGCAGGGTTTGGCCCAAGCAAGGCCTTAACCAACCCCTTACTTTGAAATGAAACAAAACAAAGCACATTAAGGCCTCCTTTTTTAAAGTAAAAAGGTTTCTGCTTCCTGTCTATGAACTGGTAAATAAAACATTTAGACCAATTGCAGCTGCACTTGCTCATTGAACTATTTGAATTCTAAAAATAAAAAAAAATCACAGACAATTCACGGAGACGCCAGAGGACAGTTGTGATTTGTGGTCTCCTACTAATCTTTTCTACTTACAAGTCAATACTCGTCTTAATCAGAGTCATCTTCAGCACATTTATTAGCATATTATGAGACTATTATTGCTGTCTTGGGTTCACCATAATATTTAGCATTTTGGTAAACAATCCCAGCCACTGATTAAAGCCGACTTCCACAGCACCATCACCTGACTCTAATAATGCAATCAATAATTTTACACAGCGTTTTTAATGAGAACTGTCCCCTGTTTTTCCACAAGTGGAAGTGGGTAAAGTGCATGCCTATTATTATGTTCTCTCTATTTGTATTTTTCTTGACATATTATTAAAATGTTTGTTTTTTTAACTTTTGGCTTTTTTTTTTGCTAATTATAAAGTTGTTTTTGAGCTGTTGTAACAACTACATTTCCCCCAATGGGCGATCAATAACGTTTATCTTTATCTATAATACTAGTGACTCTGAAGTGTGGCTACAAATTTGCCGCCCAGCTCAGTGCTTTCCTAGGGAAATGTCTGAAAGCACAACTAAGCATTGTTGTCAAAAGCTATGAAAAGTTACAAAAGGCGAGCATTTTGCAAAAATTACAACAATGTCAGTCAGCCATGAACATCTAAGGCCCTGATTGCACGACAACGATTTCATCCAAAAACAGAAACAGGTTTTGAAAACAGGTGCTAGAGTGCAAACGTTTAGGAAAGGCAGACTACAACAACAATGGCAGACTCTAAACTGTTTTTTTTTTTTTTGAGAAAGTCACGCTCTAACAACTGGTCTGGTTTGTATACTACACAGTTTTCAGTTGTTTTTGCAGAGCTGTGTGCATGGCAGTTGTTATCAAGGCGTAGTCAGGACTTTCTTGTAAAAGATTAGAGACTCAGTTTTAATACATGCACGCGAGAACAAATGGTTGCGATGTTTGTCTTATGGATAAATTGCAATGTTGCGTCGATCAATAATTTTGTTTAAAGGTCACATATACTCGTCCTTTTCTAATTAAATAAGTCTAAATAAGTCACAGAGTGCCCGATCTTGATAATTTTTTTGACATATCTTTTAATTGTGTCAACAATCCAAGAGTAATTCTTCTTTTTGGTTTGTGAAGCTGTATTACATACAGCATGTGTAAAAGAGATCCTACAGCAGCAGAGTTCAGTTTGGAGCCAACTGTCCATTGTAAGAGAAGAATGTATGTCCGACATTTACGAGTCAAGCCAATGTCTTCATTCAAGCCTTATAAAGAAGCACACAAATAGAAAAGAATTTTTGGGCAGTACTTCTAGCAAAATATAAGCAACACTATTGCGATGAATACTTTGCCAGTGATCGTGAGATCCTGGTCCATAGATTGGCAGTAATGTTAACATCCTATTCAGCATAGCCAGTAATTGCGAGATCCTGGTCAGCATGTGACAGTCATTGTGAGATCTTGGTCAAGCAAGTTTAAGTAATTGTCTGTAATGTATGTTGTGTTGTTTGATCGTGGCTAAATAAATCCACAGTCTGTTTAATGATGATGTTATTGTTCATTTAACACAGAAACAGAAACCCCCACCATAAAACCTATAAAGCCCTCTATTTCAGCCCTGCTCAGAACAGGCTGTTTCTGTGTCTGTAGCTTTAAATATGTAAATAAGCTGTGTCTGACCACGCCCCCTCTCTGGAAGGGCTTGGGTGGCTCCGGCTTTCTCGCTCCATTTCTTATCGTTTTTTATGGTGAGAAGGCTGACACAGAGGGCAGAACAAACACCTAAGTGTGAGAGTGTCACCCACCTGGGGGAGGAGTTACTGCCCCTTGTGATGTCATTAAGGGAAAACGGCCTGATTGAGCACACATTTTCTGTGGAGCAGGCAAAAGACAGAGAAATCAGAATTGCTTTTTTTTTATTTTAGAAAGGATAGACTTTTCAAACTTGGAAGGGTTCTGGGACAGATTATGGATACATTGGTGTTAGAAAAAACATGGTGAAGTGTGCTTAGCATAATATGTGACCTTTAGAGACACCACATGAGCAAGGCCCAGCCTCTTTCAGAAAAAAAAAAAATTCATTAAAAACAACAAAGTGAAAGTGAGACAGGAGGGAGTGCCACTCAAACTCAAACAAGTCAAGCCACACACAACTTAGAACAAATGACGCAGATGCAAACTTCATAGCTGTTGGCATCACTGCATGTTGGGGGAATTACGTAGGAATAATGAGCGTGATGTTTCTTTGAACATGTTTTTGATAGTTGTCAAAATACAAGAAGCAAAGACAAAAAAACTGAAAATTGAGTTAGTGATTGGCTGAACTTGGTGTTATACTCGCTAAATCAGAAATTAAAGACTGTTTACTGCATAGTGTTGCCAGATTAAATGGAAATAAAAGCAAACAATTTACAACAGGGATGGTATGTGTGCAATTATCATCAGGCAGAATCACTTTTCCCCATCACCCCAATTACTGTGATTTTTTATTTATTTAACTAACTTCGATTGGATACATTAAAATTGACTAAACAAGTATAACCATGCTACTGGGAATATAAACAATATAGTGAGAACAAATAATGCTAACTATTTACCATATAATAAGCATGACATGGTGGTATATAACATTCATGAGAAAAATAACCTTTTCTTGAGTTGATTGACGTTTGTAAATTGCCCAACAGTGCATGTGCCCGTAAGTGACCTCTTGAGTTCACAGTCACACTTTTTTTTCAATACATTGCTTATTTAATCCACTGTGAGGTAATCCCTAACAGATTAAAGTGCTGTGATCTCTTGATGATGGATTTAGATGATGGATTCTGAGTCGTTCTCGGTCAGCCTGAGGGCGTTTCTGTTTTCTAAATTGTAATCGCAGGCTCACTCTGACTCACCCGCTGACTCACACAAACACTTTTTTTTTTAAAAAAGAAAGAAAGAAGGAAGAAGATTTGTAGTCTGAGGTTACAAAACAGAACGTGTAAATGTGGCTCCCTCATTTAAACAGCTGCTTTGTTTAACCTGATGTTTAAAACTGCAGCTCCAGAGCTTTCATCTTCTCGCCACTGAGTGGAGCGCAGGGTAAGGCTGGCTGTTCTTGGGCTCCGTGGAAAAGATAAAACATTTTCCACGTTGAGTGCAGCACATCCTAACATCACCTCTTCGTGTCGAACAGGAGGGTAGCTCAAATCAAACGGTGTCTCACTGTCCAGAGCTCTAGTTCAAAGTCCGACCGTGACATCGGCAAGAAAGCTCTTGTTTGGTTTGGTTTCCAACAGTTTGGGCGTAGCAGGTGTGTTTGAAACAGAGCAGTAATGTATGTCATGCTCGTGTAGCAGTTGTTTTAGCGCAGCAGCTCCTCGATGAGCCAAAACTCTGCCACATCCTGAAGTGCCCTGAGGATTACATGAGCACACGCCCTCTTCATCTTTGCTCCTTGACTCCACCTCCACGGCAGAAGGAAACCCGGGCCTTTTTGTGGACACATAGTTCTGCGGCATAAGCTACTTTCTCGAGCTATTTTCCTGAGCATTATTTCGGTCACCTAGCAACGCGCACTGCAGCTTTTTGCTCGTGTGCGCTCTCTCCATTCGCTCTGCGCACTTCGTTCTATCCGAAAGGCCCTTTAGAGAGGCACACAAAAAAAGAATGTATGTATTTGTTTAACTGCAGGAGAAAGATGTTAAATCCTGTCTCTTTGAAAAACAAGACGACGTTTTAAGACAACGTTCTTCTGTGGACTTAGGACCACTGTAAAACTTTCTCCTTTAATGTCGGCCTCTTGTTTTCATGTCTTTTGTGGCTCCAAATGGTAGACATAGTGTCATGGTTTGGTTTTGTTTCATTCTGTCCTTAGTGTACTTGTTTCCTCGTGTTGATTGTTTTTCCTTGGGTGCTTTAATGTTTCTTAGTCTTGTGGTTTACTTTAGTCCTTAGTGTGTTTCCCTGTGTCCTTGTGTTCTTCTACGTTGTCTGTAGGCTTGTTTTCCTGTTACTTGTGTTTTCAGTTTCTTAGTTTGGTGTTTAATGTTTCCAAGTCTAGTCTTTAGTGTTTCCTGTTTTATTTTGTATATCTGGTTTTGGTTGTGGTGTCAGTGTCAGGTTGTACTTTGTACTTGTCCTCAGTGTTATTTGTTCCTTGTGTTTCCCGCCTTAGTGATTACCCTGATGTTCCTCACCTGTCTCGTTAGTCTCACCTGTGTCTGATTACCCCATGTCTATTTAGTCTCTGTGTCTGCCTCAGTTCTTGTCGGTTCATTGTATTGTCAACGTCATTGTCTCACGGTTTGTCGTGTTCCTGGAACGTCTTTCATCTCCCTGTGTTTCTCATCGTGGTTTTGGATTTTGGTAGTGATGGTGAGATGAAGCCTCACGAGGCATTGAACCACTTGAGCCAATTGGTTCGAGAAAGGGTTCATCTCACGAAGCTTCATGTGCACACGAAACCACCTACTGGCCAGGTTTATAATTACAGGCAGCTGTATCTTAATCTATGATCTTAACCACATAATGTGTGATGCATTGAATTTTTGTGTCTGTAATGGCTCTTGAGAATTACTATGAATTACAAAAAAATGTATGACCAAATAATTTCTCTACATAAATTATCACATGTGTATAATAAAGTATTTGTAATTTTTTTCTGTGTACATTTTCAAAAAATGGTAGTATATATATGACGAGTTGTGTAGTTTTTTTCTGTCACTTTAGGAAAATGGCATGGCCTTAAGCAGGCATAGGACAGTTAAAGGGCTTGTGGAACTAGGAAAAGGGCACTGAATATGCTTGTGTAACTTGGACAATGATGTACAGAAAAGGGGAAATTTTATTCATTTTTATTCAGAAATAACAGTTTCTCAACAGTTTTTGGTTTTAAGCGATTCATTTTTTTTTTTGACACAACCTCTCCGGCCATTGAAAACACCCTTTCACAGGGTACAGAAGATGCCGGTGTGCACAAAAACGCAAAAGCTAGATCGTATAAAGTTGGGTACAGTAATTTTTGCCTCTCCCAGTCCTCCAGAGGGTTTTCCAGCCTCCGCGGCAAAATCTGAACCACTTCCCGAAGCAGTCACGTGGTACAGCCGGGCAGCGAGGCTTCAGACGTCATCATTTTCTGCTCCTCCCCTAAATGAAGCAAACCTCGATATGCGCTTCGCAGAACCGCCCCCTCCATTACTCGACGCACGCTTCAAAGCCTCGGCACATCTCGTAACATCACTAGATTTTGGTTTTTTCGAAGTAAGTTTTTGTTTGCCTTTTTGTTAAAATAAATTAAGTTATCCTGCACTTGGGTCCACCTCTCCTGTTTCCTACCCGGAATCGTGACACATAGTAACTGATTCATGCAAACATTTGAATGAATTGTGGGACAGCCTGTAGGTGCATCACATTCTGTGTCCTGTGTTGCATTATCTTGTTCTACGGTCAAAATTTTCTCCTAAAATGGGATGTAGGGCTTCAACTAACAGTCTTTCATATGTTTTCTTTTTCTCGATTATTCAGATTACATTTTTTGTTTCAGAAATAAAACAGAGATTTTCTAACAACATGTCCCGTAGCAGTTAAACCTGGAATTATAAATACACAAAAAAAGATCAATAACGAAAAGAAAACTAAATGTTGACAGACCGGTCAGATAGCTTTAAGAGGCCAAATACAACCACACAATGTGTGTAAAAGCTCTATGCTTTACCCCACTTGAAAAAGGACTTACTTCAAGTGGGATACTAAATTCTGAATATTATCTTCAGCTGTGTTTGCTGTTTATCCTGTCGTTATTCCTTTTTCTGATGTTTCGTTTGCCTGCTATTTATATCAAACACATGAACACAGATTTACTGTTGTTCTTCGGGCTCTGTCTGCAGCACAAATATATAACAGATTTTGAATCTCTGACAGCCCACCAGTAACGCAATCCTTGTCTTGCAACCAAAAACCAAACTTTGTTTTGTTTCGTTGTTTTTAAAGATGTATTTTAAACTCCCTGACCTCTCTGCTTCAAGGAAAAAAAAAAGTTCATATTTCTTTTCATATTTTTTGTTAATTTTTTACAGTATTACAATTATTGTAATAAATGAACGTTTAGATTTGTTTAAAGCACATGAACAGTTTATGCTGACCAAGTAGCTCGCTCTTTTGTAACCGCTGCTAATCTGGATAGAGGTTACAAAGTGCTGCATAAAAAAATATGTTGTAAAATGCAACTCTGAATCTTTAAAGTAAGTAACGAAGTAACGTTTATTTATATCTCACCTCTCAAGAGAAGATGTCACAAAACGCTTTACACTATGCCCCCCCCCCCAAAAAAGGAAATAAAATAAAATAAAACAGAGATAATACAAACAGTTTCATAAAATCAAATACAGACTGTTCAAACAAAGGCAATTCTAAACAGATGGGTCTTCAGCTGCTTTTTAAAGTATTGTGCAACCCCCCAGCTTGTTGATTATTGATGACGATATAAAATAAAATGTTTTTACAGTAATTAAATGGTTTCTCAGGAGCCGATTCCAGCTGTCATTAGGCAAGAAGCTCGGTTCTGTTCTCCAGTCAATCACAGAGACAGATAACCAGCCACACTCACATTCACAGCTACAGGCAATGTAGAGTCACCAATTAACCTAATAAGCACGTCTTTGAACTATTGAAGGCAGTGCCGGATTATTTAAACAGGACCCCGACGTGCACAGGGAGAACATACAAAAGTCCCACAGTGAGGCCCCGCCTGCTCGGGATTTGAACCATGAAACTTCTCGCTGTAAGGCAACAGCGCTCTGGATATTTTCTATCTAAACTTTAAGAGAGTTTAACATGACTCAGATTTTTATAAATATCTAAATCAGCTTTGTTAGAATATTATATGAAGTTCTAGCGTAAGTTCCATAAGGAAACTATAAGTGATCCGCGATCAGGTCTTTCTCATCTCTTTTACATGCTATCACGTCTACGCCATCAGTTTGGGCTTGTTTTGGGTAAATCAGCTGTCCTGTCATCTAACCAATGGTATGGTATATCTCCTTCATTCCTAGCCTATCGTTGAGCTCCCCTTTTAAATATGATTCTTTCTCTGCCCTAGGTCCTTCATGCTGGTTTTTCGTGTGCCCCTCCACCTCCCCATCACCGCCATCTTCATCAGCAGAATCATCATACATCAATTCTTCATCCCACTCGGTCTCATCAAGTCATCAACCTCACCACCATGGACTCCATGGTGGGATCTATCCTAATGACGCTCAGAAATGAATTCTCCAAACTCATCACAGACCTGCATATTTACAAAGACATGTCGAAAAGTTGAAGGAATTTGCTGGGAGGGACAATGTCAGGAGGGTGAGTGTATGCTAGGAACTTTGACTCAACCAGTGCAGTCATCTCGGTACCAACAAATGAAACTTTGGACACTAGAATGGAATCTCAAATAGTTTCCTGAATCGCTTGATTTTTTTTTATTAATGCTATCATATTGAAAACGTGAATAATTAGGTAGATGCTGTAAAGAATTACCTTTCAGTACCAGGGCTAGCTTAACACCTGTATTGTTTGATTGACAAGACAAGCCAGTCGTCGGGTTTAGTTGCAGTGGCAGCATGCTGAGCACTGAGTATTTCAGACATTCCTTTCCCCAGATAAATTCTCAGCTTGTCCTTTGGGATACTGAGACGCTCCCAGGCAAAAGGAGATTGTTAGGTCAGTGACTTCTGAGTCTACCTGGGGGCGTCTTCCAAATTAGACGTGCCTAGAAAACTTTGGAAGAAGCAGTTGGTGTAAGCTGAATACAACACACTCTTAAAAAGCCTCGCCTTAAAACCCTTTCATTTTGGGGAGATTTCACAGGGTATACTTGTACTTTTCCTACTTAGTACAGCTGTTCATCCATAGTTTAAGACCTTCTTCCCAAGAAGAAGGTCTCAAACATTTCATCAAAAGGACATCAAGGCCAAAACTCAGCTGTGGCCATCAGTTATTTCCCCTTGCTTCTGTTATTTTCTGTCATACCCTGTTTGTCACAGTTTGTCACAAAGTGTTATGTTCGTGTGACACTGTTTGTTTTTTTCCACACTCAACATGCATGCTTGGCATTGCCAGCAGCCGACCTTTAGACACAAGACAATCGTAAGAATAAATTTATCCTGGCATCAACATCTTCAGTGAGCTCTGAAAGCAACTGAAAGTCTTCTGACTGTTGCACAATGCAAAGTTTAAAATCCAAAATATAGATTTGAAAATATAGGTTTAATGTGCATATTTGTTGAATGCTGACCAAAAATAAAAATCAGCATTTGGTAGTTTCCTTCATCCTAAAGGATGTTAATTTGTGTAAGTTGGTTGAACTTAAATAGCCAAATCGTGAAATGGGGAAACTTAAATGTATTCGAACAGAAGGGGGCTTGATGCCTATAGGCATCTGAGCCTTGGAACAGTGGCTTGGCTCTGACCCAGAGATACAGAAAGATATTACTGGTCGTTACACAAGCTGTTCAATTGTGCTGACATAACAAAAACGTTCAATTTGAGCATGGTCATCAAAATCCGATACTCTGTGTTTGAACTCATTATTTTTCCTGGAACTTAATTATGTTGTTTTCTACAGTTGCTGCTTTTGATTAATCTTTCCATGGGTCATTAGTATTAAGCTCCAAGGCCAATGTTACACAAGCCTTGGTATGTATGTGTTTGTGCATGCGTGTGTGTGTGTCAGAAAGCAACGATTCTCGCCTTGGTAATCCAACAGAATTTTTGATTAACTTGACAACAGAATCAATTTTCCAAAGCTCCTGTCTAATTATTGAATCTCAGACTGGTGCTTTTGCAAAGAGCCATTAGAAAATGTCATTTTTACTTTTTTTTAATTCAGGGAAGGCCATCATACACATATATCTAATAGGTTTTGTAGAGTTCCAATTTAGAATATATATTTTATTAAGAGTATTTTAGGATGACACACAGCTGAAGTGAAGCCAATTAATGGTTGATCTTATTTGAGGATTTTTGTCGTAGGGACTTTCCTTTTTACGTTATCCCCCGAGGGAGCAGAAAGTGGAGAGTACTGTTTATTAACGTAATGGAAAACTGCTGATTTAATTTTCTAAGAATTGTGTTTGAACTTGATTCTGGAAATGTCAATTTAAAAAAAACACTGGTCAGGTTGACGTACAAAACAGGCGCATGAACTCAAAACTACAGGAAAGAAGTCAGGATGCACCGAGTGACCCGGTCCTATGTCTATCAGACTCAGGCAAACAAGCTGTTACATGCCCCACACACACAACACAAACACTGACAGATGGCCAAACACAACAAGCTAACATGTCGGCTGTGTTGACAGGAGGTGGCTAATAGTAGAAGACAAAAAGGTTCAACATATAGAGGGAGAAACACAACTGTTTTCCTGCACTAGCCTGTGCTGCCTGTATGAATACACGCTGAGTGAAGCACGTCAACATCTAATAAATATTCCTGTAATATTATTTGGTTAAGGAGGGACACTTGAATGAATGAAAAAATGTTCTGTAGTCACAGACAGCCGGACTCACTGTAGACAGTCATGAGTCAGAGAGTTTGTTTCAGAGGATATACTGGATTTCTGCCATATTTAATGTTGCACATTCTGCCTTTAACAGTCAGTGTTTTATTATAAACAAAAAATGAATCCAAGACATTTTCCAAAAAATTGTTTGCTTTCGCATAATAGAACTTTGAAGACAGAAAATCGGTATTGGCCAAAATCGGTATTGGCAGGTCAGAGCAGGTAAGAACCAGAATCAGCCAGAAAAATTGTGATCAGTGCATCTCTAGAAAGAAGCCAAACTGAGTGTTGTAACAATACAAAGGTTTTTTGTGAGAGTTGGCTTGGGTTAAAGTATTGTTGTGTCACACATGTATACAGTAGGTGGACTCGTAATCCTCCCCTGACAGAAAACGGGGGCTTACATCTTTAAAAATAGATAATGGGGACAATAACAATCACCTCATGATTTATGTATCACATGCAACA
Source organism: Symphodus melops (assembly GCF_947650265.1). NCBI lineage: Eukaryota > Metazoa > Chordata > Actinopteri > Labriformes > Labridae > Symphodus > Symphodus melops. The sequence goes on along the minus strand of NC_136696.1, from coordinate 25,504,739 downwards.
AGGCAGAAGGTGTGAGGAGGACATGTAATGATAAAATAATGCATTTTATTTAAAGGCACCTTTGAAAACTCTCAAGGTCACAGTACAAAGCAAAGAGAGTGTTAGGGTTTCTCAAATCTTTAATTTGAATAAACTGTGAACGGAGAGTAAATGATGCTCTAACTCTAACCAACCCCAGTTTGTGTGAAATACACATGCTTTGCCTTACCCCAAACATGTCATAGTTGCCTATTTTACAAAAATGTTATGTGAAGAAAGAAAACTGGAACCTGGCCCAAAATATTTCAAGTATGGTGTTTAACAGCAGATGTTTAAGATAGTGGAGATAAGGTTAAATCTCCTGGGATTAAACACAAGTCAACACCATTTCCTTCAAATAAAAAAAAGCACTTTCAGACAGCAAACAAGTCTCTCATCAGTCGCTCATCCACTGAGATGTTGGTGGGCTCACTTACAATCTGTTCCCAAAGGAACTTATACAATTGTTAAACCAACATCACAGCGTCTTAAATAAGAATATTTAAAGAAAACATTTATAACATGTTTGAATGTGTTATCCCTAAAAACGTGTCTCTTCTGGGAAGTAGCCTGGGAACCAGAGGAATCTGTAACATCATGTTTGTTTGCTCAGATATGTCTCGCCAACCTCCTGTTTACTCAGATTTCCACATTAAATACCAACTAATTTAATATACGTTGGTTATAATACATTCATAACTGAGCAGTGTTTGATGCATTTCTAGAAGCAAACAATATGGCCGCTGTGATGTGGATTTCGTCGAAGTATTAAACACTGGGTGGTATTTTAAGTTACAAGCAAATGGGAAGTTTTAAGTCGGAAATCGTGTAATTCCAAGCTCCTGTGACAAACCATAGAAGATTCATTTGGACATGTAAATGGGCCACCTTGCCTTACAGCCTTCATCACATGTTCTGTTTCTCTAAATGGTTTTACCACGGCTGCCCCTGGTCAAAGCCTCAAGAAGAACTTTTTTGTATTAGGATTGTTAAGAATTGTACTTCGAAGTTCTGTGTATCAAGGCATGTTTCTGAAAAGGCACTCGGGCCCGATAGATATGAGATTTTTGGGGCAGATACTGATCTTGATATTAGGAAGAGAGAAACAATATGATTCATTTCAAAGAAAGAAACCAATATCTTTCTTTGATCAATGTTCGATCTGAGGATCAATATTTATTGCGTTTATCCCTCAAATACAGTCATCAAACACTTTTTGAATATAATAATGAAGACAGGACGGTCCCTCAACTTGAGCCTAACTGGGCATATGAGCGTCAAAGCTTGACATTCTGGAGAGTGATATGGTTTGTTGTAATCCAAAAACCCCTTCGCTGGTGTAAGACAACTACTAGTGTAACACAATGAATCTCAAATTAAATGCTGTTTGACTGTTGAATAAATAGTAATATTGGCTAATATCTGTAATAAAATTGACCGGTAAAGATAGATACTGGATATACTCGGTCAGTATTATCGGCTGACTGATTAATTGGTCGGGCTCTTTTAAGCACCATATATTTTTTTCACATCTTTGCCAATCCTTTGTCCCAACAAGTCAATATTTGGAGTGATCCATACCACAGAGTTGCTTCAACTGCAGGTCATAAAACATTTCCTATCATCTCCTAAAATCACAGACTGTAGTCAACAAACTCAATCTTATTAAGTGGTCTTAAGTTAATTAGCAGACAGCTACTCTTCGAAGTGTAGGATGCGGTGTAGACGTTAGCGCCTCAAAGTCAATCTGCCAGATGATGTGCTTATCTTCAGTATTCATTACACATTTTTTGTGCCACTTCTGAGAAAGAACAGGTGTCTTTCATGTCATAATACTAAAAGAGGGAGAAAGCTTTTGTTTGCATTTTTTGTCAGCTGGCTTTCAGTGTTATCATGTTTCCCTTTGAAATGAGTCAAAAGGGGGACTGAAAGGGAAGCGGCGCGTTATTTAAGTCAAGATAATATGGCTACACCCATCCAACTCCTTTTGTCAATGCATTTACAAATAAAGTGTCTATAGGGAGACGTTTGGCTTTGATAGGACCATTTAATAACTCTTAAAATGTTGACATTCCTATTAACAGGAATGATTTCATTTGGGTTAATTGAATACGTTGAAGAAATTTTGCGGATTTAGAATAATGTGATATTTTTGGTAACTTTCTAAAATGTGACTGAGATGCCTGTATTTGTGTCATTGTGGCGCAATACAGTATCCTGTATGCTTTGGTCAGTACATATACTGTACAAGGGCTGAACAAGTATAAAGCCAGTACAAAGCATACAGTATTGTACAACAGTATGTGGTTCACTTATGTGACTCTCATTAGAATAAAAGCTCCGATCAAACCTACGGCTGCCCTCGTGTGGGGGCGAGGCGCTGACCACTGTTCCCTTCGGAGCGGAAACTCGGCTGCATAGAAACGGGATCCTCTCCAGAAATAAAAGGCTGAAGTTAAGTGATTCATCCTCATGTAGAGCTGAAGAGGCCTGAAAGCAGTATTCAGGAGCCACTGAGTCACACTGTGGAGGGGTGACCTTAGATCAGATGACGGGGGCTGGAATCGTCGCGCACTCCCGCTCTGCACCGAGGTGACACAGAACAAGAGCTCTCAAGGCCCCCTTGTCTGACCAATTCATCCACTCACCTCCTCCCCCCTCGGTCGCTTCCTCCCACACATCCATCTCCCTTTATCACTGTCTTTCTGTGTCGACAGTTTTTTGTTCAGGCTCCCACTCTCTCTGCTTAACCATTTCATTTACTCCAGCTACTGTACATTTCTGATCCGCATGCGTTGGTATTCGTTTTGTGTTTTTTGTGACGCTTAAGGTTCTAAAGCTCTATTAATGATTACCTCAATCATTGATTGTTTTTATTTCTGATTTATACACAAAAATTCAAATGCACAAAAATCACAATAAACAGATCCTACAGGACCCCCGTCACCCATCTCACAAACTGTTTCCCCTCCTACGAAGTAATTTTATTCCTTCGTCGTTTCTTTTTACTGGACATTTATGTGTCTCCGTGATACATGTTCATCTTTTTTCTCACACTGCTTGGTGCTGGGAGAATAGCATTTTGTCTTTTATGTATGCAGACACAACAATCTTAAAAAGGTCACTTGTGAGGTTCACAGTCTATAAATGCTTCCCACTGTTATTCACTAATTCAAATTCATTTTCATCTCTGAAGATAACAGTATTAATCATCATATTTATCATATTGCAACATGACGCCTCTTAAAGTCTAAATTCCTTGAAATTAGTGTGAAAAATTAATCCCATTACTATTCACCAACTAGCTTTTCGAGTTATGTACAAAAAACGTTATTGATAGTAAGATGTTGAATGTTTTTGATTCTAGATTACCATCATGAGAAAGACCTCATGAAAGACCTCATGCAACACAACATTTTGCCTTGAGTTACATTTCTCTCACCTGATAACCACATCTTAATCTTGAACTAGATTGAGACAACCCTTGAACTATAGCTCATGGAGATTCATCCGGTTGAAGTTATTCTAAATACTATTCTATACTATTCTATTTCGATATCCATTGACTCTGTACCGCACTGGCGTCATGTGTTAAACCATGGTAACGCTGACTCCCATTAGCATGACAAATTTACCTTCAGGCACCGACAAAATAAAAGTCTGTTTCTTCTGTAGTTTAGCGGAAGCTTCAAATGATCACGATACAGACGTCTTTTCAATTTAAGCATTTACGGCTGCTCATGGATTAATATTGACAAAGGAAAAGAACGAGCTGTACGGACTTCATGTCGTCTCGACTACATAACATCAAGCTAGCAACAATGAGATTGCATCATGATGATTTAAGGTCTGATTCCAACTTTCCAACCATCACTGTGGGGATGATCTGCCCAGGTTATTTTTTCTTGTGAGTGGTAGGAAGATCCAATCTTTACCTCCCTGATCTGCTCAGTGAGCATCCGGGTCAAACGACTTCTATTTAACATGTCTTGAAGATTAAGGTTTGATGTAAATGTGGCGTGGGTTCAATAACAGCGATAGACAAGTGAGGGTGGAGCGGATATCGAGATAAAACCCTTACAGATGTTCTGGCTACCTGGAATGCATCAGGCAGGAAACATCTTACATCCAGCTTTTGCCCAACCGCTCATCCATTTCTTCACATTTTTTTCATGTCCGCACCACCTAAAAAAAAAATATATACATACTGTATATACATTTCGCCGCCAGCTCCATTGTGTACATGAGTTTGTGAGAGTTGGTGCGATCCTCATCCAGAGCAATCATTTCAATAACAGTTTTAATAATGCACCATGTTTTTACTTCTCGTCGTGTGTGCCTGCTTGAGATTATGAAGAAGAGTATCTGTTAAGATTCTCCATGTGTGCGTGATCAGCTGGAATTTAAAACTCCGGTGGTCTGTCCTAGACTGAAATGATAATAACGATAGGGATGCAACTTCTCTGTTTTTGTGGTACGATGGTGTGAAGGCTTCACATCTGTTTGTTCACATCTGTTTGTGATATCAATACCAAAAAAAGTTTTAAATTTGGCTCGACAAATTATTCTACTCTGTTGTTTACAAGATAACAAAACTTCAATCAAAGATTCTACATTGAAACATTTTTACTTACATTCTACTGTTGAACTTAGGCGCAACAGAAGAACGATTATTACTTCAGGAAATGATACACCAAACAGTGACAGTGTTCATGTTGACGTAAACATCACACGGAGAAGGAAGTCATTAATGCAAACCACTATTTCATTCTTTCCCTGAGGCCGTTCGTCTATCAGACAATGAGAGACGCTGATTTACGATTGGAACCAAGATTCTAGTAACAATTACATTTGATCAAAGGAAGTTGAAACATCGGCAGCATTGTTGGTCTATTATGTTAAAAGATAAAAATGAATTCAGACAACACAAGGGCAGTGTGGCTTGTTAATTCTTGACTACTTGTTTAAGGTTGTTAATCATAAAAGTAATTACTCTTTGTTTGTCTGTCATCTGTGCTCAGTCTTTAATGGTAGCAGAAAGAAGTTTGTGGTTGGTGCTTTATTTACATACATACAAATGAGCAAAGCATTAACCCTGTATGGCCTACTACGGCTGGGTAAATGTAGCTTTTCTGTCCTCTTGCTATCTCCCCCACTCACCCCCCCCCCATCTGAACCTTCTATCTCTACCTGTGTCCTCCTCCACCTCCGCAGCTCCTGTGCTTCTGAAGGGGGCCTTCTCGATTTCCCTCCTGCTCAGAAAAATCAATATTGGGAGGCGGCCTGACAGACCTTTCACAGGAGTATTACAGCACAGCCCGGCGCACCGATAAGCCTCCTGTTACGTCCTCTCGGGACGGGGCTGGCCAGGCCTGCACTCCCCACCTGGGGGGAAAAGCATTCTCCTCTGGCCGCAGGGAAGAGCGCCATAAAGGGCAAGACGTGGATCACAAGTCTATTGGTGTGGGCTATTAGTAACCTTAGAGCCCCTGACCTGTGACTAGGGTCCTGTGCTGATTCCCACACACACACTCACTGACAGAATGGGAGGGGACACGCACAGAAAAAGACAGTTGATGACGAAACAGAGCTTTGTCATGTATTCAAGAGAATGCATAATACGTTTTTTTTGTGTTTGCGTTGTTGATCATGTATGCAACAACAAAGTCTGTAACATCAGGGGAACAGTAAGCAGAGCATTCATGCTGCCCTGTCACTGCCTTGGCCTCTAATGACTTTATTGTGGCATGTCCTCCCACACACACGTACGCACACACACACACACACACGCGCGCGCGCGCACACGCAGTGGGATGTGCACCTACATACCTGGACGCACCCGAAAAAACTCACACCCACATAACATTCTTACTGGCATGACTCATGAGGACAAAATGTGAAGAAAGACGGGCACAAACAGAGCTGGCCAAAATTTGAATAAGTGTGACACATGCTGACACTTGTTGATGCATGGCTTCAAGGATTTTAAACTTACAGAGTTACAACATGAAAATAGTAACAAACATCTGATCTGACCCAGCAATAAATCACTCTGTCTTCTGACAGTTCACAAATAATTTCCACAAAAGGTATTAGCATATTTTGAAGTAAGATACCCAATATCACTTTAAAACCCAATCTCATAAAAGTATAAAATCATGGTAAACTCTGAACATATTGTGAAAGTAAATATGGAACATGATCTTGAGCGAAAGATAGTTGGCACCTCAGATACTGTGCCTAAGTTTACACACCTGCGCTTCAACTAATTGAATAAATATGAACAAGACCGTCATTCTTTAGAAAAACACTTGGTTCAAATCCAACTTTTTTATGTCTTATGATATCAATATTAAACCTGATCTGCTTTGAGCAGGTCATTCCAGAAACTTGCACTGTTTACTATTCAAAGGCATGTCAAAACCAGCAACACTCATTACGTTTTTGGTGAGGTTTTGGCAGAACTTTAATTGACTTGAGAAACGTGAAGCAGGTTGTTGTTAAAGTTCAGGCCCAATCTTGATGGAAACAAAGTCCTGTTCTAATAAAATTGCCCATCAGGAGATGAACAGTTGTGCAGACTTTATCCCTTTTTAATATATAATGTTTTGAAAACAAACGTTAGTGGGATACATGTGGAGGCTGAGATACAGGGAGACAGGACGCTGCTTCATATGTAAAAGGAAGCCATTTATCAAAGCCCAGAGGTTTACAATTAAAACTTGTTGACCATTCTTGAGGTGAATGACATTCATGCGTAATAAATCATAGCGCTAACACCACCCACTTAACATGCAATATCAGAAAATGTTGATACATTTCAAAGAGACAATCTGAAAAACAGTTGAAAGGTTACTTCTTATACTTTAAGAGAGTTGATATTATGAATAGAAGATGATGAATACCATAGTTAGAAGCTAGTTGTTTATTTATATTTCTCGGGGACACATTTCATAAGCAAGATGCTTTACTATATCAGCCTGTCAACCTTGCACGCCCATTGTTATGAAAGGGTATGAAGAAATCTTCCCTTTGTAAAAATCAAAACAGATGATTTTTTTTTTTTTTAAATCTAACAACTGTACATTGGCGACTTACACTGAAATAGCCCTAAAAATTACTCCAGCTGACATGTAGTTTGTCAGATCTAGTTGTTTTCAGAGCAGTCATCTGAACCCAAACTAAATGTAGAAACACATTTATCTGTGGCAGAGAGAAAAGCAGAAATGAAATTTAATTTGTCAACAATAAAAAACAAACCCCCTTTTTAAAACATATCTCAATTGCATTCATCGTTACATCAGGGACTGATCCATCAAAATGTACTCGCCTAATGCGCCAGCACACTGTGGCCTAAGTTCAGCTGGCTTATTTTCACAAAAAACAAAAGGAAAAAACAGTTGTAGTTGCTTAATAGTGCAGCTTCAGGCCGTCTTAGGGTCAGGATGGTAAAAGCTGAAGCTCCTGACTGTGAGTCAGAAACCAGCGAGGTTACGAAAGTTGGTGTCAGGAGAGAGTCCTCCAGGCCGTGTTTACGAAAGCAGTAGAACTACTTCCACTGAGGCTGTCTGGGGTTGTAGGTCATTTCCCCTGTGTTGAGCTTTGGGTATAAAATGTCCTGTACAATTCCCAGATCCCTTGGATGTGGTTTTCTGAAAGATTTCTTAATTGTGTTTGAAGTGTTATTTATCAAGACAAAATTCATACTTGGCAAGCATGTTTTATTTCCCATCATACAATTGCCCTGACACATCTGTTGCTACAGTATGTACTACCTCATGACTTGCCTTTTTGTTTGTTTTTGAGATTTTCGCTTACATATTCTGGTGATATAACGTCCTGTGTCTAACATGATACCACAAGGTTCATGTTCATGAAGTTTCCTATTTTTTTAGTGGGATTTTTTGGTTTATTCCTTTTTCCTGGAAACTATGACCTTTATATTAACCTCTAGTAAAAGTTATGCGGTCAACTCTAGAATTGACTCAGGGAAGAGGACGTTCCCTGCCTTGCATAGTCCCATGAGCTGCACCATTTAAACAACTGGTTTAAATGTTGTCAATTCTCATGATTGAGCATGGGACATACGCTTAGGTTTGATCAGCCTGTAGCTGGCCACTTTTGATGAGGGTGTCTAGTGTTAAAAGGCTGAAACACCCCGTGACTCAAAGGTACACTACTAATGATGTGTCCCGTGGTTCATGATTCTTATGAGTCCCTGAATCTTTATTATGGGTCCAAGCCCATTACTTACTTTATTTATGAGAATGGTTGTTTCTTTCCCTTTTGATGATTTGAGTCTCTGACTATTTTTAGTCTAGGTAAGTATCTGTTCGTGTGCCTGTAAAGCCCTTTCTTTGGTCAGCTGAAGCTGTTTGTAAATGAGCTATATAAACTTGATTTGACTTGACTTTTGCAAAGATACACCACTGAAAATCTAGGATCCACATCCAAGGGCTTGAAGCTACAGAACTGCTGCCAGGACAAAACTATTTGAGGGGGGAATTGAATCAAACATAAGTGTGCTTTGCACCAATAATTTGTTCTGGGGGGATTCCTTAAGCTGGCACAGGATGATAAAGGAGACTTGTTTGACCCTGGGAAACAGTTGAGCCACAGTTGTATACATACTTTATACTTGTCCCGGGCTAAAGTTAGTTGACTTGTTTATCTTACATGCCACATAGCACTTCTTAAGTCAAGCTTCATTATGCCTATTCAAAGTCAAACAATTGCACATTCATTGTACTATGTCTATGAACAATGGAAATTTCACTGCCTTCCTGTTGTTTCTGATAGCAAAGATGAAATCATAACCCAAGTCAGTTTGATGCTTGTCCTTTATTACCGCTGTGGAATGGGAAGTGAAGATTCCCAGACTGCAGTGCTCTAAACTTTAGGGTCGATTCAATATGCTTGGTACCCCAACAGAAAGGTACCAAAAAGTTGTGTGTACCAAACGGAACTGGGAGGCGAGGTGGATTGTAGCTTCAAGCAGAGGCAGAGACACTAAACGGTGTCTACAATGGTGCCCTTGTGTAAAGGACAAGTTATAAAAATCACTGTTGCTCAACCTCAGAACTGTGATGAAATGATAATTTAAAAAAAAGTTTTACTTGTGTTCTTGACACCAGCTCTGTCAAAGGTTTCATGGGTTACATTTTGTGTTGATGATGCAAGGAAATGTGTTGATAATTTGGTGTTTAGAATCGGTCTTGAATTAATACAGCGCTACATGACAATTTCTGTGAACTTGTCCCTTTGATCAAAGTCGGAAGTATTGTTGCTGAAAGCTTTTCCTAGATAAAATCATCACGCTTTCATGTGAAATTTTTTGAAGACTACAACTAACAAGCTCAAGAATGTGTAATTTTTAGTAGCAAAAACTCTCTCGACAGTAGACACTGTGTTTATTGAGGTTTTGATTAGACTGATTTTAATGAAAATGATTGCAAACTTAGTCCACATCGCACTGAGAACTAGAACGCCCTGAGCACTACTCTTCTCTGTTGGTACACTAATGGCACTATCAGTTGAAAGAAGCTCAACTTTAAGGACAGCACCCGATTATCACTGTCATTTCTGAATTGTCTTTTTTAAGGTTACAATTTCCAGGTCCAGAGATGCCGCTAACGCAAGGACATGACTCCTCTTCATTGTTTTGGTATTTTGTTAAATTAAAGCCAATGTTAAGCACACAAAGCTATCTAGAGATAGAGCACTAGAACTGAAGGAAGCAGAGGTTAACTTTTGTAACCTAGCAACAGTGGTCACTGCTAAGAAGTGCTCTGAAATGGAGAATGTGGGCGCTGCCAGTACAAAACACGTTGTCTGTAGACACAGGCCCTTATTGTAGAGCGATAAATCATAATGCAACTCAAGGCTCCAATTTAAATGGTTTATATGAAATTTTCAGTTGGAAAGGGGGTCAGTATGTTCATTCTTTGAATCTTAATAGCTTTATGTAGGAGCTGTTACACAATTGCCACACTATATCAGATTTGACAAATCTAAGTAAACTTAGGTCATCATGTAACCAATCATCATATGTCATGGCACTTCATGTTGTTTCGTCAGCAAAGTGCCGAGTTGTAGGAGTAAAAGCTGAGTACATGCTTTTAAGATTATCAAGATGATGTTGGGCCAGGTTCCCCTGCTTCTGACTACAGTAAGCGAAGTCCCAATGTTTTCATTCTAAAGATTATCTTGCCAGATTTTCCTGTGATTTAAGGTGAGCTGATCGGCTCTTAACGACAATTTTCAATGTTAAATATTTATGATCCAATTTCCTCTTCTGTGGTGGAAGCCCTGTGGACGGCAAAGCAGATACTCTGAACTACACATGAAACTAAATGATGGCAAATGTCAGCACTTAAAGACATATGTTTACTTCTTTATTAATCTAAAACAATAGAAATCAATGGATACCAATCAGTTTGTTAATGTTGTGTGATATTGACACTATTTAGAAGTGTTTGCAGAAGGATGTGGTTTAAAATACTCCCTGAGGTGTTATTGCTTTATTGACACTTAATCTTTATTGATAAAATAGGGCTTGCATTTTATGATTACACACATCTGGCAGAGATGAAAACATTAAAAAACGGTAACCTATTTCCAAGTTATTCATTTAGGTAAGTGTGATTTAGTGGGCACAATTTGATAATTTAATGGTAAATCATTGAAGTGCAAATGTTTCCCAAGAACTCTGAATTGTCTTTATGGGACTTTAGCTTACGAAAAAATGTGGTGTTGACAGCCAGAAATTAACAAATGCTTCAGGCCACTACTGGTTGAACTGGTTTGCTTTCAAATTGCTACAAACAGTTTGAAACTTGTAGATTTTTTCCCCGGAGGCATTTAGGCAATTACAGTCATCCCAGATGTCTGAAGCTATGCTAATTTGTCAAGCACAAATGTTTGTAAAATGTGTGTGGCCAAAATTTGACTAAAGATCAACAGAACCTTGAACAAACCTTATCGTGACCAACCAGAACCAATGTTGGAGGCAATGTGGTAAATCAATGGCAGATTGCTTGCATGTATGTATTTTGGGGTTAGTCTCTGGTGCAGCCATTTTGGAAGAAAGTTGCAGGTGTAATAAGTTTGATTTTTAGAATTAAAGTGGACTGTTCTTTTTAGTTATATAACTGGGCTAAATCACAGACAGTCTTACGTCACACAATAAGTATCTCCTAAAGTCCTTCAGCCATAGCCATTACACCAAGTGCCTACAGGTATACCTGCCATCAAAGGATGACTTATGGCATGGAGAGACTGACTGACTGAGAAGGTTGTAATTTGACCAATATGTAAAGGTCTGGAATAGATAGACTATATATTTATAACTGTCTGGAATGTAACCTGCCCTAACTCAAAAACTCTTTGTATTTTTTTGTCCATGCTCCATTTGTATGGTCCATGTTTGCCTTTTTCTCCCTTGTTTTATTCTGAAAACATCAATAAAAAGAAAGTCCTGACCAACATAAAGGCCCATAAGTAACAGTTGGATACTTGTACTTTATTCATATCTCATATATGTTTTTTTACATTTATACAAAAATACAGAATACAGTAGTAGAGTTTTTACCCAGAACATTAACTGGGTAATAATTACATTTGCTTTTTGGCACCCAGACTTATTTCCTGCCCAGAGCCATTCAATTTACCCACAAAGTGTTATGCATTTGATCACTCAAGCCTTAAAGCCCTGTTCAAGATGATGCTCTGCTCATTCTCAGACCACAACCCACAATGGAACAATATTTGAGGACGGTCATTCTCTCAACAAATGCATGAAATCGTTCCGTTTCAGGCGTCCATGCAGCCATGACGACTGTTTGTAGCTCTCGCATAGACAGGAAAATGGGAGACCTTGTTTTCCTTTTTTTTTCACAGCTTAGACCTTGCAGCTCATAACTATGTAAAAAAACAATTTTGACATAGTATACCTTTGTTGTTCAGTTTTTTTGTGTGTGGTTTTTTTGCGGCTAGACCAGCCTGTGTCTGTCAATATATCGGACATAATAGTCTTCATTAAGAGAAGTGAAACTGTAAGATAATCGTATAGAAAGTCTCAGGTCTAAACTGCAATTGATAGTGTACTCCAATGTTCTTCAAAAATGCATTTTTGAATAGAAACAGTCAGCTAAAAGCTTTGAAATAGATTTACTTTACCACACTTGTAGTATTTGATATTCAACCTTAAAATATATGAACACCAATGTGGTATAACCTTTTTTTTTACATAGTCGGGTCTAAACTGCCAAACAGTTTATAGCCCAGGGAATGCATAGCCGTAATATAAGGATCTCAAAAATGCATGTTTGAATGATTAAATTATCTCGCAGTTCAACACAACAAACAATACTTAACCACACCAAAGAATTCCAGCTATTGATGCTGAAAGGTATGGTTGCTCTTAACTATATATGAACACCAATGTGGTATACTTTTTTTCTCAAACACAGATTCAATTTTGCACAGTTTACTCTTGTCTCATATTATCCAAAATACACAAGAATCAAGCAGAGCTTAAGTGTTTTCTAAAGGGTACAAAGGCTAACATGTAATGTGGACAGAAATGTCACAACCACTGCAGTTTATTCCGCCTATAGGGTTTAAGCACTGCCTTTTCTCAGAAGACTGAAATATAACACAGCACAGGCCACACTATCTAAACTGTTATGGTTCTGAGTTCCTTTAAAAGGGACAGAGACAAGGATCCTAGGTATCCTATCGGTTGGGTTGTTGGTGGTGAGACATTCTAATCTGCAGGCTTTTGACATTTAAACAGAGTCAATCACACTAATTAAACAAGGCACAAAACCAAGCATGGACATGGTATATTGTAAGACCACAGACTGTAACAGCATTTGCTTTGCAAGCATAAAGTTGAGATAAGTAAAAAACAAAACAAATAAAGGCATTGTTCAATGAACATTAACTCAAAGAGTTGAACATATGAGTGACACCTATGGACTGACATCAACATCTTAAAAGACAAATCTTTGATCCACAGAAGTCATTCCTGATACTTGTTAGCAGAATGAAGGTTTTAGTGGTTTAAATGTAAGCTAGTCAAAGCAGCATATTTTGTCTTTAAGTGATTCTTCTTTTATGTAATGTATTAAATATAAATTCCCAGAGTCAAACAAACCAACATCAACATCAGATGAGGAACTGTAACTTGGGCAGGAATGTAATTATAAGGGAGTTACGTTGTGTTAGTATAGAGGTTGTTATTTAATCCAGACCTGTTTTTAAAGGTGCTTGTAAATGTCGGTTGAAACATTTCAGTTGTAATAGACAGCAGCAGCTCAGTGCCACCACCAATAAATAAATACATCATACACCTCTGCAGATAATGTGACTATAATCTTGGAACTACAATGTTCAACATTTTATTCTTTGGGAAATGGGATGTGGTTAACTTGAGGGTCACCAGAGGTAGTAACACATGCCTTAGTCCATTCCAAAGATAACTAGTGTCAGTCACCGTGCTTTGTCAATGGAGATGAACTGGTTGCCATCCCAAAACACAGGTAGACTGTAGCAACTTGCTGAGCAGGGAGCAACGCTTTCTCAAAAGAGTTCATGAAGCAGCAGGTTCTGATGGTCGTTTCGTGGAAGCCATGAGGATCCATTCAGGGTGTGGTATTGGGATGTCTCTCGACTAAAATCTTTACAGTCTGTTGAAAGCATGGGGTAAGCGCAGTCTTACAAGAAAGGCAAGCTCATCCATATGGTAGCAGGTGTGGTTAATCCAGAATAAATTGCATACTGTGAATCTGCCATCGTAAGTCAGGATTCAGCTTTGTGTTTGTTGTTCATCACCTTTGGACACCAACAGGAGAAAACATTAGATCCCTGTAAAGGGAAACATATGTTTAGGCTGGTTTATAGAGCTCATTAACCTGACATAAGACAAGAGGAATTGTGTTTGTCACTGTAAATTGAATGAAGAGTCTCACCAATTGTGCTGAAGAACATCGAAGGGTGGAAGTGTTACACTGTTTCAATGACGTTCAACTTGTTCCTGTAAGACATAAGGCAGAGAGAAAACATTTATCTCTATCTGCATTTCTTTGCAAGCTTACTGTTCAATTAAGACTGAAGAGTCATAACTAAATGTTCAGAAGATAGCACAGACATTGAAGAGAAAAGCGTCATGTGCAAAGTAAAGCCAAAGTATTATTCAAATCATATGACTGTTTTTCAATTCATTTAATCCAGTGTTAAAAATAGATGTGAAACGAATAGGTCAGATAGCTTCCGAAGATTCATAGATGGGTACACCTCAAAAACATTCATTTAGTCATTTATTTATTAGTGGACAAAAACAATCGGGATGAAGTCCAATACTAGCCTCCCTAGGTAGTGGCCTGTTTGAAATTGCAGACGGACGGTCCGGTCTGTTTCCCACATATCATTCTCCACTCTCTCTCTCTCTACACAATTTCCGGCTCTATTCACTTTCCTGTCTCTAAACCAAAGGCCCAAAAAGCCCCAAAATAAATCTTAAAAAGTCCAGTCTCTTCTTTGATTTTAATAGTAAGTGCTCGTTTGAAACTTGAATGTTTCCAAGCAACCACCTCCCGACATTGCTTTTTTTCATCCGTCTAACCCTGATTGGTTGTTTGATTTTAGACCTGATAAGATTTTAAAGAAACTAAATACAAAAGGTGGTCGCAGAAAGACACGGATCAGACTCACATTTATTCTGGAACATTATGAAACTATCAAATGTTGTAATTATAACCACGATTCCAGGAAATAATACAACATAATCGCTTTCAACACTTTTAATTTCATTTGCATTCATTTTCAAGGAATTTTAAACTCAGCAGTGAATAAATATAACTTAATAATAACACTTATTAGTTACATTTCTGACTAGAATTTTGTTTGACATTTTGGTTGTATTACATATATATTTATTTCGTGGTTTCCATTACAAGTTTCTTTTTTTCAAGTGGAAAGGTTTCTTCTCAAAGCCTTGTCCTAACTTAAAATGCATATAAAGTTTTAAAAGCTCACTTTTCTGATATATCAGCATCTAGTGGTGGCGCAGTCCCTTCTGTTCCTGTGAAATGTCCAACTTCTCCAGGATTCTGCTCAAGATCCTCCCCATTCCTTCGTGATCGGACCTGTTAAAAAGTAGGCAATCATGTTATGCCACAGTTTCCAGTTCCAGCTGAAATCACCACAACTTAGTCTGCATAGCATCTGCAGTTGAAAGGCTATTTGCCGACTATCATAAATTCCATGGAACAAAGCAGTATCTCCCGACGGCACTGATAAATGGTCATATCTGCGGAACCGCTCAAGTCTGGGGTCAAAGATCAGCTCACCTTCCACACAAGCAGGAATACCAGAGCTAGGAGTGGAATGAAGAGTAAAGAGAGAAGGCTTCGCTCCACCACCTCCTTTAGGGATCTCTCTTGGTGATCTGGGGCAAATGAGAGAGCAAAAACATGACTGTCCATTCCCAGTTCAGTTTCCAACAACATCAACAACTGATTACACAAATAAGATTTTTTTCAAACAAGATAAGATTTTATTTTAAATATTTCACTTCTCTAGCCAGTTAACCACATGGTGCACATTACATTAATTTGTTCTTTTAGTGTTTGTGTGTCACTTGACACACAAAAAAACAACAACTTCAAATTGGTTTGTGAAAAGGAGGGAGATAAAAATCATCGAAACATGTTTTGAATGCTCATGTTGCTGTTCAAACACAGCTTTGACATCCTTATCAGTCGTGATGAGGAATTTGCTCAGCAAAGCATCAATAATGAAGTGACAGCAGCTCCGGGGAAATTTTTCGACAATGTGGCAAAAATTATAGAGGGCGAAAGCTGCCACTTTGACACACCAGCTGGACTGGTTTGAAACCAGATCACAGACTCGACACGTTTTTTAGTTTTTCAGATATAGTGGGAATTGCGAACTTACGTGGATTGCAGCCTGTTACACACGCTGGGAGTTTAGTTGTTGTCGTGGTCGAATCTAGCAG
Source organism: Symphodus melops (assembly GCF_947650265.1). Taxonomy (NCBI): domain Eukaryota; kingdom Metazoa; phylum Chordata; class Actinopteri; order Labriformes; family Labridae; genus Symphodus; species Symphodus melops. The sequence goes on along the minus strand of NC_136696.1, from coordinate 25,488,700 downwards.
AGGGAGAGACAAAGTAAAAGAAAGGGTGTGTTGGTAAGTTTGGGGTTAAGAGAGGGGACACACAGAAAACCAGAGGTGGGGGACAAGGGTGGAAAGTTAGTGCAGCGTGATGAAAAAGTTTCTTTGTCAGGTGCTAAAAAGTTAACTCAACGCTACCTTTTTTTTTTTACCCCTCTCACACACATAAAAGATCTGATCCGACCACTCTGGCAAAGAAAAGCTCGGCGCTTGGGAAGATTGGAAGATTGCTCTGTAATCAACACGTACACAATCAGGTTTCGGCCCTTTTCTTCCTTTTCATATGCGCCGCCTGGGGACATCTTCCCTCAGTCCTGTGACTCAGCCGCGTCTCAATGGGCCGTCTACGCACTGAGACCGTTTTCAGTTTTTATCTCGAAAGTTCTTGTGAAGGAATAATGGTTCCTGGATTAAAAGCTTCTCAAAACAGCCACAAGAGATCTGTCCTAAATACAACCTGTTCACAACCTTTTTTTTTACTGGAAAAAGTGAAGTTGTTACTGGAATGTTGTTGATTTAGACGGGGTTTGAGGTCTGACCTACTTCATCAATTTGATTTTAAAGCTAAAAGATTCGCGTAACGAATCATAGGAACACAACTTTTCCTTGAACACTGGCAGTATTCACTTGTTTGTGGTGCTCCAACCTCTAAAAAAGGATTTCTCAACCGTTGAATTTCCCACCAGAAAGAATTTTCTTGTTAAATTGCTTTTTCCATTCCAAAGAGGTCTTCCAAAAACACACTTCAAGGGAGCTGTAGGTACATAGAGTATATCGAAAACCGTCAAAGACTTGAGGTTAGTGCGAAAACGTGAATTTTTTTGAAAAGCTCTGAGGATTCACAATTAATCTTGAAAGTTGATCACATGCTTTTTCTAAGGTTTTAATAGAAAACCCAACCCCACAAATCACGCAGAGGTTGGTAGCCTCTCAGATAGACTTGTCATTTCTCCTGACAGACTCATTGGCCGACCCTGGCAGATTGCACCACTGAAACTGAATAACTTGCAAACATGATCACCAAAGCTTGAGTTAAAAATGGATAACTTATGTACAGAGGCTGTAGTCCTCTAAGCAGGCAGCCCAGCACAGGTTGTTCATATCCTACCTGTGGCTCCTTTCCCACATGTTATCCCCACTCTCTCTCTCTCTCCATGGTTTCCTGACTCTATCCACTGTCCTCTCTAAAATAAAGGCCAAAAAAAAAGCCCCAAAAATAAACCTTCAAAAAGGTGAGATATCCAAACAGTAGGTAAAACATCTTCTTCTTGACTGACAGATCTCTTGCCAGTCTTGTCATTTTGTTTCAGAATCAATCCTCCCGATGGGATGAGTTCTCAGCATGCAGGTGTTGGTAAGGCTGTTAACATGTGAGCAGTCATATGTCAGTTCAAACTGAATCGTGGAAGCTTTTCACCCTAAGATGTCGAATCCCAGCTGTGTGTGGTTTTTGTTTTCACTATACTGAAAGTCTATTTTTGAAGTCTGAGTGCAAAAATGTTTTCTCAGGCGAAGGCTTTACCTCATAAATCTGTTAAAATCATCCACAGATTTAGCTGCTGATAATGCAAAAAAGAAAAAACCCGATGGTGCCAAAATAACAGGAAACCAGATAACTAAAAACATATCTTGGCAAAGTAAATGTTTGATCATGTTTTTTTTCACATGCTGATGAAGGTGTGCTCAAGGCCTTGTTCATGCATGACTTCTTTTTTCATAAAAAAGCGCTGCCTTCAAAGCCTTTTGAGCGATTTTACCCGAGTGTTCTGTCACCTTAACAACGGGATAAGCCAAACGGTGCAACCGTGCCAGAGCGTAAGGCCGGAGCACGACCTGTTTTTTTATGTTTATGATAATAATATAGAGTTTTATAACACATACATCGTATTATTGCTGCGAGTGAATCTGTAAAACTACTGCAGGATTTCCTTTGTCTTTGCACTCCAGCTGTCCTGCTGGTCGGTGTTGACGGACGATGGTGCACGGAGAAAAAAGAAGTTAAGTATGAACACAGCCCAACATCCTTAGAATAATATGGGCTGAGGAAATGATCTGCAGCAGCTCCTTCCTTCAATGCACAAACACTGATGAACCAGGCAGAGCTAAAAATGTGACCTCTCCACGTATCACCCACATTCAACTGCAAGTTCACAACCATAATTACAGCAGCCCTCAGAAGGGGTTATACAAATGATTGTAAATATTTCAATGTGTAGTAGCCATAATTAATAAAACAAGTTGAGGATACATAGAGCTATATGCTAAGGAATCATAATTTGACTGATTGTTTGCTTTTAAAATAAACATAAATGGTTTTTTTTGTTTTTTTTTTAAAGATGAACATTATTTTCCATTGTTCTCTATTCAAAATTTAGTTTTTAGTTGTATTTATTGATAGCTGTGGAACAGTGGAAGTCATACTTATATAGATGACTGATTTCAAACACAAACCAAGACATGGGAAAACCTGCTCTTGTCCTCTGTTGCTTGTTGTGACTCCTGTAAATCCAGGTTTTTGTATTCGACATGTATTGTCAATAAAGTTCCACCAACACGCTTAGTTCACAAAAAAAAAAAAACAGTTAAAAAAGTCAACAAAGAACAGTGTAAATATGACAGAACATTCACCTGTTAAATATGTTTTTGTAGTTTCTGTGTATGATGTGGTGGGACAGGTGGGAGGCTCACAGTCATCTGAATCTTCTCTATTCTGTGCGGCTAGAAGAAATTCTTTGACAAAGTCAAAGTATCGCACTGTCTGCCACCGCTCTTCCCTGAAGTGGCACTCAAAGTCATACATGATGGGCTCCTGCACAAAGCACATAAAAACAGTTCATGGACATTAGGTGTTGTCTTGAAAGAGATCCGTTCAATGATTAACCTTTAGTTTGAGGTTTAAATCAGTACAGGAAATAGTGACACAGAGTGCGTGTTTGAGAAGCCCGCCAGGGTAAAAGGCAAGGCACTCGTAAAAACCAAACCAACTCATAATAAAATACTCACTTCACACATGACAGCCATGTGTGCAGTGTAGTAAAGGCCTGTGTCCACTTATAGCATTTTTGTACTGGCAATGTCCACAACCTTACAAACAGTACAACTGTGAATCATGTCTTGGCATAGGCAGCAGCTCTACGCCTGGAAATTGTCTCCAAAAGACATGTAAGACTAGTTTCTCATCAGCCTTTACCAAACCCTTCTTCTATGTTTTGATTGGTCCGTGTTACCAACCTAGAGTGCCTAAAGAGCACAGCAGGAAGAAACCTAACACTTGGGCATTTTCGAGTTTAGGATGATGAGCAAAAGAACATAATGAAGCACACAGATTTTGTATAGAATAAAATAGCCAAAACAAAAAAAAAAGCCAATAGTGGATAAAGGCCCCAAAGGTAGCTAGCTTCTTAGTTTGCTCAAAACTAAAACATATATATTCATCAATACTTCATAGAATAGGAGAATATATCTTGAGTTACTCCCAAAAGAGAAGTTGTTTTATTGGAAGTAATGTTTCAGACTTCATACAGGCATGTTCAATGTGATGGCTGTATGAAGACATGGTTGTGTTTATTCTGAAGTGTATGTAATTGGACACATTTACTATGTTTATTGTACTGCAGAGACTTACCACAGGACCCAAATTGAGCCGCAGTTCTTCGAGCATTTGGATGAATATGTTAATGTCTTTTCTGTTGGATGAAATGTTTCCAAACTTGTGTGATAAATCTTTTAAACTCTCCTCCAAGTAGAAGACGTTTAATTTTACCCAACACATCCCAGCCTAGAAGGAGAAAAAGAGCAACAATATGGTTCAAAATCATCAGTTGTCAATACTGTATGATAATAAAGTACATTGTATGCACATTTGATTTACTTTAGATTTTACTTTAAGAAACTCACGGCACACACAAACATATTTGAACTCACAATAGTTCTAAGGTCAGCCAAAGTTTGATGAGAAGGTGTAACTAAGCATCTCTGTCAGTTTAATGAGTTTATTGCTGTTACACTAAAGTACAATTTGTTCCAGTCTGTGTAAGGGTGAAAAGATCTGCTCGTTTGAAAGAAAGAGTTAAATATTTCTTGTTTACAGTGGAAAGAAAGAAAGACATCTTACCTCTTCTCGTGAAACGTAATGTACAGGAATTTTGTAATCTTTAGGAATATTTTGTCTCTGTAAAAAGAACACAAAGAGTAGAAAGGTCAACGCATTTGATAAACGTTTTAAAACTTGTTTTTGTCAGATTGTTTGAGTGTTTAGATTATATCATTTTTTATAAAGCATCATTACAGAAAATCTTTTTTTCTTTTTTTTTTGGATAAAGAACCTTGTTTTCTGTACATGTATGTGTTTTAAAGGCACCAAATTACATTGACAAAAACAGTACTTTACCTTTGAGAAAATGGGAGCTAGTTATTTAATGCTGTAATGATCAGCTTTTTTTTGTGTTATTGCAGATCTTTGGCATTTCTAAGTGATTGGCTCATTGCAACCACTTTACCACATAAAACTAATCCAGCAAGGAAGTAGTAGACAAGCAACTCCCATTGTCTTGGATTATATTTACAATTTATTCAAAGAAGTCTTACTTTGAGGGAAGCTGTTTATGGTTTCATAAAGCTGGTCAAAGTAGTTCTACACTCCTTTTTGTTGTTCGACGCTCAGCTTAAATTGGCACAAAAAAGAGGTAACTGTGGACATACTTCAGGACTAATCAGGCTCGATTGCCCCAAAGGATTACATTATAGTCATTAAAGCCTATGTTGCAGTAACTTGTACACTGGAGCAGTTTAAAAAAAAAGTTGCGAACAAATTAGCCAGTCGGAACTGTAAATGGTTTAAAATAATGACAATTCCCCTTTAAGACTCAAGTGAGAGCTTGAGACCTTTGTACTTGCTAACTTTGCTCATAAAGCAGTAGGCCGAGGGTAATTGAAAGGCTAATAATTACAACAGTATATATCCCTAGTAGATATCCTGAACAGGGTCAGATTGGACATGAACATTGCTTAATGTAAATGGGACTTATGTAACACAGTCACACCTCTGTCTGACCAGACGGACATTGGGTCTACCGTCGCAAATGGTATATCAATGCTTTTTATTAAACTCTTGCTTTATATGACAGAGCGATATAAAGCAGTACTGTGTCTATTGAACATTCTATTAAAGTCAGTTGTTAAAGTTTAGCCAGTGAAATTAAGGCATAAAGAAGGAGTTTAAGCTAAACATCTATGTAATGAAGTTAGATAAGATTGTTGTCTTTACCAAAACTGAGAGTCGAGAGATGTCATCTGTCACTGGGTTGACGTCAAATCTACTTGAATGTACCCCAAGCGTGATGAACAGCAGTATATGGACACAAATGCGTATCCAAATCTGTAGGACAAAGATGCAAACATAAGAAATTAGTTACACAAAGTCACATACAATATATATATATATATTTACTCACATTTAATAACATTTGTGTATTTAACAAGCAACAACACCGAGTGACGAAAAGGAACCCAATGAGGAAAAGCAAAAAAATCTATTTGAGTGTCCAAAAGCTCCAAAAGCCCAGAAGACCCATGCATATTAAAATGCTGACTTTTACTGCAGGAATGAACCTGTTTATAATCTCAATTCAATACGTGTAGCTTCTGCTGTTGTGTATTTGTACACACTGTGGGGATGGATAGGGTTAAATTTGCTATTACTCTCTGATTTTGATTTAATGAGGCTAAGGGTAATTTATTCAGGGCGTGGTTGAGATGAGTGATAGATGGGTGCATTGAGGCTGTTTGCCAATATGCTTAAGGACAGCTTCAGCGCCACCTCTTTCCTTGTTTCTCGGTTGGCAGAAAGTGCCAGATGTGGTGACCACCATCATTGGGCTTTCAACCTCGCTTTGGCTACCACTGGATAAAGTCACTAAGCTAGGTCCATGTTCTATACAGTCTTTGGTATTTTTCAGTTCAAAGATATTGGTGTCCATGATGGGTAACAATCAACAACAATGTAGTTGATATATTTTGTAAAAGAAGCTGCAACTAAGCAACAGGTTTGTCAGATTATTTGGACGCAAAAATACCTGGATACCTGGAGTGTATTCATACCTAACTTTTCGACCAGCTAACACAATTACAGACAGAAATTCCATGTTCCAAGCGGCTCTTTGAAATATGAAATCATTCAGACTCTAAATTTATAGTGCTTTTAGTGCAACTGTTTGACAATAAAGTCTTGGATAGAGTTCTAAGCAACCGCTTATGGTTTCTGACGAAGACACCTGACAATTATTTTCAAGGGAAAAGATTGATATCAGATATCACAACAGTATTGCAAAGAGTGGTAATCAGTGTGGTCTTGGTTGGAGATTGACCCTTAAAAAAACCATTACCATTACCATCTTTCTTAAAAGATAGTCTGAAGTTGGAATCCGAAAAAATGAGAAACACATGGGGAGTGACATAGACAAAGTGCACATTTGGTTGTCAGCTTTCTCCATGAAAGGCTGTCAAATTTGGAACACATTTCCCAGATGTTTAAAATGAATCCCAGATATAAATCCTTCACAACAGTGCCTTCAACAAATCCTCCACAAAGCAGCAGGTATTTTGGCTTCTCATTACTTTAAACTGTTGCAATGTTCTGTTTACACACTTGTAAAGCTAACTGCCCGATTCGTCATCCTCTCTCCAATCCAACAATATAATGCTCCATAAGTTTGATTATTTTTGACTTTCACAGCAGAAAAGAAAACACCCGTGTTAATAGTTTCTGCCCTCCAAGCATCTTCAACAGGGACTGATTGGCTCTCTGTAACCACTGTGGACAGTTAGTTGCAATACACAATACAATAGGGCTCAAAGATTAGCATCCAAATTGTAGTCAGCCATCAGTCATTTTAATTATTACTCCAACATCTTCTTGACTTTGGCTGCTGACACGCAGCTGGCTTTCTGCCTACTCTCAGGGCCGTGAGAAATGTAAACTTCAGATAAGTGACTGTCATGTTAGAGCAGGTGATACGGTGGCTATTGTTCTAAAACTCTCATATATGTTTACACATGTGAGAGGTAAAGAGATCGCTTTGACGGTTGGAGTAAATCTAAAGAAACAGAATTATAATCTAGATGTCAGTTTGTGGTTGTGTCGCGTCTCATATTCTGTTTTACAGCTCAGTCACAAAAAACAAAGTTTGTCTCGAGCTCATCATGTTGTTGTCTTTGTGAGGCGACTATCTGTACCAAAATAGTAAAATGGTAATTATTTGGTTAAGTTTAGGTCTTTAATAACAAATTGTATTGATGTATAATAGATACATTCTCAATATATATGTCATTATTTGAATAATGATTAAATACAAACACCAAACTGCTGAATTTAACTAAAAATGATGACTCAGGCAGTGAAGTCTGTCCCAGAGAACCTTGGACCACAAACAACACAATGGAGCTCATGTGCATAAGGAAAAAATAGAAAAAAACATGTGAACTTCCTGCTGGTAATTTCAAGCCATTTTTGGATTGACAGTTAGTGATGCAATATACCAACAAAGAAAGTATTGCGCCAACAAAAAAAATTGTTTCAAATAATGACTTAGCAAATGTCCCTGGGAGGAACTATGACAATGCAGTTAATATTTTTCTTAAGATGGCAAACAAAGTCTTTTGGTAATGAACACTGATTGTAAGCATACTTGTGCTCACCAGCGTGTCTTTGAGAGTCATTTGGGAAATGAGAAGTACTGGGAGTGAAAGGTTTTTCGCAAGATTGCAGACATTTGACAGAACTGCAGATGCATTGTCTTGGTATGCATCGACAGTTGCCTTTTCTTTGGCTAACCTTTCGTCACCTCTATTTGCTAAGGTGACCATATTATGCAATGCACTAACAATTCTCCTCTTAACAGAGATTAGTTGGGTCAGAGCCCAACCCAAAAGAGTTCCACAACCTTGAAAGTGAACCTCCAATTTTGTGAATAAAGCATTGAGTGTTTCACAAAAAGCATGCAGCGAAAGGGATAAAAAGATCAAAATTGGCTGAGCCAAGTCTAATCTCCCTGCAGTTTAACCAGTACACCAGGGTTGGGCTGTATAGTTTATTTAAGATATGGTTTGATGCCCCGCGCTCTCTGTTTTGCAGCAACAATTACACACATTCATACCTCTACTGTCTCTCAGAAACATTTAAGTCTGTCATTTGAAAATCTTTGAGGCAAAGTCCCACACCCACGTTCCTGCTGTGGCTATATATTTGTCAAACAGATCTGCTGCAGGAAGAGAAGGAAACAATGACCCATTAACAGCAGGAAAGACCGACGGAAAAGCCTCCAAGTAAAGGGTTGATTAGATGTTAATCAATTACTTTTACAGAAACTCATAACTTAGCATCTTTACATAACAGGCAGGGAGGATAAGAAAGAGAAAAAGAGATTAGGGAATGCCAAATGTGTACACAAACGTGTGATTCATCATTAATGTGACAAGCTTTGGCTGTCATGAACAACATTTGTACAAGAAAAATGAAATCAGAGACCCTACAGTAGGTCAGGTCAGGCTTTTTTTTCCTTTTTTTTTTAAGTAGCAGTACAAGCTGTTCAGCTGTAAAAAACTTGACACTTGCCCCCATAAATATTTTCAAATGTTAATAGATACTAGTGTTTTGGTCAGGAAAGAGCCTGGGAGTTGTCTCCTCTAATTACACAGCCGAAGCAGGGAACAGTGGTTTGTTGTTCTTGCATAATCACAGTCGAGCCAATATATGATTGGATTTAATCAGTCGATCCTGTTTCTTTGAAGGGTTGTTTTTTGTTTTTTTTTTACACCAAATGTACTTTATAATAATGTTATTCCTGAAATTATAAAACTTAGTTAAATAATACTGAATAATTTGGAAGCAGAGAAAGGCAGATCTTATCATTTCAATGCCAAAAGAACTTGCTCACTAAAGATAGCAAGAACTTCCATCACTAATTGGTCCCACTACTGTCTAAAATATAAAGTAATACAAAGAAGTAGAAATGAAACATCAAAAGAAGGATGTTCTGCAAAACGTGGGCTCATTTGTACGGAAGCCGAAAGCTGGCTTGCATCAATGCGCGCAATCTCGATTTAACGAGATGAATAAGCCAAGAGCTCAAGAAGACGGCTGAGATGGAAACAATCAAATGTATGAATCTACTATGTTCGTTTAGGGCTTCCATACATGTGAACAAAGTGTTTTTATTTAAATCGAGACTGCAAAAGCCAACATTACCAGCACCTCAATCATGTGTTGGTCTTTTACACCCTTATACTGAATGAATTAAGCATGACCTGTTTCGTGTACTTTGATCAGACACATGGTCCTGCCTCTTTTACTGCACAAACAGATAATGTTCTATATTGAAGTGAATCAGAAAGCCTGTTACTAATGTACGGAAGCCTTGAGGGAAAAAAAATCCATGTGCTCCCAACATGTGATGTGATACCATCAGATGTTAGCCCTACATTTTATGGATTAATTCAGAGAGAGAGCTGTTTAAATTTGCCTTCAAGCTGCAACGGAGCAGCAGGGCTGACTGTTGACATTATTTCAAAGCTACAAAGACACTTCCAATTGATCTGCTTTTTATGAATGGGAGTTTCACTCAACACTTTCTCCGACACTACCCTGTTTTATCCCTGTAAAGTTTGTCTAAACGACGAATCATCTAGGTGTTGGCTGCTAATGCCTTTGTGTCACACACCATCACTTTCTGTTATTTTTCTATTTTAAACCTTATGATCAACCCTCTGGGGTGTTTTTTTTAGAACAAGAAGGGGGCAAGTAAACACAGCAGTATACACAGCAGGTTATGACGTGTTGAATTGAGACAATAATTTCTGTAACCATTCCCAAAGTCTTAAAGAGACAGATTCACAGCCCCTTAAAAGGAGCCAGCTGACGGCCGTTAATGTTAGAGGAGCCGCAAGTGTTCACTCCAATTGAGTTTAAATCTCACGGGAGCTCTTGGTGCTGACAGGTAGCTTTTCTAAAACACTAATCAACATATTTGAATTACACTTGGTGGGTAGTTTGGCCTTGGGAAACGACAAAAGTAATTAAATGTTTTCAAGCGTGGTTAAGATTGAACATAATTATTTGCATCAAAGGGCCTTCCAGTTTCCAGTCAAATAAATCATGAAAGTCATATTGTTAAATACAAGTAAATGTTGTGCATACAGCTCAGTTGCATGACTTGATTTGTCTTGTTTTTCAATTAATTTCTAAAGCTACAGTAAAGAGTTTTCTTTCTGTTAATGGAACAAACTGATAGTAACTATTCAAGGTTTCTTTTTTATACTTAGGTGTCAGACAGGAGCTTTCAAAGGTTTTTTCATTGAGTCTAGAATTGTTTCCATCTTCATGGCTTTTCTTCACTTAGCAGAACCCCCATTAGTATTTCACACAAAAACCTATACTGACTCAGCATCTTCTGTCAATCTCAGTATTGATCTGTCTAGACTTTTGGACTTTACCAAACTTTCTCCAGCCATGTTCATCATCTTCGATGATATTGATTGTATCTCTCATGATGTTACTCTTTACACTACTGCTGATTCTGATCTAAGGTTTTGATCTGACTTAATGCGCCACAAAATCGATGGGTTTAGTGGTTTTAAATGTTTTTCAAAGCTTTCACGGAAAAATTTAAAAATGAGAGTGTAAGGAAGGGGAAATTATATTTTTGTTAAAATTACAATTTACATCAGTATTCTTGATAAATCGGCTGAGTTTTTAAATTACCAAACAGAAAAAACAGACCTCTTTAAGAAGGGTCAAAAATGTATTTTGTAATCAGTCAAGCTGCAGTTGAAGCTTTTACTTTGAAGCCGCTACAGACTAAGTGCAGGCTTATTCACAGGTTTAAATACTCTCTTTGGATTATATTTGAATATTATGAGGACATTCACATAAAATACCCAAAAGTAGAGCTGTTGGGGGAAGCATTATAAAGAGCTACAAGCATTAGACTGTAGTAGTTTGGAAAGGTCAATATCTAAAAAGCTAATATGTACTTGTTGCAAAACATTACCATCAAATCAAACCAATTGGTTGTTTAATATCATGGAAATATCAAATGAAGTTGTACATTGCTATGCATTATTGTTGTCGAACATACACCTATGACCTAAAGCTTGCAGCTTAGCCGCTACCAATGCTCGCTTTTTTGCAAAATAACAGGTGACATATATCTATGTTAACAGGATAACACTGCAAGATGACACAGCTACATGATACATGTGCACTGCCGCATAGGCTGTGGGCTCTTCACGTGGGGTGCCCGCTCGACCACCACATTTTGATTGTTTTGAAACCTGCATTCTTCTGTACCCTATTTTGCATTAATTAACGTGACTGTCATTTTTTTCTGTTAGCTGAGGCATGCATTGCATCAGCCACCATCAGCAGCCATATTACGTGCTATTGCTGTTATTTGATTATTCCTGCTGATATCTTTGTGCATCTTCAACTGAAAGTGTGAGCATTCCTGTGGTTTCTTGCATGCATGATTGGCAGGGATGGAGCGAGAAAAACCAGCAAGATCTTAGCTAACGTGCAAAGTTGTACCACGAGAGGGTAAATGTGTATCCAGTGTGCTCCAGCATTAACATCAAGTTTAAATGCGATTTAGTCAGAATAAATCTGACATAAATAACGTTGTAATTGTTCATGTTTGATGTTCACGAAAATGTTGACAGTCAGTTGTGATTGACATTGTTTAACATTATAGATCAGTGGACGTGTATTACTTTAAATCTCAGGACTACATTTAGGATAGTTTATTGAATGTGCTAACAATTTGGTTTTAAACAGTCAGTACTCTGAGACATCCCTTTGGTCTGAAATGTAGTCTTCTAATCATAATCTCTCAGTTTTTGATGCAATTTGAGTTTTGATGCAGCTCTTTATAAAAAGGGCTGTTTTGTTTTTGCAGAAAACGTATTTCAAAAGATTTACCTGTTTTCATAAAGCTTGCAGCTTTAATCATCAATCAATCAATCAATACTTGATTGTTCTTAAATGCTGTCCACAGAAACTTAACGACTCTGGCAAAATAAACAAGATGCTAAATGGAAAGCAAATTCCTTTCTTATCAGGAGTTGTGTTGTTTCAACAGGATAGTAGATGAGAAAACATTTCAGTTAAATAATCACCTAGTAAAAACAAACACATCTTGTTCGTACAAGTTCCAAAACATACTCAGTGACTCCCAACAAGACAGCCCATGCCAAACACATCCATGAAGCGCAAGGCTGCAGTGAGAATAGCCAGATGACTTCGACTCACTTATTGTAATGTTTGCAGAACACTAAGTGGTGCAAATGGTCCCCGCTTCTGTCCAGAGCACCGATAACAACCCTGTTTCTGTGTCCTTCACGAAGAAAATCCAACCACTTTTTGTTCTCAACACAGCAGAACCAGCTCGAAGGTGCAACCCCTTCAGACTAAAACCCTCTCATGCGTCACGGTCAGAAGCATCGAGGCTCTCGAGGCCTGCAAGCCTGCTCTCTCTCATCATACTGATGCTGAGGATGATTACCCTGTCTCATTTTCCACCACCACTTTGAACAGGAGGCGTCATTAGCTGAACAGGCTCTCCAGACCGCAGGCCTCGTGGCCCTCTTAACCACATAATCTCATAAAAGCTGAACACAGAGTCTTGCATGACAATAGCCCTCCATAGCAACACGCTGCTTGTTTTATCTGAGTGGGATGCTTCGTCCTAATCGTTTGCTGAAATTGTTGTTTAGAATTCTGCCATGTGATATTAGTTCCCATGTTTCATAATGAGGATTAACAAGCATGGCAGATGACCCATAAAAGCTGTGCAAAGAAAACACAAGCCTGCTGTTGGTGTCCAGATGTTCTTTGATCTAAGCTAAGCTTGAGATTTTTTTTTGCCCCTTAACCTGACTGTTTTTGCTGATTTTTCATTTTTCTGTTAATGTTTAAGAAACAAAAAAGGTATTGAGACGGCATTGCTGTGTATTGAAAAAACAATCTTTAAGAGTCTTTATATCCCTATCTGTTCCCAGCCTTGATACCTCCCCAAAATGTTTAGAATTTGAACAGCACCTTCAGTAAGAGAGCTTTTTTGGATCAGATTTTACTTTGTGCAGTGTGCCAACATTTTTTACCACTTTCTGCTGTTTATGGACTGGGAAATGAAATCATGCTTCTTTCTCACACCATACTGTTAAGAATTAGCAGTTTGCAGGCCACATGGAAGGATCTTAGTCACATTCACATGTAAATATTTAACCGACCAATAAAGCGCACAGAAACAGAGGCCTCAATATTCAAAGCAGTCCTTGCCTCATATGAACCAACAGATAAGACTATGGAGAAGCAGTTCTATCTTATCTAACTTATCAAAGTTATCTAAGTATTTTAACTTATCTAAATATGTCTTATGTTGAGCCTGCCTTCATTCTAAAATTTGATGTCATCACCAAATCAATCAGGTTGATAGCTTATTAAATTATGACTATGTGTCCACAGCATCAAACCAAAAAAGTTACAAAAGAGCTTAAAGAACTGAGCCTTAAAACAAAACATACATTTAGACAGCAGATTCAAAGGAACAAGAGCTCGCTGACCTCATGTGTAAATCAAATTAGCATCTGAGAACATTAAGTCTGCTGTCTGCTGAGGTATGCTTACAGCTGTTGGCACTAACAAAATACACTTCAAGGTAATGGAGAAGAGCCAGACAATTAGGTTGCATTAGACAGAATCAATCTGGTTGTGCAGACACTCAGAGGCTCTGAAGGTTCTAAAAGCTTCAGATTGAACGGTAACAGCTTTGTTTACTGATGAAGGATCTGAGGATTTTTGTCACAAAAAAATAATGCATAACTCAAGATCCTGTAGGCTCCAATGTTTACACAATATGAGCAGGCTCAATGAAGGTGTTCTCAGATAGAATGTGGTGGGTGCTTCGCACCACTGTCAAGCCCATTCATTGTCTATGTGTTGCGCAAAATGAGTAAGTATCTGAGCCATGCTGAGCGTGATCTCTTTTCTTTTGGTTCTGTTGTTTTGCACTGCCTGTAAAGTATTTTACTCAGCTGAAGCTGTTTTTAAATGTGCCAAACAAATATACTTGACGTGGCATGTCTGTTCGTATCTCAACCTTTGAGAGCCGATGAGGAAGAAGTGGGCAAAAAAAATGACAGAAATGTTATATTGCTGAATACTTTAAATGACAAATGGAGAATAAAGACCGGCATTTTTTGGGGATGGAAGTGAAAGGTTTGCTTGATGGACAACTAATGACACCCACGTAATTGGCATCATTCAGACTGGACACCTACGCAGGGCTTAACATATGCATATTGGCAGCAGTGGTAATTAATTAACCAGCTGCTACACTCAGCTATAGCTAATACTTTGAAAGTCTGGCACCGAATCGTTCTAAAACCATCTTCTTTTTTCACTGCAGTTCTCACTAATTGTATGTTTTAGAGGAAACAAACAAACCCTTTCAAATGTCCAATTAGTTCAGAGCTCACCATGTCTTGTGTTATACAAGGGCTTTCAAAGAACAGCTTCAACCAAATGCTGTTGTCTTTTTTACCAAATATTAGCTTTGGTGGTCTGGAAAAGAATCGAAGTTGTTGTGGTGAACATGGAAATAAAATAGCTAAGGCCACAATAGAAGAACTGATAGTGTTAGTGGAATTTCAGAAGGAGATTCTTCAAACAAGTGTATGTTTTTTTAGTGCATAGAGGTGATGATATCTTGTTCCTGAGAAGAATTTCCTGTTTGAATGGGAGAAAGCTTGGGGCATATAACTGCAAGACTCAATGTGTTGAAATAAAGTAACGGCCATCACTTTGTCGCCAAACTGGACAAACAAATTTCTTTTTCACTGTGAAATGTCTGTTGAATTAAGCTCATGAGTGAACCCAGACATAAATTAACAAAATAAATCTGTTGGCCAGCAGGAAATCTTATCTTATAAAAGAAGGAAGACAGAGATAAAATGCATGGATGCTCTCTGTTGTTTTCTTTGGAAAGCAAAAGCGTAATTTGATGTATTCTTTACACTCCCTTTATATATGCACATAACTGTGTCAACAAATAACTGCAGGGACAGATCTGGTTAATATGCACCATAACTGCAGGAGGGGGAATTCAGCTCGGACAACAAGGAAGAAGTCTGAGTTGTGCAACGTTGCTTTTTTTTTTTTTATCAGATTCCCTGACGGAAGCTCTGCCAAGTGTTTACCTTCACAAGTTCTCACCCACGTCTCAGTCTTTAACTAGTTTTTCTCCAAAACTGCACTTTTGAGTGTAAACAAAAACAATACTTTTTTGATCTTGTGATTCAGACAAAGATTTGCACGACTGTGGTGGGAAATGGATGTAGAGGAGTTATTCAAATCTGATTAATCTATTATGCTGTTTGCTTGGAGCACACAAGTGCAAACAATGTGCTCTTGCTCTTTTCAAAGTTATGACATCAACCAAAGGTAGAGATGGGGTTAAAGTAAGACGGTACAGTCAGTAGTGTGCAACCCACTTTATAATAACAAACTTCTCTTCCTGCTTTCTATAAGGCTCAACAGCTTCCTTGTGCTCTCTCTTGGACACTGATGTACAGATAGAAATCTTCTGAAATATGTCTAGTTATTAAAACTCTGCTGCTTTTGTGGGACACAATTATAAAAATTGTCCCACAAAAATTGTCTGTAGCAAATCAAAGTTGAACGAACTGGCACTTTCCTCACTAACCAATTGAATTGATCGTTTTATTCCTGATTAAAATGATAACTTTTACAATAATGACTGCTTGTTCTTAGGTCAAAGTAAACAGTTGAGAACTTTGCCTCCTTTGTTATCGCTGCCCTAAAGGGATCATGTGTTTGGTCCTGTGTGTGCACTAGTGTGTGTCTTGCTGTGCACTTTAATTTACCACTTGAAAAAATTATACTTATATTGTGCGTCTACATTTATTGAGGATGATATTTTTTTGGACTTCTTATTACTGAAAATTTTAGTCAGCCAAAAAAAAAAAAAAAAAAAAAAAAAAGAGATGAAGTTGTGTAGACACAATAAACATGGGCTGTACATGTTAGTGTGATCTGGGGGTGAGTAAAAATGCATTTTCTTCAGTTGTTGGGCTATTATTTGGTTCCTTTTTACAAGTGATTTAAAATAGGTGCAGTCAAAATGTTCTACAGAGCAGATGGGAGGGAATTAAAATCACTCTTAACATGCCCAAAAATCGATATAGCCGCTTAAATCACTGCTGTAATTAAAACAGCTGTGTTTTATTCTTATCCACTCTTTATCTGAAACAAATTGCACAATGAAGGAAATTAGTTTTCTGACTGTAAAAATCTTATTGGAAGACCACCTGACCCCTGCCTTAAATTGTATTAACAAGGGGTTAATGGCATGGTCTCCATTTTTCATCCCCAGAAGGTAGATGATGGTTGACCTTTAAAATCCTGGAGCTGTTAGTGATTTTTGTTTTTCATTCCTCTTTGCTGACAAACCTCTCTGAGTAAAACAAAATGAATAAAATCCCTGTATTCTATTTATCTTTCACACCATCTGGACTAAAATTGAGCCAGGAGGGACAGCGAGGTACGCTTCAGCTCTTCTTGTTTTAAAATAAAGTGGGAGAAGATTTCTGTTGCCCAACATAATTGATACAAGGATTTAGACTTTTAGAAGTGAACTTTTCTTGTAAAATCCTCAGAATAAGTTCAATTGATGACGCTGTTTGATGCCACAGCTCCTTAAATTCATGAAAAACACGTTCAGTTGGCTGCCCATCATGCCAAGCCTTAAGCAATGTTGCAAAACCCATGTCTGCTTAAATAATGTATCTTGAGAAAAAAGCATGACTAACACAGTTTCTGGCTTCCTCTATTAATTGGCGTTATTGGCCTCTCATCCAACCTTGAATACCTGATCATGTGGAAACTACAATTTCCTAACAAGCAGATGCACTGTTTGGCATGAATATTTCTAAGAAGGAGGGGACAAATCAAAGTCATCTAAATGCCTTAAAGCGGCAAGCGCCGAGTCAGATGTTCACAAGGATAAAATAAGCAGTCCTGTATGCAGCGATAACTCAACCCCCTGTTAACTATGTGGATGCAGGACATCATGACATGACATTGTCCTGAGGCGTATTAAAAATAGCCTGATTACACATACAGTTGATAAGGAAAAAGTCATCCAACACATGATTCTACTACATGATGAACTCTTTAATATGACGTACTTCCAATGTCCAACAAGCTCTTATATCTAGACATTGGTAATCAAAGAACCCATGGAGCATTTAATTAAACTAAAAGAATGTGGGACGGTTTTTAGAAAATGGCTAATTACCGTAAATTCCGTACTATTGAGCGCACCTGGATATAAGCCGCACCGGCTAAAAATAAGTAAATAAATGTATTTGTACATATATAAGCCGCACTTGATTATAAGCCGCAGGTGTCCACGCTATAACAAGAGCTATTTACACAGACGTAGGCTACCGGTAACATCCGCAAATACTGTAGCGTCCGTACGGACGTTAAAGGACGACGAGAGCGTTCAAATAATAACTTTTAATAACGCGATCACTGTCGGCCGTGACCACGCCGTTTACAGCAGAGAGCAACACATAACTTGCCGTAACAATCCAACTCTCTCCCCCAGCGTTCTCTCATACAGCCACTCAACACGTTCTCGCTGGTGCATTCACTGACTCTCCACATAATCGGAATTATGAACACATTATCAACTACTGACTTTACAACATGAACCGTTACAATACGAAGCCTAGCCGACGGTGTCTGTAACACGGCTGATGAAAAAGATGACCGTAATATATTTCACAAGAAAAAGTCCATCCATTCACTGCCTCAGAATGACTTCATTACTCACTTCCTCAGTCTCTGTTGTCGCTGTCAGTGTCATCTTAACGTGCAGCAGCTCTGTTAGCTTCTTTGACAGCCAGGTCGATCGCCTTTAACTTGAAAGCTGCATCATATGTATTTCTCAGTGTGTTTTCCATCATGAGGGTGCGTGCATGAAGCGCAAAATGACTGATATTAAGATCCGACGTGACGAAGTCAAATGTTTTTGCGGCAGAAGCTCATTGTCCCCCATAAAAAATCCATGCATTAGCCGCACCGGAGTAGAAGCCGCAGTGCTCGAAGTGTGAGAAAAAAGTAGCGGCTTATAGTCCGGAATTTACGGTAGTTTATTTTGAATGACATTAAGTTACAAAGGTCAAATAATTAGTGGTTTGTGAATATTATACTACTCACAACATTAAATTGTCTGTTGTTGATGTTTCTTTTCCATTGGGCACAAAGTCCAAGCTTCTGTGTGAAAGCCTCGTTTGTTTGAAATCAACATATATCGAAACATTCCAATCTCCCAGTACTTATCCATTCTACTCGCAAGGACAACGTTACTGTGCACCGGGGGGTTGACATTAATTGCTTTATTACAATTTTTTGTAAAGGTAATGGCGTCCGTTTTATCCGAAGCTTGCAAATAAAACTTTTGAAAGATGTGAACAGCTGCCATGTGAAAACCTTCTCAGCTTCTCAGGGACAAACAGAAAGTGGCTCGTTTGGCTTTGTTTCATAACTGTGCATTTTTCAGGTTCATCCACTGGACTTCAAAAAATGAGCATTATCACAAGAGGCAGGGACGGATGAAAGTAGGAGTGAGGTTCCTAATTTAGAAGAGCTGTGGGTTAAAAGTGGTTCACATTATGCTGAAGATGTCTCGAAATGTTTGTATTTGGGCTCATACATGAGAATACCATAGAGCAGCTATTGAAATTAACCAACAATGCACCTGCTGAAGTGGCTGTAGTTTGTGCACTACGTAAGTTAGGTTAAGCCTGTTTTAACTTAAAGACAACATCTAAAAAAAAAGGGCAATGTTTGGACCATGCTTTGGGGCTCAAGAGATTGCATATATCGTTTAGCTGCTGTTTAGTTTGCTTCATAAGTGTTTGCTGCAAGCCACCTGTCCAATGGAGCAGCTTTGTTGGAAAACCATTGGGGAGTTCCCATATGATCGTCTAAGAGCCAACATTGACCATCAGACCAGCGCACAAATATATTTCATTACAACATCAAACAGAGCAAAACAGGAAATCACATTTGAGATGCTGGAACAAGATATTCATTTTTTTGTTAAACACTGGACGCAGAGTACTCTTTGTTGCTCAGTATTTACGACACTAAGCCATACATAATTGAAAGAGAACTCTATATTGAACAATTAACAGGAATTTACGACTCTCATGAATCGTGCAACACCATGTAAAACAGTAAATATATCACTGCAGCCGACAGCTGCCGGATCCGACAGCTCAAGAGGCAGACCTCAGCTGGAATGGTTATTGGTTTAGAGAGCTATAAACATTGTTTTTAAAATCCTAAAGTTCTTTCAGTGTGTTTTCTAAGCTCTGGCTGGTTTTATGGCTATCTACCAAAACCTCTTCCACTCTCTGTACAAAAAAAAAAACATTTTTCAAACATTGACTTCAAGATGAGTTGTTGGTGGTCCAAACTTCAGAGGGATCAACAACAGCTAAACACCAAGATGTCAAACAGTCATAAAATGGAAAGCTAAATGTATATTTCCTGAATTCATTGACCCAAAGACAATCAAAGGCAGACATTGGGTTTGAATAGGCAAGCAGCTCAATGACCACAGACAGTCCTTAATCTTCAACTGAAGTGGCACAAACACATGTTGATGCTCAGACATAACGCCTGGGATTTGGGACAAGGCAACATGCTGTAATTTAAAACATGTTTGCTTTGTTTCTAGTAAAACTTTCTTGAAGCTTTAAACATCTTTGAAATAAATGTTTTACTTTGTAATACAGAAAAGCCCACATGTAGGACCGACAGCACAAACCTTTAGAACTCCGTCTTTCACTTTTATCCCAAGGCCTCATGAACAGTTTTACTAACTATCTTTCTGTATATTGTAGGGTTGTTAACAGGAAGTCTATCTTTGCTCTATTAAACAACTTTGCATCCCAAGAAGCCTCCAATGGCAGCTGCCAAATTGGATACACTATCTTGACCTAACTTTCAGTCTATACAGCACCACTGTGTTGGCTTGATTTTTCAAGACTGGAGGTTGAAACTTGGTTTTTCCAGTTAGTCTCAAATTTCATTTTATGAGTTTTTGTTCACTGCCAGATGCACAGTAAAACAGTTCCAGCTTGCTACTTATTGGTTTTGCAGTCATGTCATCATTGTGTTAAGTATATCATGTAGCCTTGCTAAAAAAATAAATAAAAAAAAATCACTGAAGAAATCCTAAACTAGGGATGCAGATGACCTAGCAGATGGGTCACACACCATGTACATTGGCAAAAGTCGTCCAAGTGGGTTCAAGTTCACCCAGGCCTCCTTTTTTTCACAAGTCATTCCCCACTCTTTCCCCCTAATTTATTTCTGTCCTATCATACAGTACAAAAGCAAGCAGCATAAATCATAACCTGCTCTGCTGGCAGGTGGATAATTAAATTATGGCTACCGAGGGACTCCATCTTGAAATCAAGCGGAACACCTTAGCATGGTGTTGGCAGTTCAAACACACCCTAACACTAAATGTTCTTGTTTTTTTTAACCAGTATTCAATCACTTGATCCTTTGAGAGTCATTTATAAAGTCTACAGCCTGCCACTCTGTTTCTCTATGTACAGAGTCACAGCTTAAACAAATCAAAGGTTCGACTTGGTTTGACTGATAAAAACTCAACTTTTAGAGGACAGCCCTCATAAAACACGGTTGGTTTTTGAGGGTATTGAGTATCTCCTGCTACAGCTTCTCAAGAACAGAGAGAATCTCTGCTGTTAGAGGTTAGATTTTACTGGAGGTTTTGAATTGTCACTCACTTGGTTTATAGTAAATGGACTATACTAAAAGTCCATCAGGTGCCCCAGAAACTTATGTTTCACCTCTGAGCCTAACCCACAGGACTATAACTAGTTAGTCAGAGTTGTCTAGCCAAATAATAGAGAATGTAAATACAATGGTCTATTTGATGTTGAATGGAAAAAAAATTGCATGTGAAAACACATGAATTGACTACTGGGGGTAATTAAGGTTTAAGCAGTTGAGTGGGCACACAATAACCCCATGTCTCACAAATTAAATAACTTGGAAGGACATGCAGTCAGCCATGAGCTGTGGTTATAAAACAAGTCATAGGGTTGATTTGTCAAGCACCACTGACAAACTAGCATTCGTCACTGCTGTAACTGATATATCTGTGTGTGTGTGTGTGTGTGTGTGTGTGTGTGTGTGTGCGTGCGGGGGGAGATTAATATATATTTGAGAATTATGCATTTTAGTAAAACTGATTCATTCAGCTGTGAATTCTGGAAAGTGAAATTCTGACACATCAAAAGCCTCCAGGCAGCAAAGCCTACTCCTTGTGTGCTTGTCCAAAACATGTGAGATAATAAATCTGAATGATGCAAACAGAGTGCCAGTCTGTTGATTCAAGCTTGTATGCGTCCGTTTGTGATAATCTGTATCCTTCTAAAAAGACATAAAGGACTATTAATTCCTCGAAATCAATATAAAAGGATCAGGCGTACTCCGAAATGCTCCCCTGCAGGTCAGAGGACAAGTCAATAAAGCAGAAGCAAACTGAGCCTGTGAAATTTACAACCACGAAGGGAGCTCAGCTCCTCTGTAGGATTAATCGTCTGTGTCTAAATCATCCTGCTACTTAAAATCCTTTTCATCTGCCTTCTCCCTGTCCTTCAGAACAGAAAAGTGGAACCTGGGAAAATAGCTCCCCGAGTGAAGAAGCAGAGTTTAGAGCAGTAAATAATGCTTAGTGGCTGCACTCAGGCGGGCGCCGCAGATGTCAGGCGTCTTTCTAAAACTCCCATAGCCCCAAGACCTGGGTGGCTGCTTGCAGGCATCAGAAAACTGGCGCTCCCTACTGGTGTCAAATGTTCTGTGAAGGTGAGAAGACGTTGACAAGCTCTTGCACTTTCTCTCACTCAGACACTTTCTGAAGCAGAAACCTCATGTGCTGTAGCATTTCTCAGAACTCTTCATTAGTTCTTGTGAAAATGTTGCTTTTCTTTTCCGAGTGTAAATGAATCTAAAGACAAAGTAACATGCTGTAAGTCCTTCGGTGCTATTTAAAATTCAAAGTCCAGTAGAAATATGGAGGTAATAAATAGATCAATGCATCCTTGAAGTGAAAGCTCTCCCTTCCTCACCCACCATTTTTTGGACAAATGCGACAAAGCTAATATCATAAACATGACCAAATGCCTTTTTTTTTTTTCCACATGTGGTTATGTGACACTGGAAAGCATCATGAGCTGCAGCAAGGACACCAAATAAGAGGATGAAAGATGCAGTCAGGCAAAGAGCACAATGTATTGTACAACTTTATTAAAGAAGCATAAAAGGAAATTGTGCTCGGCATATGATTAGCAGCAGCAAAGCTGCAGAGATGCCCGCCCTTCCTCCAGGAGACTTCATAGACTTTCATTCCCTGGTGCATCTACACACACAAATATACCCTGTGTTATTAATATAGATTATGTTTTACATTTTTAACTGATATTGGAGAAACAGGAGCTTAAGTTGTCATGCAGACTGAGGCTGAGCTACAGCAAAAACTTGATGTGCTCAGGGTTCAGGTAAACAGCCTTAGGGATGGAACGCAGGTTTAACCTGCCTTCATTAAAATTTACACACCTTCGTACACGCACACACATGTAGGATAAATGACTCAAATAAAATGTGCAAATACTTAAAATAAATTAAAAAAAGGTTTTTCTATTTTATAATGTAGTCATTGTAAGGCGATCATATGCTGGCACAGATGTTAAATACAGACTCAGTGTAGATGACAAACGTAAAATGACAGCTGTGCAGGAATGCTTTGGTTTTCCTTGGTCAAGAACTAATCCAACTCTGCTCAAACAGAAGCTTGAAGCTTAATATTTTAATTTCACATTTTATTGTCAGCCATGTGAGAGGATGGCTTGGAGGGAAGGGGGTTAAAATGGCCCTGCAGACACTTCACCTTAAAACAGACAAGAGCCTCTGTCATTAGAAAGTATGCTCATGAATAACCTGAGGGGCAGCCTGATCTGGTGGATAATTGCCAGCTATTTTCAGGCCACTTTACAACCAGAAACATGAACAGAAAAAGCAGACTGACACCCCGATTATGATAAATGATCTCCGTTAACCTGAAAAGGTAAAATAAAATAAAACATTACATTCATGTTTAAAGAGAAAACTGGTCAGCGTACATGAAGGTGATTAAGTGATGTCTTTGACCTGGGTGCTAACAATATATACCTATCGCATATAATTATTATGCATAGTTTTCATGTTAGATATTGTTGACGCACGGAGCCAAACGCCTCCTTCGTGGACAATTGATAAGAGGCAGACTTGCGCCGTTACTATCAACATATTGATCCGGATCCATGCAGTTGTTTGCCCTGCCAACGGAACACAGAAGGCGTGGATGTGGGTCAACCTGGATTAACTCCGGACAGGTGCTTTTTTTTTTGATAAGGGAGAGGTGAGCCCAGGTCTGACACTTTACAGCGTCGAGAAACTAAAGGCAATAAATGAAGCACTGCAGCTTTGGTCCTGCATGCTGGAATATCTGCTGCAACTAAAATGTGTCACTTATTAAGCCGCGCTAGACTGAACTAAATTCATATTAACTCGTGCAACAGAAAATAACAATAACATAAATGAGCAGAGTGAAAATGAGAGCTTTCTGGTTTAGTGTGAGCGTGCGTAAGCAGCAGGAGAGTGCTCCGCATGCGTCACGCATAATAAGAAACTGTTTATTTCCTCAAGTTAAAAACAAGCAAAGAAGAGTACTTACTTTTGACTTCTTCATAAGGAACGACAGGAGTAAATCCAGTGTTGTGCGAAAGCCTATTTTATTTTACTTCTACGGGGAGGAAAGGGGTTGTCACCATCCTGTGTGCACATATCCAATGCCTAAGTCAGAAGTATCCAAGCAGAGGAGAAAAAAACACCCCAAAACGACGAGAAAACGATGAGAAGCGGTGAAATCTGTGGAATCAAACTCTTAACCTTTGCAACCTGTCGGTTGACGGCGTGTGGCATGAAGCCCATCTATCTATAGCACAGATCCAGACAGTGGAGAGCTCGCGATGAGAGGAGCTGAACAGCGCACGGAGGGAGGGAGTAAAGCATTTATAATAAAAAGAGCAGCCAAAGAGCCGCCCTCTGACGAGCGGCACTGTGAAGCGCTTCACTCCAAAGGAATGACTTCCAAACTAAACAGCGGGTGAGAAACAGGTTCTCTGCGCTGGTTGCTCAACACTGATTTATTGCCAGCTAAGTGGTTTTTTGGAGGCAAGTGAATATCAAGGGTGAGAGATTGCGTTGACGGTTTACTCACCTTTATAATTATATTATCATAATGAATATCAATTACCGACGCTTTTAATGTGCCTCTATATAAAAAGGGAAATATAGGATGCTTGTAGGCTATAATTAAAGTGATTATTCCTGTATTTATATTGAAATAAATCATTTTTGTAACTCATCTAAACCTAAAAGACCATTTGAAGTTTACTAGAAAATGAGCTATCAAATCAATTAGGATACTATGAAATAATAAAGGCTCCAAAATGAAGTATTTAATTTCGAGGGAAAAAAAACCTTAAGTAAAATAGAGATTTGTCAGTCATACTTAAACATGTATGTTATTGCTAGCATAAATCCTCTGTATGGTAAAAGTGTTAGAACTACATCATAGTTGTCATTTTGACATACTTGTCTTCTTATATTTTTACACATGCACACTGGAAAACTTTAAAAAAAAGTTTCTGAGTTGCACACATGTCCCTCATAGCCTTTAGGGTTCTCTTTGCATAAATCCAAGATAGCAGCAACCAAGATATATAAACATGAAGACTTCATTATGTGAACAAACCTTGAATTTCCCTCGGGATCAATAAAGTATCTATCTATCTAAATCGAAACGGGTCACATCCACTAAACACCATCAATCCCTTCTGTTTTTCCTGAATTTTCATGAATGCTTTTTGCCGAATCTGTATCTGCTGTGTTCAAACATTGACTTGTTGACTTCCTATGGACATTTGACTAGAGGGGCTGGCAGAGAAAAATTCGGGTGCAGCAGAATTAAAGCCGTTTGCATCTGGAAATCCAGAAAGGTTTTATGTAAGTGTGAAAACACAATTTTCTTTCCTCTACTTTTTCAAATCAACTGCTTTTTTTAAAAGTTTTTCTTGTATGTTAGTGGAAGTATTTTCCTCACAAATGTTGCTAGGTTATTGCTTATGGCTGATTAACGTAGGCTTTAAAAAAGGGTGTAACATAAAGAGAATTGCATTCATGCTCTATAAAGAGGACAAATAAATCAATTGATTGCTGGGTTGAAAAGTGCAGCTCTGAAAACAAAATGGTTGGTTAATACAAAGTGCAAAGAGAACTCAATTTACTGAAGTCCCAATAAGTAAATAATAGTATCTTGAGCGTTCACGTTGTGCGCACAAGTTCGATAATAACCTGTGCGCACAAGTTCGATAATAACCTGTGCGCACAAGTTCGATAATAACCTGTGCGCACAAGATAACTTTCTTGTTTGCAAAAGAGAATATCATGTGTGCACAAGATTATATTTTGTGAATGCAATATATAATGATCTTGTGCACATGAGTTGTCTAAATAGTGCACAGAAGATATTATGAACTTGTTCCCACAGTATCATTACATTGACAAGATTATAGCTTGAGATCACAAAATAAAAATGTCATTTATCATTCATCATATCAAAAAGCCTCAATTTACGTAACAAAGTTTAATGTCGGATGCAACTTAAAAAAAAATACAACAAACTTGTTGTATTAACGTATTAACCAGCCGTCCCTCTTTGAGGAGTGACTCAGCAACTGAATGAGTCAAACTGGTGTCACATCATCATGGGTCTGTTAACAATCAACTGCCCAAAATCAGAGCAATGTGACCGACATACAATAGCCGTGAAACAAATGATGAGCAATATGAAAAGTATTGTCATTCAGTGTTTAAATCATCACTGTGGCTTTCTTTGATATTTAACTGTTGAGTGCAGGATGACTTTTAAAGTGATTGAATCACTCAAAGCTACAATTACTTAAAGGAAGACATTTTAAAACATAAATACAGCAGAAATCCTGTTATTTTGTAATGACAAAGATTTCTGTATGTGTGTTGTGCTCACTTTAAAGTCGTCGATACTTAATGCTGAACTTTATGGTTACATAATTGTACTTAAAGGCCTGTACTATTCAGTTCCCTTTGGGTGTTTTCTGAGGTTTAGAACTTGTGATAACATCCTTTTTTTTTTAATGCATGTGACAAAAGTCAATTTTCTGGTTACTTAACCATTTCACTTCTTGCCATGTGCCTGTGGTGCAGTGAGCAACCGAGGCTCTGTGTTTAACCCTGCCTTTCTGTTCCAAATTTGCATGTTATCCCACTGCCTCTTCTGGTTTTCTCTCGATAGTATCCCCTCCCCCTTCTTTTTTTAACATGGGACATTCTTGAGAGTAACTTTCAGCTTCACGAGACCAGGATGAATCATCCTCAAAGTGTCTCCCTGCGGCGGGCTGACTCAAAGTGAAATGAAGTGGCATGCTTCTCTGGCTGCAGGTGTGTTTCGGGGGAAAATATGAACGCTTGTTGAGTATTTGCTTAAAAAAAAAAAAAAAAAACAGTTATTTTTCCACGAGGGACGATTACATTTCACACTCTGTTGCTGAACATGCTAAACACACATGCACAAACAGGATCCTTTGGGCATGCACCGATGGAGAATGAGGTGTGTGTGGGGCATGTTTGAGAGCAGATGAGCTGCAGAATTTCTAAAGTTTCTAAAGGAGTCCTGGCACTAATTGCAAAGAAGTAATAAGATTAACATTCAGAGACTTACTGAATGAACACAATCTTAATTGAGAAATGTGGCCGGCCTTTTTCTCCGTCTGAGAGGCATAATTATATAATGTGCTTACTTTGCAAATCTGTCTGCATAATACTACTATGGCTCCTTGGATATTTATCAATGAATATAATCCAGATTTACAGAAAGCAGGATTTCCTGTAGTTACTTCCTCATAAAAGCTGCATTAATTGATTTTTGGCCACCAGAGACCTCTCAAACATGTTTCTAAACACAGCACCTGACATGCCTATTCCCTTTATAGCCCTTATGGCTGCTTTGTTGGCCAACAGTATAGCCAATAACTTATCTTGCAGATAGAGAAAGGTCTGAATGAAATAGCACTTATATCACCTTGGCATTCTACTATTCGCTTTCCTTTCTCGCTCATTGTTTGCTTCCACTGACAAAGGCTGGCTATTCATCTTGTAGATTTTCTTCATAAGCTGTCTGCTAAAAATAAACATTACGCCAAAGCAATGGTTGTAATCTTTCATGTGCTTAGCCCCTAACTGTTTTAACAGTATTGATAGATTTTAAATGGATTTTAGTCTGAGTTGGTTTGGCTGCTAATACGTTAATTATTTTGTCTTTATTTCATCTACTTTTGGGTTTTTCTTATGGATTGATAAGTAACACAAATACATATTTGTATATATCAGAATTTAAACATATCCAAACTAAGTCATAACCTATTCACAGATGCTCAAAACTCCTGAAAAGGTCATTTGTTGGGAGGTGGTTATGACAAATATCTTATGACCAGCACTGGAGCGGTGCAATCTAAAAAAACTTGATTGAAACTTGATTCATGTTTAAGCTTGATTATGTTGTCTATTTACCAGTACAATCTTGTCCACTCTTTGGCAATCAATGAATATTTGGAACAACACTTATCATTCTGTCAAAACCTGACTCAGGGCCATGACTACATGAGTAGGACACATGTTGTTGTTGTCTTTTGTTTTATAGTTGTTTTTATGTATTTATTTTTCACACTTTTTTACAATTAAACAAAAAGTAAACAACTCAAAGGATGATTGAAAATATGGGTGGGATGTTGCGAACAGAAAGAAAGACTCAAAGTGTGCAGGTGATGGTTGGATTGAGTCCAGATGAAATAAGAGAGAGAGCCAGAGTAACACAGACATTGGGCTTCTATGCCCTTCAAAGCATGCGGCCCAGCTGCTTTAAACCTGCCTGGCTGATTCCTGAAGGAGCAAGAGGAGAGACATGCTACATGTTAAAAAGCCTGTCTTGTTTGGTTAAGACGATGAAGGTCAGAATTCATGTAATCATCATCTTTTTACATAATGTCCTGACTCCTGGCTTTGTTACAGTTCTTTGTGACATGGTGCCAGTACGAAGTTGAAAGCAGCATTTCAGGACCTCAAAGCCTGTGATGGTACATGAGGAATCAAAAGGTCAGAAATATAACTTGGGGGCAAAATCAATCTGAGCTGTAAAAGTGATAAGTAGAATTGTAAAACCAATTCTAAAACTAACTGCCAGCCAATAAAGATGGGTGGGATGTGTTCACATGTCTTGGCGCATGTTAAAAGCTGCAGCATTGTGTACTAGCTGTAGGGAAGAGAGACTTTTCTTTTTAATGCAGATGGACAACAGGGAGTTACAGTAATCTAGCTTTGATAAAATAAAAGCATGAATGACAATTTCCAGGTTTTGTGGTCGACAGAAATGGTCTAATTTTAAAATGTTTACGAAGTTGGAAGACGCATGACTGTATGACTGATTTGATATGGCTAGAAGACTTTAAGGCAAAATTTCTACTTTCTCTTGAAAGCGCCAACCAATTGACGTAAGGATTGAGATTTAATGCTCGCTCAGAGCACTTCTAGGAGACAGTCTAAATGAAGGATTATTGCCAATTTATCTCTGCTAGACCTTGGGTTATCTCTTTTACATAGAGACCTCACTCATCAATTTAAGTGCATGTCCAACGACACATTAAACTGTTTACATCAGAGGAATAAACAGTTCAGATCAGAAGTGCTCTTTGTTATGCTTCTACTTAAACTCACACCTCATGTGCAGATAACATCTTCTACTTTAGGAGGTTGTTTCACTCTTAACCCTATAACTTCCTTTTTAACCAGCTATAACAAGTTACAAAAACCTAGAACTAGCATAAATTAAATTAAAACCAAATGCCGATCATGCAAATTACTACCTGTAT
This sequence comes from Symphodus melops, assembly GCF_947650265.1. Classification (NCBI taxonomy): domain Eukaryota; kingdom Metazoa; phylum Chordata; class Actinopteri; order Labriformes; family Labridae; genus Symphodus; species Symphodus melops. The sequence goes on along the minus strand of NC_136696.1, from coordinate 25,459,495 downwards.
TCACATTATAACGATTTTCTTCATGACTTTACAAGTTCTAAACTCAATGACAGTCCTTTGTGAACAAAATTAGGGGTAAGTAAAGTTTTATTTTCTTTTTAAACCTGTGTAATTTTATGCAATGTCTTATCATTCATATGTGTAATATGGATTTGGCAAGTACACTCATATGTGCACCAGAAATTAGATCTTAGTAGCCCTGACAGCACACAGCTCTGTACCACCACCATCATGGATTTATTACTGCTGCCAGTCGTAAAACTGCTTCATAGAAGTACTGAGTTCTGGCCTTTAATTGCACTTAATTAGCTTAAAACAACAATTTAGTGTAAGCGAATAATAAGCACTTTAAAGTTCTGTTTGTTTCAAAAGCTCCTTTTACCTTTCCTTTTCAAGACTTCCAATGGAGCTGATTCTGTCATGGTTAACTCTTGTTTAGTTGTTCCTTCATAGTTCCCATGTTTTTCCTTTCATTAAACATTTTGAATTAGTATGTTTTATTTGTTAGGCCTTTTGTTTAATATAGTTTTAGTTCTGCACTTGGGTTCTTTGCTTAGTTTTTTTTCCAATATCGTGACAGATTCACGAAGAAGGGATTGCAGCCGCTCAGAACTTAAAAAATTATGCATAAAACGTTCCTGCTATCAACTCTGTTTCAGAGTCTAATTCACAAATTATGTATTGCTAATGATATACAGACACAAACATACCCCAAAAGATAAATAGATTAATACTTTATTGATCCTCTGTGGGACATTCAGGAGTGTCCCACAGCTGGCCAAACATTGATGATGAGCTATAAGGGGAGGGAAAAGTTTTTCGGGTTTATCTTGATGCAAGACTTGAAAAAGGTAAAATGAGAATGAATCTTCCTCTCTGAATGGAGCAACCAAGAGCAAAATAAAACAACAACAGTGAAAATACTTGCATCCTCCAAACAGTCTCCAAGGATGTGAATGAAGATCTGAGTCTCTGAGAGCCCAAACTGAGTTAACCTCTTGTTGTATTAATAGCAATGTCAAGGTTATATTTACAGACTTTAGCAGATAATTTATTTTCTGGATCACTGGGAAGTTTGCTTGTGTAATCTTTTATATCATAAATAATGACTGTGCATCAGTTGTCATCAGCTAAGTGCAACTTTCCCTCCTTTAACTTTTTATTCAGGAAGCAGAGAAATTGCACTTTTAAATGGATCTCAATGGTGTTAAATAGCACCACCGTAACTGGTTCTAGAAATGACCACTGTTCTAACTTACAAATGGGACTGATGCACTCAGGATGCTGTCTACTGGACATTACATTTGGCATGCAATTCCCCTTTGTATTTCATCATGACAATAACTCCCCTGTCTTTTAATGATGTATGATCTTTCTTTTGCCCTATTTATTTTATCTTGTTTTTTTTAATTTTATTTATTTATAATTTTTTTTATACATTTCTGTTGCATTCTTTCCTTAAGCTCTGTTTTAATGTTTTTCTGTTTTTCTGTCTGTAAAGCACTGTGAATTGCCTTGTGTCTGAACAGTGCTATATAAATAAACGTGCCTTGCCTTGCCTTTAGTTATGGGTAGCTCTTTTCTTTGCCATGCTTGGTTGAAAACAGATGCTGTTGCTCTTGTACACGTTGACGATTGCACCAAGGCACACATCTCTGCAAGTACACCAAGTTCTTCTCTCTTTGTTATTTTGAAAATAAATATTCTTTAGACAGTTAAAATGTCAAATGATCCCATCAAAAATATTTGAAAAACATTGCCCTTGTGGTGTCACAACATCAGTTGTCATTCTGCATCTTCAAACAACCGTCTCAACCTCCCCATCCAACAAATCTGTCAACAGACATGTAAACATTATCATCAATGCTGTTTGGATCCTAAAAGATGTTTATGCTGATTTATAACTTTATTTGAAACTGTTCTTCTTGTGTCAGTGAAAATCCAGACATCAGAGACAACTGATAATTCCCTGCACAGAGGACAACAGTCTACTAATGTTGATCCTACTTCCTGTGAAACTGACATTTGTGGTCTGTAAAATTTAGAAAAGGGATTTACAAAAATAAATCAGAGATTTATATGTTCTTGTAATCTTTTGAAGATGCAACATCCACCACACTCTGTCTCATTCTTAAAGAGAAGAACTCCTATGCCCCTTTATAGACTTTAGTTCTGCTTTTAATACCATTTTAATACCATACAACTGATGAGAAAAGTTGAGGTCGCTGATGCTGGACACGGGTACCTGCCACTGGATTCTTGATTTCCTGACAGAGCGGCAGCAGACTGTCAGAGTGGGCCACCACAGTGAGTACATGCCTGTTGCTCACCCTGCTAACTCATGACTGTTGTGCTCAATTCGACAGCAACCACATCGTCAAATTTGCTGATGAGACAACAGTAGTGGGACTTGTCAGAAAACGACGACGAGTGACAATACAGAGCTGAGGTGGGGAAACTGACATCATGGTGCAATCTTCACAATCTGGCCCTCAATGTAAATAAGAACAAGGAACTGGTGATGGATTTCAGGAGGACTGACAGACCCAATCATATGCCACTGATAATCGATGGTGCTGTTGTAGATAGGGTTAAAAACATTAAGTTAAGTTGGGTGTGCACCTTGTAGATGACCTCTTCTATTAACACCAAAGACGTAGTTAAAAAGGCTCAACAATGGCTCCACCCCCTTTGGAGACTAAAGAGGGCATGTTTCCCCATCCCAGCTCTCACCTCATTCTACAAGGGCACCATTGAATCCATCCTAACATTCTCACTCACTTCCTGGTTTGGCAATTGTAATGCTGTCCAACAGCAGCAGCTCAACAGGATAGTGAAGACAGCCAGCAGAATTATTGGTGTCCCCCTCCCCTTTCTGCTCGAAATTTAGGATTAGCGCTGAGCTCGTAAGGCCTCCAGAATCATCAAGGACTCCCACCACCCATCTCACAAACTGTTTTACCTCCTTCAATCAGGCAAAAGGTATCGGAGCATTTCCATTAAATCAAGCAGAACAGTTTCTTTCCACAGGCTGTCAGGATAATTAACTAACTGCGGCCCCTTCCTCTGTCACACTAATAACCAGTGCCACTATGAGAGGGACATGCGCTGCACTCACACTTTAAGGCCACCACACTTTAGACTAGAAAATTCAATGACTGGCGCTAACTGTATGCTTACGACCTGTATATATATGTATATATATATATATACATATATATATATATGTTCTCACACTGCTTTGGGGGCTGTGAGAACAACATTTCGTCTTTTTTTATGTATGCAGACACATGAGAAATATAAATGAATCTTTAATCTTTTTACCAGCACTCATTCCATCTGTCTCAGTAAACACTGAAGACATTTAGGGCCTGTCTTCACTAATGGCTTTTTTTCCCACCGTCTGCGCCCACGTCTTAACATCTTTCACAGATTACATCTCTGGCATTTACTGTTGTGAGGTTACAAAAGTTGACTCATGGCAGTGCTGCTTCCTGCAGTGATGACAGTTTAAAATTGTTCCGTATGCCTACTATTTGCTTTAATTCGACGAAAAGTCTTTTGGAAAACATGAAACATGATTTTCTTTCCTAGCGCAAGCAGTAGCTCTAGACCTGGAAATTGCAACATTAAATAGACGAGTCAGATTAGCTCATGTGCTGCTATGTTTGAAAAATAAGTTGATATCAGAAGTCATGCCTTTCTTGATTTTGAAGGGTCAGTTTGGAAAAAGAGACGTTGACAAGTTGGTCAGTGTTGCAAAATTTGATTTATTTTTTAAACTGAGATTTTAGCGGCCACAGAAATAAACGTTTGACGTTTTGTGGTTTGGACCTTGTCACTGAAAAACACTGAACTGTTTTGAAAATAAAACAGGTTCTGCCTGCACATAAAACACTTTTTTTTTGCACAGGCTCTAAGGTACATTATGGATTCAGGATTGTTAGAGGCTGGAGAATCTTATGTATAGGTCAAGAGGTAAGGTCCTTGAGGTTGAAGAAAAATCTGACCGCCATGAGCCACTACTAAAGACTTGTTGCTATTTTTGTGGCATTGATTTTGCAGTTTATTGTTACATCCCTTACTTTGCGATATCCTGTCCCACCTGCCAGGCAAGTAAATATGATTCAGACTAAGTCAGCATCTTTTATCACACCTTAATACTTCAGTCAATCAATCAATCTTTGTTTGTATAGTACCAATTCACAACAAACATTATCTAAACACACTTTACCAAAGAGCAGTTAAAAGACATATTGTTCTATTATCTATAGAGACAATTAATCCATCATGAGCACAGTGCTAAGCTACAGTGGCTAGGAAGTGCAAAACAAAATTACAACAACACGCCCAACAGGATCATCTCTTCAGATGCCGTGACAGATATTACAACAAATACATCATGAGGACAAAACCAAACTCACAAGAGGTGAAACACTTCACAAGTGTTGAGGCAAATATACAAGAGGCAGAACACTGTTACCGGTCCCCTAACAAATTTACCGAAAGAAAGTTGAAGGAAAGGGAATGTACCAAATGTGGTAAGTGACCAGGAAGTCATGAAACTTCCTGAAATTAATACTGATGCCTTTCTTTGACCTAAGAAATGAAGAAAGACTATAAAAGAGAATCACTGTGTAAATTATTACTGTTTTAAAGCTGAAACTGCAGCCGGAGTATATAGGTGTCATTGTGACGTACTGTACTTTGTGCTGCAAAAGTGTTTTTGTTTAAAAAGTAAATGTGATTTGATTGTATACCTTCTCGCTGATATTTTTCTGAAACCAATCATGCTTCTTACAGCTGGCTTTTACTTCTTAAATCTCTGAATGTTGATGGAAATATGTTTAAATTATCATCGTCAGTTAAAATTTATCCACACAGGTTTGAGTCCAGACCGCCTGAGCTACTTTTTTAAAAAGTTATCCAGTTTGATTCTCACTTCTGAAGGTCTGGCAGGACGCGCAGAGGAATAATGCAGTACACAAAGGGAACAACCTTGAATATTAGATTGGTAGAGTGTAAGTCAGTAAGGAAGAGTTTAAACTGTTGCCATGACAGCTGCATTGGATTACAAAAAAAAAATGACCTTCTGACATCATGTGAAGCTCTTTGCCTGTATCACAGGAAGAGTTACACAATCTGACTTAACTTGTGTCAAGAATAATTTGAGCAATTAGTATTGAGGTAATCCTTAAAAGCAGTTGGTAATATGATACACATGCACAAACAGCTTCAGGGGGAAAGTGAGTTTCATCTTAATCAGTTATTTGATGCACAGAAGAGGAGCTGCACCGCCATGATTTACCAGCACTGTGTTTTACATTCACCCCTGACCGTAGTGTTATCTCAGGATTAATACCAAGTGGATATGCATAGGTCAGACAAGGCAATAGGATCTGTTGTTAGATCCAACAGAATCAGGTGAATGGATTAGGTAGGATTTAGTCTACAAACTGATCCAATTACTTTTGTAATATACAACTGTGATTGAATGATCCATGTGGGAATGCCTGTTCCATGTTTGTACAGTGTTAGTACACTGAAGGTCTTATTTGAAAAAAAACTTCCAGGGCTTATGCTTTTGCAGCAAGCTACACTTATGTTTGAATATTACCATTTATTCCTCTCTCAATGATCGCAAACATCATTTTGTGCATCGCTTACGTTCTCTTTGTGAAATAATATACATGAAAGTTAAAGGTCAGATGGATAGCTGTATAACAAAGCTACTGCTACTGTGCTAGATTATCACCTACTTTCACTTGTCTAACAGGATGTGGAACTGCCATTGTGGCTTATACTAGTCAAGCAGCATGATTACATAAACCACACTGCCTTCAGGGAAGCGGTGGGTCCGGAGATTCCAGCTTGTAAAGCTATAATTGACCCCCAGAGGGGTTAGGATTAGCATTTAGTTGCGTCCCCAAACTGAACCAAATATTCGCAATTTGGCAATTGGAAATTTATTTTAAAGCCAAAGTGGCCGTTAAAGAGTACTGTCTGCAATCTGAACTCCATCTAACTTTGACCTCCCTACCCTGAGGCAGGTGAGTGAATGTGTCTGTTGGTTATTTAAATTCCTGAAATGGTTTTGCAAACCTGGTTGGAACAGGTGAAGAACCAACACTTTATACAGCTGAAGCCACTGACTCAATTTAGCCAATTGAAAAGCAAAAGCAACTGGATAACAGGCAAACAATGAAGAGCACATCTGCACATGGAAACACGTCTATGTTGTGTAGGTTTAGACTGTTTTATATCAGTACAAGTGACAATGTTATACCTATTCACAGCTACATTATCTGATTCCAATCTCTTGTGTCTACACTTTTCAAATGTTAACCTCCTGCATTATTTCTTAAAGGTATAGTATGTAGAATTGTTTGACAATGTTTAAATTAAAATAGCAAACTATATAAAAACAAAGTAAATAAAACCTTTTTTTTGTTACCTTATCGGTCAGCTAACAATCTTCTGTGAAGCAGAGTCTGTAGCAGACTTAATCAACCCCCCGGGCATTAGACTGACCTTTTTAAATGTTCAATGGCACGCAAGAGGATGTCTACACTTCAGGCGGGTCTATCTGCAACATGTTGAACATTACTGAGATTTAAGGTTTTCTTTATTATACCCGCAAGAGGACATTTTCTTTTGAAGTCAGCAGTAAAATAAATGCACACATACATACAGCCTCTTGTCAGCATACAACATAACATGGACAGTGAAAACACACGAAGTAATTGCAGCAGGGACAATTGAGTTTGTCATTCTCTTTGTACTGCATGCTGACAGGCTGAATCTGGGGCCTGATGGCAGCAAATTAAAATCCTTGGACAGAGGAGGACTTTGATCTCTCAAGATTGACTGAGCCTTTTTCAAACACTTTACTCTATATAACTGACAGAAGTCAGACAGGGACGACCGTGTGATTCTGCCACAGGGTTTAACAATGCTTTTTGCAGCATCAGTTCGGAGCTCACAGGCTTCTTCCATTAATATCTACAATCTATGGTTATTTCCCTGCTTATAATAATAATGATAAAAATGACTTTTTTTATATAGCACCTTTTAAAACACAGCTTTATAAAGTGCTTTGACAAAAAGCAAAGGCAAACACAAGTGAGTGACGCAAAATAAACCAAACACGCAATTCTCCATCAGATTCAGAGGACCTCATTGTTGGAATACAGCTTCAATTCATTTAAAAAAAAAAAACTATTTATTTCCTGCTTGGCCAATTAAGCAATAAACCATAATAATCATTTTTTTGTCCCTTTTCCCCCCCTCGTCTTTAATGTTTATTCTTTTCTCTTGTGTATTCATTTACATTTTCAGTATGTTTCCTGGTTAGCTATTCTTATACATGCTCGGACTAATAACTTGTTTCTGTATTACGTTTCCCGTTAGAGAAGCTTTTGACAAGCCCCTCTGGTTTTATTTCTTTTTAGTGAACCTGTAGCCCTTTGAAAATCTACCATAACCCGCTGCACATTATATGTTCATACCGGCTTGTTAAACTCTTAGGATCTCCTGATTTTCAGGCTGCCGTGTACTGGCACCCCCTTGTTGTGTCGTAAGTTTGACCGGGCGGATTAATTGAAGACAAAGCTATTTGTTTTATTATTATTAATATTCTTAAAAGGGTCATTTTCTGTTTGTAACTTAAAAAAGTGAGATACCACACAGATTCTTGAATAATGTAAACAAATCAGTTATGTCTCACAAGAAACATTTTGATTTAAATTGGATTGGACTCTAAGGCACATTTTCCTAAACACTTGATCTGGTAAACTTCACTTAAAGTCACTGAAGCCACAGAAAAGTATAAGGTAGTAATAAAAGCAGGCCACAATCGATTTTCAGAAGTCACCAACCAATTTATTTCTGACCTGGAAACCTTCAAAGCCCTAAAGTCCCATCTGCAAGAAACAGTATCTACACGGATATGTGGATGCTGGCAGGCTTTTGTTTCCAAGTACAAACTCTGAAAAGTAGCTGTTAAGGTACATTCAGAAGCTATATGGATGGGGATTGTTCAGTAGGGTGGTTGCCTGAAAGGCAAACCACACTACTACTATTGCCAATATTCTTATTATTATATCCTCAAATTTGGCACGCTTCTCCTCCCACAACGTTGGCGACACACACACAAGAAAGGTATCAAAACGACCGGCTCGGTCATGACATGGGTGCTCTTACTTTATGGAAACTTCCGGCACACGATGTGGACACAAATAAAGTTTAAGTGACAAAAATTCGCCCCATTTAAAATGAATGGCAAAAATTCAAATCCTAGAGTGCAACTGCCAAAAGCTTCTGTTTGAGAAACATATATGTAAATCGCCATCCTGAAGTCACTGTTACTCACATTTACAAAGAAAAATACATCAAAAGAAAGCTCTGAGTGTCCTCTCACTCATAAAGCAAAAAATAAAGACATGAAATGTTTCAGTCTCCGAGGGGAGGCACTTGTTTGACAGTCACGCACCACATACACACACATTGGGCTCTCACTCTAACTGATGTCCAGAATTTCACAGTTTTCACTCTTGTTTTAAAATTGCCACTGTGGTCCCAGTCTGAATGCTAAATGAAAATAAAGTACATCGAAACGTGCGCCTATGTGTGCTGTCGCTCACAGTCCAAACGGATCTGTGACACCATTTTTATTTTTGAAGATATTTGAGGTTTTGCGAGCAGTGGTAAGCCCATTCAAATACGTTGATGGAACGTTCTGGCAGATCAAAGCTGAATGTCAACCAATCAGTGAGCAGGTTATCAGAGTTAAAAGCTGAACATCAACCAATCAGTGAGCAGGTTATCAGAGTTACTGTTAGCTGGCTACAGTTAAACGTTCTTACTGCAGTACCACACATGCACACTGCTGATACAGCGTCTCCCTTTGTTCAATACGTTCATCTTTGACAAAGACTCAGAGTGAGTGAGCTACTGACAGATCTATAAAACAAGATCAACAAAAAGATTGAGACTTACTTCGTTCTCCACAACGGGCGCCATGGTTGACGATCAGAAGGTCCTTGATTGATAAGAAGTTCCTTGATGCTTTACACACCTTTAAACTTCCAGAACCTCCAAAAGCCCAGAAAAGAGTCCCTGATGTGGGCTGGTACTGAGGTTAAGTTTCAGAAGCCAATGCTCTCCAGAGACAAATCAAGCCATATTTATCAATACAGCACAGCAGAAATCCTATCTGGAACCTTTTAAAGAATAAACTAAAAGCCAAAGTGGATACCATTGGGTTCTGGTCATATAAAGTCGTTAGAAACAATCAGAGCATTTCTGGACAGTCACAGATAGAAAACAGACACGTCCTAACCAAGGACAGCAGTGACCATAAACTGCACATGGAAATAAAAATACTGTTTAAAGCCGAAAGAAAATGGAATCTGTCGTCTTTGTTTAACGGATCTGGTTGTGACAGAAATTCAGTGGTAATGTCTCTTAAAGCTTTATCATCATACCACCATGTGGGGAGAAGGCGCTCCCTGGTGTCACTAAGTATTGTTTGTTTGTTCCAGATCACAGATTGGGGTGTTGATTGGGATAAATTGGTGCCACTTGGGCCCATTGCTCCCAGGCTATAATCAAGGCTCTGTTGCGCATTCAAGCCCTCTGCTGCTTCTGGCTTGTATTTTTTGAGTCAAATTATCCCTCATGAACACCTTACACTGCTGACCACACTGATATTCACACTCTATATTTAAATTATTTAGTTGATCTTTTAATAAATTGACATTTAACACGTGCAGTTTAAAGCCTTTTCAAACAAGTTTCCGATAATTTCGTTCAACTTTACAATTGAAGTTTTAATCCCTATACTCAATTGGACCAAAATATCAAGAGAATTACTATTAGAAGATATAAATAAAGTTACCTTTGATCTATTTTTATTTACATTAAAAAGGAGTGTGTGCTTTTTATACTTCTTTACTCATAGTGCTTTTGAAACCGTCCAGAGTCTGGCAAAACGTTTTAGTTCCAATTCTACAAATAAATGCATACAACACTGTTCGGGTGTCATCTTCGTTCTTTTTTCCAAGGACACCAGCGATTTTTTCCCAGTCCTATCCGAATCCTAATAATGCCTGCACGTTTTCTTACACACATTAACTGAACATCAACAGGGCAAAACTACTTTTCTTGGCCGCCTCTTTCTAACAGTGTTCCCATTAGTGCTCCCATAATATTTTTTTTACACAATCATCATGGTTGTAGTGTTTAGTTATTTTCACTAACATTCTCACTTTGATCTTGCACTTCTCATATCTGACTTGACTAACTGGATGTGTCATTATTGACACTGTGTGCGTGTGAGCCATATCTTGTGTAATATCTTGTTCCTACACAGAAATCCTAGGGTGCAGTTATGATAGAACTATAATCAGAATTCTCAAGAAATACTGCATAGTGCATAGTCGTTAAAAATAAATAAATCAGCTATTATGAAGGGATACTTCCGTCTGTGCCAAAAAGATTGGAGATCAAAATGTCATGGATTCTGCTGGAGCTTCCTGCTCCTGATACCCCGCCTTCCTGCACTCACTCCTCTGCTCACTGTCCATTCTGCACCTGCCAGCCTTCCCCCCTGTTCTTGGTCTCCGCCCATTTCCTGTGCCGTCTCAGCCAATCATCTGTCAGCCTCCTGGATCCTGCCACTCACCTGTTGCTCATCTGCTCATTACCCTCTCTATATAAGCTTGGTCAATCTCCCCTCTTATTTGTCTGATCGTCATATGTGTTACTGCCTGCATAGCCTCCAGCCAGCTCGATATTGCCTGTTGGATATTCCCCCGGATGACTTGGGACTGGTTTGCTTGATTAGGGACCGAAGCACTGACCAGTGCGAAGGACCCTATTGTAACCCTAATGATTATTTATTTTATTTTTTTGTTCCGCCTCTTTGGAGCCATTTTTGACGGCTTGAACGTGAATGAAAACTCATCAAAATCTCCAATGTCATCGGGTCTGGCGAAAAATTTGATATTCTCGTCATTTCGTAAAAATTTTTTGCAAAATGACTCAATGGCGCCCCCTTCAAATTTTCAAAAGGGCCTCCCCATTGAGGTTTTTTCATCGTACGTGCACGACAATTTTTATGCACATTAAGCATGCGAGATCTCACATAAAATCCTCTTACACCCATAGTCAAAACCAAACAGGAAGTCCGCCATATTTTTTTTTGATGGCGAAAACTCGCGTTTCACAGGTTAGCTATTTGAACGAACTCCTCCAAAAGCGTTTATCCCATTGATACAATGAGATTGTCAGTGTGTTCTCGACATGTTGAAGATCTCTCGTTGTGCTCTGCACGTTATTTCCTCAAAGGGCGTGGTCATACAGACGCGTTGTTCGTCACAAACAGGAAAAAGTTTGTTACGGGCCTTAATATAGTCATACATTCATCAAACATCATACACAAGATCCCAGTGGAAAAATAAAACTAGACATGTTGGCATAAAAAGTGGGCGTGGCTAATTTACTCAGTGGCGCCCCCTTGAAATTTTCAAAAAGGCCTCCCCATTGAGGTTTTTTTGTCCTACATACACAAATTTTTTTATGCTCATTGGGCATGTCAGGACCTACATAAAATCCTCTTACACCTATAGTCATAACCAAACAGGAAGTCCGCCATATTTTTTTGATTGCAACAAAAATGGCCGAAATTCCTTTTTCACAGGTTAGCTATTTGAACGAACTCCTACAACAGCGTTTATCCGATCATTGTAAACTCAGTGTCAGTGTATTCTAGACATGTTGAAGATCTCTCCTTGTGCTCCGCACGTTATTTCGTCAAAGGGCGTGGCCACGCCGTACCATCAAACTTTGATGTCTCGGCACACTCCAATTTTTTAACCTTTGATGACTGTAAGGCCTACTGCTTGGCCTCGTGTCGCGGCTGCACTCCCGCGGTCGCACTCTCGCGGTCGCGACACGCGCCGACATGCGCGGGGTGCTTCGGTCCCTTCATCACCGCTTGCGGTTTTAATTTTTTCTTGTTCTTGTTTTTGTTAATGGACTTATGGTACTCTGCCTTAAAGATTAAGTAAAGTTTCAGTTTTTTCGCCTTACTCCTGCCTCTGCTCGTTTATTCTGCGATTGGGTCTTCTCCGAACCGTAACACAAAATAAGGGCCAGAGCACCAACAAGTGGTATGTGCCAGGAATTCCTTGTTTCATCTGTGCCAATGATTAGCATTTTTTGAGGAGGTAAATATCCAAAATATCATCATCTTTATTTAATCATGAAATGGAAATGAAATGCATTTGTAAAAGCACATGTAGCAGAACACAAACAGTAACTTAGCCTTTTTAGCTCTACATTTTACCAAATATTAAGTCACACACTTTTATTTAGAAATTTTAGAATATTAGTGGCATGATTTAACTTGCTCTTTCTAGCGTCTCCCAATGAACTTGAAAGTCATTCGATCGTCTGAATTGTGAATGTTTTGCCTTGAAATGGCTCAACAGTGTCAGTTGCATGTGCATTTTGGTGACTTAAATAATAATAAATGTAACCAATATAAAGTGTATTTGCACAGATGACTTCCCGTTTAGGAGGGGAAGCATTTCATGTCTTAATTTAATGGTCCAGGTTTTTGGTCAAAAAAACTTGAGCTAATGTTATAATTTCAAAGTTTCCTGATCGATGAGGAAGTAACATTATAATGGATACCCATGTGCGTATTTGCTTGTCATAGACATGGCGCCACCTAGTTTTCAGAGAGAGCAGAGTGAAAATCTGATTTATGGAAATGGACACTTTTACAGGATCAGAAATAAATTATTTTTTAATCCTGGGTGGGATTAGAGAAATTTTGATTTTGAAACTTGTTTTATGTAAGGTAACATACAGTCAGACATGATCAGTTTGTTTTCTTTATATTGGAGGGTCCTGTAGTGACAAGTCAAAGTGTCATTGGGCAAAACACTGAACCTCAAATTGCTCCCAAGTGGCCATCCACTGTAGTATCTGAACCTGTTTTATATTTGGTTTATTACTGGTGGGAAGTTGGGCACCTCATGTGGCATCATCATTGTATGAATGTGTGTGAATGCTAAAAAAGTGCTATGTACGTACACTTATCAACACGGAAAGTATCATGTTACTTCCTCATGGACCGTCTAAAATAAGTAACTGTTCAGAAATGAGCCCGCTGTTGTATCTGCTACTTTTGATTTTTGGTGATATGGGATAAAAGTCAACATGAGACTTATCACCGATCATGTGATTAACACTTGTCCTCCATTTCGCCCTGAGGGTGACTCTGCGGGGATGAGTAAAGCTTTGAGCGTATGACACTTTAACAGCTTCAATAACAGGAACTTCTACATATTTAGAAAGACCACAAGGGTGGAATATTCATTCATCATTCAAGGCTTCTGTGTCTCATGTAAAGCTGCTGATAAGTGAAGACTACTTAAACTGCCCGCCTAGTAGCAATTCTCATTTTACACCAACTCTAACAGATGTACTGTCCTGAGGCAAGGCTTTGTCATTTATGTCGGTGAAACTGACACACTGCATGCACTTGACAGAACACCTCAGTCCTCAAACAAATGGCACAACAATGACCGGAAAAATTACTTCCTATAAAAAAGGACATTGAGAATTAAAGTCAGGGATATACTTTTTAAGATTTTGGTTAAAATTGTCTTTAGGTCCTGACAGTAATTAATAATTCAAGGGATCTGAAAAAAAAAAAAAAAAAAAAAAAAATCTGTCATCTGTAAACTTTGACCATTGTTGGCACTCGGTGCACGTTAAATGAAAAATCAAGCCTCTTTACCCCATGCATGAGCCCACACTCAAAGCATGAGCTGGAATCCGCTTCTGAAACCAATGGCGCTAGTACATGCAAGTGAGTGGCGTGGCTTTTGGCGTTGGTGCTCTCACTGTTTGTCTATGGACACAGATGGACAGACAGTCCGTTTGCTGCCAGGAATATCTAAAATGCCAATTCCTTCTGGAACAAATCTCAGAATCAGTTGAGGAAATGGCCGTATCTGCTGTAGACAGATTGTAAATAGAGCACCGTATCTTCATTGATAGTAAGTGGTGGTGCCATGCATTCTGGGAGTCGTCATCTTTCATCTTTCATTCACATGAGCCATTGAATTTCTCTCGGAATCAATAAAGTATCTATCTAGATAGATAGATACTTTATTGATTCCAACTTTCTGCCTTTTCCCGGTTAAAAAGGCACCAATGTAAACAAAATAAAAGTATAACAAAATGTTGTTTTTCAAATGCAAAGTAACAGATTGTGAAATATTTGGTTAAAAATGTGATTCATAATGATTTACATTTGATGTAGAATTAAGCATTTAATCCTGATTTAGATAGAAAACTTCATACAGTCAACAGTACAACAAATGTTAGAGACATAAAACACAATATTTACAGAGCTTAACATATCCTGAGTCACAGAGAGCAAATTCATCATTCAACACATCTCTATGTGTTTGTCTACACTTAAACAAGGTCACCCGACTTGAGCATACTGAGTACAATGATGAGTCAGGACCCTGAGATTTATTATGAATCTTAGCGTATCATGATATACAGTATCCAAGGATTTAAGGCACTGAGACAATGCATGCATACGTACAACATCACCATGTTCAAGTGAGGGCAGGAAAGTAGCAGCAACAAGTTGTTTTTTTGCAGCAAAAGATAAACAAAATTTGTTTGTTTTTTTAAAATAAAAAAACCTAGCCGCACCTTAAACTTCTTTACAAGTCGCTGAATATGGAGCTTGAGTTTAGTTTTATAAGGATTCAAACTCAATTTCAGCTCCTGAAGACTGTCCTGTACAGAATCAAAGGCATCGTGTAACTGACAAAGAGCCTGATGCTGTGTAGTAATAGTAGACAACAGAAAAAGGAAACAGAAATACAGAAAAAGAAAAAAATAACACAAAGCAAACAAAGGAAGGAAAGAAGAAGAATGAACAGTTTGGTGTGTGGGGGGGTTAAGAGCAGGCCTGTTGCTGAGGACTGCAGCTGTCGGGATGGGGTATGGGGATGGGGTGGCACAGAACTCTACTACAGTAGTCCAGGTGGGAGGTGATGAAGGTTTGCATGTGTGCATGAGGGTCATGCCATGTGGAGGAGGAGCTAAAGTTGCTGATTGTGACAGGTTGAGGTAGGCGATTGAGGGGGATGGTTTCGGAGACCGTTAAAAAGGTCCCGGAGGATGAGGATGCTGATATAAAGAGGTCATATGGGTTCCTAACACCATCTGTTACACAAACAGGTTATCAATAATAAGTGCATGACATCAAAGTGGATACCCGTATAATGAGCTAATTCAGCACCACAGCAAAGTTTCCTGGAGAAGGATCCATATTTGATGTAGTCAGGCTGCCAGAGCCATTGGCATTAGGAAACAAGAAGGTATGTTGAGAAAGGCATACCAGACATGCAGAATGGGGATTGGTTTGATAAAGAGGCTTACAAGGAATTTCCAAGGGGAATAACCATTTACATAATGCAAGGAAGAGAGTATCATGATCATTTTATTAAAGCATTTTATATGTCCAAAGATCACCCAAGAATTGTAGTCTTATACTTACCTTATGTTCTATCTGATGAATTAAGTAATTTCCCTGTTTTGTTTTTTTAAACCATTTGGGGAGTAACCCAAGTTTCCAGTTAGAACGCTTTCTTGAATGTTCCATTGAAGGAGCGTCCATAAGAAGCTCTCACAGAGAACTGCTATCAGCTGACGGTGAGCTTGATAGTGTGTAAGTATGGACATAATGGACACTTTTTTGTCTTTAATTGAGGAGTCTTTTTAGTCACCCATCACTTCAAATGCTGTACCTATCTATAATGGTATACCCCTTTTTTTCTCAATAATCAAGAAAGCTGCTGATAAGTGTCAGCCTGTTTGCATTAATATGAAATCCTACTTTGCTTACACACGTATAGTGGCCTCTTGCATGGTTCTCATGGAACCACGTCAGGTGTGGTGCAGTGGGTGATGGTCGCAGCTGCACTTGATGTCGTAGCAGCGCTTGTCTCACCATCGAATACTAGTATATTGGTTGCATTAGTGTATAGGACCAAGCGTGCAGAACTCTGTCACACAATGATTTCAATTTATGTTCAAATTTACAAAATATCTTTCTCAATTTGACAGCATATAGGCTGTGCTTAGCCAATGAGCTGCTATCACAGACAACACAGCAAAACAAGATCACACAGGCTATAAAAAGCTGCAAGCTAAATTTCACTACACACCACTAGGAGACACCATGCAGTGCTTAAGTGTACTGGGTAGTACTTTTAATTACACATTTTATTAAAAATAGATGTCAGGAGAAGACCTTTCCCCCTTTGATCTCAAACATTCACATGAGGGACTCCAATTTTGCGAGTGCTTTTCCATGTGTCTTTTGAATGGCAGTTATAGTCGGCTGGGCGTCAGGGACGTTGGGTGGTAGTAGTGCCTTATCACCTCACTGAATGTTGAGGGATCTCTATTTACTCAAGAGCCTCGATTCTGCAACCAGGATATTGTTCTCTATTTTTTAACCTTGTTTAAAACCATGCATCCACAAGTCATCATTCACATGAAAATAAATTGGATTGATATATTTTCAACTGTGGCTCAGGTTAGAGCTGTTAATAACTTACACAACCAAATACTTTTAAAAAATCCACTGGATAACACAAATAAATAACAGACAAATGGTTTTATAGGCTGCATTTGTTTGTGTTGTCTGAAAAAAAAAGTTTCTTGAGCTTTCATCAAGAATTCAAGTCTTATGATACATAGTTGCAACAATTATTACCCACATGTTTTATATTTGCCATGTGCACCAGCTGTGGACAATATTATGTAAACATTATGGTAGAGAAAATAAATGATGGCTGATCAGAAATTGATTTTCATGCAACTCAATTATGGATGTGATATAGATTAAAGACAGTTGAACCACACAATGTAATTTGGCCTTTTTGGCACCAATGAATGAGTGAGTTGTACTCTTAATAGGATTATGCTCAGATGGTTGTTCAAATATTTGTAAGTCACATGGGCTTCACATTATCAGATTACTGTCTGCCCCCACAGCTTGTGATGGTCGGTGATTAATGAAAGATAAACTATTAAATAGAGCAGGACATTTAATCTCCGAAATAAGGGAACACATTTTCTAGAACATATAAACCCCTTATCTCTTGTTGGTTTATTAATTAATGTATGCACATTTGTTTATAAAATTACATACATATTTTGATAGGAAGTTTGATTATGCTTTAGCTGAAAGTGTTTTGAAAGATTGCAGTTTAGTAGTTAATAAATGAAAAGTATAATAATATATTCATTTGACTAAATCTCTATGTTGAACATTGTTTCACGTCTTTCTTTATAGAGAGTGTAAATTCACTTGGCACTATTGAAAAGGATATTAATAAGTTATATACAGTATGGACCAAGTAGAATACTTTGTTCTGGAAATATGAAGACAATCGGGAAATGCAAGAGTGGGATTTGTAGTTTTTTGTATGGTCACATACACACAACAGCCAAAAATGCAGTTCTTACAGGAGAAATTAACATGTTTACAGACTAGAACAACAAACAGAATAAGTCATATTAGTTTTGTGCTCATGCACACACATTGTACAGGGGTGATTTTTTCTTCTTCTTCTTATTTTTTTAAATGGCTCTGTTTTTATTTTATGACCGATACTGGGTTTCCACAGTGCTGACCTGATTGACAGGCAGGCATGGTGTAACAGTTCGTCAACAGGCTTCAAACCTGCCTCAGCTCAAGCTCTCAGCCTGTTGTGAAGTTGACTGAAAGTTAGGCTGATACAACATTTCCATCATTGTGGCTGCTGCTGGTAAGCGTCAGGAGCCCCCTGCAGGAACAGACGGCTGGTGTCACTCAGGCCTCATCTATATATTAATATAAACAGTCAATTATATAAACACATTTTCAAAAAGAGTCCAAGCCAACCTTGCACCATTATCACGTGCTTATAAGATTAAAGTTGAATATACTTTGTTTTTAAGAAAAAAGAAGGAAAGGCCAGAAGCAAGTGTTGTTTTTTTTCCAACAGCTCAGTATTCTCTTGAACCAGAACCAATCTTGAACTAAATCTTTCAAAATATGATGCAACATATAGTCAAAGAGAGAGGTTTTCTCAAGAATAGATAAGCAAATACTTTTGCATGTACTCCAAACACTTTGCAATCAACTCTTGACTTTGTGATTCATGGCTTACCTCCAAGAGTCTGTTTGAACACAGGACACAATGCTGTCTGCTTTTATGACCATGAATGTTATCTAAAATGACAGGTTGCTTGGTGACTGCCTTGCCATGGTGATGATGTGTGACCTCTGAAATATAATGTCAGTGTGATTGCAAGCCAACAAATGATTGAGCCGCAATGTCTGAAAAAAAAAAAAAAATCAGATTACATAATTTACATAAGCAAAACTACATTTCTGTTGGGCAGTGGGCCCATCAGAGAATAAACCTTCATAGAGGCAAACAAGGTGGTGAACTTTTTTGATTTTCTTTTTTTTTTGTATAAAACTTAGAGAGCTTCTTGCAATTGCAAAAAAAAGAAGATCTACTTCCCCAGGGAAGTGTTGCCAAGTTTTAAACTGTTGTGTGTATTAGACGCCTCCATGACTCACACGTTGATTTCCGTGAAGGGCATGTGCAGCCCGAGGTATCGGACAGATTTCACTCAAGGCCTTCATGCTGTTCTGAACCGTGTTTACAGTATATTCACCTGTTATGTGTTACATGTGTTTCCTGTGGTTACATGTGCTGCTGTTGGGCTGATTGTACTAACTGTTGATTGTACATGAACCCATTGATAATTTTAAGCATTGCAAAATCATCACAAAGTTCATTTTTTCAACACTTGATCTTTTCTAATCTCGGGACATTAACAGCATAATAACAGTGTTTGAGATCTCTTAGTAAAATGCATTTGTCTAGGACGCTCTGCTGTGGTAGCTTCAAGGTTGGAATAAATAAAGAAATTAAAATAGACATAGCTCGCAAGAAGAATATGATGAAACGGAGCCAGGCTTTGTTGTGCCCCACAGACCGTGTGCTTACAGATAAGTCTTGACAATGTCAGGGCTGACTTGAAGCCCAAGACCATTGACTTTGACTCTCAGTATGACATGTGCATTGAGAAAATTATACTAAATGTTGCAAGTAAACACAATCAAACCTTCATTACATTTTCTCGTTGAATGTTTCGCCTTGCAAATTAGTGCCACATGATTGTTATTTGTAAAAGTCATGGTTAGTTACACAGTGCAGGGGAACAAAATGATTTATTGTAAAGAATGTAATGAGATGCCTTTAGAGGCAGAATGACATTCAGACAGCAGATAAAAGTTTAAAAAGCTACCTTTGCACAAATATTTGAAATACACTTCCACATACATTCCTTGTTATTGTTCTTAATAAAAAAAATATGCCTTTGGGAAGAGGACTTTCATATGTCTTTGTTACCCTCGGAGTGAGTCAGACAAAGGTTTATTTTACTTCAGTCTACTATGTATACACTTTACAAAGTACACCAAGATGTAGCCTGAATAAATGTTCACTTTGACAGGAAAGAGAAAAAAAAGTTTTCCACCTAATTTGTTGTGCAAAGAGCATCATAGATGTAGTGCAAATCAGAGAGTGAACACATTATCCACACCCGTATTGATACTGACCAACGTCAATCAATCAATCTTTATTTCTATAGCACATTTAAAAGAACCCTGGAGATCTTCCATTATATCACGACCACATTGAGATTAATAGATAAGGGCTTCCAGCTTAGTGGGAAACATGGCCTAATTCAGTATGGTGCACCTTGGAGTAAAGCTGCATATAGCAGCTTAACCTGTGCTATCTTTTAATTCGAAGCGCTTATCTGTTGTTCTGGCTCGCATATGCAGATGAATTTCTTTTTTCCTCTCGTGATTTTCTTGCAACCACAAATAGTGCCCCTGATCTTACAAATTCCATTCAACTCAATGTCTGCTTAGAAAGTGTCTTCAAACTGTCCAGATTCAAACTCTTTGTCTTTGGGCACTTAATCACAAATCCATCAGTCCATCTTGCTGTTCAAAGATTGGATGTTTACATGGATATATTTGAGATGTTTTCTTTTATTTCTCAAATCTCACATATTGAATTAATTCAACAGAGCAGATTTCATGTTTCACGTCGATAGGCTTAGTTTTACTGAATGAAATTAAAGACCAGCTCAGAGTTGGCACAACTCCAAGACTGAGTCATGTTTTTACATGGCTGGTAATGCCTTGACAGACTTTCTTTAATACTTCACGTTGAGAACATCTATTCACCAAATGAACACTTTCATCTATCAATACGACTCAATCTGATTAGGATTTACTAATCCTGTTGGATTATTGAAGCCTGAGTTGCTACACTATGACCATCTTTTAAAAGTCTAACCAGCAGTTTCCATCTCCTCTGTGCGCTTCATGCTCTGTCGTTATTCGCTGCCATTCTATTCAGCGATTGTATTTACAAAGTATGCACCGTATTCTGTCTCTGGAGTGTGTCAGGAGCGCCACTTCGCTCGGCTCTGTTCCAAATACACATCAAGTGTCACAGAGCATCACGTCAAATTCAAAATAAAAACACAATTTAGAGACTCTGGATCGTGTATTCCATCACTGAATCAACTTAATGTCATAAAAGGCACAGCAAATGAATTTCAGAAAGACAAAGCAAGATGTTTGCATGGTTTTCTTTTTATTCACACATGAACTTGTTCTCCTGGGATCTTATGAATTGATATGTCTATAGGTGCTCATGGCTCTTCTATGCTCAAACCGTAGGGTGGAGCAAGACTGTAGCTCTGATGGAAGGCAGCACCCAGGGGCTTTGTGGAATTTGTGGTTAAGTGTCAAACTTGGCACTTGGCCAACCCGCATGGCTTTGGCATATGGTTCTTGCTGTGTGTGGCCCCATTTCAACCTGCCCTGTCTTGAAAGCTGTTGGTAAATTACTTCACATTGAGTTCTTCAATCATATTCTTTTTATTATATCATTAATAAAACTAATAGCCCAATCCGGAGGAACTTGGGTTGGGAAGTGGAGGGTCGTCGATTCAAGTCTTGATGTGGATCAAAATTGCTTGGTCTGGGAGCTGAACAATTAGTTGTTACAAACACAATTATATGTAATGAATATTACAATTAAAGCCTTGATTTTTACTGAGTGAAAAAAATAAAATAAAAAACTTTCTCTCATGGCGAATTGAAGTATTTTAGTCCTAAAATAAAATGAGATATTACGTCTTGTCAAAGATTTCTCCATGAAATAATTTTTGCACTTTATTGAATGCTTAAATAGCTAATGCCATCCTTTACTTGTGTTTTTCTTTTCTTTTCTTTTGGGGGGGGGGGGGGGGGGGGGCAACTTTGTATCGGATATGATTATTTATTTAAGCAACTACAATTGGGAGAGGTAGAAACCTAAACCTAACCCCTGAGCATGTGACATGACAAGAAAAGTTTACTTGGAGTGAAACTTTAAAGTCACAAAAACCATTGTATTATAATGTGAAAAATGTTTTTTTCTTTTTTTTTTTCTTTATTAAAAACTTCAATTTAACCTGTGTTCTCTGTGGCGCCAGTTTCAATTCAAACAAAGATGTGGTGACCCTGGTTGTTTTCATACTACAAAGGCTCAATGCACTTAAAGATAGACAGTAAACATCTGAGGGGATTAAACTTGTGACCTTTTCTTGCATGATGCTTTACCTGATCAGGGGACAAGAGGCTAGACTGCAGGCTAATCTGTACTGAAGGATATACTACAGACCCTAATCCCAAGAAAGGAAGAGATTTTCAGTATCAATTATGATGAAGAGCAAGACAACATATCAGTCAAACATACACTTCAAAGCTTTCTTGTGACAATAAGGAATTTTAAACTGCGAGACACGTTGGTGTCTATCCTGATGCATCACCCCACATACTTGTTCTTTTGATGGTCTCTTAGCTGAATTGTCATGAGAGACCTTTTGCACACATTCTGTAAACTTAGTGAACCCTCTTCTTAGTCAAAGTGAGTAAAGTTACGACAGCTGTATAGTGACTGCTCTACATTAGCTTTTCTTATATCATTTACGGTATGTAAGTGCTGGTAGACCTACACAGACACCAACTAATTCTATTAATAGTCAACATTAATATCTATAGAGAATCCTAAAGAGCCGAACTCTTTTGGACATTCTATTATTTTCCTGTTATGTGGGATATCATGTTTAACTCTTTAGACAACCTTTGCATAGACTTTAGAAAAAGAATTTGTTATCAGTAACAATTTTTTTTAATATAAATTTATACACACTATACGTGTTATAAACCGTTCATTTTCATTTCATAAACACTAAGTTGTCCATACATTTCTATAATATGGAGCATAACCTTTGGGATTGTGTAACACCTTATAAAATAGGTTTCCACATTAAGAGGAACATTGCCTGTAGTTACATTTCTTTGTACACATTTTCCTCCATATTGCAAATTTTTTGATGGCCTCTATGGTGGGCATGCCCTTCATAACATAACACCTGCACAATGTATTTTGTTCCTGTATGTCTGTTTTCCTATTCCCTTCATTCATTTTGATCCCTGAGCACAGGAGGGTTTGATGTTAAATCTGTCATCAGAGTTAACAAACTTTAATCATGGTCTTTAAATGATATTGACATGATTATAATTTGTGGTTAGCCCACAGGGAAGAGTGTAAATGCAGCAGGTGTGCACATCCATAAAGAAGGAATGAGGTACACAATGAAGAACATGAGAGTTGTAGGAAAAAAGAAAACAACCTTCTCACACAGCTGCCACAGGCTACAAAGTATGTTCTTCCACCAATCTGATATCCACACAAACATGTGAGTTAGTAACTTTAGGAGTAAATCAACGAATCACGATATTAAATAAAGTACATCCTAAAAGGAATTCACATTGTCAATGTGGTTGCTTTGGTCACACTCCTTGCCAGGAAATGAATTCTTATGAATTGGCGAAGCCCTAAGGCTGCGACACATACTGTAAGCGCTGAAGTTTGAAGCCTGAAGTTCAACCCCCCCCCCCCACACACACACACACTCTGTGGAGTAGTAGTATGTTTGTTTTTTTCCTTCCGTTTTGTGTATGTGTAATAAAATATATAACGTAATGTTTGTAATTGTGATGTTTGTCCATGTAACTGAAAATTTAATAAAACTATTTTACTACGATTAATTGACAATGTCATTGGTGTTGCCGTTGTTTTGGCTTCCTCTCAAAGCTAAAAGTTTAATTTTCAGCTGGCAGGCAAACACTTAGTCTATTGTTGCACATCCAAGACTTTGGGTTGACTGCAGTAAATTTGTGTTGGCAATCAAGATGGCCATGAAGTCATCCTGGTGAGACTTTTCACTTCAAAAAGGATGTTGCAAAAATAATTAATAATGATAATTTACACTTTATTAATCCCACAAGGGGAAATTCAGTTTTTACACTCTGTCTAACACACACATAGGCCGAGATACACACTCATGCACAAACAGGGTTCTAGTGACATGATGACAAATGTTGGACATTGCAAGTCTATATTAACTTTAAAATGTATTCAACAATAAACCTTTATTATCACAGTTTAGATATGATTAGAAAATATGTTACACAAATGTGTTATATTACATGAAATAAAAGCATTATGTTTGCACCCAAATTTGATTTCTGTACAGGGACAAACACAACTCAAATGTAAAAAGAATGACAGTAACATCAGACAAAGTAAATCATAAAATAAAAAGCTTTCCAATAATGATCTGTTTCTCTTCTTGTGAGGTACTCTTATTAGTATAGTAGTAATGATCCTACTGAAAACGCAGGGGTTACAACACATTCATACCACCTGAACAGGACGCCATGTCGGGATATAAGCCACACTGGCCTCATATTTGTCAGATTTCTAAACTAAAAAATAAACAT
The DNA here is from genome assembly GCF_947650265.1 of Symphodus melops. Lineage (NCBI taxonomy): Eukaryota > Metazoa > Chordata > Actinopteri > Labriformes > Labridae > Symphodus > Symphodus melops. Next base: position 25,435,467 of record NC_136696.1, on the reverse strand, counting down.
CACAGGCGTCTGCACTACCAGGTAAACGAACTCATTCCATCAAAAACAATTTACAATCGTACAGTGGATTTCAGGCCTGAAGTGTGCTTTCAAGCTGTTGATCAGAACCGATCGTATCTTGTTCAAGAAACGTAATAAAACATCAGTGTAAGTCCCTCTTTCTGACACAATAGTGCTTTCTTAGTGCTGAGGAATATATTTACTTAATTAATACTTTTTAATAGAGCCTTCTTTGCTGTGGCTGATTCAATTCTTTCTCCCCCTCAGATTAGCGTGTTACTCTTTGTTAAGAGAGCCAGCTGGTTCTAAGTCAATCTACCTTAATCTCTAATGGTGAATTCCAGTGTTAATGGCAGTGGGTTAACAATGCAGCTGGTTGACCCCTGACGGTGTGCAACGCAGAACATCCGATAATCCGATAAGAAAAGCTTTTTGGGTGGTATGGGAGAAAAATGGAGCATTAGTGACATATAAATCCACCATTTTTGCAAAATGTACGAGTGACAATGAATGCCTTTTTCTGATGTATTCACCCACTGCTTTCTGGCATTAATGCTTCTCTGCAGGTTGGTCTTAAACTACATGGATGTCCCCTGTTGGTTTGACCTGTAAGAAGGGAGGAAGGGCATGTACTGGAAACATCGAAATCGTTTCAAAAGGCCGCCGCTGAAAGGGACATCGTAGCATGAAAGATCACACATGGATTTGCTTCCCCCTTGCACCTTCTCCTGCCAGCTCTTAATGCCTCGCTCTTTTTCAGTACCTTGACGAAAAAGAAAAGAAGACAAGGTCAGCTGATAGTGATGGGCTGGCTGCTGGTATTGATTTTTGTAAAGTATTTTGACAAACCGGGAATGGTGTTGTCCAAGATAAATCCAAAGAATCCTCCAATGAACATGTGTGTGGTGAAGAGCACTACGATGACTTGGTCCAGCTCTTTGATTCCTTCAGACAGAAACAGAAACAAAAAATGAGCGATACCCTTCAATAGCTTTCGAAATAAATCAATAAACAGGCTTTTTTTTTTTGCTCTTGGGACTTCATCATGGGGGTGAAAGGTTAGCTTTAACCCTTACAGATCTTTGGGTCAAATTGAGCTGTTTTGACAGCCGTTTAAAACACCATAAATGTCATCGTTAAAGCCTGAAATTTGAAGATAATAGATTGTACATTTCATTTCAAGACACTCACTTTTTTCATAATTGTATTCTTTCATTCTTTAATCTATTTGTGTTTACTTGTGACCCAACTCAAGTTTGGCTTTGAGTTTTTGCTGTAGGGTGTTTTTTTAGGGACTCTTAAAAATGTTAAAAAGTGTTCATGGCATGTCTGCGAGCATTTCTTTATGGGACAGTAATGACAAAGTTCAAGATGGAACATCGACACTGTCTCCAGAACTGCATACATTCCCAACACATGCCCCGGTCCCTGCTGGGTCCAGAGGGAATCTGACAGTGACATGATGCACAGAAGTAACTAAAGTCATGCAAAGGGTCATGATGGTCTTAGAAACAGTAGTGAGATCTGCACCTGCACACACAAACACCTGCCATGTAACAGAAGTAATTCAAATGAATCAACAAGAGAGATATACGATTATCAGAATCATCTTCATTGGCCAGGTATGCTTATGGGCTTGTTATTCATTATACATAATAATGCATTTTATTTATGGGCGCCTTTCAAAAACCCAAGGACACCTTACAAGCAGAGTTAAAAGACAACAGTATAAAACATAGAATTACAAAGCAGCCACAAGCAGGATTAAAAACAGACAATATGAAACACAAAAATGAGAAATCTAAAAGGAGGTCATGAACAGTTTTACATGAATTGAAAACAGGAGTTTTGCAGTGAAATGGACGGATGAATGGATTTTTTTAAAGCAACGTACCCAATAAATGTGACTCAGGAAACTTTCATTTAAATGACATAATTGAACATTAAGTTCAGTATTTATGATACATCCAAACGTTGTGGAATTAGAACAAAAATTATGGATGCAAAAGGATTTTTATTGGAATTGATTTTTTTTTTTTTTAAACGTGCAGAAATCATGTAATCAGTAAAAAAAAAATCAGTAATAATCACATTCAAAACTATCAACACAGTTGCTCTCTCTTTTCACGTCACTGCGTCCTGAGAACCCTTCGTCATCTTTTCAACCGAGAAAACTTCTCACTCTGATGGACATGTGGGGACAAGTAAGGAAGGAAGTTCAGTCTGTCTGATATTTTCTAGACATGTTCAGGAATGTTTCTGTGATAATGACTTTGATGAGAACAAATTACAAGTGAATCGAGTGATGAAAAATTACTAATTTGGTGTCATCCCCCAAGCTCTTAAAGTGTCAAGTAAAGGCAAAATGACCACACAAAACAACTTTGCATTGAGCTGCTCATAAATGCCTCGTGGCAGGCCAGACAAGGTTCAGCAGTTGTTGAAATGTAGAGAATTAAGCCAGCAGTGTGTCTCTTGCCAGTCCTGTAAAGCCTACAGGTCCGTAAAGAGCCAGACTTAAGGATATTTAGACATTAGTTGCTGGGGGGCTGACAGGCAGCTTCTGTGATCACTTGACCACCATGGCACTCTGATATCCTGTGTAAGATCTGGCCTTTCATGTGGCATGTGCTAGAGCCAGCGCATGGGGAACACAGAGCACCATTCAAATCAGCGGACGCCTCCATGACCCGGCTTTCATTATGCCCCTCGGGCAACAAATTTCCAAATGAAATTATAATGAATTGAATAAAGAATTGAAACAGCGCTGACGTAGTTTGACAATCTTGTTCAAAAAGCTGATCCAACACACACACATTTCCTACACAGTAAGCCAGAAGTCAAAAGTTCAAGACACCTGCTGGTTGGATTTAAAATCCCACAGCCTGTACCTTTAAGAAGTCTGGAGGAGCAGCACTTTGTTTACACTTTGCGCTGACAGGCCTCATCTTGTGCTGAGCTATCAGTAAAGTGTTGAGGCTGGAGGAAAACTCAGGGGCAAGTGTGCTTAATCTGAGCCGGGCAGATTACAGCCAGTGGCATGGGGGCTAGCCAAGCGGATTGGGAGGTAAGCAGCCTAGACCTGCGAGAACCAGACAAGCCCTCATGCCCAGTGTTGCACTTGATTAGCACTTTCCTGGGAGATACTCACATCACATGACTCATGGATCAAGGTATTATGTCTGTAGAAAAGAGCTGTTTAATCTTGAGGATTGCTCTTTTGATGGAGCTTGGTTAGAGGTGACAGAGTGCACTCTTCACAGCGCATCAAAAGCAGGAAATCATCAGCTGATGGGCTGTGATTTATCTCAGACTGGCTCTAAGATCTCTGATTAATTATAGGGCTACACATGGTCTGATGTATTTTGTTTTGTGGGGATCCTGGCTGTTAAAAAAAACGACTACTCCATGTTCAATAAAGACTGGACAAAATGTTGTCAAAATTTTGCAATGACAAAATGAGTGCAATGATTTCCAAAATATTGAAACCCAATATGTGATAAAAAATATCACAAAGACAACATGTCAACAGAAAAAGCTGTCATTGTTTTTGAAAAAGAGACGCCTCATTGGAAACAGAAGTTGCAGACTCATTTATTCCGGACTGAGAGGTTTTGGTGAATCTTTATTCTCTTGGCTAAAGAGGAGAGGGACCATCCAGCTTGGTATCATTGTTTGTTCTAAAGTCAGCGTGTCTATGATACCATGGGGGTGCATACACTGGCAAGTAGAGCATTTATTTATCGTCATTTAAGTGTAATACATTCAAGTGTCATTTAGCAAGACAATGCCAAATGACACTCTGGATGTATTACAACAGTCAGTGGCGATTCTTGAGTCCTTAGGGACTCTGTGCAAAAATTGAACTGGGGCCCCTCCAACTTTAAAAACCATGAAATGTTAAACTAAATATTATGAAAAACAATATTTACTTCTAGAATAGCAACATTCAGTCACATGCTATTCTATAAGTGAGTGTGGTCGGATGGGGCTCCCTTAGGGAGGTTTTCAATTTCAATTGCAATCTTTGCATTTCTTGAATTTAGTGTGATTTGTAAAGCACTCTAAATCACAAAGACTTATGTTAAAATGCCAATAAAAGGAATAACACGTCTTATGTTCACAGAATAAAATTTTTTGAAGTAACGGCCATATTGATGATATAAGAATGACTGATTGTATTTGTACTTGTTACAGGAAGCAGGTTTTTATGATCTGAGAGTTTTTGTTTCAAGTTTCCTCGACCTACCTGACCAACCAGTTGTGTTGCTAATCCCCCGGCTTTTCTCACAAAACTACGACCATTTGTGTGAAGTAGAACACACAAGCAACCCAGTGTTACTACTAAACCTGGATTAAACCAGGATTTCACTTTCTGCCACCCACGTCTAGCCCCCCCCCCCCCCCCCCCCCCCCCCCCCGTAAACTGCCGGATTACATGCCAGGTTCACAAAAATGTTTTAATTAATTAATTTACTAATTCTAAAGCTATTCCGTCATTAGTAAACCAAATAATAGGAAAATTATTTAATCTTAAACCCAGACAAAAAAGGAAGTATATATTCCTTTTCTAAAACTGGACAAAATGACCCCACCCCCATCACTTTTACCCCCCCCCAACAATCTGCACACCCCTAGTGCTGTGCCTACAGTTTCTCAGGGTCATGTGTAATCAATACAATATCTTACAGTCAGACTCATTAACAGACTGATATACAGCAAAAATGCATGTATCAATGTACAGAGCTATATACCCAACACTGAAGCCCCCCAGTGCCCCCTACAGGTTAGACAGCTTCTTACACTGAACTTAACCATTGGTATTTGCCATGACAAAAAAACTACAAACTGGGAGACATTTATGTTATTAGGGGTAAAAAAAACAACCAAACAGGTTGCAAGGTGAGGTATGAAAGTTCAAAATTCTCTTTGTTTTCTGTGAAATCCAGACTAAAGACCAAAGATTACCTCATGTTTGCTATCTGGGCCCGTTGGATTTGGGAACTCTTTGGCCCATCATGGTCTCAGGTTGGCAGAATTTCAGCTATGTTTTTTTCCTGTTCTTAACTGAGAACTGGAGCGTCTTTTCTTTTTTTACAGCTAGTTACGAGAAGTTCTGATGGAACCTGCATTTCAATTGAGTTCAGATGGTCAGAAATGTTCTGTGGGGGAATTCAATGTCACATCCCAGGGTTTATTTCTGTTTACCCTAATGTTTCATGACTAGTGTTTGTGGTATACTTTGGTACTTAACCTGCGTGAAAACCCCACGCAAAAGTTCGGGATCATAGTTGCGTTTGTTTGTGCTGTGAAAAGGCTTTTGCCTCTCATCCTGACCTCAAGGCCTACATCAATGAATGCTTTAATGCATTGCTTGGGAACCCATCTGCAAAACTGCCCCCTTGCTTTGTCAGGGTTGATGTTGGAAACTGCAATAAGATGATCTGCCAGTGGGACTGCCTGAAAAAGAAAACACATTGTGTTAAAGATTTCTTTGTGAGATCAATAGCACAGCTTGACAAGTCGCAATCTGTTGAACATGCAAAAAACCTCATACATGCCATCACTACTGCAGCGACGCAGAGGGCAATGACAGTTCAGGGGCTCCTCTCCCATCAGAAAGGTGCAAGAAATACCTGAAAGCTCAAATTGCAGACAAGGTTGTCATCATTCCAGATGAAAAAGTTGAGGAACAGGAACCAGCTGATGCATTTGGTCATATCCATACCACCGCCCGACAGTGGGTAACTGAAATATGTGAGTTGAACAGGTCACTTGCAAAGGCTGATGGAGATAGAGATAACATCCACTTCCTCCCTGAGATTATTCTCCACATAATAAGACTCGGAAGTTACTTACCACTCTGGACGGGAATAATGGTCCCACTTTTCCGAAGCAACAGCATCACTGCAAGCTCAGCTGCTGTTGAAGCAGCATTCAAAAACATAAAACATGGACTTTTCAAGCATGGAAATCTGCGTATTCGGGTGGATCTATACGTGGCTCGTCATCTTTCCTTCATCGAAGCTTCATCTCTACCATGAGGACTGTTTCACAAAACAATGTTCCTCACAGTACTGTGGTCTAAGCAAGCAAGTCACTAGGGAAGTTCCACTTGTGTCTACCCACACTGCTGTTCTGCAGACTTGTGGCATGGCTCATCTTGAGGTGGTTGTGGAACAAGGACTCAACCCTCCTGACTCTCCGTGCCTCAGGCCAATCCAAAGCCCATCTCAGTGTCCCCCGGAATTCAAAAAGCAAGACTACACGACAGGAAAGGTGACCCACAGCTACAGTCTAGCAGAACTGGTGTGGATTTCCACGGACCTTGGCAGCCATTCTTTCAGAACTCCATCACAGATAAATGCCTTACAGAGCGAAGTTCCATTATCTAGATTTCCCTCCAGGCTGGTGCTCCAAGGTGAGACGCTTATTTTGAGGGCAGTCATCGCTTTCCAGGGAGGCTTGACCCAGGATGCTCTTGGACATTATGTGGCATATTGCAAGAAGGCTGCATCTGTTTGGGAGATGTACGATGACCTGGGAAGTGTAGTGAAAGCAGCATCAGAGAACACCAAGATCTGCTCGCATGCTGTTTTATACTGTTTTATGTCTGGTTGTCTGGTATAAAAATTGTTGTTGTCGTTTTTTATGGTTAATAACAGATGGATATGTTCTGTATTCCTCTTCAAATGTTCCATTCTTACCATCACGTCATGCTCTATTTTGCACATAAAGCCATTGTTAGAAACAGGAGTCCTTTTTCTTCATGCAGTCAACAGCGTCAAATAGATAGATAGATAGATAGATAGATACTTTATTGATCCCGAGGGAAATTCAGGGAAAATGCATGCACATCTATTATACAGTGCTTAATAACATTGTTAGGCCAATTTATATTTTGGCATTAAAATAAAATTACTACTTCTTAAAATATAATTTCAGTTAAAGAGCTTTGGACTTGTCACCATTGGAGAAACACAATAAATATGTTGCATGAACTTTAGGTGGTGGTGTAATAAATGTCTTTTCTGTAATCATTAAGATGATTTGGAGATACTAATTAGGCCTATTAAATACCCATGTAATATCAAGTTGTGTGCAGAAGTTTGCAATGTGAACTTGCAAAATTGCTATTAAATGAATACGAAAAAATAACACTGAAAGTGGCGTCGTTACACTTTTTTCTATAGTGAAAAACTGTTGTGTGTCATATTTACCTTGAGTTCTCCTTTCATCGGCGGCGCAGGATGTTGAAGTATGGAAAAAAAGTTCACAAGACCACGTGGAATTAAAAGATAAATACATGAGCTAATCAGTTGTAGCACGGCAGCACGAGAAAAGCCTTCGGGCTTTAACCGAACATACAGGAAATATGCGAACGAGACCATTTCCGGGAATCCTCGAAGGGAGGGGGTGACGTCATCACCCGACAATAAGACTTAAAATATCTATAAAACCAAAACAGCACAAACAAACGCGACCATTCTGGGTCGATTCGGAGCAGATGGGGAGGGCTGAGTGACGTCATTGCGTGAAATTAAAATGCGCTATTTCTATAAATTCATAATAGCACGAACAACACTGTTTACAGCACAAACAAACAAGACAATTCCAGGTCAATTTGGAGAAGATGGGGGGCTGGGTGACTGGGTGGGTATATAATAATCTTGAATAACTCAGAAACAGAAACAGCCCAAACAAAGCTTTTCACAGCACAAACAAACACGACTATGATCCCGAAGTTTTGCGTGGGGTAGGGGGCCAACTTCACGCAGGTTGATACTTACCCTGTGTCTCGTTTCAGAACTGTTGCCTGCATGCCCTTCCCCCAGTGTTTCCCGCTCTGCTGATTACCTAATGTGTCTCACCTGTGTCTTGTTAACTCCACCCCCCTTTCAGTATATAGTGTCTGTGTTTCCCTCATTCTGTGCCAGTTCGTATTGTCTTTGACTTTCGTTCCAACGCTATATTTTTCTTGTTAAAATTATCTGACCAGTTTCTGTTTTTTCGACCTGCCTTTTGCCTGACCCTTTTTTGGATACCTTTGCCTATCTTTTTGGATTACTGTGTACCGACCTGTGTTTTGGAATAAATGGATTTACCACCTGCTTCCGAGTGTTAGAGTCGTGCATTTGGGTTACTTGTTCATGGTTCAGTGTGACATTCAACACTTTTCAGGCCAATTGGTTGTGTCATCAAGTATGATGCTTCCAAGTTCTCTATAAAATTCAGCCAAACTGAATTTCTATAATAGCATACTTGACCATTTGTATAATCACATATTTTGTTTCTTCAGAATCTAACATTAAAGTAGAGATAAACTGAGCATGGAATCTAAATAATTATTGGAACAAATATACTGTGACTGTGTGTGCGCAAAATGTGTTTCAGTGTGTGAAATGTACCTGTGTCGATGATGCCAGGATTAGAGTGAAACCAGGATGGTAAAACGAGACCACTGAAGGTGGAGAAGCCCAGGATGAGGAGATTACGGGACGAGTTGAGGTCCACATACTGCCGAAAGAGAGAAGAAGACAGTCAGGGACCAACACAAAATAAAAGTTAAATTAGTTAAATTTTTTGTTTTATCGTAGTTGTTTAACAAATGAATTAGGATTGTCACGTGACCAGGAAGTTAAAGTAAAACTGTCACACACAAAAAAAGCCCAGGGAGCAGAATAAGATTTAGATAGAAAGACCCAACTCGACCGTCACCTCCTCATTCTAACCCAAAATATTTTTATTTATTTTTATTTTTAAATGGATTGCTCTCCAACACAACGGGGAGTTGATTGGAGTTGTATTTCAGCTGGATTAAAGAACTGAGCACGAAAACAACTTAAAATATTCAGGTTTTTCTGATTTTATGGAACAGTGAGTTCAAAGATTAGAAAATAAAACTTGAAAATACATAAATCTACAAAAAAGAAACACTAAACCACTATAACAAAAACCCAGACACTGCATCTTCCCCAAAAGGCGTTTGTTTCATGAGCTTTAAAAATAGAGGATCAGGGTGTTCTATTTCTATTTAGGTTTTGGGGTGGGGGGGATTCCTTTTAATAAACAATAAACATAAAAAAAAAAAATAGTGGAATCAGGGTGTTTGGCTTTTGCATATATATTCTCTTTGTGGTCTAAGACTCGCTTATTCCCTCTGTTGCATTATGTGGACCTAGTGGTATGTGTTCTCGTGATGTAGAAAAAGAGGAACCACCAAATGAAATTGAACATGCTACACAGCGAAACTTTGTTTACCTGGAGGTTCGATATTCCCACTGCTGCAATCATTCCAAACATAACGAGAAACATGCCCCCGATCACCGGGTCTGGGATGGTGATAAAAACAGCTCCAAATTTCCCAAAGACTCCCAGGACGATCATCAGGATGCCCGTCGTTTGGAGGACCAGCCTACTGCCAACCTGGTAAAAAAGACAACAGGGGGTTTGTTGTTAGGTGATGGGTTACAACGACAGTCCCCTTTTACAGTAGAAGGAGCACGGAATGAAAAAGTCGCCTCGTGTGTTGCTTCTAGTGGACTGACTGCTTATGTTACGGTGCGTTATAAATGACTTCAAAGTAGGAGAAGTGGTATTATTATTATTATTATTTTAATCATTATGACGATGAAGTAGCAAACATGTCAAGATCGTATCTGAGTTGATATACTGGCAAATAAGAAACAAAAGTGGGTGGGAGTATTGGACGAAATAGCTAATTGTGTTGGTGCAAGTCACAATTATTTGTAAATTATTCCGCGGACCCTCAAGCTATGGTCCGTGGACACCCGAGGTCCTGGGACCCCACTTTGAGAACCACTGGCCTACAGCACAGATAATATTACAGTGCTAGAGACTGGGGACCCCCATTGTCCCTGAAAAGGCTGAAAACATTTGACATTGCAAAACCACCCTCTGGAAGGAATCTCACGACCCCCCCCCCCCCAACAGTGTCCCGTGACCCCCCTAATGGTCGTGTTAGTATGCAGTATGTATTGTTTAAGTTTGTAGTAGGAGGTGTGTGTAAATGGAGTATGTGGTTAGGGACACAGCTTCTGTCAATCTAATTTGTGATTTGGAGTAGGAGGCAGACATGAGACGACAGAAAAGGTGACGTACGAGAGAGAATTTCAGCTAAACCCATAAAACACAGGCTTTAGTCTGCAGGAGAGCAGTGCTGTTCAAAGACCGGCTGTTAATTTTGACAGGCTTCCACATGTCAAACTGACACACAGCGGCTCAGCACTATATACTTTCACATACCATTCGAAACAAATACTCCATTAAATGCATGTAATAACATTTAACCTCACCTACTTTAGTAGGCAACATTTTCAGAGAATACAGGAAATACTTGCAGATTTTGTCATCTGTGCAATGATCATAATACATCGAATCGTGCAAATTAAACTTTCTGCAGTGGATCTGAGCATTCTGTTCTTCTTCAATGTTTAAAAGAATAATCAGCTCAAAACAAATTCAAGGGTAACGTTCTAGTTCTCTGTCTGACAGGGTCACCACACACCTTTCTCTCTGAATCATCGTGTGCTCAACGATAGAAAAGCTCCAACCTTCTGTGAGTTGTATCACTCTGCAGGAAGTGCTCGAAAGAAAGTTACAGGTCACTGTAAACGGGAAAGAAAGCGATCACACATGTCTATGTACAACATTGGCATCTCATATAACTGGTTATGCATTAGAAGTTTTTGTAAGATGATTGTTTTAAATGAGGCTGATCTAAGAGGGTACAGCAGCCATTGCGTGTCGATGTTGATGCTCAGTGTAGATCATCCGCTGATGTAACACTGAATTGATAATTAAATTAACTTCACTTTTATTTGGCCAAATAAAATGATTTGTTATTTTCTATCTGTAATTTTAATTTTCTCACTATATGAACCTCATACAGCTACACTACACTACACACATCTGAACAGTCCTGTAATGTACAGCACTCTCTGGAGATTTCTGCTCTGTGTGGGATTCAAACCACATATCATTGGATTAACTGTGCCTGCTTGACAGATCTGTTAAGCATCATGCATGGACTTCATCACTTTTTTTTTACATTGTTTTTTTTTTCTTAAAGTTGCCATTATCCAAATGATCTGCCTATTCAACCTTCACGAGGACCAATCACAAACTAATTGGTCCTTGTGGGAAAAATCCCTGCAATTAACAAAATCTACACACACAAACTAACCACTCAATCACCGTCGACTGATTTAGTGTTTGACACATTTATCAGAGAGAATTGTAAAAACACGTCTTTTCTGCAATACTTAATTTAGGGTGCGAATGTTACATGAAGCCCACAAGATTCTTTAATTCATTAATTAAAAGCTTAATTTACCCGTCTGTTTTGCAGTGGAGTGCAGGTAATAAACTATGTTGGGTTTATTTCCGACCATAGCTCCTTGATCAGTGCAGTGTATTGCATTTTGTTCTTGTTTCTTAATAAAAATAAATAAATGTGACTTAAACTTTCATGAACAATCTCATTGTGAAAAGAAACACATGCAGTTGAGTGAACTCAACCAATCCCGCCAAATTGGTCATGAAAATGGAAGAAGTCCAGGGAGTGTCAGATCGGAAATCTGCTCAAATTTAACTGTTGGATTGCTTTCCAGCTGTCATTTGATTCTACTCTGATGATGCCTTATATAGAAACTGGAAAGGGCCATCTTGCTGCCAGAGCTGACAGCCACATTCATTCACCATAAATCAACATTATTTATGCATTCCACGAGTCTTGAGATTGCCCTCCGTCACCTCTGCTGGGCACTTAGTACACAACTGCATGCATCACATGTGCAGGAGCACTACAGTGTATCACATGCTGCAACAATGTGACTGTGAGTAAAGTATGGAATTAGCATGACCATCAGAGTTTCTATCAAACAGGCCAAAGAGTTTCGAAAAATGAATGCTACTCAAAAACCAAGTAAGAAAATGTTACCTAAAATCTGAAGGTTTAACCCCAAATCTAGACCTGTCGTTTCTATTATTTACAACCTCTTCTCCCCTGATCTTTAAATGTTCACATGTACAGACAATGACAAAGCTTCACACCTTTATAGTCCCTTGAAAGGCTGAGTTCACTTAGGTCCAGTTGAGTTTTTCGCTGGATACAAACAGAGACAGCTGGATCTTCAAAGAGAAGAGCCAAATGGCAGCACACTATCACGGCACTGTGCCAGGAGGTGACATGAACTGGCCTGTCAGACCACACTGTAAAATGGAGAGTCTGACGAAGTCGCTGTTTGGTTGATTATAAAAGAAAGTCAGAAGAAGTGTAACAAGAGTTAAACTGTGAAAGTGATTACTATTATTGAAGGCAGAACATTTTATTTAGTTTGTGATGTTTTAATATTACTCATCTGAAATATATCCTTCAGAGTCAGTCCTACTATTACCAGATGATACCGGAGTTAAGGAAACAAGATAATTGCTAAAGCTGCTCTAATGAATATTATACTGCAAATGTAGTTTTTGGCCGTTTAAACTCAAAATCCCCCCAAACAACATCCAGACAAGACATCTGGACATACACATGGATCCGTTTTGATGTATGGCCCTAATTATTTCGTTATGTTTAGCACAACTAAATACTGCAGATGCATCTTGGCCCCAATGATAATTTCAAACATATTTAGGATTTAAAATCTGAATATAAGTCAATAGCAATAATCACTGACAACTTGTATTAAAAAATACACAAAACTCACAACTTTTTTTTTTACATTAAGCTGTATGTGTGATGCAAACTACAAAATATTTAACCCTGACTTCATCCCGACTCTCTATTGCAAACCGTAATTAAAATGTGTGACGTTGGTGTGAGTTTATGTGTGACCCTAACTAAATATCAGGACAAATAAACCATTGGCAACAAGCGGGGGTTAATCACATTTATCTCACACGACCGGTGCAATTGATGTGCATGTTATATTTTTAATACTCTTTCATGCTCGCTCCTTATACATCATCTCCTGCCTCCTGAGAGATGCTGTCTTGACATTTTTGAGAGATTTTTAGGAGTGCATAGTGTGAAAGAGTCTCCACTTGGGGACGGAGGTCCTGACTGTAAACACTATCTTTTGAGGCTAATGCAGGTTAGCATTCTTCCTTTGACAATATCAAAACGTTGTTATTCAATGGCGAGAACTAGAGGTTAGATGTTAGAGTAGATTTTTCCCAATCTTTCCATCAGACAGTCTTTTCTCAAAGTTAAGCATCACTACTGTAAGTCATTGCTCTGCATCTGCTTTATTCTTCTTTTCATATGTTTCCAATAAGATCTAGAAAGAAATCACAATAGATCGCAGACAGCTCCCTGGAACACATTACCAACTGAAATAAAGTAAATCCCAGAAAAGACATTTATATTGAATCTTCCCAACTTTTAACATCCCAAAGGGACAAGGTGAGAAGTCTGAGCCACAACAGTAAGAATTTAACTATCAAACAAAACCTGAACATCTGGGGCAAGATTATAACGGGTATAATTTGGAGGGGGACATCTAATTATTAACTTGGCCTGCTATGGATCCTCAATGTAAACACGGTTTGTGATTCTGGATTCAAGCAGTGGTGGGATAAAGGTATTACAGCAGTATGTACTTTAACTTTGGGTAAACAATTCAAAAGTTTTGGTAAAATGCAGAAGCAATATAATCTCAAAAACAACAAAAACGTTCATAATGTTTGTTTTCTTTATAAATGTGACATTTGACTAAAAATGCACTGTCCGTATTAAATAAGTACCATTAAAATTCTGCTTTTGACATGTCTAACATGTAATTCAGATTTTCACCTATGTCCATGTGATGCCAAATTAATCTATAAGGATAGCATAGAATGTGCTCAGACATGAAATGAGAAGATTTTGATGGGTACCTTGGTTATGCCAAGTGCAGCAATGTTCTGGCTGTAGGAGGTGGTGCCGTTTCCTGTTCCCCACAGTGCAGCCAAGATGCAGCCGATTCCCTCCACTGCGATACCTCGGTTTATGGCGTGAGTTGGCGGGGGAGGGGCTCCAGATAAGCGAGCACATGCATAGTAGTCACCGATTGATTCCATGGTTGATGCTAGGACACCAGCAATCATGCCCAACACTGAAGACACGCTCACTGTAGGCACTCCCCATTGACCTACGGGAACAGATAAGAGACACTTCAGCTTTCATTCATGCAGATATGCAAACACATAACTGTACACTTAGATACTTAAATCATGTTGAGTTTTTTCTTCTTTAGCTTTGTTGGCCCCCTACTAGAATTCCCTATATTTTTCTCCTTTACTCAAGGTCTTGAACAGTTACAGGAGAGAGAAACTATTGGTGGGTGCAAAATACCCGAACACGTCTGTAGGAAAAGTATGTTTTGGAGAAGGGAAACACCCACACCTTCAAAGAAGTCAAAGACAATGCTGAAGCTACCCAGGGACTAATGACACTCTGATAAACTAACATAACCCCTACCACAGAATAACTTTCAACTTTAACTTTATTTTCCCTAAGGGTAATAAATGTTTTGCAACCCGCAGGCTAAATCAACAAACATATAGAACATATACTCAGATATTAGGAACATCTTCAAAACATACCAGAGTACATTAAGGAAATACTTAAAACCATTCACAGAACTATCATCAAACCAAAATGAAACCTATCATCAGTCAAACGGGTCATCGTTAGAAAACCAACAGTGTGATGGCCTGAGTTTTAAAATACATTTTCAATCTGTTACACTTATCCGTCAGTAATCTGTATCTCCTGCCTGGAGGGCAGAAGCTCAAACTTATCAAAGAGAGGTTGTCGAGGATAATATTGGGTGTTTTGTGACTTAGCTGTTGCTCTCTCACCAAATGTAAGAGGCAGATCAGGTCATTGCCCCATGGCCCCATGATCTTACTGGAAACTTTAATGATTTTCAGCAACCTGTTCATGTCTCCTATTGAGAGATTACCAAAGCCAGATTACTTAACCAGTCAATAGTGAAAACAAACTATGCTATGCAGCTTTAGCCTAATCAGCAAAGTTTTTTTGTGACAATGAGTAATATTGGAGCGCCAGCTTTGTTTACGTTATGCGTCTTCTGTTTGGCCAAAGACCTATCGAAAAAACAATGGTGACACCAATGTGATGTAGAGTTGGTTGTTTCTCAACTGGAAGGTTTGAGGTTCGATCCCCAGCTCCAGCAGGGGATTTTTTTTCTTGAGTGCAGACTTAATAACAAGCATTTATGTGCTGTATTACAACGTAATGAACAAGCGGTAATCGCACAGTAAGTCCTGGTGCAGTGTGACCACGGGCCATGCCGGTGAGTGAGGGAATACCACAGCGGGGGACCAATCGTGTTTAAGTACAGCACAGTGAGGACTGCCAGCGTGACTGCACTCTAAAAGTGCTTTCAATAGTCAGAAAACTGAAAAGTGCTACACAAGCTCAAGTCCATTTACCAGTTACCAAAGCTCCAATAATGGCAGAACTGTTACTGTGTTGTTGAGTAATCACATTGTGTAAGTTTTACATACGGGCTTTGGATGATGATTTTTTTATTTGGCAGTATAACAGTGGCCATTAACCAGACCTATAGCCCTGGCTAGTGGCTGATGGTTGCAATAATAAATATTGGAGAAAAAGAAAATGTGGTCAGACTGAATAATCCCCATTTAATCTTGATTGAACCTCAGTTACTGTGAAATACTTACATTTGAAGTAATGCAAGTTAAGTTAGGATGGTAATGTTTTATTTATCAAAAACTAATTGAGATTAAAAATCTCTTCTCCAAGAGTGTTCGTGACAAAACAAGCAGCAACACAAGTAGCAGAGTTTCAGACAGACAACGAGCAGCCAACAATACAAACACAAAAAATACATCCTTGAGCAATTGAAAGACACAAATAACAGATCTAAGCAGCAAATGTTTGTCAGGGTCATCCACAAACATCTACAGCTAGATGTCTCTGCCTCCAAGTCAGTTAACTTCCTCTTAAAAGCGTCCAATGAGAGACGTTTGGGAAGTTTCAAAGACATCTGTTTAGTTTACAACGCAACAATATGTGTTAACTGAGTGCAGATTCTCCTTTCATACTTGTCACGTATAGGTTATGTTATTAAGACAGCTTCTTT
The DNA here is from genome assembly GCF_947650265.1 of Symphodus melops. Taxonomy (NCBI): domain Eukaryota; kingdom Metazoa; phylum Chordata; class Actinopteri; order Labriformes; family Labridae; genus Symphodus; species Symphodus melops. The sequence continues at coordinate 25,419,328 of NC_136696.1, read as the reverse complement.
ACGTTATGATAGCAGTTTCTGTTGAGGGTAATTACATTCTTTCAAGCTCAAATGTAAACCCTGCCCCACCCATGTGAATATGTTAATGGACAGGCATTCATGCATACAGTATCATCACTTGAGAATACTTGGAAAACCAAGCAGGTGTGTTTTATCTGCCCTCAGGCGATGCTCTGTAAATCGTATTAAAGGATGAGTGTGGAGTAATACTGACATGCTGAATCTTTTTCTTCACTGTTATTTTATAAGCATGTCATCGCAGGAACTATTTCCAACTTAGAAAGCATAGTTATTTTAAACTAACCTTTTGAAACACAAGACCTGTGAATGACATGTTACAACAGCTCCTGCATATGTGTTGACATCTAGGCTGACAAATGCACTTGTGCGGCACAAAAGGCCTACAGTGGTTAGTTTGCCCCACATATACCGAGGTTATAATCCACCAAGTGGACGGCTCAGGTTCATGTCCAACCTGGGGCTCTTTTCCATTCCCCATTCCTCACTTCCACTGTCCGATCTTAAAGGTCCCACATTATGCAATTTTTTTGGGTTCATATATCTAATTTATGTGTCTACTAAAGTGCGTTCACAATCGCTAATGTTCGAAAAAAAAAGTGTCAGTTCTCATGTACTGCTGTTCCATGCAGCCAGTCTCATCTGCCTGTATCATAATCCAGAACCCCCCCCGCTCAGGGTCCCCACGTGTGCTAAGTCTGATCTGATTGGTTGGCCAATCTGCTCTGTTGTAAATGGTCGTTCGGCGCGGTTTTCGGAAATGTTACGCCGCTTTTACCATCATGGGAATGCAGATCTGATGATCTGAGCGGAGCAGCATGAGCTTGTGCTTGCTACAACAAACTAATGGGCTTAGCTCAGTGACATCATCGCAGTGTGATGTCACACTTCACTTTTTAACGAGGGGGGCTTTATATTCATGACCCCACGAATATGTAAGTATCCCTTACATAATGAGCAGACTTGTAATTATCTATTAGTTATTAATTCAATAAAACTACTGTGATGCCTTAGCTGTAACAGCAGATGTGATTATTTATGCCTGCATAATCTCTGTAGAATCAGCTGATATTTTCTGCCCCTCAGCATTTAAAATCTACCACACATGGAGCACAGAAAAGGGTTCATATAAGGTTAAGTGAAACGGATAAGAATGCTTTATTTTGTAGTTCAGATAGCTTCTGCCAAATACTGAATGTCTAAATATGTCTTTAACAGTGTGTCAAGAAAATAAAAACCTAAACTTCTAACGTATAAGCTTTAAATGTACATCCATACCAGCTGTGGTGGATTTTAGGTAATGGGGAAAATGACTTTTCTCAGGAAGCAGCTTGTCCAGAGTGATTAGAGAGTCAATAAAATATCATCATCGTTCAATTTAATGCACCAGGATTTAAGGAGATACTATTCTCTTGGATCAGAAGTTTTCCAGTTGCTCCATCATTCTGGCAGGTTATTTCAGGACAGAACTTGTTCCACCCTGAATACACTACAGAATGTCCTTTGTTTGCATATGGTTTGGATTTTTGTCGATAATTAAATGAGTTGATAAGAATTGATAAGTTACATAAGTGATGATGAGACTCAGGGCTCAAAATGTTTAAAATCCTGTGAGGGTCAATCATGTAATCAGTTACAAGTGTGATCAGTGTGCACATGTTCTATCAGAGCAGCAACTGCATACAATAAACATGTTTCTTATATTTAGCTACACTTGAAATGAAGAATTTGTCATTACATTACTGGATGGTTTGTTGAAATAAACGTTTCATATTATAAAAAACTAACAGTTGTGTGGATCCTTTGGTTATGTTTAGGAACTTTTTTTTTTTTTTAAGTGACCATGCTCAATCATATGTGTTCATGTATGATATCTATGCACTTACCAGGGTAAGGAACATGGAACCAGGGGGAGTTGGTCACAGCGTCCAGGTTGATGTCGGTCCTGGCTGAGAAGCCGTACTCATCGGACTTCGAAGGGAGGACGTCAAAAACGGTGAGCAAGAAGCAGACCAGCCAGGCTCCACACATCCCCAACATAGCCTAGAAATTTAAAGTTAGATGCATTTTAAATGAAGTGTTGTCAACATATAACACTCATTACTAAAAATGCGGACTTTCATGCAAAAAATCTCCTGAAAAATCCTTCAAAAGTTCAGGACAGGCTGGCTTGTGTTGCTTATTTACACATGTCCCTTACAGCATGAAGTTGTCCGCAGAGCAGGCATAAAAAAGACACTGGGATAATCCAAGATGGTAGACAAAAGTTCTTACAGTATGCCATTTTTTGGCTGCATTTTAAGTGTAATTAGATGTATTCACAGCATCGAAAAATAAGTGTAAAAAAAAACACTGGGGAGCAAAAAAAGTATGAAGTATTTCCTTTGGGAAGTCTGTGCAGGAAGTTTGAATTGATTCTGAGCGAGACAAGTGAGTTCAACATTACTGCTGCAGGCGTGCTCTTGGTAAATTATCTGAACGTTTTCTTTGTTCACTGGTCTGATTTGCCTGACTTTACGCTAAAAGGGTAGATAATGGATAGGAAAAGTGTACGTCAAGCGTAATGTAAGTGTAAAATGTGGCCACAGGGAGCTGATAGCCTCTGACATCAGTGTATGAATGTGTGAATGGGAAGGTTTGATCTGTGGCTTAAAAGTGTTTTGAGTTGCAGGAGGATTGAAAAAATGCACTGATCATGATACATCATACAATGTAACATCATCATACATTGTGTCTCCTAAGGGAGTTGGGAGTGAAGACAAAAGCACGTGGTACAGATAGAGGGTAGGACTGTCCCATCTGAACTGTTTCTTTTACTACTTCAACACATTTCAGAGAGAGAACGTTGTAAGACTCTCAGGTTACAACACTAAACTACATCCTGCCTTCTCCTTAAAAACTTCTCGTTAAGGTTATTTATTGATCCTGTTCACTAGTGAACCTGACCCTCTGTCACCTCGTGAGCGAACACTGTGCATAGCTAATCAGAGTGTTTACAACCTTGAAACTGATTCTGACCGTGTGTGGGAAAGACACAAAGAGACCCTGATAAGGCAGGCGAAACATCAGTTCAACATTATGTTATTTTATAAACATTACAGGTGTAACATTAAAAGGAAGAACGTGTGGCTTTCTGATCCAGTTGATGTCGCCCTTGAGCACCAGCATTGAACCAAATTAAACTGCTGCTTGGTGACACCTCCACACCTCCACTCTGAAGCCTCTGCGCTCCTCCAGCGACACACCTCCAACCCCTCTCGTGTCTGCTCAGAGCAGTTTAGCACAAGCAGCGGACAAAATGGCTCTTGACTTGAGCTACAATTGGCTGTGACCTTCATTGTTGTATTAGCAGGCTAATGTTAGCACACTGGAGTTAGCGTGTAGCTTCACATTACACAGAAATTGGAAAAACACTCACGTGACATCCAAATGAGCAGTGAGCATGTTTTTTTTTTTTCTCTAGTCCTTGACGAAAACAGCTTTTAGGTTAACAGTCCATGTTCACTTGATGTAAACAAGTCTCCGACAACAACACAGCCGATGGGACTCGAGCTTCTCTGTCATTGTAGAAAGTCTTGACTCAGAGAGACATTTACACAGAACATACTTTCTGTTGTATTTATGTTTCAAATGTTGCACATTCTTCCTTTAGGTACATTTTGCCTGCTCAAGCCTGCAGAGACAGGACTTTTTCTGCCTGTTTCGTAGATTGAAAACCTGTAGCGATTGAGTAACATTTGTTTTACCCCCCCATACTAAATATTTCTCACTTAGCCAACATTAAACTGTCAGGTATTTGATCTCTTTAAAAAGCCATTGACAGTCCAATCTATCTTTGAAACAAAAAGACTTCATTAGTCCACTAATGTCCACTTGCTGTTCTCCAGCAAAGCTTTCTGTAAAGACTGTCCATCAGTGACTCAACCAAATAGCAAGAGGAGCTTTTCTACTTTGGCTAGTTGATTTATGACTTTTTAAAAATGTACTATACTGTTTATAACTTTGTTCTTCTGTTTATCATTTGCAGAAAATCTAAGTCTCAATGTACAACATGCCTCTGGAACACGTGTGCGGCTCTGTGTGTATCTGTAGAGCGAGTAGCTAGAGGGCTTAAAAAAGTGCTCTCCATACCTCCTGGATTTCTGTTTTGATGTTATCTACGCAGAGGGAGATAAATCGCTCTGCAAGTGTCATATTTGAACCACAGATATACATCCAGTGGGTTATTAAGTGCCAGTGTGCGTCATTAATAAGAATTTATTTCATGATAAATGGAGTTTGGCATTGGCTACTATAGAAGCTTCATTCCTTAACGCTAAAAACCACAGTATTTTATTTTTCTATGGCTCCATTTTATGATAGACAATTAATCCTAATGAATAGTCCAATCTTTACCATGTAGACACTGAGATCAAGAGGCCTTTATGAGGGGGAGCTGGGGTAAGGTGGGCTATTTGTCTTCTTAGATGTTGCTAGATACGCAAGATGTGAGTCATGCACGAAGCATTCTCTCAAACCCTGAAGTCAAACTGACTCCCTGGTCTTTACTTGACTGGAGGAGCTTTGTTGTTCAGTTTCACGTTTTAGTCATTTTTCAAACCTTGATCATGACTCAGCATTTCATTTGCATGTGTGTCCATCCCTTACTTTCTCTTTTAGCATTTAGGGAAATTAAACTATTATAGAACACCCAGGAGCTTTGAAACATAGCAAATAGAAATCTCTGCCGGCTGCAGCCACGATTTTTTTGCAGATTTTTGACAAGGGAAAATACGCTGTGTTCTGTTTAGTGATGTAAAAAATGGGGCGCACCATCTAATCACAAGGCCGCTGACAGCCCTCAGAATGATTTTTTTTTTTACCACATCTTGTCTCTAGTGCATACAATATTGTATGATACTATATGTTAGGATGTTTTATTTAGCTAGTTTTACTTCTTCTTTTTACAAGTCCAGTTGAGAATAAACATCTCTTTAATGATGAATATATGGTATGATACATTTTGGAACACAACATTATTGTACGACACAATACAATATGATACGATACAATACGCTAGATAAGATACAACACCATGTTCTGTCCTTAAAATGACATGTTTTGTTTAAATGGGATATGAGCACTGCCTTTAATTCAAAGGAATTAAAAGCAGGGTTTCTGAATCTATTCAATATCCCAGTTGTTATAACTTCTTTGCATTATTTCTTGGTGATAAATATGGATCTTTAATTACAGTGTAATTGACTTTCCTATGTAAAAAAAGCAGATGTATTCTCTGAACCATGACTGACAGTGCAGTAAAAGGCTGTGCTTGTCAGCATGTCATTGTATTTCCCTGAACTTAGGTGAAGCGGTTGGGCGGATGTTGAAAAGAGCATGAGTGCTTGACTAAAAAGACATCCCTGGGTAATAAGGCTTTACAAACACAAAAACAATTCACTGTGTGTGTCCATCACCGGGGGCGATCCCTGCCTGACGGATAATAGCTGTAATCACAAGGCAGCCATAGTTGAGGTGCCTTAGAAAATGGGGTTCAAAGAAATCTACTAAAGACTTTGACTGGTGTTGTGTTTGCTTAAGTTGGATGCAAGGCTAGCAAAATCTCTCAGCATTGCAACGAACAAAAATATAACCATTCCTTTTTATCTTTTTTTAAACATGTCACGCTTGTATCATGTATATTTAAAATTTGTCAACTTTTTAAATTTTTAACTATTTCAGCCTGTAATCTAATATACAAGAAAAAAAAACTAAATCAAAACAATTACAACTTGCATTGTCTACATCATCGTTCTACTTTATCCTCTCTTTCATTGTGTTTACCCTGGAGGCTGTACAGTCGAGGCTTTATATGTGATGTGTAAAATGAAATTAATTTGACAGATGCTTTGTTTGTCTGATGCTTTATTCGATTGCAAGTCTTAAAGTGCCAAAGTTTGTTGAGAAACGAAAAGCAGAGGCATGACCAACAAAGGAATATTCTTTTTTTTTTTTTTCAGTTTGAGCAACAAGGAAACTTTTCTTGGACTATGGATACAGCTGCGAAGAAAGTTTCAGATTCTGTCACCGCTTACACTTGTCTTCGAAACAGGTCAGGTACATACAGTCGCCACAGTTTCAATGTAACTTTTCAAGAGTTGTGTCACTGATTTTGGCATCTAACTCACATTTGAAATGTATTAACAATATTTTTCGTCTGTTGTTGATTTATGGCGTGGAATGACGGCCATGAAAAGGGTTTTTTATAAATTTCTGAGTTATGGACAAAATCCAAAGATGTTTTTACCCAGAAGTTGCACATATTTGTTTTGTTGAGTACTGTTTGACTGTTTTTGCATTTTATTGGTCCCCAGTTTTTGTTTTTGTTTTTTTCTTGAAGCTTTTGGTGAACACTTTGGACAAATAGTTGTAATGCATAGGCCTCTAAGCTGATTGGCAGGTCATCGTGATAGCTACCTGTCAATCACAAAACAATCCTTGATGTTTCATTGGAGCAACCTTAGACCACCGAAATGTAATCGCTTGTTTTTTTTCGTTTTCCAACTCTATGTGAATAGAGTTTCTTTTACATAGCCCACCCAGAATGGAGGATGTTTCCCACTGTGATAGCCTTACAAGTCTGTGGAACCTCTTTCTGTCCATCCTGTCATCGTGACTGAAGAGTTCCTGTACATATTTTTTTTGCTGTTATACAAGTTGAAAGCAGATGCATCAGCACAGAGCAGAAATAAATGCCTATGGGAATAAAAAACAATCAAAAAAAGATTCTATTCTAAAGCTTTTCAGTCTCAAATAGTGTCCAGACTGGCACACTTTGTTCTGATAGTGGTGGATTTTTTGATTGTTTGATTAGTATAGTTATAATACAAGGCTAGGGGTTATTTGTTATGATATGAGCCATTTTCTTTAAAAGGATATTTATAGATATTTCAGTGAATCAGAAAACAAGAATCATCCATGATGACATAATGTTGAAACTTACAGAGAAGAGCTTGAAGAGTGGATACTGGAAAACCTTCCACTTCTTATCCTTGTAAGCAATCATTGGAACGTCGACTTTGCTGAGATACTGAGAGAACAGGAGGATCAGACAGACCGTGCTGTGGGAAAAACAACAGAGACAGATCGAAATGTGTCACTCACACTCATTAACCCCCCGAGGCCTGGCCCTGGCCCATACCTACTTGTGTAATTTTGCTAAAGCATGGCATGTCCATACATCAGTCAGAATGAAGTCAAAGCAAGTAAAAACATGTAATTTTACACAGCTGGCATGCCAACATGATCCGTGTCATTATGACAGGATTATGGGTATAAGTAACAGTGAAAGCCTGGAGAAAGGGGCTGTTTGAACTTTTTGAAAAAGTGCACTTACATTTCTAAGAGTGCGTAAAATAGTGTTCAGGAGTAATGAGAGAGACGTGATGCATGTTATGTGAGAGGGGCGTTGTCATGCATATTACCGTTTTCAGTTGGCATACACTTACAATGTTTGCTGACATGCACCTACAGATACAGAAAATACTCCTGGCCTGATTCTCCAAACCTGACACTGAAGATTTATACTGAACAGCTGGTACGAAACACTCACAGGCAAAGAAAACTCAACATTCAAAACCCCTGTCAACAATATGATATATATGAAATGTAAAATGCTATCAATAATCCCCTGCAGTAGAAAATAATCTTTAGCAGACAGTGCTCATGCTGAGTGTTCACACCATGAATAGGCCAACGTACTGTAATACTTTTCCTTTCCTAAACCCAGTGTCAGTAAAGTTTACATGAACTTCATGACAATATTTGAATATGGATCAAATAGCCTTCTTGTTGGATGCTAACTAAAGTGGACTTGGACGTGAGCTTGTTTTTTTTTTTCTAGTCTCCTGACTACTCAAAGCACTTTTGCACCGCATGTCACCCCTACACATTCACACACTGATGGCAGAAGTTGCTTTGTAAAGTGGCAATCGTAGCTAATCCATTCATATGTGACAGACGAAGCAGATTCAGTTAGCATACACTTACAATGTTTGCTGATATGCCCCTATATGCCTATACATTTATGGCTGTGTGACATATGCTAGTGGTATTCAGATATATACTCCTGACCTGATTTTCCAAACCTTGAAGCAATTCAGGGTTAAGTCTCTCACCCAAGGATACATCAGACATGTGACTGCAGGAGCTGGGGATTTAACCCCCAACCTTCCAGTTGAGAGAAGACTGACTCTACCAACTGAGCCACATCCAAGTACAAAAGAAGTGAGAGCAACCCTCCGCGGCGCCATCTTGGCACTGACATCAGTGTGTGAATGTACATCATGTACTGCTGCTGAATCCCTGTGCAGAGGCCCACTGTACAAAGTGGAAGACAATTCAGTTTTAACAAATATATTTTTATGCAGGTTCTTTTACGCAGACTTTCACTCAGAAGCAGCTCACAAAGTGCTGATGTTTCAGTGTGTATGATTACTCTGATTGACTTTCCTCTATTCTACCTGTCATGTTTTTCAGTCATGGAAGTGTTTTTAAACACGGGGTTAAAATGCTGTCTCCTGTTGTTCACGTGAACCCAACATCATGTGTCGTCTCAGCGCGTGAGCTGAGTGTATCGACACACACTGACAAGGTTTTGGAAATGGAATTTTTCATGACCATCGCAGCGTGTTTCCTGACAGGCGGGTGGTGTGACAGACTGGAAGGTTGAGTTACAACCACAAGATGTTTTTCTGCTGGATACCCTCTGCAGATACTGCTGAGAAGGGGGGGGGGGGGGGGGGGGCTTAGAAGAAAATGACTGATTACCACCCATACATCTCATCAAGACCAGGATGTGCTGAACCTTTTAAAACCCACAAGGACTACTCGATGTAATGGTTTTAGTCTGTAATATCTGGAGACGTCAATGAAAACTGATTTTATGGATTTGGACAGGGGTGCAGCAAAGGTAATAAGGGACCAAAATGGGAATTATTCCCTATACATCGCTCACAGTCCCCAGCTCTCCCACCAAAGGCACATGTGTGACAGAACTTGGACCAGTACCACCATCATAAAGGATTCATTTAAAAAAAATCTTCTGGAGGAAGAGTTCAGAAACTTGAGTAAACATCTCAAACAAGAAGAACTAAAGCTGTTCATATCCAAGACACTTTGACTTTTGTGTCTTCTTATGTTTAATTGTTTGCAAACAGTTCACTGAACAATCCAGACTTACTGAACGGGTACAAACTGTATGTCTTTTGCTCAAGAATGTATTTATGTCTATTAGGCGATATACTCACAGAGCAGCTATTCCCCAGTGACCTCCAGATTTCTTTCCAGCTTCAATAAACAGCGACAGGCCGATGAGGTTGATGGTGGGAGCGATAGCCAGCGGGCCGATGAATCGCAGTACGAAGCCCACCAACCCAGAAAGGCCAAGGACGATCTGGAGCAGAGAGGACACCAGGATGGCTCCCTGGATCTGTGCATGATAAGGAAAGAGGTTGCAAATTAGGATACACACAGTGCAATATTCAATATTTGGTTATAAAGCTCTGACTGCATTATTGTATTTGTGGGCAGGGGGGAGAAGATCCCCACTTTTATTCTTAGTACAAATGTCTTGTCTTAAATCTGAATATTTATAAGTCTTGTCAAACGTTTTCAAATCTCTTTTGGAAATGTTGATGTGCATGTGTAAACATACCCTACTACAGAAACCCAAAAAATTATTTGGAAATACACATCTGAGTGATGTTAATGTTGAATGAGGGGAGAGAGCTATGTTGCGCAAAGCTCTGATAACAAGAAGGAGACCGAAGGGTGAATACAGAGGGTAGTAAAATGAAAGGATTTACAGTGCCAAAACAACTTTTTTTTATTTACATATGTCCATATGGATACATCATGAATGATAAAAGTATGTGTGTATAAAGACGAGGGGAAGATTTAATGGAAGAACTCATAAAACACCTGTACAGGACAAAATCAACAATGAAGTGCAAAGGCACTGTTTCGTCCATAAAGGGCGCCAAAATGATCATAAACTAAAGTTCCTCACAGGAGCTTTAACAACAACGTAGCTTGAACTGAACCCTTTAAATGGATATCTGTGAGGAAACTCATCTGTTACACCAACTCAATAAACACTCCTGATGCTGCAAGTCAGACTGTTAACAAATTATATTGTTATTAAATCAGAGTTCCAGTTCGCACGTAACTGAAGCTTGCTGAGGTTTCATTAGTACTTTGCCGTCTAAAACCCAATCCATTGCTACTGTCTGACCAGAAAATATCTTTCCAACCAAATTATGGTATTTTTACACAAAGATACAATTTGTGTATTGTTTCTCCCAATGTAGAAGTTTTTCCAAAAAGTCCATTAAATGTCCCATTTAGAACATTTAGCATGTAACATTTCACCAGTCAAATTTTGGCTTTTTTGCCCTTTTACCCATTTTCTTTTTCTATAGAATTTAGAAGAACTGAATCATATGAATATAAAGGTGTAACAAATAGGAAGGTTCTTCACCGTGTTCATCATTAATGCTGAGAATACCATATTTGGCAATGTGAATATGTGACATACCTCACGCATTCGGGACATCCAGACCTCATCCGAGTCCTGCATGGGCAGTGGGCTGCTGCCGTTCTGCAGCTGCATGGACAGCACCGCAGGGGCTTTCGAGGCTGGACACTGCCACTTGGGCAGAGCGAGAATAGCCAGGGTCGGAGTGATGAAACTGAAGGTTCCACCCTGGAGAACCGGTAACCTGTAGGTCAGGAAGGTGAAGCGGTCAGAGGTTGAGATGTCACTGGATTTTAATGATGTGGACTAAAATGAGGTGAAACCTTTAATGAGCTGATTGTTTTCTTTCTGGCAGAATGGCAGTTCTATCAGTTCTGAAGCTGAATAATAGTGTACAGTCCATATTCTTTTACTGTATGTGAAACAATTCACATATTTTTTGTCATCAAACTATTCATTAGCCTCTCATAGCCGGTATGGCACTTCATTTTTTTTTAATTAGAAAGTTTTAATGGGCCTAACATGGTAATTAATCCACCAATTTTCTGTATGAACACAACTTGACCTACCATTTCCTGCACATGAAATCAAATGAACTTAAGCCCCTTTAAGACCTGAACTGCTGAAAATGTCCTCACATAGTCTGGATGGACTGAATGTATGAATGCCAAAAGGTCAAATCATTCAACCCGGCTTTACGTGGCCGATGTATGAACCCAGCTGGTAACAGTCTGCAACATGCACCATTAATGAATGTGCAGAGAGATGAAGTCGATCCCATTTGGCTCTTAATGTTCTTTACTCCTCACCTTAGTTGCCTGTACTGTGCATTGTTTTCTACTTATGTTATTCCTGTTTCTGAAATAACCAGAATATTACTATTTCGTTTGTTAAGCACATTATCTTTGCTGTGTTACGGTAAGAATTTCATGCATCTTGTGGTGCAGTTTTAAAAGGTCATAACACTTATTTCTAAGGAGCAGATCTGTGATGAAAAGATATCTAAAGATTATACTTGACAAATGTTAAGTGTTCTTGTTGTTCTATAGACACGGTAGAAGATGCATGTTCATAAGACTGTGTAAATATGAGCTGCTAACAGTGTTTGACTCCAAACTGTCCTGTTAAGCGGTTGGTGTAAAGTTTGGCAGCGTAGAATTATTTTTTTCCAATATTTTGCATTGTCCTGCAAGGTGGTGAACTTTCTTGGCAGGCATGCATTTCTCTGCATAACACCAGTGTCGCCACCCTCTGTGTGTCAACAAATGCAAACCGTCAATGAGGAAAAAATGTTGACAGCACTACTTGTTTTTTTTTTTTTACAAAAGTGCGGTTGCACTCAGAGACCTTTGGTGGGCGCCAAAGAGCACCAAACCAAATTCCTACATGTTTTTGCTTAAAAAAAATCTATTGATGTTTTGCATTGGCTCAGCATGATATAATGTGAACTGTGTATAAATGTATTTTCTCAGCCTCAGTTGTGCTGCAGCTAACTGATCTCTATGCACCTTGGTCTGCATGTTTGTGTTTTGATCCCTCTATTATAGTTTGACAAAGACAGTGTTGAAAACGAGCTGCAGTGATGAAGAGGGCTATAAAAATAGAGATTAACCTCCTTATTTTTCAATGTCAAAGGGGTTTTCTGGGATCACATTTTTGTCCTTTTAAGCTGTTGCCAAACTGTGTAGGTGGAGTACTGAAACAAAAACATTAGCTATTTGCTCTGGTTTAATGTACCCGAAGTGCTGAGGGGGAAGAAAGTATGCGTTGGGCACTGTGGTGTTTTGCACTTTACTGTGTGTGTGGGTGTCAGCTACACTGAGGTGAAGCAGAGAGATTGATGCATCACTCAAAGCTCCAAACAGCTCCCAGTGATTGACAACCCTAATATAAAAGGAAACACAGCATGCAACGTAAACTAGAGCCTTTGAGGTGGACGATTTCAGCTTCTTATGTTGAAAGGTAATTCTCAGTTCCGCGATTAGTGTCACGTGGAGCCCAGCGGTGGACTGGTTTAACTGCTGGTGGACCACCAAAGGGCTGTTTGTTTTATGTTACAATATGTTTTGCTGGACTGAGGCCTACCATATTTTAAGGAACCATTTCACTGTTTGACTGACGGGCATATGTGCTTTAACTTGTATGGCTATATCTTCCAGACAAGCACGTGCTCCTGGCAGGTTCAACTAGGTATCCTAAATCAGTGAGGAGAGAGGGCAGCCTGCCCAGAAAGGCCTATTACTTTAGTTATAATACTTGGAGAGCTTTCATAGATTTTTGTGTTTTTAATCAATGTGGGCCTTATTGGTAACATCAAGATGGGTTAGAACTTAAATCCTTGAAGGATGGGACAATATGTCTTACAAATGACAGTTCTCCTGGTGTATTGGTAGAAAAAGCGTGAAACACATTTGACCCCCCAGACCACAGAAGGACTTCCCTTCGCCCATTTGTGTTAAGGGTTATTTTTTTAGTATCTTGTTCTTCTATTATACGGGGAGATGGAAAAGTCAGTAGCCTCTTAAATATGAATTTATTTTCTTTCACAAGAATTTCTACCTTTTATGTTGAGTTTATTTTAGAGCCTCTTAACTACTCCTACACTTCAGAAGAGAAGTTAAATCAGTACTTAGACTTCAAACAGACTTGTTCTCTTTTTGATTAAAACGTGTGGACTTTGGACACATCTATTGCAAAAAATAATAAGAAGTGCTGTAAAATGTTTTAACATTAAATGTTTTTAACAAAATCCTCACCCCTGATGTCTCTGTTTGAGCTTCACATTCCTCTGAACATCCAAACAGAAAAGGCCCAGAGACAGAATTTTTACCCATAGACCAGTTAATAATATTCCAGTGAGTGTGTTAGACTGATTTAAGATCATATGTGCAAATCTTTTTGACAACCTTAGAACAGATAAAGCCCGCCCCCTAAACCCAAGGTCGGGAACCTGCACTTGTTTTTATTAGTCCTCTCCATTTTTTATGAACCTGCTGTAAATCAAAACAAACACACCAATGGATATTATTCCACAAAGTCTAAGAGTACCCAGATTGTTCACACACAAGCAGAAGAAGAATTCAAATCTTACTTCTAAGAAAACGTTTCAGTGTCTCTGTCTGATATTGGTACTTTCTGTTAACCCGGGCGCTGTGGATGTTACCTGGTACCAAATGTTGTCTGCAGCAAAGTGCATATTCCCGACACAAAGAAGATGGTGGAGATGAGCTGACTCTTGGCGTTATTGTTGTCTTTTATGCAGAGTGGTTCGGCCAGGATGAGTGGGATAGCAATGATGCCACCGAAGGCCAAGATGTAATGCTGTGGAGAGAGAGAAAATGATGGATTTAAGACAAAGGGAAGGTAAAAACCTTTCCTTTACGCTGGATAGATCTTGATCTTTCTAATTTGAATATATATATATATAAAGTAAATGTGTTTCTCAAAGCAGTTATTTTATCAGAATGTAAAACTGTGCTCTTACGTTCCTCAATACAGGAATTATTGGGACTTCATAGCTGCTGATAAACTGTGTACTTATGTCATTTCCTGTAAGGTTTGAAAAAAATTAATGAACCATTCAAACGTTTGTGAAAATAAGACACAAGAGTTTTAATAGAGTTTTTTATTTGTTTAAAACAAACAAAAATGTGTACTTTGAAAACATGTGAACATCAGAAAATGAACCCTGACTAACACTAATGTTTAACACTGTAACACATGTAAAGAAAAACAAGAATGCTCAAGTAATTATCTCAAAATGTCTTTCATTCCTACGTTTATACAACCAGGGCTTTTTGTTGCTTGTTTTTTGTTTGGTTTCGTCATGGATTATCTGTCCATCAGTGACCAAAGTTTGATGTCAACACATCTTATTGCATCATTTGCATCACCGACTGCATTTGACGAGGTTTTTTTGGTAGTGGAAACTGAAACACAATGCTAAGAAGTGTGTGGTTGTAATTTGGCCTTTGTTCTGTCGCGTTTTGAGTTTTAGTTGAGCTGAGCTGTACAGAAGCTACAGCCTTCAACACAGGGCTCCACAATCCTCTTTCTAATCCGTGTTCTTTGAATTTTGTGAAAAAAATACAAGTACTTAACAAACAAAGAAAATACACATAACGGCACCGGATGGACAAGCATTCAACTCACATGCCCCATGCACTGATGGCTGTACATGGGGCGTAGCCGTAGGTTTGAATCTCATCTAGGCCCTTTTGCTGCCTATAGCTGTTCAATCACACAAAGGCAAAAAGGGGCACCGAATAAATGTTGTTTTCTTTCTTTTAAATTCATTTTACTCTATTAAGTTATTTAGCTATTTTTTCAACCCTCTATTTTCTTCCCTTTGTGTTTTTTTGTGTGTTTTCTTCTTCACCATCTCCCTTGTTTCATTTTTATACAACGAATGTGTTTGTTTGTCCTTCTTGCTAAATATCGAAGAGAAAGGGGAGAACATCTTGATGAAGGGAAAAGTCATGAAGTTATGTAATACAGTCCCAAACTATCTCAGTTTAATTTCAATATACTTTAACTAACTGTATTACATGTTTCTGTATTGTAAGAGTTGTTTTCACTTCAGTTATGTTTTTTTTTCTTGTATTTCCACAACTTAATTGGTAACACCTTTTCACATCCTAACACATGAAAAAGGTAAAATATTGTCATCTTTGTGGTGAGTATAAAATATGTGTAATGTATGCCGAGACATGATGACAATAAAACAGAAGGGACAGAAGAATGTGCTTTTTATGGCCTTGAAAAGGAGAAGAGAGTATTGAGAGAGGGTTTATGTGTGGTGTACAGTATAACTGTGAATGGTGTCTGGGCTCATGTTTTAGCTTCAGAGATTACAGGCTGCAGTGGGAGTTTAAAAGTGGTCGTCTGAGGAGCTTGATGGGTTTATGACTCTCTGGTTGGGCCCATATAACAATATATGTGTCATGGTTTGGTTTCGTATAGGTTGAGTTTTGAGTTCGATTTTATTTATTCCCTCGTGTTTTTCCGTGTTACTGTGTTTCCCTGCCTCTCTGGTTTCCCTCCTGTGTTGATTATTTCATAGTCTTGTGTTATTTTAGTCTTTAGTGTGTTTCCCTGTGTCCTCCTATGTTACCTGTAAGTTTATTTCCTGTGTTGTGTTTTAAGTCTAGTCTTTAGTGTTTCCTGTTTTATTTTGTATGTCTGGTTTTAGGTGGTGTCAGTGTTGGGTTTTACTTTGTACTTGTCCTCAGTTGTTCTGGTCTTGTGTTCTTTGTTCCTGGTGTTTCTTCTTCTTCCTTGTGATTACCCTGATGTTCCTCACCTGTCTCGTTAGTCTCACCTGCATCTGATTACCCCATGTCTATTTAGTCTCTGTGTTTTTCCTCAGTCCTCTGTCGGTTCATTGTCTTATGTCGGTTGTTCTGGCCTGTTGTTTCTTCTCCCTGCTCCCTGTGTTTCTCCTCGTGGATTTTTGGATTTTCTTTGTTTTTGCTCGAGTTGCTTTTTGGAAAGTTTTGGATTTATTAATTCAGTAAGTCTTTGTTTTGTTTAATAAATTTTTATTCCGCACTTGGGTGCTCCTCCCTGTTTCCTACCCGCAAACGTGACAATATGGACTGGACAGAATGGAGTGCGAGAAAACACACAACCTAAAAAACTAATAACACAGTCAGTAGAATCAATGAGTGTCTTTCCCAAACACACAACAATGTGTTCTGCCATGCGCTGCACGGACCTCAGAGGTGTCTATCAGTTTCACTAATGCAGGTAAATTACATGTGCTTTGGTTAGTTGAATTGGGTGTGGTGACAATTCTGCAATATCAGCCACATATCTTCGTCTCTTGTCTCAGTGCCAAACTACAGCACCAGGCGAAGGTATATAGGCTTCACTAAAGAAGAAAAAGACATTCTATCCATATTAATATTGGGTCAATGGTCAAGCCCAACAAAGGAAGGCCCCAAATCCTCAGGTGGATATTTTTTTTGCCGGACCTGTGCAATTGAAGGCGAAGATGTGGGACTCCCCAGGGTCAATTCTGACCCATTGTTTTTGACTTCATGTCATGCAATGGCTGCAGAAGCTGGGGATCAAACCCCCAACCTTTAGGTTAAGAGAAGGCCAACTCTGACCTAGATCAGGACTACAGGAGGTGCACACATGGACACACTGACTACTAGTTTGTTCATTTGTGTTAAAAGAAAAACACATCCAGGAGAATAAACTTCTGCAGCTTTAAGTAATGACTTGACTTTTCGGGACACTCTTTCCCGTGCCTGCATGTGTGTGTTGAGGGATTCAGGATGAAGGGGTGTTGGTGGGGATTCCCATGGAAAAAAAAATAAAAATTGAGGACAGATGCTCACCAGATTTATGGGGGTATTTTCGGACCTGTAACTCCCATAGGTCATTTAAGCACGTATACAAGGTCAATGTCATGACAAAAGGAGAGCAAGAGGATGATTCTTTATGCTGTGAAGATTGATTTATCTCAGTGACAGAAGTACCTCCTCACCTCTACGCTAACCCCAGTGAGTTTACAATTTGAATGGAGAAACTTGAGAGAAACTCACACACACACCTACACACACACACACACACACACACACACACACACACACACACACACACACACACACACACACACACACACACACTAATTTGTCCAGAAATGTCTTCTTGTTCTGGCACCAAAGGACCAATGCTTTTGTCAGATGCACTAGCTCTCAGTTATTATGAGTAAAAAAATAATGTTGGCCTGGCTACAGAAGAGTGACGAAATATTATCTTTGTCTTTGGACCAAACTTTTTTTTTTCTTAAGCATAATCCTAAAAAGTTGACACAGGTATGGTAAGATGATCTTTGATCGTTTTGGTCTAAATAATACCCTATGTGGTGTGTGTTACTGTAATAGCCATGTCAGCCACAAGATGCTGATTTATCCATACAGTAGATACATTTTTTTATATTTTCATTTTTTAACTTCTCTGAGAAGTAAAACTGAGTCACAAAAAAGGCAGAGGGTCTGTTTAATTCTTTTTTAAGACATGAAGAATAAAGCTTGCAGCAGTGTGAATGCGTAGAATTTGGATTAGTTACTTCTGATGGTCACTTTACATAGCAGCCTGTGCCATCAGTGTGTGAATGTGTTGGTGTGACCTGCAGTATAAAAGTGCTTTGAGTAGTCAGAATATTTGTCCAAAAAAATGTGGTCAAGGGGACCAGATGACAGGAACATGTGGTCTTTTTTTTTTACCATCAACCCCCTGGGAGAGTTTACAGCGTGTTGACTCTTCAGTTTATGTACTCTGTTGGGTGACTGAAAGAAACATGCCTCATCCTGGGATAACTAGCACAAACGCTGTTTAAAGACTATATTATCTGTCTGTAGCTGTTTCTTCTCAATTTATATTGTGAAGATGTCCAAAAACACCAAATCAATACCTAGAACTAAGACATGGAATTCAAAATTACCAACAACTGTTTGACTCATTGGCATGGGAGGTTTTTTTTTTTTTTAACCCAACATCTGTTAACGTGGCTAATGGCTGTCAATTGTGTTGCATCTCTTGACATTTTGAATGAAGACTCATCATGGTAGGGTAGCACTTCAAGGAACAGAATGACCATGTTACCATTGCAACATTACAGAGAGCTTCGGCTTCATTAAGCGGCACAGCAAAGGTACCTACATATGAGCAGTCAGCTTTTATCTTTGCTGGTTTTAAGCAGTAGGGATCCAGCTTGTTATAACTTTAAAAAAAAACATTTATACAGTTTATATTGTGTAAAATTAATCGCTTTACATTGCCTCTAAACCTTCTTTTTTCCACATCACACAGCCAATAAAGGTTTTTTGTATAAAAAAAAAATGTGCAGAAATTATATCTTTGCCTCGACTAGATTTAAACCATTTCGGAATAATCATCAAAATATTATAGCAAAAGTGTATTTTGTGACACATCAAGGATGTTAAAGGGATACATGTGAAAAATCCACTCCTACAGGGTTTTTAAACACATATGTTTTAAACCTGAGTGTCTATCAACCAATACAATTTTAAATAAACCCGTTAGTATGATAGATAGTATGTCCTCTTCAATGCATTTTGCCTGTTGAAAAACGATAGTGGTCTTGGTCGTTAAGACCTAAACAACCAAGTTACATCTTTGAAATCCCTGCTAGTGCTCATTTGGGTTTTTTTTTTTTTACAAAATGAGGGCTGTATTTAAATATGATTTTAATAGACTAACTCTCAATATGTGTCTAAACTTTACCTAAACCAACAATTAAACCATAGAGAAGACCACACTCTCTGGAGGATGGAGGGCAAATAGTCAAGTTTGGAAGTTGAGTGTTTGTGTTTTTTTGGGAACTATGTTGTTTGAGAGTAATGTGAGAAATGTGATGATCCCTGCAGTGAAAAAGAAGCTGTTGCAGATGCGAAAGTAATAACTCCTACTGGGAGGAAAAACAAGGCAATTCCCACGTGGGGAAAATGACCCTCTCCCCTTCCACCTTCATGTTTATGATAGGAGCAGCATGCTCACCTTGGAGTCATGGTATTTAAACATCTTAACACTCCTGACACAACCCAGCATGATACAGGAGTTCACTTGTCATACTCGACATGTCACATGATTTGCAGCTCTTTTGACTTGGAAATGTAAGATTGAAATTCTTTTGGACATCAGTGACGAATGCTTAAAAATTTCAAAACACTTGCTTCCGAAACTGGTACACTTACATCTAACATTTGGTGTTTCCATGGCAACTGTGAAAATCTTGTGTCTGTCATGGAGGCCACCAAGAAAAACACGATTCATTGCAACTTTGAACCTACTTTGATAACTGTTGCAAATATTTGAGGTAATGTCAGAACTCAACAAGAAATATATATAAAATAGGTTTAGTTCATTTGTAACTACACCTATTCTATATAAACAAGGTCATATTTTTTTAGAGCTTCATTTGTCATTAATAATATGATTGGAATTAAATTCAGTCTTAGGACATAATTGCAAAAGGGATCATTTACAGTAAAAAACAAACCTAGCTAGCTAACGTTGAAACATCAAGCTAATATTGAGATCAAGATATTTTCTTTGGACTTATAGGCGATCAAACAGATTAAAGCAGTTCATTCATCAGATATACAGAAGCATGACCTCATTCGAGTGCTGTTGTTGAAGACTATCCAAGGCAATTTATCAAAGTCGGGGGGATCAGGGTCTCTCTGTTTGTTTTGGCATCTCTATTCTAATTTACCATTGCAATGGTGCTTTGAAGTCAGTCTTTATTCGTACCTCGCTGTTTAGTTTACAGAGGATCCTTAGAGGCATCAAGCATCACCAATAAATTATGTCAGGTTACTTACTTAAAATACTAAAGACAGTTAAAATAATTAAACCGTGATATTTACTCTGGTACAAAAGTCAAGCTGTTACAATCATCATAGGGGACTTTTTCAGGAATAGTTTAAAGAAAACGTCAACACAATAATAAAAAAAAAAGCTGCTGTTGACTAAAATTGTGGTGTTTACCAGAGCAGCAGCAAAAATATACTTCTAATTAAGTTTGAACAAGATCAAGAAAATGATACAGTCAGCTTTCAAAAAAAAGAGAAAAAAAAGTATTTAAATCCATATTTCAAGTTAGACCGTGTTCTTTGTGAATACTCGATTGTGATTGGCTGCAGGGTGTCACATGTGTGTACATTAACTTTCATATGGACACCTAACTCCAGTTAAACAGTCGGTTTTTGGTTCCAAATTAATGCGCTTCAGATGGTTCAGATGAGTTACCATAGCGACAGAGACCCAGACAAATTAATCTTCAAAAAAAAAATTAAGCAAGATTTTTTTGTGCCGCTGCAGCAACACACTTCTCAGTCATTCTGTGTAAACGAGGTGATAATGCATGTTAATATTTCAAGGCTTGATTTACCTGGAAGCCGAGCAGAATACAGAGGTACCAGGGTGGTCTGTCATTCAGGGAGTAAACCAAATCTACCCCGTTGTCGACACTCTCGTCCAGGGCCTCTGTGTGTGGCGCCCCGATGTTAACCGTCAGCTGTGGCTCTTCATCACTGTCTTTGACCTGAGTAAAAGTGCAGCAAAGGCAAACCTTTTATCAAAGACATTTCGGTCTTCAAACAACATCAAACAAAAGACAATGTTTTTCGAACAAATTCTAGTTCAACTACATTCCCCCGTTTTGACACCAGCTCCCATGACTAATTGTTCTTAAAAGCACTCACGTATCTTGAAGCAGTCACTGACTTCTGTTTTTCACATACCGGAGACTTTCAAACAGCCGAAAGGTATCTGAAAGGTTTTATTTTGTCTTCCGAAGTGGGGATTTTTCCTTCTATCTTCATTCTTCTTCTTCATTTTAGCTCAGATAAAAGAGCATACGCAAAGGATTAAAGAGTTATGGCGTGTGAGCATCCAAGCGGGTGATGGTGTAGGGCAGGTGAGGTGAATTACATACCTCTCCAAAATCCTATCAGGATATTGCTGATGACGATGTAAAACCTGACCTGCTCTGTTCTTACAACAAAACATATCAGTGATATTATCGTTACCTTTTACAGCCTTTTAAATGTTGTGTGTGTAACATTATGACTCTTCCTGACTTGTGAACTTTTGAAAGTGACAACCTGATAGCTATCTTTGTGGTTTCCTATTTGTTCAACTAGTGCACATCAGCCCACTCGGACTTGCTGCAGAAAATAGTAGGGGTCCGGAAGGAGAAACTCAGAGTGAAAAATGTCGATCACACATACAGATGCAAAGATTTCTCTGCGAGTGTGAAAGCCCCAATGGTGTGCTCAACTATGAGAAAAGAAGACACAAATAACCGACACTCACATGCTCAATTTTCCCACAGGCAGTTTTAAACAGTATGCCTGATTGATGATTCAATACACTCTGGAGCATTAGCCAAGGAAAGATAACATCTAAAACTACAAGTAACAGCACGTAGCAGCATTTTTAGTGAATATTTCAGATATCATTTAGATTTTTAAAAAAGAGCCAAATATCTGTAAATGTTGACGAACGCGAGGGACACTGAATGATCCTCTTCCTTTAAATGTTGTCTAATCCACATATATCAAGGGACTACCTGAGATCCAGCCAATACATCATGAGAAAATGGAGGTGAACACTGAAAGGAGGGATTGACCCACAGGTCAGGTCAGATAAGGTGCTTTGCAGCATTTTGACAGCAAAGCATGTTATCTTTCCCAGAAGTTTTACAAGGAGTCGTATCTAATCCAGTGAAGAGAACGCAGCATGCTGTTTGTCTCACATAAAAGGGAAGTATCCGTTAACAGTTAAAAAGTGTTGACTGAAAACAGAAAGTTCAAATGGACCAACCGAAAAATCCTTTTATTTAAAAAAAAACCAAAAAAAAAACCTTTATTCCTTCTTGGAAAGGACACTGAGGTTTCCCTCATTTCCGAAGCCGTCGAGATTACAAGCAGAATAAAACAAGCAAAAACAAAACAAATACTCAAAAACCACTGAGATCCAAAATGTGCTTAAATATGACTTAACCAATGTTGATAAGTGATCGTGAATTAATATCTTCCAACACATTGGGAGTCAGTTTTGATCTAATAGATGGTATGCACAGTCAGGCCTGATGATATTGGATGTGACTGTATTATCACTGGCTTTAAACATTACACTAATAATGTTCTTCATACACAGCTTCTTGTTCAGACGACAAAAAGTGTCAACGACATGTAAATGAGGAGAGTGATAATGACGATGATGATGTTTTTGTCTGATAATGGCGTTTTTAGTCAGTCTGCTTCAAGCTGTTCCTTTGCACTTACTGACCACTGTCGCTTTGGAGAAAAGCGTCTGCTCAAGGAATAGTAGAATTAATTCTTTAAAGTCACAGCAAAGTGTTGTAAACACTGTAAGACTGGACACGTGTGGTGGAACGTCAACTCACACTGCTGAGTGAATCTTTTATAACGCACCAACAAAGCCTCTCAAATTAAACGAGGTGGCTGATATTTCGGCCTAACTTTGAAACTGTGTTATACTCAGCCTTACATAGACATAGAGATATTTCCTTCACTGTGAGCTTTTCTTTTCAGTTAGCTCCCAACATCCAACTTCTCCTTCCCACAGGTGCTGCCAGAAGTAGCAGCTCATAGCAGCTTTCAATTTGGAAATATTCAAAGTCATGATTAGAGTTTTTTTTGTCAGTTTGGTGACATTTGGTGGAGAATGCAGAAAGTTATGTTTGTACCTGTTCCTTCTATTATTTTCATGCCAGTTAATTGTACTGAATAAGATATCTCTCTCTGGTTGAGGGCAGTGGATCCAAACCTTTTTTTTTTTGTTCGCTTTCTCTTGCATCAGAAATGAGCATACGTTTGAATTTGACAAGAAAGGCCAACATACACTTGTTCCTATCAAGAGACCAAACCGTTAGCCTTCTAACGTTCAGTTTACGAGTAGATCTAGCTGAGCTCCCCAAAATATAGCTTGTGTTTGAGTGAGAGTACTGTTAATAAAAGTTATAATCTATTAATCTATTATAGATTTAGCACCAAGTTATAACAAATGGTATCTGGAGATGCTTTTAAAAAAGCAGTTAAAGGACCTTTTTTCTTATTATGAAGGACATTTAACATTGATTCTCTAAACCAAGAGTTCAACCCTGTCTTTAGACGGACCTCTTTGGACAAATCATTTTCCTTTGGTTTCATGGATTTGGCGGTAATAAGTGTAAGACGACGCCAAAGCCCAGATGGTTGTTAAAGTGGTTTGAAGATATTTTCTATTTCTTTACATTTAAAGAGATTCAACGCACCGACACAATAAATAAGTAATTATTTAACCTTGTCATTATAACATCCTCATTGTTTGTTTTTATACATCTTCCTGCAATGTCATCTAATACTTCACTATCTGATCCCAGGCGTCTTTGTAGACCACCTGCTGTGAATGGCTCCGTCACATTTCAAACACTGGTGTTAACTTTGGACTTTCTTACACATCAAACAGAAACATCCTCCAGAGAGTTTGAGCACTGAACAGCCCTTTGTAAACTGATCCTGCCCATGAGGTCTGTGTTAAGAGGGAGCTGACCTCTTTAGCATTTCTAGACAGCTAATGGGTTGTGTGGAGACATCCCATCATAAACTGTAAACAAATACACAATAGATAATGTGAGAGTCTAAAAAAACAAAAACAAAAGAAAACAGATACTTAAATATTCCAAATGCAACATTATCACATTTTTTTCTTTTCACCACATTTTGATCAAATGGGTTGCCACTTTAGCAGTGTTAATGCATTTGTAGCAATCCAGTACAGACTTAATCAGGGCACACTCACACAAAGCAATGTAGACCGTGGCCAACCACGTTGCACCGCCAAACTACAGTTTGATTTGAGAGAGTGCTCCATAGCTTGCTCAAGCACAGTACACTTCCATGGCCCCGGCCCAGTTGGAAGAGGAGTGATTTGGCAGACTACAGTGGCTCTTGCATGAGTAAAAGCATGAGAACGCAACATGGGAATGAAGTACGATCAATACCCGCCTTGCATAATCGAGGAATAAGCCTCAGAGTCAGTACAGCTACAGTGATGTTCTCTGTGTGGTTCTCTATCGTAAGAGAAAATTCACCTTCACTGTGATACCTTCTATGGCCACTATTTGACAGCTACCACAGCTATGATCAATCAGTCAATCAAATTTTATTTGTATAGCACCTTCCAGTACCAAATGGTGCACAAGGTGCTTTCCAGGGTAATAACAAGAACAAAAGCAATACTACTAAAACATAATTAAAACACAATGGTGATATGAAAGAGCAGCAGACACAGCTGCACCACAAAAAAGGTGCACAAAGTGCATTGAAGTCTAAAAAAAGTCTAAAAACATAATTAAAACACAACAGTAAAATGAAAGTAAAAGTGCAACGGTCCAATTAGTGGCTATGTTGGAAATGCGAGCCTGAATAAATGGGTTTTTAACTCGGACCTAAAAGTTGTGAGCTCGGTGGCAGATTGGGTGTGAGCTGGGAGAGCGTTCCACAGTTTAGGGCCTAAAACAGCAAAAGACCCCCGCCCCCCCCCCTGTACTTGGACCTAGGGATGACCAAGGTGGTGAGATAAAGGGACTTTGAAGTCCACCCTGCACCGCACCGGGAGCCAGTGAAGGGAACAGAGGACTGGTGTGATGTGTGAGTGTTTGGAGGTGCCTGAGAGAAGGCGTGCGGCTGCATTCTGTACCAGTTGGAGCTTTTGGAGGAGAGAGTGGTTGAGTCCAGCGTAAAGGGCATTGCAGTAGTCTATCCGCGAGCTGATGAAGGCGTGAATGGCCTTGATGATGATGAGGTAACTGTGATCAGGCCGAGTTGGGCCAGGAGCAGTGTGAATGCAGGCCAGCGGGGGAATGGGGAGGGGTGACAATAATGCTTCAACATAGAAAGGGAAAAATGGGACGAGTGTGAATGCGCCCTGAATCCATCAAATATCACAGACTAAGGCCAGCACATAAGACATCATCCAGACTCTTCTTCCATATTAAGTAATAGAGTGTTCAGCAAACATTTTTTGCATCTTCCACTTCAGAGAAAAATTAAATGGGGACTGACCATGCACACGTCTGTCTTCCATTTGTTCTGATTTTAATTGACACTAGCGCTCAGTAGGAAACAGACATGTGTTTCACTGATAGTATGGACATGTGCTTCCATCTAGTGGTTCTCTACCTACCACACCCGTAAACACAGGAGAGAAGAGGCCAAACAAGTAAATGATCCCCATGACATTTAAACACAGCCTCTATTATTCCCTGACACAATCTCTTAAAGGCTCTGTGAGGAGTTTATGGAATCCACTCAGTTAAATATGATTCATCTGCATGCCCTTCTTATTTTATATTTCAAGATTTATGATTCAAAGTGTTTATTGTCATGAGCACAGTAGGAAACATGTTTTCCTGTACAATGAAATTCTTACTTTTCCGTCCACAATGATAACAACAATAAAATAGTAAAAATGCATTCAGAGGACAGGATCAGCAGCAAAAAAAAAAAGACACCGCTTTGACACCAATAACTCCAACATGACTTGAATTTCCCTCGGGATCAATAAAGTATCTATCTATCTATCTATCTATCATGATCACACATTGAAAGTTCCTTCATTGCAAAAACTCTAATCTTACCTCTAATGTGTTACTAAGTTAAACTGGGCCACATGAACATTGCTTCATATAATGAATACAAAGTAGATGCCATGCATACAGGTTCCATGGCTAATTTTGCAAGCCCCTGTCCCTGGCTAGGGCTTTGAAGGTTAAAGGTATAATTTGTCTAATTCATTTTCAAAAATACTCCTAATATGAAACCAAATTCACTGGACAAGTCCAGATAAACATTTTATTTCAAAAATTAAATAAAATAGGCCTGACTGCTTGGAGGGAGTAAAACAGGCCAGGAACTTTACTCCAGTTTCCTGGAACGGGATGTCATGTCCTAAAAATCATGTAATGTACTTTTAAGAAAAACAAACAAAATATTTTTGACTTGGAATTAGACGAGACTCTTGATAAGATGTGAGGTGTTTGCTTGCTTTTCTCTGCACAAGAAAACCTCAATAGCCACCAATCAATTTAATCTAAAATATAATACACTAAATGATAATTGTTACTTAGATTTGTGCTTTTTGGCCATTTTTTGACTTTATTAGATAGAACATCCAAAGAGAGACAGGAGATGTCGGGAGGAGAGAAGAGGGTACGACATGCAGCAAATGACTGAGGTTCAATTCGAACCGACGGTTGCTGCAACAAAGACTACAGTCTCTTTACATGGAGTGTGCCACATGTCTTTAGGCTTCCAGTAGCCCATAGACATACAGTCTTTTAAAATGAGAAAACAACTACAAAAAGCTTTGTAGCCATCACCAACTTAAACAACGACAGTCGCTAAGAAAATGTTCCCAGTCCACCAGTCGGTCAAAAAAGATGTTTGCTGTGTAGAAAGTGTAAGAGGTTTTGATTCTTGTGAAGCGAGTCTTTGTTTTCGGAGTTCAGCCTTCATCCTCATCCTGTGCTGATACCTGAAACCTTAAATGGACTTCCTCTGGAATCGTAACAAAAGTTCACCTGTTACATGAGCAAGAGAAATGCCAAAGATATGAAACTGTTTGCACTGTTGATGTCCTAATGTTACCCTGTTAGAAAACACATCTTGTGTATCAGGTGCTCAGGTTATGAACATGAATTAAAAATACACCAAAAACCTTTCAATGCACAGTGAAGGTGGAATGTATTCAGCAACCTCTCTGCTGCACTTACTGGAAATTGCTTGGTCTCACTGTCAAGATCATGTGAAGTTTTCTGCTTGCACATTTTTCTGCTTTAAATCAGTTAGCTGCTATTTTGTGGCTGAATACATAAAGCACGGGATTCCTCCCATACTATACCTATCACTTTTTTGTGTGTTTACACTAAAGGTAAAACTCACACAAGAAATGTGAAATAACGCTGCACAATTAATTACAAAGCCGTCTTGATGGCAATGTGAGAATTTGCCACATCTGAAATGATCACAATGAAAAAAGGAATGATTTCCTGTAAACAGTGAGGCTTTCTCACTCGGCATGTGTGAGTTTTACTTCTTGGATGGAGGCTTTGGCACACTGTCCATGCTTTCACAGCATCTTAATGCTGTCAGATTGAGCTAAAGTTAGCTGTTAGCTGCCCTCAGATTAACTGGGGCCAAATCAGTACTGGAAATAAACCAGCTTTTCAGATTTCCTCTGAATTCAGGAGGGACATGTTGCAAACTCAGACATTGTGTTCGACATGAGGGCAGCAGATACACAGAGACTGTGAGTTACAGCTAATATGCACCCTTCCATTTGTGACTATTTACTTTTTATGGATATCTGACCATGGACTAAAGTGGGAAACTAGCCTTTTGGCGAACCATATTTAATGTTGATTGGTATGCATTGTCCCTTGAAAAGAAAATTTGCAACATGTTATCACCAAGTAGGCCTAAAGTTAAAACAAATCTTTGGGACTAACAGCATACCTTTTCTTCTTGAATGAATTAAGTTTTTATTATTTTAGCATACAAAGCTAGAAAAGCTACACTATGACTATCAATGCACGGTAAAATTCTGTGATTTGAGTTGCTTTATTTCATAAAATATTTCTAAAAAGATCGATGAACTGAAAGTATGAACTTAAATAACCTTGCACTGGACGGTTAGTAATCTAAAGGGTTAAACAGAAAGAAAACGGTTGTTGTGAAATACATTTACGTGATTAAGGTCTTGAGATGACGCATTAAAATGTCATGGTTGCCAATGTCAGGAAGCACAGTCCATTTATTAAACAAGCTAACGCCAAGTCCCCATCTTTGAATTCATTGTTGGGTGGAAATCTCCCACTAGGCTTTTAAACAAGAGTGTCAGGGATATACAATACAAGGATCATAATAATTAATGACACAGAATGCCTTTGCCTGTGTTATTCTGCAGGTGTTGACAGACTCATGTGTTTGTCCATCTGCTTTGCAAAGCTGCCCTGTTTGTTTGGGGATCCCATTTTTTTCGAAATTCTTCAGATAATTGGGATGTTGGGTTAAAGGGGAAACATCAACCCCTGAGCTCAGCTGTGTACACTTGCAAACCCTGTGCAGTCGGATGTTTCGCAATTCACACACACATGCACACACACACACACACACACACACACACACACAGACTGGCTGTGATAATCTCAATTCACTCTCTGTTTCTTGGTTGTGTTTTTAACAAAAAGCATTTCTAGATTCAGCCTGCAGCTCTTTCATCCGTCTCCTCTATGCTCAGGTCAGAACTTTGACACATATTTGGAAACCATACAATCGATTCCACAGAAATATTCATTGTTTATGGACTGCATGCACGCTCTGGTCATTTCACATTCCACTGTGGATTAAAATTCACCCCTTGGTGGTGTAATAAAGAAAATAGCAGTGGAGTTGTTTTTAGCGTACTCTCTAAGTTGAAGCTAAATAATAATACAAAAAAATTACAAAATTGTGTTTGTATTTTTATTCATCTTCCCCTGCTGTCTGACTTTTTTATTTTTTTTAAATGATGAATGAACAGACAATTTAAGAGTTCAATTCACTTACCACAAATGCAGGATTGACTGTCCCTTGCTCCTTAAGTCCCAGCTCTATTTTCTCCTCTGTAGTAAGATGCATTCTGTTCAAAAAGGCAAAGTGTTGTACAGTTGCTTCTCACGGGACTCCTCACAGATACACAAGCACACGCGGTTTGGGCTAAACTGAGACTGAGGGCAACGTCAGCGTCCAACTGACCACCTCACAGCAGGAAAAACTGAGCCAAAAAACAAGGACTGGGTTATTTTATAATCTGCTCCCCGGTTCTGAAACATCAGCTGCTCGGCAAATGAAATGTAAGCTTTAGTTACTCAGTGTTGCAGTCATGTGCCTGCTGTTGTGTGACGATGGATCCTATGAGAGGAGACAAGCACGTTTGTCACATGCATCTTTGATTTGTCACACCCATTAGAATGCTAATTTCTTGTCCAAACTTTAGAATTAGAACATTTTCAGAATAAGGGTCGCTGTGTTTGGCGTCAGAAGATCTAAATCTCCACCTTTCTTAGATTCCTGACCGTTTCTAAGTAACAGCAGTTCACCTGTTCAAATGGCAACATTTCGTCATGCATCACCTTGTGACACTTTTAGTAGGATGACATTGTGATTAGAGTCAGTTTATCTAACAAGAAAGTCTTTGTGATCCAGTGACTTCCATTAACTCACCTGAAACATCCCTCATACTCGAAGCATTCAGTTCATTTCTCTCTATATTTGATATTTTCACCTATTTTTTTTAAGGGGAAGGATTCTTTAAAGAATTGGTTCAGTGCCGTGGTACAAATGGACCTGCAGCGATGCCGTATATAACTTAGTTTCTGGCTTGTTTCTCCAAAAAGGGGCCAAGCTCACCAGCATGTCATGTGGCTTCAGGCCCTGATTTACGAAGGGCGCACTCACACTGGGCCTAAGCACCCCTCAACCCAGCGATTTGGCACAAGTCTCATGGATGCTATGAACTCTATTTTCTGCTGCGTTTACATTTTTAATCACCTGAACTTCTTAAAGACTTTCACAAAGGGTCTTGAAGGAAATACACTGGAAAAAGTTTTGGCGAAAAATGTGTCTGTTTGCATTCACATTCAGCAGGAGTCCCTTGAAAAAGGCGTTTTTATCCTCAATGGGACTTTCCTGGATAAAAAAAGGTTAAATAAAGGCATACGCCACACTTTTAGGAAAACGTTTACAAGCGTAGTGCATGTGTGAAAGAAGCAGAAGTCTACAGAAAGGTGCTAAAATGGTTAATCATTGAGTCTACTCTCTGACCAGATTTGTCTCTGTCCTTAAAGGGATACTTCACCCATTTACATGAAGCGGTGTATCATTAGAAACATGGTAGTAGTGTTGAATGGTCGTGAATCAAAAAGCGCCATATTGCATCACATGAAGAAAACTTCCAGGCAAAGAAAAACATATTTTTCTCGTCTCAGGGCAAAATGAGGGCCATTCAACACTACTACCATGTTTCTAATGATACACAGCTTCATGCAAATGGGTGAAGTATCCCTTTAAAGGCACTTCACATCACAAACACATGCACTCAGATGGAAATGCTTTGGACTTCCTTTGTGAAAGTCATTTTAGCGGTTTTCTTTTTTTTTTTAAGCACATAAAGTAGTTTAACCAATTTTGCTGTATTGATAGAAACTGAAAGGAATAAAGGGACCAGCAAAAGTCCAATACAGCATAAGGTTAGGTGCAAGTTAAGGGGGTTCGGGCATCCAAAGGGAATCAGGTGACGCATAACTGAATTTTCAGGAGGAGCTGGAAAGCGTTCCAGAGGAGAGGGAAGTCTGGGCTGACTTACTGTGCTTGCTGCCACTTGCAAACTAATTGTATACGGAAGTGAATGGATGGATGGTTGAATCAAAATCTAGCCCCTTCATTGGGTGTCTATATAATCTGAAATGCCACTACAATTGAAACCTCATTTGACCCAAAAGCAGAAAGTCCTCTCTTTTAGCACGCATGCTCAAGAATTGGACACGCTTTGAGTGAATGAATACAACTACTAACAGTAAGGTTAATATCACTGTGCAAAATGTGAAAAAAAAAAAGTCTTGCTAACGAAGTGACAAATCAGTTATTTTCAATGCAATGGCCTGTTGAGAGAGTTGTCATGAGAGATATGTTCAGAAGAAGCAGCTGCAACTCGACGCTTAGTGAGAAACTTTGAAATTGATGGAGTTCACATGCTAAATTACACAGAAGTTGTAGAAATGACCTTTCTAATTCTCAGATATCCCATGGGCCGTAGGAATGCTACATTAACATTTTAAATCATCAGTCTGCGGACAACATTTTTTCTTGTGTGATTGCCCTCTCGTTCTCCTTTTCCTCTTCCTCCCCTTGTAAGCTAATAGCCATTTTTCACGCCTGTGAGCACCTTTCTTAATGTAAACAAGGCCTCTGTAGAATGAGGGTTATGCACATTTTTTTTTTTACGTGTTTTTTAACGTCTTAGACTGAGAAGGTTTCACACCCTGTGGGATATTTATGTCTGGTTGTAAAATACAAAGAGAAGAGAGCAAAAGGTCCCTGACATTTTGACAGACTGATACTACCCCACCTCTGCCCCCCCTCTTGTCAGGGCCGGTTTGTCTGTCAACAGTTCAATACTTGTTGGTTTGGTTCACCTTTGAGGCTTGTGTGTATTGTTTGTCATGCAGTAAATCAAAGGAGCTTCAACAGTTTAAGTGTTGGTGAGAGGATAATCCTCAATGTACAGCATCTGTGATCACATCAAAGCTGGCCAAGGTTTTACCCTGGACAGCTCCTCTTACATTTTCTTATTTATCACTTTCTTTAACTATCTCCTGTACACCTTCACGACAAAGGAGTTTCTTATTTATGGTCTGCAGTTCTTAAGGTCTTTTAAACTTTAAGTGTTTTACGCTCTGTCTTCTCTTTTCAAAGGCAAAATCACAGATTTGTTTTTTTCCAAAGGTTTCTGCTGAGATTCTTTGCTACAGGTGTCTGAAGGGATTCGACATGGTACTGAAAGGATTCTTTGTACTTTCAGACTCTCACACAGTTAACAACAATGTTGTGGTTAGTCTTTCACGTGATAGAACTAAAGAGATAGGAATACTTCCCCATCCTGAGAAAGTTAACTTTGGTTTCAGTTCTGAGCTCCATTTATTAAAAGACAAAAGACCATCAGACTCCCAAAGAAATGCAACTTTTTTGAGTTAATACCACTTCAATTCAAATTGTTGCATCTCAGGAATACTGTATACATGTGTGTTAAACGTGATGGTGTCATATGGTATCTACTTGATGGAAGACCACAACTAGTAGACGGTGACTAATGAAACCGTTGAGTGCATGTGTGTGCATTAAAAAGGATTGATCCAGGCATTGATGAACCATGAACATCTTGTGACCAAAATAAAAACCACCAGACTTTGAATATCTGAAAACAAAATGAGGTCCTGCAACAGCCAGTGGGACTGAGGTAATCAGCATGAGTGTACGTTGACCTAATGGGATCTATTATGATCTTCTCGAGTAGCATACCAAAAAGTCTTTGGGACAGTCAAGGTCATTAAGCCATTTAAGATGGGTATATGTACAGTCCCCTCCCAACGGTTTTCATGGAGACGTTCATTACTTGGTGATGTATCCCAGTGAAAAGAGAGCCAGCTTTGCAACACTGAATACACTGATTTTTCAAAGATCCTTTTTTCCCTTTCCCCAATCTTTCTTCAAGTACACCTCTCTGTAAAAGTCTGCTGCGTCTTAAAACACTGTTATTTCTTTACTTTTCCTCTTCTATGTTGTAGGCCATTTTTGCCTTTATTGGCAGCTGGAAAGAAACAGTAACTGTTGGGAGGAGAGAGTGGGATTGACATGCTTTAAAGTCGAAGTAGAATTTTAATCCATAGGCAGCATTGTGGTGAGAAATATAGCCTCTGTACATGGGTCATGTAACATAACTGCTTGGCTGTCTCAGTGGTTGTATCTGTCTTCGATTTGTTCCCACTGTGACCTCTCGTGCGTACCCTTTAAAATTTAATTTGTACCGCTCCACTTATCACAGCTGCTGATGTCTGCACGTGAATCAGAGCGACTGGGGGAGTATGCAAGGCTCAGTATCCTCTATGCATGTCATCAATCAATCAATCTATCTTTATTTTTAAATCACTTCATAACAATTATTATCTTAAGAGACTTTACAAAAGAGCAGGTAAAAAACTTTACTCTTTATTTTATTATCGACCAAACATTAATCCATCATGACCACCATAACTAATCAACATTAAGCAACGTTACAGAGGCAAGGAAACACTTACTTTAAGAAACCTCGAGCAAAACCAGATTAATGAATTGAACAGTTTATCTGCTGAAACTGTTTGGGGCCTTGGAAGCAGCATAGAGGGAGATGCAGGAAGAATGAGAAAGATCAAGACAAACAGAGAAACAAAAAAAAAGACCAACGATCAAGTGTAGCTGAAATAAGCTCAACACAATACCCAAGAATACCAAAGATCACTCCAAATAACATTATGGCGCTCTTTATCCGAGAATAAAGGACAAACTATCTGACAAGTT
The DNA here is from genome assembly GCF_947650265.1 of Symphodus melops. Taxonomy (NCBI): domain Eukaryota; kingdom Metazoa; phylum Chordata; class Actinopteri; order Labriformes; family Labridae; genus Symphodus; species Symphodus melops. The sequence goes on along the minus strand of NC_136696.1, from coordinate 25,386,094 downwards.
TCCAGTCCTCAAAAAGCAGGGTAGTAATATAGCCTTAAGGTCGTTAAAATGCAAAAGCACTCGACGCAATATAACTGGGTGCCTTAAAACAGCCTGCACATTCTGGTCCTAACAAGTACAGACCATTCAGGACTGAATGGTCCCTCTATGGTATGAATGAATTAATGTAAACTAAAGCAGGCGGACATGTTGGCTGCTGCACTGTCGACAGAGTGCCCACAAGATGGCGGTATATCCTAAACCAAGCTATGATTGTCCTGCTCTCAGCACTACCAGTACTGCTGATGCACAGAGAAACCCAGACTCTGCTAACTAGAGGAAACAGTTCAGAACCACATTTGAACTTTTAAGAGCCAGGTTGATGGAGTGGACGTACTTCACAGTGTTGGTGAAAAACTGTGCACAAATGAAACATTTCCGGATTAGCTTCGGTGCACCGACACAAGTGTTTTTAGTCCTGTTCACTGATTTGACTTCGGTTCAGGTGGTGCTGAACCCTGATGACCTTTTCACCATCATCACCTGTGAGATTTGTTTTCAGGGAAGTAGAATACTTAATAAACATGCTTTTCCATACATGTCAGAAATAAAACCATTTCCACCAGGTGAATGATGTGCATTGTACACAAAATGCCTGCTCATGTAACCCTCTTTTAGTCCCTTTCATTGAGTGCATATAGTGAATTCATACATGGGTCTATGTTTACAAAGGAGCATTCAAAGGACAAACATGGTTAATCATAATATGCAGTAATAACCCCATGAGGTCATTACATCTCACTGCAGTGTGAGATAATCTGAGGTAATCCAACTGTGAGGCCTTTGGATTTAGACCATGTTGATCATGAGAGACTTAAACCATTCATAAAAGTGGGCTATCAATCTCCTTATCTGCAATGACTGCAGCAATGACCCAAATGACTTAAGAGTGTAAGAACGTGAGAAACACAGGGAGAGGCCTTTAACAGTAAATAGCTTTCTATATGTAGAGATTTTTTCTTAAACTCCCATTTTAACCTTTTGACCAACAACTGCTTTAAGAATCTTTTACAGCTATTTATTGGTACGTCAAAACCAGGACAACACCATAGACCTGGATGTACTGTGACCCTATAGAGGACAAACTGTGTGCTAGTTTTGCAATGATATTATCTTTCATTGCTTGAGTCCTGCAATTTTACTTTACATGTGCACTTATTTCCTCTATTCTGCATGCACTGCGTAGACGAATAAGAGAACATGCAAAGAACTGGTTTTCTCAAACAAGAATAATGATCAAGTCCAGCGTTATTCATAAACATCAATGATAATGTAATCCATGTCTTTAAACCATCAGAATTATGTTTCACTTATACTAGTGCTATTACATTCATGATATCAAAGAGATGCTAATGCTGCTGGGCTGGTCAAGATGACATCAGACATAAATACATTTATGTATATTGTAGCTAAATAGAACATAATGACCACTGAAAGGTCAACAACACTGATCTTCTCTTCATTACCAGTCAGTGGGCTGGGGTCATTTAAGCAGCAAAACAATGTTTGGTCTTCCAAGTTGAAGTGTTAGAAGCAAGCACCAATAAGATATCAGACATTTTTATAACTCATCCAGATTTTATGAAAGATGTGAGCTATGCATACAGTAATTAGTGGTGTTACAGACTTGACTGCAAGCTGCAGTGTCGTAGGCAATTTTTTGGGAAGGCTGAGGTTAAGTTGTCCAAAAGTTATTTTTCCAATATGGCGACTGCCAAGGTTGGTGTTTTATATAGTCTGTGGTTAAACTTTTACTGTCTATGTCTTACTTTGTTTCATATGCTTGAACTTTTAACAATCTATTGTAATTGCATACATCTGAATAAACTACTAGGCAAGCCAAGTTTATAGCGCTGTTCAGACACAAGGCAGTTCACAGTGCTTTAGAGACAGAAAAACAGAAAACTTTAAAACACAGATTAAGGAAAGAATGCAACGGACTCTGGACTAAAATGATCCTTCCAGCAAACGCAGATGCATTTACAAAAATACTAAATAATAGTTTTCCCTTTCAAAGAACAGAGACTTATTTGTGAACATTTGGCACACCTTTACATGAGTGTGTTTCACTTCTTTGTGAAAATTCTGGACATGCGTGCATGACCCATGTTTGATTGAACGTGTTTGTGTTTATTTCCTACAGTCACAGGAAGTGCACCAGTTAGTGACCCTGCGGTTTCATGTGCGTCTGTGTGTTTCCGCTAACATGTCAGTGTGTCACTGTTTATGCTGCTGTACGTGTGTTCCACTTAGTCTGCCTGCTTTCCGTTATTCACACACACTTAACACAAACTTCTGCTTCATTTAGACTGAACACCAGCAGAGACACAACAACACACAACCACAGATTGGGTTTATGACACGGTGCCTCCATCTAAGCCTTAGATCCTGAGGTGAATGTGAAAGCTCAGTGTACCGTTTAGCTGATTTTGATGTGTTTTTAAGCACATGATCCCCCTGCATGTCCTTCTACTGACGCAAACAAACAAATGGACCATGAAGAACAATCAATTTAACCCCCCAACACTGACACAAACATGCTCCCACAGGACCCCTGCACTGACCTACTTGGTTGTACAATGAAGATCGCAGGGACAGATAATTGCGTGTATGAGCACTGGTCAACACTAATGGCCCTAAAGTGAGTTTCTCTGACCCAGTTTATTTACATCAATATTTTGTTTAGACGTTTAGCTAACTTTTGTTCACTCTAATGACCATTTCCTAGTGTAATTCTTCTAGTGTTGTTAAACCACACATCCCCAATCGTTGCTTTAAGTTTCATCTGAATTTGGATGAAAAACAAACTCGCTGTTAAACCAAAGTTGAGAATCTTTCACTTGTTGTTCAGAAAGATAAACCTCTGGAATTGACATTTCTTATCTGAGTGTAAAACTGATCACTCAAAAGGGAAACTGACAAGCTTTTAATAAACTACACCAAGGTTGCTGTTAAACTTAATTCATTAAAGGCATGATATAATTTAAAATCCAAATTGAGCCGCACTGATTTCACACTTGACAGGTGTCCTGATCCACGATCACCTGACAACACTGTCTTCCATTTGCCGGTCTATTTAAACTTTAAGATGACGACTCTCTCTCTCTTTGCTATTTGCTTGCCCTCTCTTATCTGCAACGCACTCTCTCTCAGCCCCGTAACCACCGCCCAGCATCCACTTGTCTAGGCCCGATTAAGGGGTTTAAGATACCATCTCATCTCTCCTCAAATATCTGTATGTAAAATAAATCTGCGAGGGCTGACGAGGTCAGAGCCTAGAAGCAGAACAAATGGACATTTGAGTCTAAAATACATGTTAAAGCTTTTGATACATGTTTGGGGAATCTTCTGACGTATTGCATGCCAAAAAAAAGAAACACAAATACAAAGCCCATAAGCTTGTGTGAACCCAACAAACAGGAGACAACAAGATGTTATTATGATAGAGACTCAAGGTCGCAAACACAATCCGTTTATCCCAGCATTACCCTCAGATTGAGTAAGAGTCATTCCTCCACACTTTAAATATCAGTCACATTTGTTTCCAGTCAATCTTTGTTGACTCTTTTGGACTGGCACCATGTTTGTTTTGCTGGGTGCTCGTATTACCTCTAAAATGTGTCCTGACGCACACTAAACCGAGCTGTAATTTGGCCCCAATAAATGATCGAGAAAGAAGAGTCTTTCATCTGTGTTGTAAGACGCCTGGGGTGTTGATTAATGCTTCCTGCAGCATAGCAGTGCATGCACTACAGTATGTCAAAGTGTATTTGTGATGTGTGTTTGTATTGTCATATATACTGTACTTGTCTGGACACGCAGGGTGAAATGCATCACATATTGGAAACTTTTCTCACTCTATCTTTCTTTCTATCCCCCTTTAGTTCATTGCATCAAAGCACACAAACAAATCTATTTCAGTGGTTGCGCAGCATGGTTGACTTTATTGTTGTTACTTTTTTCTTGTCTAATTTTTATCACCTTTGAAAATCCTGTCTCGTTCTTTATATATTTATCTGTCTTATCGTTTCCTCAATACTCTTACATGGATTTAATGCTAGCTGCAGCTATAAACCCTTCTTCAAATCCCTCATCTTTCCTCTCTCATTCACTCTCTCCCTCTCTCTGTCAAATGCAGTTTTTCTGAATCAGTCGTCCTCTAATGACGGCATGCTTTCCCCCCTCGCGCTCAGCCTCTCTCTCCCTCCCTCCGCCCTCTCTCTCATCCAGCTGCTGTTTTCCTGAATGAGCGCTGAAACCATCCCATGACCTCACCATTTGCTCAGCTGTGCCCCCTCCCCCGCCCCAAACTCGAAAGATGAAGCGACGATGATAACAATGGCGGTGCTGCTGCTGGTGATGATGGAAAGGGGGTGGATGTGGAATAGGGTAGCACTCATGCAACGCTGCCGTTGTCATGTTTGAAAGTGACCAGAAACATCAGGTCTGCAGCAGACGATCATGCATGTACAAACGCACACACACACACACACACACTCACGTTTTTACATGTACATGCTTCAGTCTGAGCGCACGCTCCAGGATTACAGCACTTAATCTGCACGGCAACAGCCCCCATGCTGATGTAAGGCTGAGCTGACGGGGAGGGAAAGAGAGAGGAAGAGGACAGGGGAAGTGATAAATGAAAAAGGAAGCATGGGAGGAAGAAAAAGAGGAAATGTCAGTAGAGAGAGTGCAAGATGTTAAAGCAAGAAATGATACAGGATGAAGTATGTGGAGCTGAATGTGAATCTGAAAGCAGCTAGGAGAGGGAGACAAGCTTAAGAATGGCTGCTTATTCATTCATGATTTTCTCCTCATTCAGATCGCCCATCGGCCCCGTGAATGGCTGTGATCACCCTCTTACGTAAGTGAGTGAGAGGGGATAAAAAATGGCGAGGGGGGGGAGGGGTGACAGGAGGTGAGGTCAGGTGAAGGAGGGTGCAGATGGAGAGACAAAAAAATGAGAATGAATAAAGAAAGGCATGAGCTGCAGTAATCTCATCCCTGTCTTCTTCCTGCTGGACCGATCACCCTTTGATCGCTGTCAGACTGGGGTTTATGGATGATTTGTGATTTGTGTGTGATGATGACAATGATGATTGCTGATGTCACAATAGTTGCTGAGCTGCAGGAGTAAAGTGGTGCATACAGCAAGGATAATGTCTCAGTAAGTGGTGCATTGCGCCTCATCCAAAAACATAAAAAAAAAATTAAAAAAAAAAAACACGAACCGAAACAATTTTGACTGAAATAAATATAATAAGAGTGTTCCCTGTACACTATACTGCACAAAATGCATGGAGGTGTAAAGATAAAAACTCTTGATCAACAGTGAATGTTGATGCATGAAGGAAACACAGCAAAAGGTGCAGGGGATCACGTGCATTCACATGTGAGGGCAAACCGAATGACTGGCACCGTGGGAGACGGTGATCTTGAGAAAACTCTGAACAAAGCTGCAGTATTAAAGCTCTGTAGAGAACTGAGCAGGAGCACAGAGGCTGTGGATTTACTTTTTAAAGTTTGCCAAACAGGGAGGTAGAAAAATGTTATGATGGTATGGACACGACTATTCCTCGTGATTTCATTTCTTAGTTGTAAGTTCAAAGTCTGATGTGATTTTTTCCACTTGAAAAAGAGTCTTTGTAAAGAAGCTCAGCATATTTCCAAGCAGGAAGACATCTCAATAATCTTTTCTTTAATGAAAGTCGACATTCAATCATATTGCCTCCTCTCTCTTTATGACTCTCTTCCTACTTCAGGTATATGCCTATAAGCTGATGATGGGCATTTACTCTCTCAATATTTAACCACATAGAGAGGAAGGCTCAACATCTATTGACCAATCATACAACTGTATACCCCACATGGGTCACCATAAGACTTATCCACAAAGGCATTGTACATTTACCATCCTTTGTTAAAGTTTTTTATACAACTAATTAACTGTTCACCCAAAAAAAAAGTGTCTCCTTTGTTGAAATGCAAATAATGGATGTCAGGACAAGGAAACCAATCAATGTCATGACTCTGTGGGCGCCATTTTCCAATTAACACTTTGTGGCTCCCTGATTGCTGTTCATTCCATCCACCTGCTCAGACCTGCACACCTACTCTCCATCAACTCGTCAACCCAGCAGTAGATATTACCCAGCCTCCAGATAGTTGTTTTAGCTATGGTAGACCATGGCACAGGCTGATGATGGGCTGTAATAGGGTCGCTTGAGCTAGTTTTGTTTTGATATTCCTGTTCAGCCATCTCCCCTTCACTCTGCCGACCTCTGGACTCATCAACCTATCTTCATCTCCATTTCCTGCATTTAACCTCATTCCCTCTCCACCGCTCTGTATTCTGTGTCCTGCGTCTGGGTCCTAAATTCACTGGCCATAACATTGTATTACACCTTTCTCTGTGGAGTGTGCTTCTTTTATATTTACGGCTAGCATGATGAAATGGCAGGACAGTCTGATGAAGTCTTCACTGTTATTTAAAGTTGTTGTACTTTCTTTATAGTTGACTAAAAACAAGGGTTGGCTGTGTGACTCTGAACTAAAACGCATTCGTACAGAAATATGGGTGTGTTATAGAATTACTGTAGCTGAACAAAAGCCAAATTTGTCAAAACACTGCAAAGGACAATTAGTTAATTCATGTTCAGTATGAACCCATAAGGAAAGTCATTTAGTCAATTACATATTCATTAAGATCCATAGCTGGTAACTGAACAAGGTTTATTTGTAGAACAATTAGAAATGTTGAATTAACTAAAACAAATAATTTTTAATTCAATTTGATAATGTCAATTTCAGTAAGACCCACCCCCAAACACCCTGATTGGCTCTTTTTCAATAACGAGGGAAAGCAGTCAGAACTTGATATGACCTACAGAGTACCCTTTATATATTCTCAGGTGCGCTCAGTTTCAGAAACATACACTTAAAATAAATCCATAATTCGTCCCCCACTGAAAATGACTTTACTGTATCTTTATTGTGAGTGAACAACATGTTTTGTTTGTAGCGTGTTCAGGTTGGCCCAGCACCAATATCATCTGTTTGAAGCGCTGGAATATGTACAGATCCTGAAAGTGATTCAGAGGACAAGAACCAAGCAACGATTTGTAACAAGATCATTGCAATGATGAATTAAACATGAAAAGTGGAAGTTTTAACTGTAACAGATGTAGCCTAATGGTTAATGTCATGTTACTTCCCCATTCCATCTCTGTAATAAGGTAATGAAGTCCTTGAAAGGTGGAGGCGACTTCAAAGCGTCCTTCTATCTTGTAAAGTCCTCGTGCTTCCTATTTAACCTCTTTGACCCATGAATGTTCATTTCCACCTACAGAAAAATTAGACGCCAGTGTCTTGTTCTGGGTCACATCCCCCCCCACCCCCACCCCCTTAATGCTGTAAAGATATGTAACAGAGAGGGAGTTTAATAGTGGGGAGAGGAACAAGAGAATAAAAGAGACATCCAAGAGACAGAGAGTGAACCAAAAGATGAATCACGCCATGATGACTAACATCTTGCATAACCCAGTCTGAGAATTCTTCCTATTGCTTGTCAGCTATATCGCCCACAAAAACCCCGTTTTGTAAGCCTCCCACTGTGCCCTCCTCATGCACCAATCCTGCGAACACACTAACACCATTAGTTACCTCATAGGTAAACATTGGCAGCTCTAAAGCCAGTCTGGCACAGCAGGTTTTATACAGCTGGTTCGGCTGCATGTAGGTGACGGAGGTCTCATGACACCAAAGAATATTGACATGTTTGTCGCTAACTCAGAGCCAATGATTACGTGACCATTTAGGGCCAGGGGGCCAGTTTTATCCAACACACAAACAGATCATATAACCCTGGTTCTTGACACATATCTAAGGACAAACATGTGTTACATCATTTAATAAAATAGACTTTTCAACTGCTGTTTGTTGTTTTTCACATCAACACGAGTTTGGATTGCGTGCCTGCATATGTGATAACTGTGAGCCTTTAGTGAACGATGACTGGCAAATACTGGGCCACGAAGGATGCGAGGATGCATCCTTTTTGGTCTTCAATTACACCCTTCAGAAGATCCAGATCCTGAATTTAGTTTCAGCTTTTAAATGTAAGTATACAAAATAAAGTCAAGTTTTTTTTTTTAGGACCTATAATACATTTACTCTTTACTGCTATGTGTAGGCAAGAGGTTTAGACGAGGACAAATGTACCCCTCAAGGCAAGGCAAGGTTATTTATATAGCACATTTCAACAACAAGGCAATTCAAGTGCTTTACACAAGACATCAACAGCATCATGACAGAGGGAAAAAAATACATACACAATAAAAATCTGTGATTAAGAATCACTAAAAAACAAGTTAAAAATCACAGAAATTCTTAAAACTTAAAATTTGTTCAAGTAGAAATAATTCAAATAAAATTAGTTTAAGGAAGAATATAAAAAGGATTTAAAAGTTACAGTGCAGAGTAAAAGATTAAAACCTTTATTAAAATATTTTAGTTAGGGGTCGCCGGTGGCGCAGCGGCAGTGCACGCGACCCCATGTATTGAAGCTCAGTCCTCGCGAGCGGGCGGCCTGGGTTCGCGTCCGGCCTGTGGCCCATCTCCCGCATGTCTCTCCCCACTCTCTCCCCCTTTCCGACTCTATCCACCGTCCTCCCTCTATCAATAAAGGCCGAGAACAAAACTTTAAAAAAAAAATATTTTAGTTAAAGGCAGCAGTAAACGGGTGAGTCTTTAACCCTGATTTAAAAGGGCTGAGAGGTTCAGCTGACCTGCAGTTTTCTGGGAGTTTGTTCCAGATATACGGAGCATAGAATGTATAGGCTGCTTCTCCATGTTTGGTTCTGACTCTGGGGACAGACAGCAGACCGGTACCAGACGACCTGAGTGGTCTGGGCGGTTTATAGTTAATCAGCAGGTCACACATGTATTTGGCCCTGAACCATTAAGCACTTTATAAACCAGGAGCAGGATTTTAAAATCTGTTCTCTGACAGTCTGGCAGCCAGTGTAAGGACCTCAGAACTGGACTGATGTGATCCATTTTCTTGGTTTTGGTGAGGACTCAAAGGTCAAACTTATTCTTTACATTTGATACACTGCCTGTGAGTGGAATTCAGTATCATCCATCGTTACGAGCTAGCACCGACTACGCATATAAATAAAAGAAAAATCCTGAAGTGTGACTGATAGGTCAAGAGATCACTGAGAGAAAGGACAGGGGCTCACGACAACCCAGAGTAATACTCTGCATACTCTGTTCTCCACATGAAAACTAGTCCGAAGGGATTTACCAAACAGAAGATAGATAGATAGATAGATAGATAGATAGATAGATAGATAGATAGATAGATAGATAGATAGATAGATAGATAGATAGATAGATAGATAGATAGATAGATAGATAGATAGATAGATAGATAGATAGATAGATAGATAGATAGATAGATAGATAGATAGGTACTTTATTGATCCCGAGGGAAATTCAAGAAGGAGAACCTTACTGTTCCCAAAGACCATTCACTTAAAAAAAAAAAGGCATTTTTGTAATTCCTTTCACATTAGATGGAGCTGAAGTGTCTTGCATAACAAACTGAGTCAATCCAAAAGACACAGCAGAGGAATTGTGTTTGTGTCTGATCTGAGCAACAATGTGTCCCACAGTTCAGCGAGTTCAGTGGCATGAACACATGAACAGAACATTTCGTGTGAAGACCCATTTAGAAATGGGTCATCAATGGAAACTATGACTGGGGCAGACTGCTACTACTGAAGCCAGCGCATAAATATACTTTTGTGTTTGTTGTATTATTTGGCCTGTGTGGACTTCTGTTGAAACCCAGATTGTCCCTCAGGGGTCATAAAGATTTTCCAATCAAAAAAATGAATTCAAACATGATTCTTTTTTAAATTAAAAATCTAACATAAAAATGACAATCAGACATTTAAATAACAGTATATATATGAAAACTGAGGCACAAAAAACACAATGATTAATAATAATAATAAGCTTTATTTTGAGACGATACCATGAATGTGTCCTGGTCCCTCCAAAGTTTCCATAGATCCCTACATTATGGCGATGGCCTACTTGTGTTTGTGACACAGACATCGCCTCTTACGTCATCCTGCAGTCCCATCACAACTTCCCTCATGGATTTCTCTGGTCCATCGACCCAAAATAAATAACCATCAGATTCCTAATACGGTCAAATTCCCTCTGTGCTTTATTTTTCTCCTTTGCTTCAGATCAAACCTCTGAAAGGTATGTCTTTACTAACTCATGATGTTTGAAGCATGACGTGTATGAAGAATTCAGCACACTGAGCTGTTTGTGATTCGACTGATTTGAGGACTAGGTCAGCTCTAGGCTTGACTCAGGGAAGAGGACGTTCCCTTGCATAGTCCCATGAGCTGCAGCATTTAAACAACTGGTCAATTCTCATGATTGAGCATGGGACATACGCTTAGGTTTGATCAGCCTGTAGCTGCCCACCTTTGATGAGGGTGTTAAAAGGCCGAAACACCCCATGACTCAAAGGTACACTACTAATGATGTGTCCCGTGGCTCATGATTCTTATGAGTCCCTGAATCTTTATTATGGGTCCAAGCCCATGACTTACTTTATTTATGAGAATGGTTGTTTCTTACCCTTTTGATGATTTGAGTCTCTGACTATTTTTAGTCTAGGTAAGTATCTGTTTGTGTGCCTGTAAAGTATGCATCATATGAAGGGCAGACTGTCTGTTTTTTAATCAAACTTTAAACTTCCCAACTTCATAATATTGATGCTTCAGTGTCTTTAAATTATTGGACCCATGGCCCATGTCAGTTTAGCACTGTGTCACACTAATGTTGACCACCAGGTAAACATGGCAGCCAGGTGAGTGTACACACACGATGCAGGCTCTGGCTCACACTGCTTCTGTTTACCAGAATCAGGAGGACGAGTGTCTGATGTGGTTTGTGTCTCCTGCTGATCTGAAGCTGCGGGCTGTTTGTCTTTAGCAGTCATGTGCTGCTGGCACACAAGGGAGGCTTTCCCGTAAGTTTAAGGAAACTATATTTACATTAAAAATCGATTTTAAAGGTATCGAGTGCTACTGCTGAAGCCATAAATAGACTTTAAAAAAAAACAAACATACCTTTAAAAAAACGGATCAGAATCAAACAACGAACCAGGTTTAGTTTCCACATAACCAGCCAATCACAGTGACTCTGAGGAGAAGAATTGGGTTGCTTAGCAACAGTCAGTTCAAACTATAGCCTCTTTCAGCTTCTATGTGGCTCTTGTTGGTAGCTCTCTCTCTCTCTCTCTCTCTCTCTCTCTCTTTTTTTTTTTCTTACCAGCTCTTTCACCTTGTCTCTTTGGAGCTAAAAGCACAACTGCACAAGTTACTCATTTTTGACTTTTTTTTTAATCAGCTGTCAGTGTTTGCCTCTTTAAGCTCTGTATACACTGTACTATGACAGACGTGTATTTTAGTTTTCTCATATGCACACATGTACATCAGTAAATACTTTCTCACTCTACCTCTCTCTCTCTCACACAAACTCAGCAACATCAACAAGTGCAATCTTAATACATTTAAATATACTGTGTAATGCAGTTTAAATATTCTTGTTTTAATTATATGTTTGAAGAGCATCATCTTGTGCTTTGTTGAGTAGTGCTATGACTGCAGGTCAAGAGGTGTTCTGTAGCGTTTTGTTTTCCGCCCGTAGGAGCAAATTGGCTTTAATAAATGTAAGGATATATTTGAAAACAGGAAGAACGTTGGATTTTAGATTGAATGGTTTGGATTTGTAATAGATTACCATGAGATTAGGTTTCATTTTAAGATGCCGCAACGAGGGAATCTTGATCAAGCTGCTAGAGAGGAAGATAAAAGTATTTCAAAATAAAAAAATCTCTTGTCATCGTAGCCCTTACTAATAATTGCTTCCCATCAGTACATTCCTACCTTTTTTTTTTTTTTCCTCCCTTATCCAGAAAGTGTCTCATTTGTGATATGGCTTTCCAGTAATACACTCACATTCACACACAGAAAATGCAGCACTTACACATTATCGGCCCACTCAATTTCATGACCTCTCACTAAAAATCACGTATAAGAGTGAAGTGACAGACAGAGTTAGAGGAGTTCTGCTCAGTACACTCAGCAGCTTTTTTTTATACATCTAGTTTACTTTTTCTTTAAACTAAACTAAAATGTAAAACACTTACCTCTCCAGTTTGAATATGGTTTTGTTGCTTTGTGCTAATTGTGCCTCGAATGCTCAGAGAAAAAGTGGTAAATGTGACGGTGATCTTAGCTTACATCAACATGTGACCCTATAACAGGAGAGCATCTCATCCTGAATCAGCGAGATATTTAACCCTTTTCTTTTTCAAGGGTTTGGGTTCGCTCTCCACCTGGGACAGTAGAGCCAGATCATCAGATCATCAGCTCAAACAGACGAGCCCTGTTTACACTTGTCATTTAATGAGAATGACATCGAAAACACTGTCATTTAAAATTGGGCTGACCTCAGACTACTACTACTACATTTTAGTGTCTCTCCGTCCATCACACATACGCAGAAACTGAGGTTATTTTAGCCCTAATCTCAAACATGCATTGTTCTAAAATATGAAAATAATGGTGCATCACTCACCGCCTCAATATTATTAAGATTATATGTGCGTGCGTCAGAAGGAGCAATGGACCACCTTATGTGATCTTGTATGATCCAGTGTGACATCACAGTAAGGCAGAGGCTAACAACATGGACTGTGACCCGTCTGTCTGTTGTTTTGCAGCATGAGGGAAAGGAATCGAGCTGAATGCATGAAACGACTTAGAAAATATCTGTAGGGATTCATAAAACACGTTCTTTTCAACAGCGAAAAGTGGTGGTGAGATCGTAACTTGCAACGCCTCTGTCAACAGTTGTATGCTAGCTAACGTTAGCCTCAGATTGTTTAATGGTCGAGTGGTTAAGCATCCTGATTCAGATGAGACAGTGGTAAAATAATTATTAAGATTTACTTTTGTAAAGATTTAACAAGACTATTTGGTGAAAAGTGAGTCTTGTGAGTTATTTATCTTTGGATTATTGAAAACATCACAAAGTGTAGCACTTGGTTCACTCTCAAATCTGAAGAATTGACAGACAATACAACGATAAAGCCTCTGGACACAAAAGTTTGCCTTAACGTAGGAGGACATGGCGAAACTGAAACCAGAATGCTTCTCCATCTATCCATCCATTTTCTATTTTTCTTGCTTATCCGAGTTCGGGACTTATTCTGAGTCTTGCGAGTTGTGCGTGCCCGGAAAACCTTTGAAGGGAGGCGTCCTCAACAGATGTTCAAACTCCCTCAACTGGCTCCTTTCGATGTGGAGGAGCAGCAGCTCTACTCCGAGCTCCTCACCTTGGACGAATGCTTCTGATAATCAAAATATGTTGTTTTGTGAATATGTGAATAAAGATGACAACACCTGTGGACTTTCTCACCTCCATTTCACCTTTTATCCCTCTTCAAATGTTACGGTTCCACTTGTTCAGCAGAGTCCTTTAAAATGAGTTTGCCATCCTAATCTTGCCATTCACGAGCACAGCTGTTCAAAATGATGCACAGACTTTTTGCTGGGTGTCATTACTGTTTGTTTTCAAGCACCTATGGTAGGACACTGTGTGTGCATATTCAGATGAGTAATGCCACAGGAGTTAAGTTACGAGTCTGAAAGCACGACTAGATCATAAAAAAGGTGGTAACAGTTCAAATAAAACACAACTTTTGTGTCATATTTATCTTGAGCTAGCTTTACAATGTAAATCTGCATGAAGAACACAACAAGAATAAAAGGAAGTAATGTCCCATACAAAAACATTACACGGACTTCACTGAAGCATGTTAAGTATTTACGAGGAAACGCTATCAAAAATTCAGCATGGCCCAACACAAGCTCATCTATTATTCTGTAGTTTTTGCTCTTTCTGAAATCTTACATCCATTTTTATGAAGTCATGAATACAAATTTAGGGTCATTACGCACTTCTTCATCCTGAAGTCACAGCTTGGGGCTCAGAGTGGACAGAAAAAAAACATAAATTCTTCATGAACTTTGCTGGAACCGATATGACGTGACGCCTGCTGCTTAACGATTGAAATGTACAAAGATGGAGGATGACTGTCTGCTCAGCACATAAACACAGCCAATGGTTCTGGATTTTATTTTAAGATCTTCAGGGCCTTAAACAATTTACATGTCAACGAAAAAATACCCATGTGTTCACAAAATCAATTTCTGAATCGAGTACACAGTTTGTTTAACTTACAGATGTATCGTTTTTAAATTACAAATTACAACCGTTTTTAAACCAATACTATCACTGTCTCTCTCGCAGGCTGGAGAGGCACACATTAACACATTTAATTCATATTCCTGTAATATAATTTGGTAACGGAGGGAAACTTAAATGAAGGAATTGATGTGAGAAGTACCACAGCAGGGAATATTATAGATCAATATTGATTATTAATGAATATAAACCTTGGTTGAACCTCTCTCACACAAAGTGCAGCAAACGTCATTCCTCCAGGTCTTCATTTCTTTTCCCCGATTAACCGGGTCACACACTTCTTGGACTGAAAGTCTTCCCAAACTCCGTCATGTGTTAAACCCCGGTCTCATCTCTCCCGAGTTACTCACAGCGCTGAGTCAGCACTTTGTCATGTGCTCTAATATCCCCATATGTCCTGTCCTGCTTTTTGTTCTTTTTATCTGCCACTGTTCTTTCTTTGATGCATCCACTGACTGATAACAGAATACTGTTTGTCACTATTAAATTGATGGAACATAAATTATTGTGCATGATCTATAAATTATTTACTCACACTTAGCCTCACAGGTGAAAAAAAAAAAAAAATTATAATGAGAAATCCAAAAGTTATTTTCACTGTGCTGCACAGAGAAAACAGGCTATAAGACTTGTTTGCTATGAAGCCCTATTTGCATTTGTCAGAAAACAAGGAGACAACCTCTAGTGCTGAAAATCTCATCACAAGCAGAAGTGCAAAAAAAAACAAAAGAACTGTCTGGCTCAAAAATCCGAATAACACCCGTCAGGTCCCATCTTAAAAAGACCACTGTTACAGCAGAAATACACATGATATTGGTCATGACAGCACATTAAGAGTTCTGCATTTACTTTAAATTAGGGGCAGGTCGAGTTCACTGACAACAGGCTTTATGTTGCTTTCAGCTCGTCTCAGCTCCACCTTTTTGCATTCTGTTAATCAAAAGAAAGGTTGTGGTAACATTCCCAATAAGGTGACTGCTATTGCTAATAGCCTTCAAAATGTGTCACCAATGAGTGGAGAGTAAGTGCATGTTGTGCTTGTGCATGGGACGAAAATGCAAGAGTTAACATCCCAGTCTTCATCAGGTGTGCACATTTTCTCAGTGTGAGCTTTAAACAACATAATATCAACTACACTGACAGATAGAATATGCTGCTGTTGCTTTTTAAAAAAAACATATTTCTTGTTTGAATCTGTGTGGAAGTAGTACAAATGTAATTGAACACGATGCAATAACTATTGTTTTTCCCCTCTGCTACCAATAAGAACCAATAAGGAAAGGTTTGACATCACACAAATAAAAAATGCAATATTTTATTTGCTCATCCATGAATTTTAAAGTCAACATGCAGAATTACAAGATACACAAACTCACAGTTCTCATTGTCACACTTGATACTTAAAACACGTTTTAAAAGGTGATATGAGAGAGGAGACATTACGATAATTAGAGGTGCTACATTCATCCTCAGAGTCATCATGAGCAGGAAATGACCAACATTTGACTCAGACACACACACACACACACACACACACACACACACACACACACAGCGAACAGATTAACAAGTCTGACTTGAGATTAGCTCATTTCCTAGTCTTGCTTATGATTTAAGGTGAGTCAAAGCAGCTTAAAGTTTATCAAGCAGTCTTACAACATACATACACACGCACAGATAAATACACATACACACATTGCAGCACGGCAGTGGAAGGCCGTCACAGCGTGTCACCTCAGCATGTCGACTCTCGCCACAACTTCAGATCATTAAATACTCATAAGTGTTTTTTTAAACTGTATTTCTTTCTCTATTGTTTGCCAGAGCATAACACTGCAGACTTGATCTCACGATGAGCCAAGAGGCTAAATTATGGATGGACATCTTGAGATGACATCATTCATGCTCGGCAGCGGCTGTTGTAAGTTTGTAATGAAGATACGAAGATCACAAGCTGTTTTCACATGCAGAACTCCTGAAATGTCCCAAGATTTTAAGGGCTCAACTGCATGTGTGATATTTAACACAGGGAGAGCAGCAGAGAAAAGGAATAAAAGAGAAAACAAAAAGACGTGCAAAACTTCAAATCCCAACATGCTAATTCACATAGGATTGTAATGATCTGATATATTCTCTATTGTCCAGCTTCAGTATGTGTGCACATACAAGGAATTTGACAAAAGCGTACTCTTTTTTTCCATGTACGAGCATTAAAAATGTGCCTCTATGAGGGAGATCACTGTGGTCCCTCACTGAGTGTGTGGAGGTAATCATCTCAGTGCAGTCTCAGGTGTGTGTGTGACTGATTGGCCCTGATTTGGACCAGGTGTGGTACACTTATATATTCCCTTCAGTAGCAGTGCTCTGCGCTCACTCCTTATTTTACCATCAGAGATAGTGAGAGTGGCGCTCCCTGTTTCTTCTATCTTTTAGAAGTATGTTATTCTGCATAAGCATCACTTGACTCGTTTGATATTTCCAGAAGCTCTGTAGGATAGTGTATTGGTAGTGGGAATTTCTGACCTGTAGCTGTATTTGTTTCTTTATAAACACAGGCCTCCAGCTGTAGAGAGTTTGTGCTGCTTTCTAAACTGCTCGACGGTGATCTTTCAAGCCCCATTTCCACCAAGCGATCTGGTATGGCTCAGTACAGTTAGCTTAACCCGCTAATAAATTCAACAAAGAAGAAAAACGCAACACAAACAAAACCAACAATGGAAGACATCCAGCAATTTGTCTACTTCCTCAGGCTCTTTGCTACAAAACACAATCGAGCTTTGTTTCAGAGAAGGCAGATAGTAGAAGTAGGACGGTACGGGTCGGTAATTTGGGAATCATAACCGGCTTTAGTCTATGGAAGCGCCGCTAAATACGTGTTGTACCGAACTGAACCGCTTGGAAACAGGACTTTAGATCGCTATCTGAAAGGGGAGCATATTTGTTTGGCTTTTAACAATTTTGGTCCACTCTTTCTTTTCAATCACTTCATTTTTGGGGTCATCCCTCTCAGGATAGCTCGAAGGTACGCGTGGTCTGCGATCGTGTCCCACTACCCCGCACCCTTACAAGCCTCAGCATATGAAACAATAAGGCGGTCAATTCAGGCTTTATGAAAATAGGACTTGTCAGATTGTAGAAGGATTAAGGTCACAAACACAAACTCTACATTTATTTTAAAACAGTAATGAAACCCAGTCCTTTAAAAATAGACTGAAGTGTGTGTTGACATTTTCTCTGAATGTTTATCAGTTGACATCTGAGCAGAACGGCTGTCAACAGCACTGGTGACCGAGAATGAATGAAAAACAACAGCATTAAATTTAAAACCAACAACAAGTGCATTAGTCCTTCGTAAGGTGTTTTCACCTGCAAAACGTTTTAACGCTGTTCAACATGTTTTTTAGAGTCAGGAAAAAAAACAAAGGAAAATACGACGTGTTTCATTAATCTCCGACAATAAACAGATCCTGTGCCTGCGCAGGACAGTAAGAAACACATGTATGGTTTTCTACATCATTATCCTGACATGACTGCATTCCCTTCACTGTTGTTTTGATACAGGAGAACCAATAAAACAAAGGGAACAAGAACAAGGCCAATGTTTTTGGAGAGGTGTTAAAGGGTGTGACTCCTCCGCTGTGACTCATCCTCATTAGATGATGTTACGACCTGCAGGTCACAGAAGGTGTTTGCACAACATAATGCTATAATGATGGTGATTACAGGCTTGATTAAGAAGGAAGTGACTCACCTGTCATGTTTACAGCTGTGCTTGCAGTGATTCATTCTCTCCATCTTCAAATTTTTGTTTTGTTTTTTTCCTTTTTATGTTTCTTTTTCTTCTTCTCATTCAAAATCCGATGTGATTGATTGTTCCGAAGCTCCTTGAGATCACGGCCAAATCCTCATTTACATGCACTATAATTAGATGGGTGCATAGACTGCTGGGTACAGTGGGTGGACTCTGTTATGAAGCTTTCACACCAGTACCATCCTGTTTTACGGTGGGTTTATTGTGTTTCTGGGGCCGTTTTGTTTGCGCTATACAAGATGTGCAATCTGTTTATCACTAGAACAATAAAGTCTGTGTTAAAAAAAATCAAAAAGTAAAAAAAAAAAGTCTGGGAAGCCCGTGATGCATTTTTAAAGACATATTCTGTCCTTGCAAGCTAAGCCAGATGCATCCAAATCTCTGTGCACAGCTCCTGCACTCACTTCTGATCTTTCCTTTTTTCTTTCAACATGTAGCATTTGGCTTAACTTGTCTTTACAGATCGCTGCAATGTCACTAATCTAATCTCACTAGTTACTGAAATAGCATCATACACAGAAGTAAATACGACACAATAAGTTTAGCTAACTCATTTTGTATAAAATTTTTAATAAGGGTTTTGATGAAATAGACAATCTTTGAATTGACGCCTCGGGATAGTTGTGGTTCATATTTGCAGGTTTAAAGACGTATGCAAAGATTTACTGAGCTCAGAATGGTACTTGCATGTTATATTTTGTTACATTTTATTTATTTGTTTTTTCAAAAAAGTCAAAAAATATATCTCAGATCTCTATATTTCTCTTTACTTGTTTAAAGTATATTGTTATATTATTATGTACATATTTCACATCTTTGTCATATTAATGTGATACTTTATGTGCTATATAACAAAATCACAAGGAGTTAGGATTATATTAAGCTAGGTGTGTACTAAATGTGTTAATCCTTAAATCATTAAGGACACAGATCCTTTTTTACAGCATGCACTGTGAAACAACAAAACAGGGGAAACGATCTTTAACCTACGTGATACAGCTCGGTGTAAATTAGCTACGGGGTTCAAAAACTCGCCTTTTGTCTTCTTGCTTGTACCTGTGGGCTGCATGGCCTTCTGGCACAGCACTTATACTGGAAACTACCAACAACGACTGCAGCATCTGTTTGTTGTCCCATGCAGTTAGTTTGTTCTGGATCTAAAACCTATAACAGTAAGGAGTCACATTACTTGGAATTAAGCCTGATTGTATGAACAGAGCAGCACACGTGTACACTCCCCCTCTGACCAATCAGGTTTCATTGTACGAGCTACCTGTTGCATAATGTGAAGCTATCTGAAGCGGTGCAGTTGGAACATGGACAGACAGAAGTAACATGTATGACAGCTGAAGGCGTTGAGGTGTTTGCATTACTCATGAGTTGTGATGTAACTGTGTGGACGGAGCATGTGAAGCTCTAAACATGAGAACTACACGCGCTCATCAGCCACTTTCCATGCAGGTCCAACTCACATGCACGAGCAGCACGACTGTATACTGCACAAAAAACGATAAACGTCCTTCTCCACAATATTTAACATTACCATACACAGCCACATACTGTAACTCTCCACACAGACGCAGAACAAACACACACTGTTTTCATTAACTCTTCCTCTGAAGCCACTCTGACTCATTTAGAGTATTATGCAACTTCCTATAAGCACATGATCTTCTTGAAAGACTGAAGCATAATCTGATTCCAAGCCTGTGTGAATGGGCCTATTTTCTTTGATTGAATTTTCCTAGAGAATCTGAAAAAAAAAATCTTTATTCTTTATAGTAACATTTTGTGGTAAATTTAAGGAGAGCAGATGTGAGACTCTGCAGTGCTGCAGACTCCCTGCAGACTGAGACACACCTGTAAAACAGTTGCATACTGCGGCCACTTGATGTCATGAGATGAGTTGCTGGTTTCTCCAGCCTCAACCTGAAGTCCAGTCAGCCTAACTTTAAAAATGTTAAGGTACAACTCTCATGAAAAAAGGTTTGGATATAGAAACTTTTTTTCACCCCACCTACCTCCTTCTGTCTCTTTTCATTTTCAGTAAGCAGCTGGTCAGAAAAGTTTTCCCTGCTGCTGGTGTTTAATAAATAAAAATGTGCAAATAACAATCCTCCATCTAGCAATGCTTTGTTATGGAAAAGATGCCACTGGCTCTATGTTATAGTCTGTTGGGACTGAACCTCGGAACCTAAAGGCCCTGACACACCAAGGAGACCGTCGGACATCGGACTTGGAGTTTGGGTGAGCCGTCGTCACAGTAGTTAATGTGGTGTGTCCTGCTTCATTGCTAGTCGCTGTTGCTACCACAACATACTGTAGACCACACGTGGTATTTTCTTTCTAATAAGGCTTAAAACTGAACAAAAACAAACTAAACTCTGCATAAAACAAAAGGCTCTGGATGCAAAATAACTTAAAACTTGAGTTTTAATTCTCACAGTAAAGAGAGATTTATGGAACATGGAATAATATATACAAGAAATTCAATTATGAAATGAAATGACTTAAACGCCTCTTGAGAATAGAACTTTATATTTATATTTTTTTTTTCCAACAACTGACTCAATTACGTTAACATTACGTTCAACATATTTTTACCAGAGTGTTTTGCGTCATTGGATTGTAGAAAGTGCATCATCTCCATGGTCTATATCCGAGCACATGAAAATAAGGGAACTTACGCCCTCTTTTCACAGCATCAATATTTTAGTCCCTCACAAGCCTCTGCTTCCGCTGAGTGGTGACGCCGTGTTGAGTCAGATGTTCGACTTCAGTAGTCTTAGATCATTATGCCAGGGCTCTGAGAGGGGTTAAAATAGGTGGGTGAACACAGTGGACAAAAAATATATACAGTACTTCTGTTTTTTTTCCTTACTTTGTTCTTTGTTAAAAAGAACATTTGTGATTGTGAAAGAGGGTTGAATAGAGAGGAGAAGTGTTTTCAGATTTATTCATTAGAGTGTAAAAATCTCACTTGTGATTTATGACAGGCCTATTTATAGGTCACAGGAAGTTCATTGTGGCCTTTTAGGACCTTTTTCAACTGTCAAGTGAGAATTCATCCCCCAGGTGTTAAAAGTGAGCCACTTTTATTACCCTGCTGACTGTGTTCACGGGCAGCCATGTTTCTCTGCTGGTATGTGATACTCCAGCAGCTACGCTGACAAGGGTCAAAGTCTAGATCATCTGAATGCATATGAATAATATATATGCTCAAATTACTTAATATGAGTAATTGAATGACTTAAATTATTCATGCACAGTAACAAATTACTACTTTGTGCACATTAATAATTTTGCGTTTTCATCATCATTCTGCAGATGCTGTGTGGTCGCTGGTCAGCTGCAGGAGAGAAAAGAATAGAAAATTACACTGTCTTCTTTTGTATTTGTGCAATTCTTCTTTGACGTGCATGTTCAAAAATATACCATTACAAATGTCTCAAAGACTCGCTGGAGGATGAGCATAGACATAAATATGGACATAGTCTAAGTGATGTTGCTCTTTGGTTTCTGAAGCCAAAAAATGATGGTTGCCATAGGCGATGCCATCTTCAAGGTGGAGGTGAGGCCCACTTTGAGTTTCCTGGATAACAGCTAAAAACCCTCTTGTCAGTCAACTTGCCCCTAATAATGCTATGCTAACTCTTTTTCATTTTATCATCTAATCAAAACAGAGAAAAAAATATATATCACAGTTTTTCACAATAAAAAATGGGCTAAGGAAATCAATACTGTTTAATTCTGCTGTAAAATTCTTCATATAATATGATTCTCCATTCCAGCCCATATATTCATTTAATATGGGCTGGAATGGAGACTGACTCACTTTTGCAGCCAGCCTCAAGTGGACACATGTGGAACTGCACTTTGGGCTTTTCTGGCTTCATTCATTAGTCTGTGAACTGCTTCTTATGCTGCGTTTCAGTTGAACTGAGAAGTGTGAAATTCAGAGTTCCCAGTCGGACGTCTCAACTGGAAAGCCCCCTGAAGTCATATTTATGAATCGGAAGGTCGGGGAAAATTTAGTTAGAATCCAACAAGACTGCTATGTGCATGAACCGTACGTTAAAGCTGTAACATAGTGTTTCTTAGCCTCTTGTTCCTCTTTTTGTGTGATTAAATCAATCACACCGATAGTATCATGTAAGTTCTGTCTGTGGAAATGTTGTCATTTTATTAGTATCCGTGTTGCTTTTCCAACATGCAACTGGAACACGCTCAACTCGCATGTGATGTCATTCCCAGCTCCGAGTTCTCACTTCCGAGGTAAATGGAACGCGGCATTATCAGGTGTGTGTGAGCAAGAAGGCTCCCACATCACCACCCTGAAATCCATGACGACCTTTTGAACTTCCTGTTGGGACGAGGTGTTTACCAGGATACACAGGAATTTTTACAACATGAAAGGTCTGCTGGGAATTCCACAAGTGGGCCACTTCAAATGAGTGCTGTTCTGCACCAACGTTTTGGAGACCCCAGGCTCAGAGGTCAAATAAATAAAGCTTTATGGCAGCCTGTGAGGGGCTTTTAAAGTGCTTTGTGGATCACAGTCCTCCAGAAAGGCTTTGTAGACTTTCACGTTTTCTTTGTTTTGCTCTTTGGCGGCCAGCTTCTACAAGGCAATGATGACTCTGCAGTTCTTCTTCGTGGCTTTCATTGATATTATCTCTGAAGCAATTCAGGAAGATTATTCTTATTATTTTCTTTTGACAATTTTTCCTTTGTGTTATTGTTTTGAAAAGAGGTATAAAGAGTTCAACTAAACCATGTTTAGCAAGGAGGTCATATATTCTTGATGATATACAACAGGTCCTATCCTGATCTCCTATACAGGTCTACAAGTTATTTAGTTCCCACAATGACGTGTCATTTAGAACGACACATCAGATGGATGTTTTATGACTGTTGGCTTTTTTGGTTTGTGGTTTAGGTTTGGTAAAGTTAAGGCAAACCACTTCTTGGTTTAGAGACTCAGCGCTCATCAATAAGGTCTAAAGAACATTGTCATTGTGACTAGAATAATAAGTATTGGTAAAAGAACCAAACAAACACAGTTATGGTGGCCTATTATTTCGTCGCCATATAGTTTCCATTACTTTGGTACCACGGAAGTAAACTAGATCCTAACTCGATCTTGGTTTATCTTAACTGGGTTACTTATTTTGGGATGCAAAATCCTGTTTAGACAGAAGTATCCCCAACCTGTGAAGTTGTTCCATTTAAATGCTTACGAGAAGGTTGTGCATAAGCATGCTTGTATACACACGCACAGTGAAACATACTCTTCTTTAGAGAGACTAGTTTCTGAATGGCAGTGTTTGTTGAGCGGTCATGTGAACTGTAGTGGTTAAATTTGGCCTCCTCTCTGCATCCCATGACATCCTTTGAGGGAAAGGCGGCCAGGCTGCGAAGGAGGGGCTGAGGACAAATACTATGGCATCTTAAGTTCAAAGATAAATATAACAACGATCCCGATCTAGGACAAACTGACATAAACACCTTGTGTAAGTGTTCGGTGAAGGCAAGGCTCAAATATCCGGAGATGCGATCCGGATCCATAAAGTGACACTGACCAGAATCGGAAAGTGACGGCTGCCTGCACACTAACCTCTGAGTCAACATGCAGAGAGCTCTCATAACACCACAAACGCTCAGCTACTGAACTCTGCTCACATGATAGATCAAGGGAGATATTCACACAACAAAAGAATCTACGACACAAGGGGCTCACACACGCACACACACACACACACACACACACACACACACACACACACACACACACACACACACACACACACACACACACACACACACACACACACACACACACACACACACACACACTGTGATATATTTCAAACAGAGGACCATGTGGCTAAAACCAACCAAAGGACCTCTGTTTCTGGTCATTTATAAAAACTCCATAATAGGGTAGAATATGCGATTATAAATTACTTTGAGTAATTAAGTTGTTGACGTGAACACAGAATGAGTTTAATAAAGTAGGAAGTCCACAAGTTTGGATATTTAACAGACATAGTTGGAGTGAAATGTTCAGAAAAACATTGTGTTTGTACACAAAAAGACAGTATGTTCTGTTCTTCAGTATGCGTGATAAAGAATGACATCAAGGGAAGTCACTTTCTTTAAATAGCCTTAAAATGAAAAAGGGGAATAAACCAGAAGCCATCGTTCTCCTCTTTAAAATACACAGTCAAGTTTGTTTTTACCAGTGATTTAAAAATATTTATCATTTCAGTTTGTGTGCTCTTGTGGGCTTTCAGGTAGTTTTTGGTTCAGGATTATATGACACCTCTTTTTGTTCTTTTGCTAAAAGCATGTAATCCCTCCTCACAGTTTTGTTCCCTAAGTGGTGAGCCACAGACTATCCATTCACAAACTCCCTGAAAAGACCCTCCTTCCAGTTTTCTCAGCTTTCTGATCGCTAATCACAGCTGAGACAGTTTCAATCAATCCCTTGTTGCCGCTGTTCGTGTCATGTCCCCGCGGGTTACGCAAACCTACATGCACCTGACTTGCTCGTCTCTGCTGCAGCGGATGTGGCGGCTCCTCTTGGCATTCTCCGGTTACTGAGTGTGCAGGCGGACAGGTCCTTATGCGTATCTCTTACACTTGCTCAGGCAGGCAGGAAGTTCCTGTTGACATGAATGAACTGGCCTTTCAATAATGCAGGAGGAGCTCAGGGGAAGAACGGCTGCCTCTCCCCAAGGACCATTACCTCAGCAACTGTCCTGCTTAGGCTGGCCTGGAGGCTTTGTGTGTGTGTGTGTGTGTGTGTGTGTGTGTGTGTGTGTGTGTGTACGTGTGTGTGTGTGTGTGTGCGCGCGCGCGTGTGTTTGTCAGGAAGAGAGAGAAAGAAAAGGAGGAAGCAGAGTATTTGTTTTATGCTAAGTGGGTGCATTAGAGTGTGTCTGCACTTGTGTGTTTGTGTGAGTGTGTTCACTCTTAGACAAACGAGTGTGGACCCCATTAAGCTATTTGAAAGAGTATCAGTATATTCCACAGTTCATCCAAGCACATAAAATAAACGTGTGGTCCGATTAATCCAGTGTGTAATGTTAACAATAAGTTTTCAGCGAAAGAGATGAAACAATATGTTTGATTCCAACCTGGAATTTGAATAGTGGACAAATAAAAATGAGCGTCATCTGGTGAACAGTGGTTTATAAGGCTGTAAGGATTTACTGTTGCTGACTTTAGGAAACACAAATCTGTTTTCCCTTTTCATTCCTCTGACATGGCATATGAGACGATGACTTGAGTCCATGCATGAGGGAAAAAAAATGTGGCACAGCGGTTCAAATTTAAGACATCTTTTGAGGCCTGGAGATATGCACACCACTTCAAAGTTATTTCACTATAAAGGACAAGAATGTGATGGTTGTAAACTGTGGCCAGCAGACACAACTCTCCACTACTGTAATCCTGACATCGAATCTTTTCAAGCCCCTGCGAAGGCAACATGCTATTACACAACTAAAAAAGAACCTGCAAAGAGGGAAAATGCTAAATGCTAAATGCTAAAAAAAAAAAACCCAGCTCTGCAATGGGGCGAAGATTATGTTCACCATTATCACTGAGGCAAGTTGGTTCAAAGTTTTGGAAGGTATCAGTAATTTACACAAGGACTCAAAACAATGGCTGAATCACATTCGAGATAAGATATTACTTTATTGATCCACAGAGGGGAAACGTAGGAGTTGCAGCAGCAATACAGAAATCAAAAAGTCAAAATAGAATAGAGCAGCTTTAATGAAAAACTGGCTGAGGCAGAGATGCAAATCAATAAGACAGAAGACCATTTGCAAAGCAGGGAACAAGTTCTAGGCAAGGGGGATATGATTTACAGTATCTTAACTCTCTTATTATTTCTTTTCCAAAGAATTAACCATGCAATAAAAAAGCAATCAAAAGTGTTGTTAGTTGTCAGCTCGAACAACTTTGTTTTGCAGGCCGTGTTGAGGAAGATACTAAGACGAACATTATGGCTTTTTGATTCTCTCAAAAATAAGACCTCTGCACTCTGATCAAACAGACCTTGTCCCACCAGGCCCATTGTAAGGGCTCCTTGTTATCTGACCAGACTAAACAAGCCAGGCTACACAAACATTCTTGTTTGGCCATAAAAGCCCAAAGTGGAGCCTGTCCCCTCCTCTCAGCTCAGCCTCCGCGCTACACTTCTCCTCAGCGGCTCTTTTGAAGTCGTCCCCTGCAGCTCTCCACTATTAACCAGCCTCCCATCCGCCGTGCCAGAACCACTTCATTACCAGCCAGCCGCCACTCTGCTGCCATAATCGGAAAGAGAACAGCAGGCTAACGTGGCCGTGATGCTTCCTGAACCCATTCCTGCTCCTTTAATTAGCTGTTGGCTTTTATTGACCTCAAACATCCCTAAACCTTTTCCCTCCACAACCCCGAGTGGCTCATTAAGCCATGATAGGAGGAACAGTGGAAACATATTGTCATACACAGAACATACCAATACTTTAAATGTGCTAATAAATGTGACAGAAGTGGGGAAACACACATTAAAATTAGTTTTATAACTAGAGGTAAAGTTTTTTGTTTGTAAAGTGCCTCTTAAGAAATAACGTCCATGGATGATATCTTTCCTCCCCTTCATCTTGTGAAAGTAATTATGTGTGTTGTCGTGTTAATAACTGTTTAAATTTATGGTCGAGGTTGGTTTTTAGTGTCTTGCTGGAGTTACCTTTTGCTCTCCTGCACTCTTTGTATTTTTAACTGTGGTCAACTCAAAAGTCCTGAATGAAGTCGAGGGGGATATTTTCGGCATTTGTGTTCACACATACATCTCAAACCAAATATATTTTGTGTATTTTGGAGTTTTTTGCATGTGTTGATAGGGTGTGTCAGAAATTTTTTAGACTTAAGTCTTTTCACAGTATGCATGGGACAGCGGTGTCCTAATTGTCGGTTTGCATGCCCTGTGTGCAGAGGCTGCAGTCCTTGAAGCAGGCGGCCAGGGTTCGAATTGGCCTGTTGCACCCTTCTCTCATGTCCTTCCCCACTGTCTCTGTCTCTGATTTCTGACTTTATCCACTCTATCCGTAAAAAACACAAAAAAACACAGTACATTCAAAGTATTCTAATATATAGATAGTCCTGTTAGAGCCGGAAATCTAACAACTATTCAAAATGTAACAACGACCTGAAATGTAATTACAAAAATTGTAAGAAATCCAAAACTGGTTGAAAATACTGAGCCCAAAAAGTAGTAACTTGTTACACATTTTAGCCAAAAAGTTACTACTAGGACATTTTAGGTTTTGATACTTTTTTTTTTTTTTTTTTTTTTTTTTAACATTTCAGGCTCTAACGAGCCCTTTTTGAAAAAAAGTTTTAATTGTTGGCTTGAAAACAAAATATGTTTGACTAAAAAAGTTTGACACTAATGACCCTTCACATACATCCCTGAACCTTTACTGACCACCTGCATTCGTTGTCTTTGAATGACCTGCAGTCTGGAGTTGAGCGCTCATCATTAAAGCACACAGAACATGAGTGCACACACTTCACAGGAGGGACATCTGTTTCCAAATCAGAGAGCATTAATCCACCTCTCAGCTATGCAGCATCCAGTACATCCCTGTCTTTCTTGTTTTTATATGCAGGGCTGTAAACAGACAGATTGCCTCCCCTCCCTTCTCCCTCATTTAGTCACTTCCTCTCAGGGTGGCAGTAAAAGAGCTTCATTCCTCATTATTCCTTTGGTTTGTTGTAGCTCCAGACAGCGGGATCAAGTTGAGGTCAGCCAGGTTCTTGTTTGAATGTGAGTGGTGTTAGTTTGTACCCTCTCTGCTGCTGCACCAGGCCTCCTTCTCATAGATTTTTTACACAGATATCGGCTGATTAAGGAGATTGCATGCTGGGATGCTTTGATGTTGGTTTCAAAGGTTGAAAAGTAAAGAACATTTACACGGGGAAACAAAGGGAGTGCCTCGGCGAGGACTTTGCTTAACGAAGCTATAAAATGAGACGTCAAATAGAGTTTATGTCAATGAGGTCAGTGCAGTGTTGCAAGGAACAAACATAAAGTAAATCCATGTTCAAGCGTATGTGCAGTGTTTAAAGATGCATCAATGCAGTGTTGGAAACAACAACATATTTTCTTGGTCAGCTTTAATAGGAGAAATGCAGTTTAAGTCAATAAATAGAAATGCAAATCAAACTTCAATGAAAGGTATATAAATGCATCTTAAAGGAAGAAAGGGGACTCAAAAATATCTAAACGGAAATCATAAATCAAGGTGAAAAAAAAAAAAGGTAGATTGTAACCCACGTATGAATACACACAGGATGGACTTTGCTCACCTGTCACCCAAGTGTGCCACATCACACCTCAGTGCTGAGCCTGTGGTTTGATCATGACGCTATTCGTCACGTGGCTCATCACCGCTTCCTCTCCAGCAGGGTCACAGCGAGGTCGCCTCGTTGCAGATGTACTCTAGAGAGAGAAGCTTCAAGAAAGTTTGAAGTCCCACCGGTCGTCATGGAGAACAGATGACACTGCTGCCTGACTCCTCTCTCTGAATCATCACCACTGAGCTGGACTACTCAACTTTTCCAAGCACTCTTCATTCGTCCGCATATAGACACAGTCAAGTGTTCTCTGCAGTTTTTTTTTTTTCCCTCTTTCCCTTTAATCAGTCTCTCAATATGAGTAATAAAAGGCACTTAAACACAACTTGATTATAACACAGGCAAAACCTGTTGGACATGACAGACACGACGCAGGACACACTTCACAGTGAACCACTATCCACGCACAACACCTGTCAGCAAGCGGCATCCTCTGGTGTTGACACAATAAGCCAATGCAAAGGACAAAAAACTGCAGTACCTCAAGTGTCCACTTGATGCCTGGAAAAGTGGAGAAAGTCTCATTAGGCCCCATGTTAACGTTCACACGCCTACAGCCAAGGTTATGACTTACTGATTTATCCTAAGATTACATTTTTGGATTCTCTCTCTCTCTCTCTTCTCTATATATTAAATTATAAAACTGAACATGTAAAAGTATTGCTTATTCAAACATATAATATTGTATGATATCAGTTGAGTGTGTTATTACATCCCTACTACATTTTGTACATGCATTAGGCTGAGTTGACCGGTCGATCTGTTCTGTTCAGCTTCAGTCAGTGTGCTTATTTGGAACACAGCAGAGCAGACTGGTGCTGCTGGAGCCGAGCAGAGACGAATACCGCGGCACGTAATGTGGAAACAAAATCATTGTCAAAATAGCCCCTCGCAGCTCGCACAGACTAAGAGGTGAAGATGAGAGGGCCATAACCTGCGATTTCCACATAACCTGCTCAAAGGTTAGGTTGAGATGACATTTACAAAAGGCGTTCATAATCGGTGAGCTTCGTAACACCTGTTCAGAAACCAGTGGGAGATGTCACTTTGACTACATCAGTGTTCATACAGTCAATGATTAAAAGTTGGACCAAAGGAGACACCAAAGCTGGTTGGAAACAGACGACTAACTGCAGTTTGATTTTTCTTATAACTGTGTATTTATGTTCAACTATATCTCAGCCATGCTTTGTCCAAATCAAACCACATTTAAGTTATTTACCAAGAAAGAAAGTTCATTTGATTATGGACTCAATATTCTAAACAAACAAAAAACTTTTAGATGCTTTTGGCACATAAGACTTTAAATTAAACTGCAACGAAACTCATAATTCATAAGTCTCTTTCCTGTAGACTGTTGGAAAACAGAAAATAATCCAAAGTTAATTAAAAAGACTTTGCTGCATGGACATCGAGCATCTGGAGAGAAAAAAAATCAACAACAGCTTGCTTACTGAGTGTCAGCTTCCTTCGTATCACCCAAGTTGAATTTTCTTTTTAAGACCTTGTAATGAAAATGTTCAGAATAAAGAAGAGGCATAAAGAGACGGCACACACGTGCATGAAAAGTGTGTGTGTGTGTGTGTGTGTGTGTGTGTGTGTGTGTGTGTGTGTGTGTGTGTGTGTGTGTGTGTGTGTGTGTGTGTGTGTGTGTGTGTGTGTGTGTGTGTGTGTGTGTGTGTGTGTGTGTGTGTGTGTGTGTGTGTGTGTGTGTGTGTGTGTGTGTGTGTGTGTGTGTGTGTGTGTGTGTGTGTGTGGTGGTGGGGGGGGGCTCTGAAAGGAATCAGCAGTCTTTATGAGTTGGGGCTGAGGGTGTTGCATTCATGTATTTTTTTCGACTTTGTTTCACAGTGTGGGTTGTCTGGAGCCTTTTAGAGTGGATGCAGCCACAGTGAAGAGCTGCTGCACAGATCCACTTAACTTTCACCTTCACACATGTGGGCGTCCTTTTTTGTCTTTTGCAAAAGTAAATATTTGGATGTACATTTATCCGTTAACAGGAAGAGGAGGTGTGATAGAGCAGAAAGCACGGTTCCTGTGTGTTAACATCTGTGTGTGGGCATGAGAAGGAGAGTCAGAGAGTAGTGTTCACAAGGGGCTAACACTACATCCACATGCAGACATTTGCAAAAACAGAGTCCACTTTTTTTTCCCATGCAAGAAAATTCTGTCGAAGGTAAAAAAAATTAAAGATCTTTCCGCCCAAGCTTGTAGTTGAAGTATAGCAGCTGTGTTGAATCCACTTATCGTAAGTAAGTAAGTTTTTTTAATATAGCACCTTTCACAGACAAAGGCCACAAAGTGCTTCACAACATAGTTCAAAACATCACACAAAACATAAATGGCCTTTTCCCTCTGCCCGAGCCGTGAGCCTCAGATCGGTGAGATATGGCTGCAAGCAGACCTCTCAGCAGCACGACACCAACATGTCCATCTGCACTCCACACATTCCTGCACCCAGAACATCCTCTTCTTCCACCGTCCACAACCTATATGTGCAATACTGAAGAATAATGACCTCGTATTTCAGACTTAAATCACCGGTTGTGTAGCTATCCTGACAGGTGGTATACCTTCTGTAATTGTTCAGCTCACTTGTTCTCTAATTCATCCGTATTGTAAGCAGCTGAAATGGTTTCATAGCAAAAATGACAACATTACGCCTCCTTGTTGGCCTTGCAGAGTCTATTTTATGAGAACAGAGATAAATTTATTGTAATAACGGTTCGATAGAGAGAGATCAATAGATACTTTATTGATCCCGAGGGAAATTCAAGGCATCCACTAGCACTATACAAGACATGCAGGACACAAGACATTATGTTTGACATGACATTAATGTTGCACACTTTGTGACATGACTGACTGATTTGATTTATGTACATGGACACTAACACGCTTCTACAGCCATTTTCTTGTCATATGCACTCCTGAGAATTTCTGGATAATTTCCGGAGGACTGCCCTGAAGCTTCTCCTGACCTTCACATACAGTATCCTCCTCACAGCTGGAGACCATCTCTGTCAGACAGGAGGAGGGACGGGGTTCTCCTGAGGTAAAGACGTGACGTAAAAAGAACGACGCAGAAGTAGCAGAGGAAGCAACAGAGTCCACTATTTGATGATATTATGAGAATATTTGCTTTTATATACATGCTACGTGAAGTTCAGTGAATCATCAACAAAAGAGTGGAGAACAACACACTGTCGGAACAGAAAACGTAATGCAGCCGCTTAATTACATGCACATCTATCAATCTATGAATCAATCTGCAGTATGTCCCCTTCCTGTTGGCTAGAGCTGGATTCTCTAAACAATATCCACTCGGGCTTGCTGCAGAAAAACTACT
The DNA here is from genome assembly GCF_947650265.1 of Symphodus melops. Classification (NCBI taxonomy): domain Eukaryota; kingdom Metazoa; phylum Chordata; class Actinopteri; order Labriformes; family Labridae; genus Symphodus; species Symphodus melops. Next base: position 25,354,115 of record NC_136696.1, on the reverse strand, counting down.
AGGAGTCGGGCAGGAGAAACTCCCGGTGCAATCTAAGTGAAAAATTTGCTTTCATGCATACGGCTGTTTCTGGAAATATTAGGAGATTTTTTAGCAGTTTTCTGCAAGTGTTAAAACCCTATTTGTGTCACTCAGTGTAAGTCTAAAACTTCCATTATAAGGTTCCAACCAAACAAATTTGCTGCAGATTTATAATCTTCAGATGAAAATAACTACTTGGTAATTTAAAGGAATAGTACGGAAAGATGTCCATGACATTAAACCCATTTTCCATTTCATTTTTGGAGAGTTTTTGACAAACAGCGCTAATAGACTTGTAGAATTGTATTCTGAGATACGTCCAGTGTTCCCTGAAGGAAAATTCCATTAGCATTAAGCTGAACACAATAATCCTGCTCTTTAAATACACTTCTGAGTGGAAAAAAAGCTTTTGAAGCCAGGGCAGGAAAAAAAAAAGTCATGAATTGCTCTCAGAAATAGACAACAAAAACGTTGGTGTTAAAGAGTGGCATGGTCATGCCTTGATGCACAGCAAAGAAGGAAATGTACATCGAGTACAACCTGCCCTGGCTTTGTTTTGACACACTTTCACAACATAAATCGTACTCCTCCATGTGTTACACAATGGGGAGGCTCTGACCTGTGGCTAATCTGCGTAAGAATGCAGACAGATGTAATAACAGCAGGAGAGAATGTTCTCGCTGTCATGATATACAAACAACAGAGGTTCTGCTGAGTTCATTCAGCACTCATGCTTAAACCGAGTGATCGTCATTAGTTATCCTGATTTATGGGCTGGGTGGGACTATGGATAAGCAACCGTCCACGTGTTGCACATTTTGTTCAGACAGGAAAGATTAAGAGTTTCACTGTTGTTTCAACCAGCAAGGCAAAAAGGTCAACCAAGCAGCAACGCTAGTGCAGCACTGTAGCAGCTGTATATCAGGGATTGGTTTATATTCTGCTGCCGTCTTTTTAACCTTAAAAATTCAGGGTTACGTGCGATTGCTCCAGGCTGAAGCAGACTTTTGAAAATGATGATGCCGTCTGGTCTTTCAATCTGCTCTTGTCCTTCCCTGATTTGTCACCCAATAATCACCGAACCTAATTTACCCCAGTGCTCTCACACCAGCTCATCCGACGTCAGACGGAACATTTACTGGGGAGGTGGCAGGAGAAAGTCTGGGTAAAGTTGGAGTGAAAAGTTTGTGTTTGCGTTCTCACATGTAGCTCACACTGAAAAATTCAGGAAGTGAAAAGACAGGATTGAAATTAAGGAGGTAAAAACAGCTGGTGAAGTTCAGTCAGACGGCCAACACTAAACGAAAAGATAATCATGTTTCAGTTTTTTATTGTTCATCTTTGCCCTTTTTTTTTTTTTTTGGCAAAAGTGCCGTAACTAATCCCAGCCGTCATCATTTTGTTGTGCTTTCATATTGATTCTGTGACAGTGTCATTTTGGCATCCCAGTCTGTGAATTCGGTGTTACGGAAGCATGGCCACATAGACACACAGTTTGACATGCACACACACACACACACACACACACACACACACACACACACACACACCCCATACAGTTTGCCAATAAAACGTTACACTTCTTATGTGAATAAACTGAGTGATGTTCAGGTTACTAGCTTGCTTTAGCTAACAAGATTAATCACAAATCTATAATTTTTACATTTGCTGAGTAAAAACAACTTTTCTGGACTCAGATTCACAAAATTAAAAGTGATATCATCGCACTTATAAAAGAAGGGGGAACAAATGTTCTGTGGTATTTTTCTTATCAGTTTATCTTTCTACATGAAGAAGCCCAAGACATCTACTATTTCTTTACATCTTTACATGCATGATCCAATTAAAAAGTATTTACTGAACTCTCGCTAATCTGGAGCATTCATGCCCCCTTAACAGGCCAGACTCTATGCAGCTCCTCTCTTCCTCCACAGATCAGCCGCCATCTTATTCTGCTCATCTGTATAGTCCGATTCTTTCCTTGTGTCAACTCAAGGGTCGACCTCTTGACCCCGCACCACCGCTCCACCAGAGGCAGAGTGAATGAACCACAGGAATAACACCACCTTACTGCCTGCAGGAAGCCCCTTACCTTTGACCCCGACACCTCCCTTTGTCTTTTCTTTTTTAACGCGTTTCCACACCATTTGACCTTCTGCTCCCATCAGTGCTCCTGTGTTAACTTTAACATGCTCCCTCTACTCCCTGATAACTTCCTTCATTCTTAGTCAGGTTCTCCCTCATTGTTATTGAACTTTCTTTCACTTCTTTCTGAATGCAAAAACAACAGCAGCTGAGTAAAAGGATCCTCGCGGGGGAGCGGGGAGGGAGGGGGATGGACGGAGAGGGAGGAAGGAATGGAAAGAACGGGGGTTACTGCTGTGCATTGTCCTGCTGCTAATCCCCTTCTATACCTCACACAAAAAAACATTTGACACCTTTCAGGGGCTCAACCCTCACACTCGGGGTTACACACACTCACACAACATGAAGACACACATTCACATGCTCACAGATTTGAGAGGTTTGGTCCACTCTGTTTGGCAGACGGCATGAAATCTGCTCTGCATTGGAGATTTTTTTTTTTTTTTCAGGGGCTCTTGTCCTTTACTCCCCCGCTTCTCCTTCCTCCTTGCTTTCATCCTTTCTCCATGGCTCCGACGTCCTTCAGGGGCCCCAGAGGGCCTTTGTGGAGATCGATGGCCTGTGGCTAGCCTGGAAGTAGGGTTATACAAAGTGCAACATAATTACTGATGCAGGATTTTATAAATGAAAAGTTCTGGTAGTATAACCTCTACAAATCTGAAACCAGTCCTTTATGACAAATTACAATAATTTAATTCAACTAAAAAACTCAATTCAACAATTCAAAGTCACACAGAGCTGTAAATAAACGGCAGGTATGCTACAATTTAAGACAAAAGTGTCAACAAAAGAAGAGAAAAATAATATTCAATATTTTTTCTTCAATGTGCATGTTATGTCATCATTGTAAATCTTACATCAGTAGATGTAGCAACATCTTAACAGGCTTGGCCGATTTAATAGACATAACTTATTTTTTAACATCTTTATTTTTCCATAAGAATTTGAGGTTTCATGTATGATTTCTCTCTGCCTGTATGTTTCACAGCATGAAATCAAACAATTGCATCACTCTTTCCAGCACAGAATAAGTTAAGGGCTCCCTTGACAAAAGGCCAAGCAATCATTTCCAGTGTCACGAACAAAATTCTTCTTTTACAGATATTTGAGGCATTTTTTGTTGGCTTGGAAAGAAGTCAAATATTTTGGCAGAGCACCCTGAAGTCCCTGCCCATCCCTCGCACTCTGTAATTAATGTCATCCTGCTCTTCTCACGTCTTCCTCACAGGGTGGGGTCCACTTTGCAGGTGAGGTGCGAACTCTGCGACCTTTTGACTCACACGCTCTCTCCTCCTTCTCATTTGGAAAGAATGCATTTTCAGCTCCTTATTTCCTTTTCATTGCCTGCTCTTTCCAGCGGTCCCACCCCCTCGATGCCCCCTCCTGGGGCAGTTAAAGTGCAGCTGTCGCTCTCTGCGCTCTATTATCTGACCCAAGGGGCTGAGCCGGGGCAGGCGCAGAAGAAAACAGGAGTGGAAAAAAAAGAAGAAAAAAAAATCAAGTATAGGATGATATTTGAACATTTCTGGGAAGCCGTGGGTGAAGCCCTGGATTACTTGAACAGGTGTTACCTCAGTCTCTTTACTTCCCTTTTTTGTTTCTTTCTTCTTTTAAAACAGTCATAATTATTCCAGAAAAGATTTCTTCAGCATTTAAAGGAAGGACTAAACAACAAGGCATCGTGCTTGCAGGCTAATCCCGTGTATTACTTTACCACATTATGTTGTTCTGCTATGATATCATTTCAGTGTGTTTTCTGTTTTTTTTTTTCATATTGGGTTACAATATCCATTAATCAATGAATACAAATGTGAATAGATGCCTTTAGAATACCCTTGCTTAACCCGTTGATGTGTTTCTGCTTTTAAGTAGATGCTAAATTAAGTTAAAAAAGTTAATTAGACAATAGCACATAAAATAGGTACTACATAAAAATGGCACATGAATATCACATAAAACAGATGTAGTTCCGTCTCCGACTGGCACTATGACAAACTAATGCTTGCAAAAGTTTCCTAGGTTTGTATTGGTCTCATCTGAGCTGTTCTCCTGCGCAGAGAAAATCCACACAAATTTCTCAGATGGTAGTGGCAGCAGGATAACATGGCTTATAGTCAATCCAATAACCTGCTCTTTCACCTTGACCAGGAGGAAACCGGCATGTTAACTGATCTCTGTTGGCCCGCCCGCCATCCTATCCATCTCACTCCTCATCAGTTTGACCGAGTTGAACGCGGGGTCAAGGCAATTTAACACTCGTCCTGCATCGTTAAACAGGAGAGGAAGGGTCAGGGCCAGGCAGGTGGTGGTCAACTTTGCGATGCCTGTCTGCATGCTTTTGTGTTTGTTTAGTTTGTGTGTGTTTATTTTTTGGGGGGTTTGAAGAAGGAAGGGTTGACAGGAAGAAAAACATTGACACAAGTGTTCGAGAGGATAGCATCGAATGGACCTGGGGTCTGTTTCCACTGAATTATGCAAGTTTTCACGATGACTTCGGAAATTGAACTCATCCGTAATGCGTTCATCACTGCAAAGATAAATGTGAACTTTCACAACAGTTTGCCTTTAAAACTTTCTTACTGTTGTCCCTGCTGCTGAGTGGACTCAGTTACATCTCCCTGCCTCTATACTGCCCCTAGTGTTTGTGTGCATACGGCAACCCTGTAGTAATGTCGCGCTCATATTTTCACTGGGAAGGCGACACAGCCATGATGCTGGAGCAAACTTACAGTTTACAACAAATATATCTCAGGCCTAAGATAACAGACACCTACACCTTCCTACTGCTGGACCATTAAATGTATCATTCCACAGCTGAATATAGACCCTAACATCCCATTTTTAATTTATGTTTGAGTAATGTTTCTTTAAACAGACTATAAAGGAAAATGACCTCAGACAAGATGGGGAGGTTGCTATTTTCATCTTCATACTCGAATATTGTGTTTTTGTATATAATATTTGGGTTTCTTGGCCCATCTTTTCACCAAGTAATAATTAAATCAGGCTAGAAGTTCTTTCATCATTCATCGCAAACACAGCCATGCTGGCTGTGGAGGTTATGAAATAAAACCGTTTCTTTGGATGAATTTATTGCAGGTTAGTTTACAGTGTACAGAGGAGGAAGGCATTCATGCACGCATGAGCCCAAAGGGTTTCACAACTTGGTTTTTATTTCAGTGCTGGTTTTTCTCTCCTCCTGTGTTTGCAATTTTCCTCCCACGATGTGACCAGATGAAATGCTTGGTGGACAAAACTGCCGACAAAATGTACCTGTAGGTGGAGGGTCAAGACTTGATCAGCAGCTGTGAACGTTGCAGACGATCACATGATGTCTGAGCCGGCGCCGTTTCCTGATTGTAACAGATGGCTTAGCCCACTTACTTCCCTTTTACTGGACATTTATTATGTTCAGAGTACTGTCAATGATTTGCTGCATGTTTGCTAAAGATGTGGATGAATGGTTTGATAGATGGACACATCGACAGATTGTACCACAACTGGAGAATCATTTCTGAAAATATGAATGTGAAGTTTCTATTATCTGTCACGTTCTTTTCCTCAAACTCTGAGGCTGGGCAAACAGGCCCAATTCTTCAACTACATGATGGATTTTGAAGTCGGGCTAAATTCCAGCCTTATAGCATGTTGTCGGACATTCATTGTAGGCTGAGGCACTATAGGTCCCATCATGCTTGATCAGAGGCCGGCGACGTGTCCCTGTACCGTGAATAGAGAGCCACAAGCTAGTTGGCACACTTCAGGGTTTGTCTTTTTTTCATGAATGTTCCTTTAAAAATGGCATCTGAAAGGACCATGGGGACAGGCCTTATTTTTTCAAAAGTTTTGGCATAAACGAACCCACCCTTTTTGGAGGTTTCTGCTTTGTTAGCACTGTAGTCACTACCTTCATGTATGGTTTGTGTTTGGCATCTAGACTCCAACCTCATCACTCCTTGTAGTTTTATTTTACATGATGAGTGATGAGATGATATCTTAAACCCCTCAGTCGGAGTCTAGACAGGTGCATGCTGGGGATGGGGGTGTTGGGGCTTTGCAAGAGTGCAGTACTGGTGCAGGTCAGGGCTGGCATTGAAAGAGCAGAGGGAGAGACCAATGATCTTGTAGCTTAAATCGAGGGCTAATTGAAAGGAGGGGTTTTCAGGTGATTGTGGATAATGGTGTAAAATCAGAGCAGCTTGAATGGTCTGCCTGGACCAGCTCTTTGGATATTGCTAGTTTGTACTCATTGCAAATTTTTGGGGTTTTATCAAAATTAGGCAGATGTCTTGCTAAAGCTAAGCTTGTAGCACAAGAATTCTGGAGAAAGTTGAATAAGATGGGGGCTGGTGATGTACTGCGCTCCCCTTGTTAAAGGTCGCCTCTAAGCAGTAATCAGGGATTGTGTCTTTTGGGGAAGTATAGCTTTCAGATGCATCTTACTCATGCTGCTTTTTCAAAGAGTTTCCAACGTAAGCTTCAAATATCATAAAAACTGTTAATTTATGTTCCCAACATCATAAAACTCTCAGCACTTTTGTGACTGAAGTCATACAGTCAGGACAGGACATGAAAATAAGATCATAAAAACTGTGTTGAAGCTCCTTTCCTGTGTGTCATTACCCACTGTATCAACTGTCCAATGTCAAAGTGGTACTAGTCATTTAAAAGAGTCACTTGTGTCCTAATAAAACTCAATGTTGGATCAGCTGCCTATTCTTCTTCTCTGTCTGCAGTCCTGAAGTTGAACTATCTCTGAACCATCAATGCAAACTGAGCTATCCTGTGACACGGGGAAGCCAACATTCTGTGCATCCATTTCCTGCCCTGTGTTCCCTCAAAGTATTTCTTGCAGTTTATTGAGAACTCATGTTACTAGAAGCCTCTTTCCGTCAGCATAATGTGGCAGCAGTTCGCTAAATCTGCTTAAATCCCTCTTTGCTCGGAGGTTTTACATGTCCGGATTCAGACGGAAGAGGTGAGCCGTCCACACAAAGAGGATATTGATTTCAAGACGTTTCCTCTTCTTACCTTCCACCTAAGTGTCAGTCCGACAGACGGAGGCCCGCAGGCTCGGTGTCAGAGCTCTGCATAAGACATCACAGCAGTTGAAAAGAGAAACTGTCGGTCAGAGGTTGTTTTCTGCAGAAGCACAGGAGCCAGTGAGTCTGGCTTGTGAGGATTCAGAACTATTTGGACTGTGTTAGTTCTGCAAGTGTATTTGTTTAGATTTTAAAGTAGCACTATTATTTTATTTGTTGTCACGGAGCGAGAGCTTTTAAATAATCAGACACTGACTTCTGGCTTTTGATTAGTGGATCTGTTTAATACATTCAAAGCAGTTCATTATCCTTTTTTGGCAATTAATCAAACCAAGCAATTATAGCATGTGCACTAAATAAAGAAAAGCATCTGGACACAGTTATGCTGTAACTTTGGACAATCTCTATAGGTCTGTAAAGAACTGAACTAAGAAGATGAACATGCCATCATTTTTAGAAGTTAGGAAACATACATAGGAATGGAACATCTTCATAATTATTTTTAGTAGTTGCATCAGATATAAGTGGAGACAGAAAGGGGGAGGAAAGGCAGTCATGCCACCTGTTATGGTGCCCCAGTTGGCCACGCAAGTTAAGAATTCTAGAGATGCCCTTGCATTGCTTTAGAAACAAAATAAGTACTTTTTTTTGCATGTGTTCAGATATTGCTCTTGGTAATCACACCAAAATGCCCATTTCTGGACTCTAGTTGTATCTTTAAGGGAAGAGTAGAATAGACTCGAAACAACAAATAGTTAAACAGGGCTTAACTTACATTTGATTGATGGAATTATCCTTTAAAGTCTCCTGTTTTGATTAACAATCTTCCTGCTGACGCTGAACTCCTGACCAGCTCCAGGAGTCCTATTGTGCGTCTGACCCTGACCTTTGACCTTTCTTTTCTGTCCGGAATCAATAATCAGACATTATGAAATGGGGTTAAGAGTAAAGCTGACTGTTGAAGGCCTCGGGGGGGTTGAGGGGGGCAGTCAGGGAAAACATCACATTAGACACACTAAAATATTTACAAGCCTCTGCCGGCTCCTGAGCCTGCAGCCTTCATCATGTGCCAGCACTCTGAGATCCGGTGTGGCCCCCGCTGTTTGCTTAATGGACTTCCTTCTCTGCTCAAACACAAGGATAGCTGCTATGTTTATATGCTCAAGGCCTTTGAAAAAGAGACTTATTGGTGTGTTGAGGAAAACGAGTGAAGTACTTCTTGAGTTCTGTGGGTGTTTGCTGAGTTGTTTCAATAGCTGTCAGAAAAAGAAAAAAAAATCGCAGTTATGGCTACAAGAGACACAGCATTAATGATGTACTATGGATAGTAAGAACTCGTATCAACACACTCTGAACTCGTGCATCAGCAGCTTCATGGAGAAAAGTTAAAGTTTCTGTTTGGGCCAACAAATCTCACAAGAGCAGTGATCGTTTCTTTAAATGTTGGAATCATTGAAGCTAAGACACAACCCAAAGACATGTTTTTGTTTGACTCTCAATAATCTGAACTGTCTGTAAGGAGACCTTATTGCAAAGTTACTATCATAGTATATATAGAATAGAGAATGGATCCTCCTGTTAACATGTTTAACTTCGAGAGGATGAACACAAAGTACACAAATTTGTGAGTGTGAGAGGATCCAGTTGGAAGGATTTCTGGTGTCGTAGCCAACTGTTCAGCAAAGTATCAAAAGTTTGAGGTTTCCTACTAAAACAGAGTTTGCATTTTAAGTTGCATTAACTTGCAAGAAAAAAACGAACAAAAAATAGACAAATAAAGTTGCCAAAGTGCGATATAAAAAGACTAACCCAGGGCGCCAGTGCCATAGTGGTTGGTGCATGCGCCCTATTTATGGCGGCTGCGGTCCTCCGCGTGAGCGTCCCTGGTTCGGATCCAGCCAGGGTCTCCTTTCCCACCTTTCATACCCACTCTTGCTACCTAATTTCCAACTCTATCCGATGTCCTTTCTCTAGTAATGGCAAAGTTCCCTGCTGACCTACCTGCCATAAGTGAAATTTACTGCAGTGACGAAAATAGGGACAAAGTTATAAACCAGGCATATCCAGTCCAGGTAGCCTGAATTTGAACAATGTCACACACAGCAGCAAAATCAGCATCATATAACAGAAGCATATTGTGTTTATTTTTGGAAATGTCAACAATCCCATGAAGTATGCTGTTTGTCAGCCAATAGTTGGTGAAGTGTGCTGGGATGCTGCAGTGATGATTTCCTCCCACCGACTCCATTATTAGCTCTCTTTCCCCAGTTCTGCTGCTGAAGTGGCACAGTTGTGTCAGCAGGATTACTCATACCTGGGCTGGATACACTGGGCAGGCAGGCCTGGCTCTGCCTTAATCACCCACTTCCACTTCCTGTTTCTCGATGTGCCAAAAACCTAACGTGGGAGGACGCTGATGACGGGAAACAAGGCAGACGCACAAATGAGAAACAGGAGGGAGCACTTCAGTAGGATATTATTATAGTTTCTCTAATATAAGGGCTGGGAAGAAAAGGTGTGGATGTCGTAAGTCTGCACAAATACGCATTAGGAGCAATAGAGGTAGTGGAAAACCAGACAAAGACACAGTGACAGGAAAGGATCCTAAACACTGCTCATGCTTTTGGTTTAGGTCAGGGCAGGCACAAATGAAGTTACAGTGAACTTGATCTTTGACTACCAGATCAGTGTATCCTCGAGTCCAAGGGCAAATTTGAAGATATTCCTGCAGGTGTTCCGGAGACACTCCGTACAAGACCAGCTTGGTTAAAATAACTAAGTTGAGTATTTGTCCAGAACATTATTCAACAGCGAAGTTGGCTTTTTAATTTTTTAATAATGATGTAATTATTGTCACAATTTCATTATTTTATCCTTTGAGGCATTATGAATTCAAGGGGACTTTTGACTAACTATTACATTCTAATCAATATAACATGATATGTCTGCTGCTCTGGGAGCCAAAGGTACCTGCCAGTACCCTTTTCGAAGGTCCAGTTTGGTGATGAACGTAGCTGGGCCTATGCTATCAATGCAGTCTTCAAAAAAAAACTAAAGGAGTCCTCCAGATCCAGCACAAAGAGAGAGCTCCAGCTCCTGCAACCAAAAACCAGAGAGAGCCCTTCCAGCTCAGTCCCTACAGATAGAGCTAGATGCTGCCGCTCCTGGTTGGCTTATTACTTAAAGGGTAAACCCTCATAATCAGCTGATGACCAGAGCAGGGAGAGGAAGAGAGGTAGTGGCCAAGTTCAATGAATGAAAACAAGAATGAATGTGTGGGTGTTCCTAAACAACTCATGCTGAGCTCCTTTGAGTTGAAACATTGACACCATTAACACCTCAGCAAAACTCATAGGATAAGAAATCATGAGGGAGGGTTGTGGTAAACTTCGAGTAAACATTTATTGATATAATTCTGCACTTTAAACAAGGGAGGAAGGCTAACAGACAACCCAAGTGGCAGTACTAGTTAAGAGACCTGATTGCGGGTCCGTCTGTGTGGGTGTCTTGTTCCTCTCATTTTGTAATTTCTATAACGGCTCTTCAATGATAATAACTATTTATACTTCTCTTGAGTTTGCTGCGTGGGCTCGATGGAGACAGGGACGATGATTCACAGCCGTTGGAGATCTTTTGTCAACCAGTGCTCCTCTTTCCCGTCTCTCTCCTTCTCACTTGTTTATCTCTCTCTCTCTCTCTCTCTCTCTATTTGTCCATCTCATTTCTCCAGCAGAGCGATAATAGAAAGACCGCTTCAGGTAGAGTCTGTGTGGGCTCAAGGACACATTGACTAAAGGTTTATAAAAGAGCCAAATATAGTTTTTGGTTGTTGTTTTTTTAAAGGGAAGGTTTCATAAGTCTCCAATCTGACTCATGGTTAATTTGAAATGTAGTGTTAGTTACAGCATGAGTCTGTCTGGTCAGGTTACTGTGCTACTTTCCTTTCTAATCATTCAATGACAAGAAGCTGGAGAAAAACACATTCTGAAATTCAATTTTGAATGAGTCTTTCAAGTAATGAAACAATGTGCATTTTTATAACGTGTCATCTTTTGACCTACTTCTCTCATAATGCCTTTTATATTATTATTAGTTGGCTATTTTACGACAGACATTCAGTATTTAAGTACTTAAAAGAGCCCTTGATGTGTCCCACATTCTGTCCTTTACAGCCCCGTTTCCACCGAGCGGTTCAGTTCGGTTCGTCTTGGTACTACGCGCATTTTGCGACGTTTAGATAGACTAAAGCCGGGAAAGATCCCCAGCCGGGTTAGCTGTTAGTCATGTTATGTGACACTATTTCGGCATCCAGCTTACACACCGCCTACCAAATATGGCACACGTTGGCTGTGGAAACACAAATGGGATTAGGCTTTACTGAACCAAACCGTACTAAACTGTACTGGTCCATACCGGACCACTGTGTGGAAACAGGGATTGTGTTGTGTTGGGGAACAAGCTATCGTTACTACTGTTGGTTTTTTATGATTGAAGGCTCTTTCTAAACATAAAAGAAAACATAATATGTTCCATAGGGTAGCATGTTGTCTTACAGTGTCAGAGATGAATAGGGGCCATCTTTGAAAAGAGTAATCCCAGTATGACATCAGAAGGTTAATATAGGTCCAGGTGAGTGATTTCAACATATTGACAAAAAGGATAAATCCATAAATTGGCCCCTTCAAAATACATTGCAGAGCACTATGAAGCCTTTTACCCGATCCATCCATCCACTCTTCAACCCATCCGTTCATCTGTAATGATGATGAACAGGGAGGACTGATTATGTTAATTTATAGGTTAAGGTTAAGGAGCTCTAAGATTCACTTTAATATTTAGATTAATTGTAATAGCTGTATGTTAAAGTGAATAACAAGTTTATTGCTGTGATGGTAATCAGACCATTTATATGTCGCTGATGAAGCAGGTGCAAGGACACATGGGACATGTTGCTGCAGCAGCTGGGACTCCCGACATTCTGGTTGAGTGATGACGACTCTACCACTGAGCCACAGCCAGCCGTGATAAGGTGCAGAGTGATTATATTAAGGCATAAAAACTGCTCAGTTAGGTTGAGCAAAAAGTTATGAGGGTTTGGGTTCCTTTCATTAAATGATTTCATTTTAATGAATTTATTATTTTGACATATTTTCAGATTTCATCTTCGCTGTGATTATGAATTGTTTGTTTCAGGGATGTTTTCAATTTTCAATTTTAATGTTTATTTTTTCGCTGTCATGATGATTCTGTTGTCTTGTGTGAAGCTCTTTGAATGGCCTTGTTGTTGAAATGTGCTGAAATAAACTTGCCTTTCCCAACGGTGAGCTGCTTTAAAAGAGCTTGACTGCTGAAAAACAGCTGCCTGTGTGCTTTGACACCAGATTTAATATATAGATGAGGAAAAAAAGCTGACCAGTTACTTCAAGGCTTGTTTGAATAGCTGCATCTGAAACCATGATAACACAGTCATTTGCTTCATTGTAAAAAGGTCTGCAGCAGAACATGTAGCCTTGACTAAGAGTACTTTGATGCTATTCAGGTTAGCTTCTTTTATAAAGCAAAATGAACAAGTAGTAATTCTTCGAAAATCTCAATGATGAACTATCTTAATAATGGCTGCATTATATCTATACCTATTTCTCAGTACTCGTATATACAACAAGCTGAATCCTCTGGGTTCAGAGATAGGGAACCTGCAATTTTCCACTCAAACATGTTCTCTTCTAACCATTCAAGCTGGGTTTTTTTCAGGAAGCGTATAATGGTAAAGAAAAAAACAAAACTATTATGCTTTAAACCATGAAAATTGGATGTTTCCGTTATAGCTTTTCCTGTATCTGGGGCAGCTGAGAGTGGCACGTGCAGAACCCGACAGTGAGCTCTATCAAAACCCTGCAAATCCTTCAGATTCACACTTGGAGCGCGGGGGGGGGGGGGCTGTAGGAGCAGGAAGGTGGGCGTTGTGAAGATGTGCAAGCATATACAGCGAGTTATGAAGAGGCACGTGATGTCAGCGGTCAATCTATTTTTGTCGTAGCCTGTCAGGTGACACTCTGGTGGGTTTGATGGAGTGGAGTCGGGAGGGGATTTAAGATAATTGAGTGCACTTTTGCAACTCCATGAGGTAAAAACAAAGACAAGCCCGGTAACTATTGTTGTCCCCAGTTAACAACATGTCACAGGGGATTTGATTCCAACATCTAGAATATTAAGCACCAGCTGCCTGTTCTTAGCACCTTGGAAATATCTCACATCAGGAGACACTTTTAGGCATTCTGAACATTAAAAACGGAGAAAACTTTTAACTTTCCTCCCCCACACACCTGCAGGTTGGACATCAGGTACAGTTACTAAATAATGTTTTGTTTTTTGTTTTTTGTTTTTTTGGACAGATTATGTTAAAGGTGACATATTTTGCTAAAGTGTCAGACAGTGCAGAGCAAAATCTCGGTCGAGTTGTGATCACAGAGGAGGGGGAAAACACTGTGTTGCTGTGGAAATTGCGTGGGCTTAATGGCTGTGATGAAGAACATTGTATTAGACTATACAGAAAACACAGACACACAATCTCTCTCTCTCTCTCTCTCACACACACACACACACATACACACACACACACACAGGAAGGGCAAAACAAGGTCTGCAGAAACAAAGCTCATCTTTCTAACTTTCCCCCTACACCAGACATTCCTTCCAAGCATTCCACACGGCGTGGGTGGGGTCAGAGGTCCCAAGGACACAAGCGATGATTTTAACAGTGGGGAAGCATGTCAATGAATCCTACACACACACGCTTGTAAGGACCATCTGTGACGAAACGAGTTCCCTGTCTGTCCCCTGACCCTCACCTATAAACCTACATCTGATTGTAAATCAAACCCCTCAACCAGGTTTCCACCCAAAAATTGTTCCTTCCACAAACCAGCACTTCACAAACTCTACAAACATTGTCCTGATTAAAGTAGTGTAACATAAGATCACATGTAGTTATAGACAATAGGAGTGCTACAAAGCATAAGAAATACAGGAAAAAATTATTCTTGGAAAACGTGGCTCTCATTTTCCTCAAAAGACGATATAATAATAATACAACTGCACATCCGAGACATGCATGAATGGGTTGCACAATCCTACCAGAACAAACAGAAGTTTGTCTCCTGCTGTAGTTGAGTAGACTACTTTTTCCTCGAACTCAGAGGACTTTCTTCTTTTCCAATCACTGAAGACTTTCCTAGCAGGGGGAGCCAGTCAAGAACCAGTCAAGGAAGAACCGTCAGGTATGAGCTGTGAAAATCAGTTTTTAGTGTGGTGGGTCAGTGCTTACCTCCGAGGCTCAAGGGCCGTTGTGAAGATTTTAGGAAATTTATGGAAAATTCAAAAAGGGTATAAAATCTGATAAAGTCTTTTAAAACTCCAATATAAACCAGTAAAGAAAAAAATATAAAATGAAAAGTAAAAGTTAAAAAATAAAAGACACAAAACATATGTTTGTGTGTGTGTGTGTATGTGTCTGTAAGTGGGTGCAGAGGTGCCTTCAGAGTTCACAGTTGTCACTTCAGGTGTCGTGTGTGCGTGTGTGCGTGCGTGTTGGTGAGCATGATCTGCATGTGGGCGAATCTGCCGACAGGAAGTGTTTGTGGGGTTTTTGTTGTTTTTTTGGGAGGCAGTCCATCTGTTGCTTCCGACTTTTCAGTTTTCGGTCACAGCCTGTTCCCTGAGCTGGATTAATAATCTGGTCAGAGAGAGAGAGAGACAGACAGAGTTAGTGTGTGTGTGTGTGGGGGGGGGGGGGGGGGGGGTGTAATAGAGAGAGAGAGAGAGAGAGAGAGAGAGAGAGAGAGAGAGAGAGAGAGAGTTGGAAAGTGTGATGGTGTAAGTGTCCAGATTGTGAGGATTGGCAGTGAAAATGATAGCATGGCTGGCATGCAAGTATGGGTGTGTGTGTGTGTTTGTGTGTGAGAGTGTTACCACCATTAATGTCTGTTAGAGAGACTTTGTACGCTGTGTGTGGGTGTGTGTTTTAGTGTGTGTCTGCTGTTGCACTTTTGGAACTTGAAACACGATCTGTGAGGGCAACAGGAAATTGCTGGAGTGGATTTAACGGGGAAGCAATGTGACATGGGACAGGTGGGTTGAGGGTGCAGGGCGAGCTGATAGAGGGAGGAGGGGGGGGTGAAAGGGGTGATGGCGGCTGTCAACACGCTGTCGCTGGAGGGTAAGAGGGACAGGAACCGTTAGCAAAGGATTAGCAGGCGCGCCAAGTTTAGCCCCACAACCTCTTGCTTTTATTTTCATGGTCAGTAAGAAGTGGGGCAGCCTCGCTCCTCCCTGACACCCGCAGGACATCATGTTTGTTCTCAATCAGAGAATGGATGTGACATTTTCAACACTTCAAGACGTTACTTCGCAACATGTGCTGCTAAAAATAAGCATCGGTGTTGATTCTCCGTAGCTCAGAAGTTGACTGATGACTTTGGTATTAGAAAAATATGAAGAAAATAAACCAAGCAGCAACCTCTTGTGTTGAAAAATGAAGACAATGTGAGAGGACAAAACCTGCAGTTCCCAGAGTGTCCACTCGACGCTGACTGCTGAAGCCTCAGAGGTCACATACACACCCATTCAAAAATCCAGTCCAGTCTAGCAGAAATAAACATGTTTACAACAACATTTTGTTCTGAATTGCTCTTTTCTTCATTCTCACACACTGAAGGCTTTTTATTAACATACCGTTTCTCAGTTGAATTACGGCCCACCTCTGCTCTCTTTGTTATAGCTTGACTAAAAGTGAGCCAGAGGCAGCATATGGTGATGAGCTTCAAAAACAAAAGAAACCACTGGGTCACATCACTGAGACTGCATGCATGTTTTACTGTTAAAGAAACTCAAGACTAAAATCATGTGAATGCAGCGACGGATGCAGGATGAACAATTATGATATCACTTAATCATCATTAGTGCACATTGGATTTGAACAAACTCCCATTGAATTCATTGTTTACTTCGACAGTACGTGGCGTGTCTGACAGTTGTCGGTTTGTGTAATAATACCAGCTGCAACATCATGGTATATGGAAGGTGTGTGTCTTTGAAGAATAACTATGTAAACATCTAAAAGCGGTAAGCATCCCACACTTATTCTTATATCGTACTGGTATTAACAACTCAACAATTACTCCTCCTGAAGCTGATTTCAGACTTTTTAAAGTTACTTTGTTTTAAAAACCAAACTCCCCACACAGAAGCTTCTCAGCTGCTAATCAGAAGCTGGAGTTATAAGCACACACCTGAAATCAGTGTCCATTTCTCCTACATAAAAACTGAACGTCTAATTCTCACAGCAGAGTAGTTGTTGTGTCATTATTCCATTATGCAGCATCTTTATATTTTAATCCCACTAGTAATTTTTGTTTCACTCTCCCCATCTGTGAAACTATTTGCGTGTAGGTGGCACCATCACCGTTGCTGCAACTCCTACTGGTGACAACTATGGTCACGTTTGAGTATATATTGATGACACAGCAAAGTTTGATCAGTACTTTCGTCCAACTCAAAGTAATAATGCGTCTCTTGTTCATCACTTAAGATATGCAGACCTGTTATCCCTGCTAATCCTACAGAGTTGTTATAAGTTTGTTTTATTGTTGTTTATTTTATCGAAATATTTCTTTATGTAATTTAGTTCATCTCATGTAGAGACATCATTCAAATGTGCTTGCTGCATTGGAAGATATTCTTACTTTTTAAAAGCAAATCAGGCCTTGTTTTTCCTTTTCACATCTTGAAATAAGACACTGAACTGGACTTGTCAGGTAAATGTGGCTTTTAATAAGTATAATGAGATATTCTGAGTAGAAATCAGACAATTTCACTTGCCAAAATTTGAGTTTTTGAAGTGTACTCTAGTTTAATTTAGGCTCAACTCAATGCCTGAATCGTCATTTCTGTTACTTGATGGCTGTAAATATAACTTTACAGAATATAACATCTTTACATGTAGCCCACCGTTGCAGACCCCAGTGCAGGGCTTTTTTTAGTCTTCCAGCTGATCGCCTCACCACTGTAAGTTTAACTCTGCCCCTATCAGTCATCGAACCACATACCCACATGCCGACCCCCTGACAGCCCGTACCATGACCCAGCCATACATGTTTCCAGATCCCAGTATGGTCTGCCCTGTCACAGCCGCCCAGCCGACGTGATGGAGGTGCTGATGGGTTCTGCCAAGCCCATTGACATGCCTGTCTAAAATTAGCATCGGTAGTTTCCTGTGCCCTTTAATCCTTGGCTTTAGAACCACGAAAAGGCCAAGCCGCAGACAGGAAGAACGGTTATGAGAGCCCCCCCCCCCTCCCCGGCACTCAACATGCCACGCATACCCCCAACCCTCTCTGTCAATCCCTGTCATGACATCACAGCGGCCCATTCTAAGAATAAGAGCTTCCCAGGCTTGGCTAAAGTTGGGTTTTGGTTTGATGTATGACATCCGGAGCATGTAGAGACCTCTCCCTTCACCTGCAGGTTCACAGGTTTGATCTCTGGCAGTAGAGCGACTCCATATCTGTTACACTGTCCTTGGCAAGACATATAATCCCATCCTGTCCAGACAGCATGCCTGGCGACTGTACATTTGTGCTTTTTTAATGTCTCAAATTCTGAGTTCATTGAATATATACCTATTTAATTGAAATAGGTAATACCTTAAAATCTTCTCCTTTATTTGATTTAAATCAGATATTTACTGTCTCAAATTTCCATTCGGATTTGCTTTCACTGGAGTCATCAACGAGTGCTTAGTGGGATTAGTCAACGTTATACTGCATAGATATTATGCCATATCAATATGTCTAACTTTACTTCTTAAGGAGGCCCTTAATAATAGTTTCCCTCCTTCTGGATTTATAAGCAACTAAGGCCAATGAATAGTTCAAATCCGGAAGGACGTGGCCATATTTTAATGTGAAACAACCTATTTGATAACCCATTAAGCATTAGATATTAGCTAGCATTAGCATTCAACCTCTCTTGGTTTACATAACTAATCTAATCAAAGGTGCATGGTTGGCTTACTTCCCAAAGCTTTAGCTGGGTGTTCACACATTTCCTGTTGTCTCGTGTTAACACAAGAGTGTGGCCTAATGCTAGGATTAGCTTGTGTGTTGTAGCTGCTAATAGGTAATCACATTGATTGTTTTACCCTGAATTATTCCCCAATGTCCTTCCACATTTTCACTACTCTTAGTTATAACTTAACTTGATTCATCAGATTGCCTCAGCATGACTTGCAACCACAGCAGTATGAAAATATCACTTTGAAAACCCGATGGTTGAGCCAAAGCATAGACAAAACAGGTTAGCGATTAGATAAAGGAATTAGCGTCTCAGCAAAACCATCTGACTGATTGGATATTATGAAAAACATTCCCTTTTACATTCATACCAATGAGCTTCAGAAACAGCAGTGGTCATCAAAGAGGAAGGATTAATACAAATGTTTTTTATTCATATTCTTGTGGATCCCTTTATTATGGGTTGGTGTAGGGACTCCATGTTTGCAACTATTATTGCATCAACAAACATCACACTTCATTCCCTGCAGTGAGCCTTCTTTGTGAAGTTAATGCATGTATAGTTCCTCTAAGCTTCCTTATACACTTTAAATTTATTGGATGTGGTGTTTAGATTAAAACCAGATAGTAACGTTACCACACATTGCTCTGTACAGTATATCTGCAATAATCCTATGATGAACTCCTGACTCTTCTTTCCATTCAGCGCAGCCAGCGGACCACATGACCCTATAAAGTATTAAGCAGGCAGGAGAGGAAAAAATGAATGAAGGATGACATCATTAAATGTCAGTATAAAATCCCACAGAGATTTGCCTGGAGGATTACTTGGCATGAATGAGTACAATGAGTACGCCTGTGTGAAACATGAATACTCAACACAATTTTTCCCGGGGAGGGGTTGCCAAAGCTACTTCTATTTGTTCTTATATTTCCTCTTGGTTATGCAATTTCTTCTTGGTGAAATGGAAAATTAAGAGCACACAGATCTCATCACACCACATTATACTTTACTTTGTATACTTTTTGGTTAAAGTGGGATTAAAGCAGTCAGATTATTATGAAATGATTACCCAGGAAACCGAATCTATCACATGAACTGGAAAGTGGGCAAAGGCAAGAGCGCTGGCACCCTGTGAAAAGTGTGAGTCTTTTTATAAATCATTTACGTCTGGACGTGAGATGTGCAGGTTTGGCTCTTTGTTACATAGCCAATGATTCACTGGTTTTGTTCAGCTGCATGCCTGGTTGTAGTTCTTTCACACCTGAGAAGGACACGTCAGGGAGACCTTTACCTTGAGTTCGTTTTGAGTGGTTGCTTCTCTCTCACATATTAACATCAATACATGAGTTGTATTGTATGTGGCTTTCTTGCCTTTATTGATCGGAACAACTGAAGAGCAACAGTGACATCTCAATTTTAACACACTTTTCACATGTCTTTTAATGAGACGATCATCTGGACTTGTCAGGTGAATGTGGCTCATGAGATTAATGAGATCATTTCAACTAGAAATCAGACGAAGACACTCAGATGAGTTTCTTTCTTAAGCTGATGATTAAAGCGACTTTAAGAAGATAATTACAGTGAGGATGATGTTCGTGTTGACTCATTCTCACTCTTTACCTCAATTTAGGGACTTTGCTCCATGACAAGCAAAAACACGCCGCGCTCATCAAACACAAAGCAGACACAAAGATAAGAGCGTGAGTCAGTCCTCCAAACTCCCGTTTTTAGAATCACTTAACGCCCACA
Organism: Symphodus melops; assembly: GCF_947650265.1. NCBI lineage: Eukaryota > Metazoa > Chordata > Actinopteri > Labriformes > Labridae > Symphodus > Symphodus melops. The sequence goes on along the minus strand of NC_136696.1, from coordinate 25,334,082 downwards.
CATGTATTAACATTAGTCTTGTTTTGACAAAATGGGTTTTCATTTTCCATCTTTTATTCTGCATTTCATTGAGATCGGTTAATTGATTTTACTTATGCTATTATTTTAAATCAGGTTTTACTTTTGATCTCAAAATGACACCCTACCATTATATAATTTAACTGAGTGTTTTTATGCCTCACCTTGTCTTTTTGTAAAACGCTGTTAGCTACCTGTCTTGGTGCTAAACTAGCTCAGTTAAAAAAAAAAAAAAAAGAACTCTAGTCACAAACACGCTGTGCTGTTGTTGATCTGTGTGTGGGGGATTGTTAGTGCAGGCCTCTGCAGGGCTGTGAAGCGAGCTGCTGCTTGCGCGTGAACTCATTGCTCCTCCTCCCTTCTTCTGCACTCCGAGTTAAACTCCTCCCGGGCCTCCAGGTCTTTACAGGTACACTCTACTGCCCTCCCTCTCAAATATCACCACATCTTGGTACTTCCTTTGATGCCTGAACACAGAGGCCCCGCCTTCAGGAAGCGCCAGAGGGATTGTTTGTGTGAACCCAGAGCCCTCACCAAAAGCAGCACCTGGAAAAACCAGTCGAGGGTGTTTACAGCGTGACCGGAATCACTTTGTACCCGTTGAGTCGCATTTTGCAGCTTGTGAATGATTGTCGCAGAGAACACAATGTGCATGATGCACATTTGAAAACAGACGAGCGACATGGGACAGGGCACACTAATTCTGAACTGGAAATGTGAAGTGGGAGATGTGTCGAGTGCTGCAGTTAATGAATATCAGGAGCTTTGTGAACAAGCCTTGTGATTCAAGGCAACTTTTTGGTTTGTCGTGACTCTGACTGCTGGTTCACTGTACTGCGGGTGAGGAGACACTTACATAATTGTGTTACTGCAGACACAAGCAATAAAGTCAGTGGAAAAACAGTCATGGAGAGAAAGTGTAGACAAAATAGCAATTTATTAATAATAACTTATCTTTTTCTTTACATTCGTAAGAGAGGAGTGTGGAGCAGGATTGGCAGAGGTTACCAAGATGTTGTCCCCCGAAAAGAGTCCTTCTCTTGTCTTCACAAATACAAACTGCATTGAGCAGAATTTTCCCTGAAGAGGTGAGGAGAGCAGAGTCTCCTCCTTTCTCTCCACACATCGGAGACTTTTAACCCTTGTGCACAGATCAGGATTACTCACATTAACCTTCAGAGACCCAGACAGCACATGATGGCCATGCTGACTCAAACATGCATATAGTGCCAAATTTAAAAATAGACATTAGAGCTGTTTACGGGTTGGATGACTTTTTAAGAAAGGATATGTGGGTTTCTTATGAAGCTGAATTTGGTGTTTTTTTTCTCTGAAAGCTAATGCACAAAACCTTCTGAGGGCATAAGTAAGGCAAATGACCAAGGTGACTTTGATTTGGGGGGGAGGGGGGGTGCAAAAACAAGGCCATTGGCTGAATTCACACGTAAAGCGATTATCAAATATATTACACATGTACACCTCTCTGCACAATTCTTCCAAAGCCTACTTGATTTTTGGCATAATCAACTTAAACATAGTGATCAATATGCAGTTTGCTTTGCTTACATAAAAGTAGAATATGAAACAAAGAGAATCTTCAGTACCCAATTGTTGTATATATGTATATATACACACACTAGAGCAAGGCTTTCACTGTATAGTCTCTTATATTAAGATATATATACACAACGTATAAATGTTTGAAAAGACTCCACAAATTGAAAATTGAGTCCAGTATATAGTGTGCCATTTAAAGCTGGGGTGCTTTAACCCCACACAGGCAAGTCTTCACAGAAGACAAAGCGTACAAATCATCTTGATGTCTTGGGGGGGGGGTAGTCGAGTGCTCGACCCCAAGACTGACCATACAAAAGGTTTTTTTTTAGATCTGTCCAGTTTGAACAATCATGTCTCTTTGGCACACCAGCCCAGGAGCTTTGAAGCAAAACACACAGCTGTCCGACTTTCATCTGATACAACAGATAAAAAAAAGAGAGAAAAGACCCCAGGAGTCCAACGGTTATATAAGATTGAAGACAGTATCTGCATTCTTTAAATGACTCTTTCCCCCTTTTCTGTCTCTTCTCATTTATTCAAAAAGCAGCTGCGTCTCGGCCCAAACCACCGCGGCCCTCCGGTGACGTTGCTCAGCAGCAGTCGCCTCAAACCAGCTGTATCAATGCCATCTCGCCAGACGACGGGAAAAAAGAGAAACTTTTTGCAGCTTTTCCAACAGGAGGTGCATGAAACCTCCGTTTTAAAGTAGAGGAGTGTTTTAGCAGGCCTCACGTGGACTCCAGGGGGTCCAGCTGGAAGACATTATGGTTCGTCGGGGTTGTGAAGAAGAGCGGCTGGCTGGGCGCCGCTATGCGGTTATCGCACGGGCTCTTCAGGCCCAGAGTGCGCTCAAAGTCCAGGAGCTGGCCCATGAAGTTGAAGTTGGGAGAGATGTTGGACTTTTTCGTCTTGACGATGTCGTAGGCGTCGTTCATGGACAGGTTGAGCTTCTGCATCAGGTAAGCCACCGTCACCGTCACTGAGCGACTGATGCCGGCGAGACAGTGAACCAAGACGCCGCACTTCTGACCTCGAGCTTCGTCTGGTGGAAGAGAAAAGGGGGGACATTTTTTAGACTTCCAACTTTAGCACCAAACATGTGAAAAAAACACTTGAATAAGCCATAAATTCAATCTGTCTTTAGTAGAATGTAACTTTGCCTTTGTTTTGTCAAACTAACAGTCCCAAACCTTAAAATAATAAAAGTAAGTACAGACGATCTTCCCACTGAGACTCTAAACAGATGACAGTTTATGGGTCTGATAATCGATCTTAAATCTTTTAAAATGATATGTTATGTTTTGAACGCTCAAGATGTGACATTAGATGCACTTAGCCCCTTTACATGGGATTTGAAACTGCAGACAAACAGATCAGTGGAAGTTATTATCCTGGCTTTCTCCCAGGCGTGTCAGTCAACAAACAGGAGCTGCAGCAGTAGCACACATAAACAGAGCACACATTCTTTTAGCTCTTTTTTTTTTGGGCCTGGAGTAGCCGGCTGGGAAATTGACTATTACGGTCTATTAAACCATTCTTCCGCTCGCTAGGGTTACTCCGACAATGGTGCCATTTGGGCGTGTAAATGTAGGAGTCATGAGGGCAACCCTGTCAAGGCGAACAGGATGTCAACAGGGCCTGTAAATGGCTCCTTTTGTAATGTGGAGAGGAGAGAAAGAGGAGGAGGGGGGGCAATGCCATGTCCTAGATTACTTTCATTGCCACTTCCTTCCTGTTGCGCTCGAATTACCGCCCTCCCCTTGTTCACTCTCCCCAGTTCTCCTGTTTCAACGTCGACCTTTGTGCTGCAATTACACAAGCCCCGGGACAAGAGATAGGCCAGGATGTCTTCCATTGAAGTCAGGGCCTTTTATACACACACACACACACACATTGCATTTTAGCCTGTGCACCATTAGAGGCAGACTTGTGTTCCTCTGCCTCGCACACAATGGCCCTAATCTGCCCGCTCTGTGTCCCTGCCTGAGTGACTGATAAGATCACAGCCAGGGACACCTCATCTAATCTCAATTGCACAATAAGAACATAAGAACTTCCTGGCAGCGATAACACATATCACATTAATAAGATTATGTCCCCTAGTATCACCTGCTGCCCCGTGGCTTTGTCTGCTAATGTTCAAAACAATCACACAAGGTCGTGAAAGTGATAAAGAGAGGCTTAATGAATAGAATAATCAATGAACCAGCTGCTTCCTGCTCAATGAATGTGACTATTTTATCTTTTATAAACATATAAGAGTTTGGGACTGTTTGTCAGACAAATCTGGAGTTTAGGTTTTGCTTTGTTGGTGCTTTAGACCGAAATTCAGAATCAAAAAGTAGGCCTGTGGCTACACTGCAGTAAGAGTGTTTTTGGTTGCTTACCGATGAAGCTGATGGCCTCTGGGAAGAACTGAGACAGATTCTGGCTCCAGTGATCCGAGATGGGGATCTGCTTGTACTTGAACTCCCCCGCGTTCTCAAAGAGGTTGGGCAGGTTTGGAGTCACGTTGAGGATGTACTTGATGCCGTACTCCTCCAGCACGTCCAGGTTGGTGGAGTCCTTGGCGCAGCCCAGGTACAGGTGCGGAAGGATCTCCACCGGGAAGGAGGGCTGCGGGTTGGACAGCGGGCTGCCGTCCGAGTCCGTGGCGCTGCTCGGGTCCCGGTCGATGTCAGACTCGATGTCTGAAGAGTCGGAGCTGATGCGCAGCCCCCCGAGGCCCAGCACCTGCGCGGTGGGGGAGCTTGTGTTGGAGGAGCCGTCCAGGTTGGTGTCGCACATAGCGGGATACTCGGCCTGGAATTTACTGAAGCCACCTGGAAAATGCAAGAGATGCGCGATGAGTTAAAGGACTCTGTGTTTACGCATTGCACTGCAAGAATATGCATCTTAATTTAGAGTGTCATGCACTTCCTGCTGCAATCTCTATCTCAATAAAAAGTAAATAAAGGATGCTGATCAAAAAGGTTATCATAACTTGGTACAGCGCACATATAAACTATGTATTAGATTTCTCATTCAACGCCAGCTTAAGGCGCCTCCTTCGTCTCTGCAGCGCGCTGCGGGTGTGAATGAGAAGCAGGGCCCCTAAAATGTGAATGAACAGCACTCACCCTCCAGGTAATAGGCCCTGTATCCTTCGTCCTTCATCCTCCTCAGCAGCAAACCCAGCACCGAGCCCCCGTCCACATTCTCGTTCCACTCCCGGCTGTATTCGTCGTACAGCACGATGGTGTCGGTCTTGCACCTCCGCACGAACTTCTCCCGGTCCTCTCCGTCGGAGAGCAGCGACCTCACGGGCAGGTTCCCCTTCTTGAGCCTGCGGAGCATGAGGCTCGGGATGGCCACGTTGATGGCCGTCTCGACGTGCGACGATTCGTAAAGCTCCTGGGCCCGGCAGTCCATCACAAGCAGGCCGTCCCTGCGCGTCTCCAGCTGCTCCCGGAGCCAGCCCACCGTCTTGCTTATCGCCATTACCGAGTCGAGCTGGACGACGGGCTTGAGCTTGTCGAGCATTTAAACGCAGGGAGTTAAAAAATTTAACTGGAAGAAGCGATGGTTTGGATAAGAGTTTCTTGGCTGCAGCTCGACAGAGTCAAGCAACCAAGAAAAACTGTTTGGGATTTATTTGTTTTTAGTCCGCTGCTCTAAGGGCCCTCCTGAGGGAGCCACAAAAAAAGAGGAAAAAATTAAAATCAGACGCATAAAATGTCACTCCCAAAAACCGTCAGTGTCTCGTGCAATTTTAAGGACAATTCAGATGAATAACAACGCGAGTCTTCTTCAGATTCCCCCGACTGCGGGCTTCCTAGTCAGGCAGTCATTCATGCATCCGTCCGGACAGAGCGCGTGTTATTTATCAATGAGTCACAGCGACCCTGCGACCACTCGGACGATCCCTCTGCTGCAATAGAGCTCCACGGGTGCAGGTGCTTTTTAAGGTCTTCTTTCACGGTGATCCACGGTGATTTTGAAGGTAGAAAAGGGTTCCTTTTGGATGCGATCCACGCGGGTTTTGTGCGTGTCTTCGGATGCCTTCCTGCTTCCCCTCTCTCTCCTGTGTGTCTCTGTCTGTGTTTGTCTGCGCTGTGAATCGACGCTCCGCAGGATCTCGCTCGTGTCTGCACTCTGCGGCGCCAGGCTGCTGAATGGCTACAAACAGGAGGGCGTCTCATTGGATACATTATGTCGAGCGGCCAATCAGAGGAGGCGCAGCGGCGGTCGCCTTGGAAACGGGGGGCCGGATGAAGCGGGGCCCCGTGTTGATGAATTGTTAATGAGTTTGTCATTCACAAAAACGGAGAGGAATTTCCGCTCCGGATCAAGTGAGTGCAAACAAACAGAAGAACTGCAGGGAGAAGGAAGGAAGGGAGGGGGGGAGGAGGGAGGGAGGGGGGCGAGAGTGGCCTTTACTTACACTAAGAGGGGGGGGGGGGGGGGGGGGGGGGGGGGGGGGGGGGAGAGTATCATAATAAAGGCCAGTAAAAATATACTTTACGTGATTCTGTTTTGCTGGAGCTTGAAACATTTTGGAAACAAAAGTTACAAATGAGTCGTTCTCACAAGCATAAAACAGCTAAAAATGTAATCCATTAGATTACAGATTTATACATTTATTATTGTTTAAGCATTTTCTTGGACTTGCAGCTTTTAAAGGGGTCTAACTGTGCTGCAGTAAATAAACAAAACTAAGTGCCATGTTGGCCTTTATTCTGTTGAGTTTTAAAGGACATAGGCCTACACACTGAAGCACAGAAAACAATGGGAAAATACAACATATTGATATATCACGGGACATGAAGCAGTGATATCAGCAATAAAACTGAAGTATTCAAACAAAAGAAATAACTACAGACACACATGTACAAATAGTATTGTAACTTGTGCTTTTTACAGACCCAAATATAAAGATAGGCCTACGTATACAGAAATTAATACTCCTATGGGCCACGTACATAGGCTACATATAGGCCTACATGCCTGAAATGAATACAAACATATCATGAACAGAGGCTGCGGCCAAGAGTCCTCAGTAAAAGACAATTTGACAGTTTTTATGAAAAACATAAAGGACAGATGTGTGTGTCCTTGCAACTGGATGTTTTTTCCTTAACCAGCAGACATCCTGCTGAGGAAGAAGCTGTTGTTTTCTCTGGCCTCCATCCTTTAAGATCAGAGGTCAGCAAAACAACAAGTGGTACCAGAGCTGTCCCCCAACTTTCACTTAAACAGGACATTCTTCCTCTCAATTCACCTTTAAATAAAGGGATGCACAGATGTCTTTTTGTTACTTTAAGGCCTAGATATATTTGAACACGTTACTTGTCTGCTTCCATACAAGACTCTTACATTCTGAATGAAAAATCGCCAGAAATAGGCTACCCATCTAATTATGCTCGACAGATTGTGTACACAGGTTAAATCTGCTCATCTCTATGGAAATGCCATGGGAAAAAAATATAAATAGCATTATTGTGCACCTTTTCAATGAAGAGCATCGCGAATAAACAGATGAATGACAATACAGCTCGGTGTCCTTGTGAGCACACAGCAGCTCTGCAGCTATTTCTGTCCATGCAGCCTTCACTGGACTGAAGAGGCTCGTTTATGTGGGTGCTGCTGTGTAATGTGTCACCCTCTCCGACATGGCTCTCTAAACTAGATTTAGGCTACTGATCAGTTCACTACAATAACGTTCACGTTCACGTAGCTCAGGCCTTTATAGCGTTTACATCCACAAGTGAAATAAACCAACAGGCTACCACTATAAGATTTTACAATCTCCTCAGGGGAAGTGTTGGATTGTTTCCTCATGAATAACCCGGATCTCAGGCCACTTCACGCCCTCTTTACGCGCACATCCTCGGTCCATATGGGCTGACGATCGGCGCTGATGGCTTCCCATTATTGACCTCCTCACACAATGTGAATGCAAAACAAAAGACATCTCTTCACCGGTCGTTTGTTTTTTTATTTTTTTTATTTTGTATCGTTGCAGCCGTCTGAACGCACACAAAGAGTCGTAATGGATTTAACAGGTCTGTCACTTCATGTCCAGACTCAAGAGGTTTCACTGACTTCAGACTGGAGGACAAACAGCACAGACCTGACATGAAAGCAGATACAATAGTAGTGATTAATTAAACTACTTATGCTCTAGAGACATCTTTATCTCAAAAAGTTAGTCTTTAACCCTTAGATTAAATGTCATAAATGTACAGGCTGCATGGGCTTCCATGACACCATGAGGAGAAACTGTCCTGGTTCAGAGGCATGTTGGTTTATTCCTTGTCATGAAACAGAGGACGAAAGTTAAATCAAAACCAACACCTTGCCTTGTTTTTAAGACAGAATTAGGACGCTTAAACACATCAATCTTAAACCGCCATTCCAGCTTGTGCTTATCTGGACACCAAAATAAAAAAAATGTATGTCTGATTTTTGGATTGCACTGATAAGGTATAGTTTCTATACATTTGAAGAATAGCACACACATCCTTTACGTTTACACAAACACTAGCTTTCTCCATATATCATCACCTGCTGTGAGAGTTGAATTCTTCTGAACCCTGCTCTGTGTGTTTCTGTCCAAATATAGTGTGTTCTTCTGACAGCGGCCGTGTTTCTCTGTGTTCTGTCTGTCTCACACCTCGAACACCAACAGCTCTGTGATGAGATAGCATCAGTGGGCGAGAGGTGTTTATCAATCAACTGCCAACATCCTCTGACACACGCTGTGCAGACTCATCATTACAGGCTTCAACTCACAGAGTGCAGCGCAACGTGCGAGATGGAAAGATTCCTTGTGCTGTTAAAAGGACAGAACCACAGGTGTGAGCAGATTTCTGATGATTGATTGTCTTATTTGTTATAGTTTTCTCTCGTATGTGCAACACAAGGCCACACAGCTTGTTTCGATAAATGCTCATCTTAAACCATCCATCCAATCTTTGGTGCAGGTATTTTAAATCAGGTGTCAAAGGTTACATCGTTAATTTCCTTTCACACATTAGCCTGATGCAGTTAGAAGACAAGACGCAATTAATATATTTCTCTTTTACTTGATAGTATTGTTGGATTCAATGTCACAAACTTATACTGACACTTTCTGAAAACGTCACTTTCCTGCAAAGTCAATATTCTGTTATTATGTGTTCTGATTAGAGATGGCCCAATTTAATGTCCAATGATTCGTACTAAAGACCTTCAGTCAACTGCCAATCTCCCAGTCAAGCACACAGGGCTAATCTCATTCCAGCTATGTGGGGTGCACACTGTCTGATTTCACAGAAATGTATCTGTTCTCTCCATCAATCATGACTCACAGGCGGTCCTCTTATAAACATTGACTTGTGATTTTTTTTTAATGCAATTTTTGATTAATCTTCTGAATGTGTGCATGAAGAAATCACCCCAAGCAGCATATCCACTTGAACAGAATATTATTGGCTACAGAAACGTCAGTCATGGGCAGAGTTGGGTTGGATTAGGGCGTGTCCTGTAAGCAAGAGTGAATCAATTGTATTATCTGTACGATCTATAGCTGCTGAAGTCCAACTTTGAGAAATTACATTTACTGCAATTTCAGAAACTATCATGTTTGAAAGGTTTTTCAAAAGTCCAGATTATGTTTTATTATAAGGGGCTTTGTCAAAAAGGTTCCACATGACATGGAGGCACTACATGGAGGCACAATTTTCAGCGGTCAGCGTCCTGAGTGCAAAAACTCCCTCGGTGTCGGCTGTTAGTCGCTGCGATTCTCACAGTGCTCTCGGTTGAAAACAATCCCAACTTTTGTAACAATGCCAAACGCTATCGCTTCTCCCTCATCGACCAATCAACACCAAGAAGAGGCAGGACTTTTGATAGTTTTGTCAACAACATTGGCGGTAGAGAAACTAATCTGACTCCACTTTTTGTGAGTAAAGTATTCAGGTCTAGAGCTGCTGCCAATGCCAAGATTCACATTGTTTTCTCTCTCATGATGTTTCCTTGAATACTGGAAGATATTTAGCACACCGAGATATTAAATCAACATACTGAAACGAACACTCTGGAGGGAAGTGGAAGTTAACTATCGTAACCTAGCAACAATAAGCACCAGCAAGAGGCAGTCTGAAAATGAGGTCGTGGGCACTGCCAGTGCAAAACGTGCCCGTGGACACAGACCAGGAATAGATGTTGTGTGTTCTTTAAGTGTAGAAGATGTTTTTTTGCGTTACCAATTTAGGAACCCTGGTTTTTATGTTGCTGTGATCAGGAAGGAACTCCTCTGATGTGATGCAAAATTCGGATAAAATCTGAGGTCATCAAAATTTATAATAAACAAGTTGAGGTTTGTTCAAATCTCTGATAAATACAAATATTCCTGATGCCTCCTCTCTTTCACTCCCAGCAGACAACTCTGTGTCACCCAGCAGCCTGCTGTCTCCTCGTTACCTTTGGGCCTCTGTGTGTGTCGTTGCACACTAACCAGTGTCTTTGTGTTAGCATATGAAGCGTGCAGCGGCCCTGGCGTTAACATTGGCCCTTTGGCCCCAACGGCACCCAGACCCCCCCCCCCCACACACACACACACACACACAAATATACACGCACACACCCACCCAGCGTGACAGAAGTCCTTCTGAAAGGAGCCAAGCTGTTTCTTTTCAGCTTCAAATGAATTCTGCTGCCTTTCACCATCAGCCCCTCAGACGCCCCCTCCTCCCTGCTGCTCGCTATTCTTCTCTTTCTGCCCCCTTCTTTTGCCCATGGCCCCTTCTAATCTACCCCTTCTCACCCCTTTTTTTATTTTCTCCTCTCTCTTTGTCCATGAGCTCTGTCACCAGTCTCTGTACATGCACAATATCACATTTGTCAGAAAGCTTTCAGATTGAAAACTTGTTCTGGTCAGCCTGTTTGAGGTGACACGTCTCACCATGCCCCTACATGACGATGAAAACACTGATATCGAGTGTGAACGACTTGCTTCCTTTAATGTTTTGGTCATTTCCAGGATGTTCTGCTGGCTCTGACCACACGGTGGCCTGAGCCTGTGTCCACACTAACTCGCCAAACCAAAAGAAATGTATCCATCATATTTGCGTCTTAGTTGACCGAGTGTAAAACAATATCCTTGAAAGGTATGATGGTATTGCATATATTGCAGTCATTAACTGTAGGACTAATCTGAAAGATGGGAACTTGTCATGAAAATCATTTCTTTATTCCTTTTTTTTAACCCTGTCATTTTGAAAGTCAACGCAACCAGATAACAGGAAGTCGTTCAGCTCATACATTCAAAGCTTGATGTGAAGGCAACCGAACAGGTTGGAGGCAATTTGATCCAGTTGTTGATGGATCAAGCTTCAAACTTGCTCTGACATATCAACTCAAACAATGTTTTTACAGAAAAAGAATTCAAAAACATGTTAGAGTTAGATTTTTACACAAACACTAAACGTGTAAATTCATTTTCAAGCTAGAAGCTGACTATCTGTCAATCTGTATTGCTTTACTAGCCTTGTTATTTTCCATATTTGTCTCTTTCCTCACAAAATGAGAGCTATACAGTATGTGATTAGATGTCTGATGAACATTGCTTTGGCTTAAAGCTTTGGCTGCTAAGTGCAGTGTAGAATACATCACGGGGGGCAAACTTTCACCATGTCTCCAAACATTTACATGTCAGTCAGGTAGCATTTGCATATCAAACGACCTGATGATGGAAGATGAGTGAGTTGAATTAGCTTTCATTATCAGATGTATATGAACAGAGAAGAGAGTTTACTGGTCAGCAACATGTTTGCATTACCTCTGATTAATAAACTCCAGTTTGTATCTGGGGCTTCATTCTACCTAAAAACCGGGGGCGTTGTTTTTAGGTTTTAAGTTCTTTCTCTGCTCTTCCTCAAACTTCAAGGGAGGCCAGTCAAACATCTTATGAAGTTGTCATACCACGTCAAAATGTAGAGCCTAATAAAAACGTTTGTCTCTCAAAAGTCAGCCATGTTAAAATGTCCAAACCTAAATCACAGGAAGGATTTGAAAATCACGTTGAAGCAGTTTCATATTCTAAATCCCAGACTTTAACATCCACCCTCAAGCCCCACTCTTCAAACCCCACCCTCTCTTCTCTTTCAGCAGCTAATCTTATCCTCCTCCTTATTTCTTTGCCACCGGCTGCTCGTCTCAGACGGGGAAATCCTTTGTCCCCAAACAAAGGCTCGCCACATGCACTAATCAGGTCTGGAGCTGGACCTGTCTGCATGTTTTTCTGTGATAATGTGCTCACATGACACAGATTCAGGAAGTTAATATGACTTACTGCATCACGGAATATATTGCGTGAGAACTACAGAGAGTCAGACAATGAGAGAGTGTCTGCAGACATTGCTGCGTTGCAAAATCCCAAAGTGAGCACATGATGCACAGGAAGTGTGTTTGTGATTTAAAAAGAGGAAGATGGTATTAAGTATGAGAGCAGTAGCAAATACTGCAACTTAACCCCTCTAAAAGTGAAGTAAACAACATGAGAAGGTAAACTTGGTAGTTTAGGATCTCTAACCCTTTATATAAAGTATCTCACCGTTTAAGACGCTTTCATATGAACACAACATTAACGATGAATATATGTTAAATTTGACGATTAAGAGATTAGAGAAAGTCTTGTTAATACAGTTAAAAGTGTGGAGGGGGGAAATTACCTCTGTACAAAGTATTCAGGAACAAGCCTCCCGACACACCAGGCTCACAGGCAGTTACACAGAAATATCCGACATTTGTGAGAATGAGTTTTAGTGTTTTTTGTTTTTTTTTGTCTGGGCCTTTTTAGCTTAATTGAAAGGACAAATCACAACACTGAAACAAAGCAACATTGAACGACTGTTGAGTAAAGCCAGTCAGTGTGCGAGAAAAGGAGCGAGGAAAGCACAGGTACTCCAATAGGGCTTCCACAAAACTCCTGAAAAACAAAGACTTTACCCCAGAGTTTCTCCTGACAGACTCCGAGTTTCTTTTTTCAAATCAAGTCGGAGCTGATGTGAGAACGCAGCAGGATATTCTCCGGAGAATTCACTCCGAGCCAATAGGAGAGGGGAGTGACATTTATATCCTGTGTCTGGAGTCAGTGCATAGACAGTATGCTACAGGTCCTTCAGTGCACACATGATAGATAGTAGGCAATGTAATCTGAGCAGCATGTTTAAGTGCATGTTGTGTGTCTTTACAACAGTTGATAATTGTAGATGCAACTTGTTTTTTTCTGGTTTCGAAGTTATTTTCCCCTTTTTTTTCCAAATCACATAAAGCAGTGTCTCACTTTATCTGAAAGGGAAGTATGTGTCTGTAATCGAGAGGTAAATTATTTAAAATCTTCAGCTCTTTATTGGTGTGTGTTGAAATGCAGTGCAAAAGAAACACCACACATCTTGTTATAACCAAACAAGATGAATCCAAAGACGTGAAGGCCACGAAGCACGAAGTCGAAAAGACACAAGTGAAGAAAGGACTTCATCTCTGAGACAAAACAGGAGGAGCTGTCAGACTCCTGCTCACAGATAAAGACCACATGCTTCCTTTTCTTATCACACTGATTACATCTTTACAGGAGCGAGACCGCTCACCAGAGCAACACCCACGCAAACACACTCTCGCAGGTGAACAGCACGCGATGCTTTTGACATCTCATTCTGAACTGTACACACTGTTCTCGAGGAGTCATTTTCCTCTGGTTGTGGTGCTGCAGTGATAAACTTTGTGGGCTTCTGAGTGCTGACTCACTTTTAGGAAGCTGTGGGCAAAAGCTGCAGATGGAGTTTTTTTTTTTTGTATAACCATGCCAAATATTATCAGGATAACCCATGTATGAATGTTAGACCAGTGAAATAAGTAGTTTAGAGATTAGATTGGTTTTAGAAGTATTTTTTTTGCTTCAGAAAGGAAAAGTACACCATGTGTCATGTTGTCTTTATATGATGTTTGAACTAACTTCAAGGTTCAAATGCAGGAGAATCTCCTGATATCCAAAAAGTGTACCTTTCCACATGAGTCTCACAACACATGACCATTTATGTACACTGTGCATGTGTACGTTGTTAAAAAGGAAGGCAGATTGTCAAATTTTAATTTGTCTCCAAAAATATAAAACATGAGATTTCTTTGTGTGGACCAACCATGAGATGATTGGAAATGCTGGCTCGAGAGAAATATATTCAGTCTAACAGTCAGAGATGTGGAGCTGAGGCAGGCGGTAACACAACAATCTGTCAGCTAATTCATCAACATCCTTCGTCAAAAATGATGCTCGTTTATGATGAACTCTTTGCCATTGAAGCAGATGAGTTATACACCCCCACTCCCCCTGAACTTTTTACTTTTGTACCCAGATATAAACACGTATTTCTGCATTTTAGCACGAGACCAAATGGGGAGTCTTTGGCTTTTGGAGGCAGCCATAAGTGGAGTTAAACTGCAGTTTTTGCACATCAGGGTTGGCTTCATTGGACCTGCCTGGAAGTGTTATTCAGAGCAGAAAGTAATGCATGATACAAGCCAATAACTCACACTGGGAAGAGATGGAACACATTTTTTTCCAAATGGCAATGTGAGCATAAAAAAGTTAGCAGCTCAGATAAAGAATAAAAAAGATTTATAGTGGGTGTAGCCTTCCATTGGTCCATAACTCCCCCATACCATTGGTTGAATGAAATGATCTTAAAATCCATTCGTTTGACTGATTAAGTTGGCCAGGAAAACGAGAAAGAATGGGCACTCCTTGACTCTCAGTGTAAATGACAAAAGGAGTGTCACTGCATCAATGAAGAGAGCCTTCTTTCAACCCACAGTGACATGAAGTCTCTGGTGCATCAGCCGCCGTCTCCAGCACACATTCACATGTTAATCACAGAATCATTTACACCTACATCACCCAGGGGACTGAGGAGCACACAGGGTGACACACTAAAGCAGACACACACACACACACACACACACACACAGATGCAGACAAGTAGGCGCTCAAGTTTCCTGTGTTGTGAAAACGTGTCCCGCTCTTGCATACACACTTATCTTATTTCCTGTGTTGTAAGTTGCTGTGTGTTATTTGCTCGCTCATAAACAATGTCCGTAATCTGTTCATCTGTTCGTGTCAACATCAAGATTTTATTACTTCCAAGTTATAATTTTTATTAATCAGTGAATGTGTTTAAAATCGTTTACACGTTTGCAGGCTAAATACATGAGCTCTAATGTGTTATCACACCCAAATGTAATGCAAGTGTGCTGGACTGCATTTTTAGTACAAATACAACTGAAATCGAACATACACTTCCAGGGAGGTTCCCTGCAGCTGTTTCATGACAGCTCCAGACACACACCCTGGCCTAAACTCTGCGAAGACAATAGCGGCTCCAGTGTTATCAACAGCTCCATCAAACTCTGGCTCTGCTTTGCATCCCCTGACTGCTGTCCTGTTCTGTGTGTGTGTGTGTGTGTGTGTGTGTGTGTGTGTGTAAATCCCAAAGAGAGGATTTCCCCTTCACTGGGTGTCCATCTCCCTCAGCCTTTGGCCCATTTCTGTCACTCTGCATTCACACGTACAGATCTAAAAAGCCTGATGGACTCTCGACTCTCACTTCATGGCTTTTGTGCAGATAAGCGCTCATCTTACTATTTCATTATCAACCTAGATTTGGCAGTTCTCTCCTGGAACCACCCTGAAGAAGTAAAAGTAGGTCAATCATATTGTTTACTCCGATATGACCAACTTCTTTTTTCTAACTTCCCAAACTTGTTATGTTATATAAAAGATGTTGACATGTAATATTTTTCCTTGTGATACATGTCAATAGGTCAGCTTTGTCCTTATATCCAATATATCTAATATATATATATATTTAAGAGAATATAAGCACATCATCTGCATATAGATTGATGTATAATGAGAATACCAGAACACGAAGCTGACGTTCCCTCACAATGTGGTTCAATAACAGCAGTAAAAAGCTTTCACTTCAACTGGTTTAACTACAGGACATTTCACATTGGATCTAAACTTTTTACCGATGTCTAAACATTTTCTCAAAATGGCCAATAATGGGACACAATGATTGATAGTGCAGATTCAATCAAGTCATGTTTATACAAAGAAAAAACATAATTGTGTAGAGCACATTTTTGAAGATTCGTTGTTTTAAAATGCTTTATTGTCACGTGCCGACGTGTGTGTGTGTGTGTGTGTGTGTGTGTTTTCTGTTTGTTTTTCTCTCTCCCTCTCCTGTCGCTCTCTGTTGATTGAGCTCACCTGATGCCAATCAAGGCCCTCAGCATAAAGAGCAGGAGAGAGCAGCCAGTGGGTTATATCCAACTTCTTCAGTGGAAGAAGGTGTTGTGGACATAGTTAATGGTCTGTTTTGCTAACTCGGTTTTTTTTTGTTGGTGTTTCAGTCTTTGGTTTCTCTTTGCTTTTGCTTTAAAAGAAGTTTGTTTTCAAATCAAATGCATAGCCACCTTAAGTTGTTCACAATTCATTTCTTGGTTTTAAATTCCTCACCTGTCTTCTTCACTCCCAATTTTCAGCTTCAATTGTTAAGTGTATATATATATATATATATATATATATATATATATATATATATATATATATATATATATATATATATATATATATATATATGTATGTTTTTTTTTTGCTTATTGATCATAAAAAACATTCTTAACACTCAACACGACTGATTTAAGTGTCATGGTTATGGCTCTGATATCTTGCAAAATGCACAAACGAGCCTTGATAGCTTTTCACAACCTCCATCGGTGGAGTTGCCCCTGAGTAGGTAATGGAAAAGTCAAGGTGTTGTGCTCTTGGTTGAAGTGGACAGAAGTGCAGGACTGTTGCCCTGAACTTTCGACGACTGCGGCCCAAAGTGAAAACAGGAAACGTTTTTCTGAAGGGCGTCCTTTGAGAGCAGGTCTGCAAACAAACAGACCCACTGGAAACAGATGAGAACAAGCATGAAGAAAACAGGAAACACAAATGGGGAGGGGAAGGGGAGAGTTTCACAGTGTTGAGCTGTGAAAGTATATCATGTGTTATTTAATGTGATACAGCATTCCTGTTCTTTCTTCTTTTTTTTTAAAACACTATTTCAGGAAGACGTAATGGAAAGGTTAGAAAAGAGCAAAACAGGAAATAGGAAGGGTTAGAGGGACAAGGGTGCTATAGAGGTGCTTTGTCGAACCTTGAGAGGAACTATTTATGTAATTCAGGTTTCACAAATAAGGTTGCCTCGCCTGCACAGAATCACCATTGTCTCTTAAGAACAGTGTTTCACTTTCTGAAGAGCTGTACAGACGTCAGCAAGTGGACTCAATGTACAGGAAACAGTCAAAACAAGACATGTTTGCACTGGCTGTAGATGCTCTGTCGGCTACTTGACTGTTTGTATATTTACAGACTGGATTTAACTTCAACTCAAAAGAAGTGACATTGAGGACTTATGGTCTCAGTCGGGCAGCGTGCGCCCTGCCACACTGGGTCCGTTTCTGTCGAAAATACACTTGCAGAACATTTTAAATGGAGCAAAGGATGGTGGCGGCGTTCACACACCCCGGAGACAGGCCGTGGTGCTCGCTCTGGAAACCGGAGCATTGATTAGATGCTGACGGACCACGCTGCAGATGGAGTGCATGGGAAATGGCAGCTTCTCTGTACATTGTGCTTCTGAAAAACTGTAATGCAATAGGAATTCATAGCATGAGACACCAGTGTTAGGCAGTGGCAGAAATCAATATGAATGTACAAAGATGTAATGATAGCCCAGCTTCGTTACAGAACGTGTGAAGGCATTTTGTGAGACTTGATCATACTCCCTGTTTTTCTCACAAATGATGCTCACTGCACCTCATCAACAAGTGCTGGCTGCTGATGAAACAACAAGTAGAAATGTGAAGAGTCAGATGCATTACAGCCAGACAACATGGGTGTGTCTGTCCTTAAGTCCTCGTCTTACACAAAGGGTCATTGTATCGCTGTAATCCAAACGACTGCATAAACAAGGTAGACTCAGCGTCTCATCCCTTCCTGAAAAACACACAGGAAACATTAAACAGTGGAACACTGGCGTATCGCGGTATGAAGCTGAGGAAACCCGGGCCTCTTAGCGTTTTGATGACGTCTTGTTAATGTTTGATTTTTGTAGTTTTTTCAAAAGCAAACAAAAAGGACGTTTCTCCACTCAGCATTGTGTTCATGTGTCAGGTGATGAAGGCCCCCAATCGAAACGCATCAGTCTAATGTCGTTGAAAAAAGCTTTATATCACCGTCGCACCAGTGGGGGAAGTTGTGTCAAAAACCCCCTGCTCTGCTTCTCCAGTAACTTGGAATCTTGGACACTGTTAATGTCTTATCTATTTGTCTATAAGTATCTCTACTGGGACAAATAGGTGTCTGTATATAGAGTCAGAACAAGAAACAACAAACTCCTCGTGACAGCAGATGATGAGGTCTGTGCTTAATTCATTCCGGCGCCGCGTGGCCTCCCTCAACCTCAATAACAACCAACTAAGCTTCACAACAGCAACCACAAGTCAGGAAATGAGTCGGGATCAGCAAGTTCAGGCAAGACCCCTCGCTCCTCGACAGCTGTTTCAGTCCCACACGCAGACACTCAGATATCCTGGCATGTTCTGGAGCTTCCCATGCAAGTAAGGATGAAAAGTATGGGAGGAATGCGGTAAACACTGGGAAAGGAAGGAGGCCCTGAAGCAGCGTGGGTAATGACTGGGCTGGGATGAAGGGATGGCGAGCAGGATGAGGGACATTATGTGGTTGTTTGTTGCTGATTTGCTGGTCGTTGTGTGACCTTAAGTGAAGTGTAATTAGGAGGCTTTAGCAGTTATTACTATAAGCATCTGGTTAGTAGGACAAACCAGAAGAGGAGGACCTGCATCAAGACCGAAACTTTAGAATTTAATTTAAAAGTCCACAATATTTTCCTTTAATAAATCGATGAAGCATTAGGAGAGCACAGATACAAAACAGGTACATCCCATTAGAGCTGTATAGCGTGTGAAACAGTCAAAGCAAAGCTAATCTTTATCTGTCTGAGTTGTTCTGATAAACACATGCAGAGGTTGCCAATGTTATCTGTATCTTTGCTGAAGAATATGTTGATTTTCTAAGCCAACAGCAAGTGATATGACGGACATGGTGGCCTGAAGGAAGAACAACCTTGATTGCCAACTACCAACAAAACTATGCTACAAAGAACAAGAATGTTTTGCATGTCTGTGCCTATGCATCCGAGGCAGGAGATCTTATCTTTCTTGATCAGTGTTCCTACCAACGTTTACTTTCTGTAAAGAGTTTATGGGATTTAAAACAAGTGGACACGTTTGTCATCAACAGAAACATGAATTCTTCTGAATTCCAATGAGGGAAATATGTATGTTGTCAAAGAAAATATTGTTAACAGAACCTTATTGATATTTGAGTTTGTGCGAGGTGTGATGCTCCGCAAAGTCTAAAGTTTAAGAATCAAGTTTCTCAAGTTTGTTTCTCAAGTTTCAAAATACACATCCCTGAAATCAACCGATGACTGCTATTAGTTTAACAAACGGTTGTGTCACTGAGACTGTTCTTGTGAAGGTATTTAGCGATAATGTACAATATAATGCTGGACCAGCTGATCAAACAACAAGTGGAAATGTGCAATCAATGTTTAAGAGCATAACCACATGACTCCTTATAATAATCATAAATATCATTAGTGCTACACACGTTGTGTTTAATATCTGATTGTCTTTCCACATTATAAAAGTCTACATAGTGTTTATGCCTGGTATTATTTAATTGTATTGTATTTTTTCTTCCTTTATTTAATTAATCTAAAGTTGTTCATCGCTGTTTTTTTTAAAAACTTTTTTGCTATTGACGCTGTTTATATTTCCTGTTGTAAAACTGCTATAACCAAATTTCCCCCATTGGGGATCAATAAAGTTTAGTATACATATTGGTATACACACATGTGTATAATGGATATATGTTTAATGAAGGGATCTTCTCCCTACGCCAAGCTTTGCATTCGTTCATATCTCAAGTTAAACCAATGTTCGGGCAGATCTCGGACTTTGTCAAATTGACACAACTTGTTTGAATGTTTTGGCTGCTTTGTAAATGTTAGCAAAAGGTAAAGGGTCTTTTCTATACAGCAAAATAAGAACTGACTCTGCTTGACTCGACCCCACAACCCCCAAGTGTTGTGTAGCTGTGGGCCACCCAGGCTGCCACTCACTCACACCACCCACACAGTGGGACAGCATTGTTCAGATGTCTGGAGTCGGTCCAGGAGAACAGGCCTTGCTCTACTCCATCCCCACTGGAACAATTAGTACAAGGGATGACCTCTGACCGACTGAGTGGCAGGGAAGAAATTAGCTTCAAGGAACTTCGAGGGACGTGAAGCCAGGAGTCTTACACGCTCCTGAAGATAAACAATAACTTGGGTTTTAAGAGAGAGCGGGTAATTTGCTGCAGCTAAGAGGATGTGGTCTCCACTTAAGTGTTCAAAAGTTGACATCAAAGCGGAAAAGATAATCCAGCATTTGCAGTGGGGACCCCTGAACTTTGGTGCAACGTGCTTGAGGAAATCCTGTCACAAAAGTTTGTAAGTCCTCTTAAAACTTCATTGATAAGCTGTGCCTTTCCACTTTGTTGTTTTTCTGGGGGGATTTTGTACTTTTGCAATAGAAGAATTAGTTGATTAGTTGAAGCACATGCAGTACTTCTCTGATAATCAGGCCAACAGATGTTTGCAGTCGTCAGCGTGCATATATATATGTGTTTACATTTATATATATTTAAATACAAAAAAAACATGCTTCTTTGATGGAAGTCACACTAACACACCAGCATAATACCATCAATATTTCACCTCAATCGGCCCCGAACAGGCCTAAGAGTTCTGTGCCTGCTCCACAGTTCCCACCACAAGCAAAGAAAGCCAGAAACCACCATGCATTTCTGATCAGACAGAGATATGCAGTTTATGCTGTGTCACCTGAAGGAGTTCAACACAAAAGAAAATCAACTTGGAACTTTGTGTCCTTTAAAGCTTAGCACACTGTGCTTTAATACTCGTGGTGCAAAGTAAATTCCCCTGAGGCTAATACATGTAAGGCTTCATTAGTAAAGAGCACTTAACAACAGGAAGACTAAAGTGCAACTTCACCCTGCTTTTTGTCACCATTATCATTGAGACCGAGAGTAAATATAACCATGTAAACATCGGGATTTCAATCCTGGGAAGCCGATTTTCTTTTAACGCTTTAGCAGTTGTGACAGTGACACACCAGCAGTCTGTCACACTCAGAGCTGTTAGCTACATGCTCAAGATTCAGCGATTACCACTTTCACTGCTGGGCAACCTGGGCCACCAACTGTCACCAGACAAACTTTAGGCCAGCACGTGAGAACAAACACATCCATATTTTACATTTCCCCCCCAAACAGAAAACAAGCAGTAATTTTCTCTCGGTAAATCGTCCGCTAAATGAATTATTCCAATCCATAAACGGCCTGATTTATAGTGCATCATATACGTCAATCCAAGCAAACATGTGCACTCCTCTCTCTCCACTCATTTTCCAACACATATTTCCGTTCCCACAGAGGCTGAAAAGCAAAATACCCATAATCCTTGGCCATGGCATACCATATCCACCCCAACCATTGCACCAGTTGTATTAGGGATTTGAACTAGGCCAGATTTGGCACAGATAGAATACTCTCCCCTTCCCATATCCCCATCTGACTGACTGACTCCAAGTGCAGCCACCACACTTTCAATCCCATCAGCCCTGCACAGGGCCAGCTGCCCACAGGTCTCGTGCGTCGCTGCGGTGTCTTAAAGGATCTCTGTGCTGCTAATGCCACTTAAGCACAAAGAACTTCATCCGTGGAAGGCTCAGCGCTGACGGTGCCCTACTAGAGATCAAACGTCACTGTCCGAGGGCCAGCTGCTCACTGACTGGCTCTTTGCCTGCTCAGCACACCACAGCAGACTTCCAAGACGACAGGAGTGGGGGTTACTGTACCACAGCCAGAGATGACTTTATGTGCTATAGGTGCCAGAAAAACTGAGGGCTGATGGGATGTGATGCTGAGGAGATCTGATGGCATGCTGCTTGTGTTTTTCTTAACTCTTACTCTGGATCATGTAAAGTTCTGACTAAAATATTTTTTGTCGGAAATATTATGTACATGGGGTTTCCATGTTCTCTCCAAAGATATAACATAAATTGCTGTTCCTTACAAACACAGATTCCTCAGCACACAGCACAGCTAAAGTTGATCTTTTTCCAAATCAAGTTTGTCACCAGATTAATATGTCAAAGCCAGATGTACTATTTCCAAGGAATTGACCCTGTTGTCTGATGTAGTAGGATGATTGTATAGCATGTGCACCATCCAAAGGGTTAATCCCCAGTCCCCCCTTCTGGCCCAAACACCAATTTGTAGGTAGGGGTCCATTTCCTTTCTTCAATTACAATGTAGTGGTCATTAAGTGAGTGATGTAACTTTTAAAGGTGTGACTCCCATTACAGCTCAGCCAAACTGTCATTTGGTCCCTGTTTCATGCTTATCATTAGTATTTTGTCTTTTGTTTACGAGCTTTATCTGACAAAAAAACCCTTCTGTGCCCCTTTTCTTAAAAGTGCTGAATCTGTATTGTTTATGAGAAAAATTGACTTCCTGCCTTCCTGGCGCCCGATCATGGCGTAGCCACAACACAGGCCCCTTTCCCATTTCCCTTCTGTGTTCAGGAAGACCGGCTGTGAGGTCAGGAGGTCACAGCCTGTTGAGCAAAAAGGGACAGTACACAGTGAGACAGGCACTTTGGGTTTGACAGGACTGGAGGTAGACCAGGTCAAAAATAAGTGTTCATAGGTGGGGATAAAATAGGGAAACTGAGCCAGATGTAAAGCTCAACTAAGTGAAATCATTTTAGCTTGAGAACTCGACTGACATTTCTAGAAACTTTTAGGCCCTTTAGGACTTTTGCCCTTGGAATCGTCCTCACTTGCTTGTTTACACATGCATCTCACAGCAAGAGGATATACATAAAAAAAAAACTTGGCAAACAAAATATATTCATGATAACAATAAGAATAGAAATGCCAGAGACTTCATGGAGGACAAAACAACGTGATGAAAATAAGATTTCCTGGTAATTAAATCTAATTGAATGACCAGTTAAAGCAGGGGAAAAATACAGATGTCTTGGGAATCAAAGAGGAAGAGACTTTATCAAATCAATCGGCTCAAGAGGGATTCTCCCTTCATTGGTCACGGTATTGATGGCTTTCCAAATGGGTGGAATCCGCTTTGGGCTATCAATTGCTGATTGATCTCTGGTCCAGTGGGACATCTTTGATGTGAAGAACAAAGGTTTCCTATTGGGTTACACGGGTCACGATTGATGATGTGTGAAATCAAGGCCTCAGAGGGGGAGTCGGGGAAAGATGCTCATCTTCACTATTTGTCCAAAACATGGCATTCTACAAAAACGCTTTGGAAAACATCTAGAAAGACTAATGAACAGATGAAAGCAAGCTTCAAAGCAGTGGTTCAGGTTATTCTGTGGTTGGCAAAGCAAGGTGCAATGAGGTTGATAAATATCTAGAAGTAGGGACCAAATCCGGGAGGAGAAAGGAGCCTTTTTTTGACAAAGAAGCACTGTCTCATCCAAGGCCTTTGGCTAGTCCTCTTGCTTTCTCTCATCTATCAGCCCCCTCCTCTCTTCACTCCCCTTTCTTTCTAAAGTCTGTGGATAGACTCGCTGACAGATGGACCTAGGACATCCGGACGCTTGAGTAGGGAGGGTAGAGAGAGTGCAGACTTAGAGGAGGAGGAGGAGGCTGAGAAGGGTTGATCTGGAGGGAGGGTAGCCGATAAAAAGCGAACAACAGCAGAGGCTGCCAGAGGCTGTTTCTCCTCGTGGGTGAGGAGGAGATGTCTGATTCCAGGAATGGAGACATGATGAAGTGGTGGAGGAAGGTGAGGGTGGAAAGTGGGCAGTGCATGGAATGAGTTGGCCAACAGCTGGTGGGGATTACTGGGAGTAGGATTCATATGAGTTGAGGTGGAGGGCTCTGTTTTGTTGTTGTGGGATGTTTTTTTTTTTGTTTTGGCAAGTTGCTATATTAGAGGCTTGGAGTGGTTGTTGAGGAAGTAGAGCTTTCCAAAACACACACACACACACACACACACACACACACCAAACCATCAGGGTTAACCAAGGTCATACATTGTTTTCTAAGATTTAATTGTAATTAAAGGATGAAGCTGGTAATCTTCCACTTGTTTTAGGTGTGAAAAACAAACAATGCATTGGCCAGTTTTTAAAATTTATTTTATTTTGAACATGGGAAAAGAAAAAGAAAAGAAAAAAGAGAGAGAAGAAAGCGGAATGTAAACAAAAGTAATATGGACAAACAATGAATGAGATGATACAAAACAAGCTCTCAAATACTTCTTATATAAATGTAATGTACACGTCCGAAAAGGAGTGGGAAGAAGTATAAACTTATATAATCCCATCCCTTCTTCATTAATTCCTAAATTTTCAATGAATCTAATTTTTTAAAGAATGCTTTTCAAAAAAAAATATTTTTAATTTACTTTTGCCTTTACTTGGATAAGAAAGACAAAGTGTGAAAGAAAACATGCAGAGAGTTGGGAGTGACATGCAGCAGACAGTGTCAGGACTGCAGCCTCTGTACGAGAGCTGGCCAATCCAGGACCCAAATAAGAGCAACTGATTGCTATCATTGCCTGTTGGTAGATGTTCATTGATGTCGTTGTGCACACTGTCACCCAAATAATGAGCAACACTTGGTGGTTCTGTCTTGGTCATCTTTTTAAATCATTTTATTTCCAGTTAGTTTTCGCTTCAAGTCATTCTCAGCCCACCACACACCACCAATAAATATCACCTAAGAATTACACGTAAGACTACTCTCTTTGTGTTTCTCTTTAAATTACAAGTATACAAGTTTGTATTTTGGTTCAGAAATAATATTTAAGAAGTGAGTAAGAACCAACCAATAATCCTCGCTCTAAGCAGAACGTCGACTTTGGCGCTGCATTTAACATACTAAACCTTGATATAAGCCATGTTTTTAATGATTGACACTCTGAGAGATATTTGATTCATTTTGTTTATCCAGCTGTGTATTTGTAAAAGTGGTTAATCTATTGGCAGCTGTAAGGATTGTTGCAAACACGTAGCTGTAATGAATTTTTTGAGGTAGGAGAGGAGAGACGCCAGGTAACTGCAGAAGATTGGAAGTGACTCTGCTGTCACTGTCATTCAGCGGAAAGGTCAATGAACCATTAGGGGGACGAGAAGAATCAAGCGGTGGCTGTGTCACCAAGGCCTTCTTTATTAAATCTTTTCCCGTGAGAATGAACATTTGTCTTTTTGCATCGAGTTAGAACAGGATGTGGTATGTGTACGTGTGGGAGACGTACAGCTCAGAAGCCCAGTAAGGTGTTCTCACTTTTTGCTGCAGTGGGGGGAAAAAGGCATTGTGAGAGAATGTCACTAGTGATCCAACATTACATTGCAGTTTTTGAATGCTCACATCAACCCTACCAATGTGTGCTCTGCATGGTGCATCTATGTTTTCCGTTCATTCATCATTTAAAATTGAGGATTCACACCCATAAAAGTGTCTGCAAAAACCGTCAGTTGCACAGGAGAAGTAATGGCTGTTTTTATGGTCCTGGTAGTGTTGTTGCAGTATGTCTTTTTAGGTATGACCTAAACCAATAAAAAAAAAACATCCTTTTCCTTTTATACTTACCCAAAACATACATCATACTCAGCTGTTTCAAACTGATGTAAATGTGTTTTGACGAAATAAAGGTCATCTCTTCTACACTTAAAAAAAAAGTCAGCCATAAGAGAAGAAAGAAGAAAGAATCAAAGAAACGAGGTACAGTACAAAGAGAAAAGACAACAGTCACAAAGGTGAGTGTTTTGAAGAGTAGAAAAGAGGAGATCAGCAGGTAACGATATTAGAGTAAAGCGGTTCACAAACAGCAGAATGAAAGCAGGCAGGTGTCCTTTAAATCCAATCAGCGAGGGCAAGGAGGATGGAGGGATAAGGGAAGGTGAAGGAAATGAGGGATCAGGCAAGCGTGGTGGCAGGAGACACCACAGTCACGTACAGGGAAGTGGGCTACACCACAGGTGCATTGTGGGAGCTGACCCAGAGACTGAGCAGAGGGCTTTAGCTCAGTGTGGTGCTGAAAGTACGAGAATGGACAAAGTGAAGTGTAAAATCCGTTCAGTTTAATTACCACTTACTGTTTATGTCATTTACTCTTTTGTTTCTACGTTTATCAAAATGCTGAATGATGTTGTCTGTATGAATTGTGCAATAACATCATGGTGTTCCTTTATGTTTTATATTCAAATACCTCTGTTCTCTTATCTCTCATGGTGGGTTTTTTTTTGTAAATCTTGAGCAATATGGGTAATGTGCAATATATGTTGTGTTGTCTTGATGTGTAGCCTGTTTACATGTGGATGTGTTTTTCTATAGTTTTTTTTTATTTTTATTTATTGATTGGAGTGGAAGCAGCTGAATGTTTGGCAGCACTGCAAGTCCAAGACAAGTTTCCCCAAGGGGTCAATAAGGTGCATCATTTCATATCATATTACACTGTTTGTTAATATTAGGGGATACATTAAAAAAAAAAAAAAAAATGGTTTCAGTTAACACAAGACAACATGTCCCAAGATGCTGAATGATTTAACTGGCTAAGATAAAAGAGTGTATATTGAACTGTTTCTTAAAAGCCACCAGTCACATTTTGGAGAGCTACTAATAACATTAATTCATTAACATTAATATTAATATATATTTCTTCCTGTTCAGCTGTCATTGAAAGTTTGTTTGGCACCACTCAAACAATCTTACGGAAATGATCTTCCGCTCTACATCATCGCACTCGTGACTGGAGTTGTAAACAAGCTTCCTTTTAGCACGTTCGCTGCATGTAAGAAAGTGTGAATCTTCAGCATTCAGGTAGAGCAGAGAGGAGTGTGTGGTAGAAAAACATTACCGGCTGTGAGCAGGATGTGTGATCCCTCCCTCTCCACACCTCTGAGGTGGACCACTCAGGGACAGACTGTGAAAGCAGGCTTAGAGAAAAACCATTAACCAGGAGAGGATCCTCGAGTCTGGAGCCAAACACATGACTGAGCAGACACATGGAGGCCTGACGAGGGAGGGGGGGGGGGGGGGGGGGGGGCGACAGAGGGATGGAGGTGATCCAAGTGACACGGTTACTCACATGAGGAGAGAGAGTATCACGCTCTCAGGATCTGTCGAGCCGTCTGTCCGTCAATATTTGATTAAGACTGAGAGCATGTTGTAGCTCAGGCTGAAGGTTTATAATCACTTAGTTTATGAATCAGCAAGGAGCAGCACACCTGTGTCCTGATGCTTTACATTCTCTCCTGGCACAGGGCCTACATGTACCAGCATGCATTGTTAGTGAGATTATCAATGGAAAGCTGGTGAGCATGTTTACCTGAGTGAGTAAGCTTCTTATGGAAACTTCCAAGTGAAAGAAAGTCTTCCAGAAAAACTTGAATGAAAAATGTTGTAACTCTTGACTTGAAGATTTCTGCCTTTTAAAGAGACGTTTTTTTCTTGCCACACTATGATGGGCTCCTGTAATACATCAATAAGTAAGGTCCCTTACATAATGATGAGCATGCTCTGTTTACCTGCTCTTTTGTTAATGTTAACAGACAAAGAGTAAGGTCCTCTACCTGCTGTTTGTAAAGTGTAAAGAGATAACACTTGTTGTGAATTGACCTTATACAAATAAAGATTGATTGATATTTCATTCAGCTTTATATATATTTTTTGATTTATTGATTAATCAATAAGAGGAGAAAATTTCAGGAAAAACAACCCAGACCATGAGGTGACATCTTCAGATGTTGTTGGTGAGGGAAGGTGGCAGTAATGCACCTTAGCACTGGTCATCTGCCATTAAACAACAAGAGAAGAAGAAGAAGATGAAGTATCAGCCACCCACATCCAGATGGCACCTCTTGTAACTCTGTGATGCTCAGAATCCACTGGAGCAGAAACGCTCACTTCAGAGAAAGAAAGGCCAACAATGTCAGAACCTGAAGCTACTTCATCAGTTCTTCAGTGAACGGATCAGGATGAAGCACTCCCTGTAGACTTTTATTGGTTTAACATGAACACAGCTTAAAAAACAATCTACTGTCAATAGACACAAAAATCCAACCTTTTGTCAACATCTAAATGTGTATGAAGGCTTAACAATGATTGGACAGGACTCAACAAAGAGGTTGTGGACGGCCAGGAAGGACAGATGTGTGATCCAGTAGACTGACCTCCGACCTAAATGGCTCCGGACCAAAACACACCAATACGCCAGGAAGTCCACCACTTCCTTATCTGAGGAACTGAGAGTGTTCCCACGTTTTGTCCCCGCTCCAGAGAAAGAGGAACCAGATAAAACAACTGAAAGTGGAGCCATGTCGGAGGCTCGGCAGCATTTACGGGAAGGGGAGTTGGAGCGTTTGTTGTTTGTTTCTGGGAATGAGACTTGACACACTCAGTCGTAGTCTTACATAATTATAAAGTTACAGTATTGAGATATTTTCCTTTCAAAGCTGTGTTAATGACGTTTTTACATTACGAAGGCCAGTCTATAAAATGCATATTCAGTACAAAAAGTGTGCAACTGGATTTAGTTTGACCTGATTTATTTTTGCATACCTCATATGTCTTTGTCTTGACATGTTGATCCTCTGTGTGTCGGGCACTGACAAATTCATAATTCTATATTTATAAAAAAAAAAAAAAAAAAAATACTTAGTGAAACCAAAGGCATGGAGCCCCTGTAGTCAAGATTTCTTTTTTTTTTGGTACTTCAGGAGCTCCTTAAGAATTCACCAAATGCTCTGACACCTTTTCTTTTTCTAACTTAATGCTAAGCCCACGCTCAAAATGTGATCTCAAGTTTTGATTCTAGCTCTTTTCTTCAGGGCTTCACTTCTGATTTTACTTTAATCATTCTCTGTGCTACTCATCCAAACGCTGATTTACAGCCTTGTCAATGTTTGCACCAACACTTCCCCCCAAAAGCAATTGTGGTTTATCTTTAATGGGGTTTTTTTTAATTTTTTTTGAAGCCTTATAAATGGATCGTCACGGCTCAAACCAGGAAGCAGGCGTTCATGTCTCAGCTAAATGTTCCCAGCTGTTTAGAAACAAACAGTAAATATGAATGGTTTGTGTGTGTGAGCTGCAAATTACTGTTCATGTGAGCATGTGAAGCCCGGCACACACGCCTAGATTTGTAGTTCCCATTTTAACAGCTTATCACTTACAGTTGATTTAACAGCATGCTAGATTCTTCTACGCTCACGTATGATTTTAAACGAGGTCCAACGTTTGCAGGTGCACATTTCTGGACACATCTGTGTATAACAATGACTGTTTTAGCATTCCGTGCACATTTGCTCTCTTCTTTGAATGATACAAATCAAGCACACGCTGCGATAGTCAGGATATCTGTGTTTACTCTCCGATGTGGCATGAATGAAGAGCAGAGACAACAACCCGTGTTTGAAAGTGTTCGATCAAATGAAATGTTGTATTACGAATGTTTGTATTTTCATATTTTTAAGATCCATCATTGGAACCAAACACACCCAGTGAGTCAAATATACACTGCGGCTTTAAGTAAGGTTATTTATCTTCTTAGTTTGGGAACAAATCTGTATCATATGAATATTATCACTCATCTCACTCATTTTTTTACTTAAAGTGCAGACAAATCTAAACACTTGGGTACTTGCATGAAAATGATTTACTTGTTACATAAACACCTATTTCATCTCTTAGCAGCCTTTGTCCTTGTCACTATTCCACTGTTTCTCCCTTTGGCTCATGACTGCTCAGACATTTTAATGTTTAATGTTTGTTAATTTTTACATATATTCTCATGTGGGTAGTTGCATTACCCTGAAATTATTCAGCTAAGCCGAATGTGTGAATGTAAATGACTACATTTGTCACCCCTCCTCTACCAGGACCTCCTCTTCCTGAGTTAAATGTGAAGTGGGGGGTGAGCCGATGAGTGAAAGCAGCAGGTAAAAGTCAGGAACATTCACTGAAAAAGAGTGATGATGTCTACACAACCTGTGTGATCTTCCTGTAATGCAGCTACTTTCCCACTCTTTTCTGCTCGTTCATTGAACATTTCAAATGACATCAAGCACTAGGACAAAGGCAGCACACATCCTACAGTCAGACAGGGGAAGGCTGTCGGTTTTTTCAGGAGTGCACGTGTGAAACAGAGTAAAGATGCAAAATAAAAAGAGTTTCAAAGACAATTTTTTTTTTTACATTTTATTTCACCTAACGTTTAAAGTCAGGGAAGGGAACTTCCTCCAGATACACTTTTTAAGGTTTTGGTTAAAATTGTCTTTAGGTCCTGACAAGTAATTAATAATTCAAGAGCTCTGAAACAGAAACAAAAAAAATCCATCATCTGTAGCAGCTTTAAATGTGAAAACTTCGACACATGTCCGAACTCGACTCCGTTTTATAAACCAATCAAGCTTCTCTACCCCACACTCAAAGCATGAGCTAAAATCCGCTACTTGACCAATGGTGCGAGTTCATGTAAGTGAGGGGCGTGGCTTCTGAGGGAGCACACAGGTGGGTGGGTGAACATGGAGAAAGGAGAGGATGCTACTTTCAAAGAAAAGTAAGGGCCCTTGAAATTAAACTTTAGTTACGTCTCAACAACAGCAGATTAAGGGTTACCTTGTGTGCCCAGGTACTGCAGACCGATCATTGAAAATGATTGAAAATGTCAAACACAGTACTCAGTGTTTCTCTATGTAGAGTAAGTCTTTTACCTGATGTCAATATTAATCGTTTGTGTTTGACTGTATAAATCTGCACCTAAAGACCAAGCCTGTGCACATTTATCTCCTGAGATTTCATTTTACTGGCTCAGCGGTAAGAACTTTATCTGCCAATCATGCAAAACTAAAAACTTGTTTTGTTGTTTTTTTATGAGCGAGGCAACGGACCTTCTGGCCAACAGGTAGCTTTTTATCCGGCTCAGAAAAAAGGCAAACAGAGACGTAAAAAAACAAACAAAGGAGCCACAAGTTGAACGCAGGTTTCAATATTTATCTGTCCCCTACTGCACCTATTTGAACAGGTGTCACTCTGTGCGTGTGAGTAGCAGTGCACATTAGATAACCTACAATCAATTATTGCTAAGGCCACATCCTGAGTTCAGAGGTAGACTCACTGTAACTCAATAGGCGTGGGTGCAGAGTCTTCCTTCTCTCCTTCTTTCAGTCTCCACTCCCTCCTCCTTTGTCCCAGGTCTCCGTTTATCGCATCCTCCCCTGGAGGGGGTTAAGGGGGAATTTCCGAAAAGATAATCCTCCTGTTTTTCAGTGACATGTCGGAAGCAGCAGAAGAGCGAAGAGGAGGAGGAGGAGGAGGAGGAGGAGGAGAGTGTCTGTTGATTCAGTCGGGAGCAAAAGATAATGTTTACCTTCCGCCTTGAGCCGACTATGAGGCAGCAACTCTACCAGGTGGAGTAAAATGATGCTTTGAATGTTTTGTAAATCATTATCTGATCTTAGAGAAAAAAAAACAACCTGGACAAAAGTAGTCAGAAGGCAAACATTTTCTTAAAGTCAAGGTGGAAAAGAGAGAAAAACTCATGAGCACACGAATGACTTCCATTTCCCCCTGAAACAAACACAATCTCTGTCCAATCATCGGCTGTTTAAAAAGCATTATTTTGAATTCTGACATATAGCATTTTAAAGTCCTGCAGTACAAATGAAAAACATTTTAAAAAAAAGAGCTGTCTCCTGCTGGCCCCTCCTCCCTGGAGTCTGTGAGCATGTGGGTTGCTATATTGCATATATATATATATATATATATATATATATATATATATAGCGGACACAGAAGCTTCAGTGTTTAGCCAGCTCTGCACGTGTGATTAAAGGATCATTATTAGGAACCAACACTGATACACATGAGATACTTGCCCTCAACAAATACCTCCACAGCCTGTGAACTCAAGGACAAACATACAAACACAGAAGAGTAGTAATGTGCGAGCAAGCTCTCCCCCGGTGGCAACATCTCTTTCCTCAATATCAACAGGAAGCCCCTCCCCCAGGAAGCTATTAACAGCTGATGGGACCATGCTTACCACACATAAAAGACACACACACACACACACACACATGCAAGGGTTTACACCACGCTGCTGCATGTGCACTGTTTAACAAGGCCTGTGTGCACTTAATGAGATCGAAGTGGAAGTGAGGCTGGAAATTGGTCGTTAAATGTTCGCTCGTGACTCTGCCTCCTGCTTTCGTACACAACAGGTTTTACAGCACAGTTTGTTTTCTGTTCTTGAGTTTGAGGCCTTCAGGGTGCCCTTCTGCAAAAATGAGGTCATTTTTCTGACTTCTCGAAGGAGTCAACGAAGTTCACATTTACAAGAACAATCCCCATACAGTCGGTCAAGACAGTCTCCTCTTTGATTCTTTTTCACATGCTATATCTTGATATTTACAGGAACATTACATCACTATGTTGAATGTACATCATCATGTTGTTGGTGTAAATGTCAGTGAAGCAGGAACAGAAGTGGATTCTGGCCTCAGCTGACCTGTTGCGTTTCCTGCAGTTATGGAGGCTGTAGTACTAGCTTGCTTGGCTAGGTCTGGGTTGAAGCTCAGAGGCAGCCAATAAGCCTCTTCAGTCTCGCAGAGCCAAGTCTCTGAAACACTTTGCTTTCACATGTTCGTCTGAGGGGGACAGAAGAACGTGGTCTGCAACCTTTAAACCACAGACTGTAAATATAAATGGACAAACCCTGAGTGATGTACTGCATCTCTGCGCTCCGGAGACTCTTTCTTGTTTTGACATTGGCTCTGGCCCACAGTAGCCTGTATTCAATATATTTGTAAGTGAATGCCATGCAACCTAATAGATACAAAAAAAAGAATGTGGGCACACTTGGTAAAATAATCAAATAACTGTACCAAAACACGATCAAAGCAGGATGAGTTAAGAATTCTGTTTTTGTACTTTGCTCTCCCTTTTCTAAATGTCCTTAAAGGTCAAATGTCTTCACCAGAACTGGTCTCGTCACCGAGCACGCTCCGCTTTATGTAACTGGAAGAGATAGAAGAAAGGAGGAGGAAAACCATTAAAGCCAAAGGAGGAAGCGAAGGATGTGGTGAGGAGAGCACACAGCAGCCAGAGGAGAGCTCCCTCTCTGTGTGGCTTCTTTTTTTTTCTTTTCTTTTTTTTACAGCTTCCTTCCGACCCGGCCGCATCACTCACCACATGTCCGCCGCTGGAAAAACATAAACAGCTAAAGTCTCCATGCTGGGTGGAGGCAAGACAAAACATTTCACAGTCAGCGGTGGAGACAAGAGGCACAATGACACGTATCACACAAACAAGCTTTACGACATATCATGGAGTTACATGGCTTTATGGAAGCTAATGACCAGCGGCGAAATGATAATTACAGCAGAAACACGAAGAAACTTCAGCGTGACGATAATGTCACAGCAACTAATAAGTAACACTGCACTTGACTTTCCCAGTTCATTTTGAGGCACAAGGGTCAATATTGTACATGGAAATGTCTTCAAGTCTGCTAATAAAGACTTAGAAGATAAAAAATAAAACACATGACTTTCAATTTTAAAATGCTAAAGCTTCAGCTGCAGGGTACCGCTAAGCTAATGCTACCTAAAGAACAACGCTGGTCTGTACATTCAGCAAGGCTGACAGTTGTTTTATGATAAGAGACATAAGGACGGGAGAGATAAGGACACTCAGAGGTTCCAAATGCAGTTTTTCCTCAGACCTCTGGGTAACCGGGATGAAAACACATGGTGAAAAAAAAAGAGATATATCCAAAGTAAAGAAAAAACACCGAAAATCAGTGTAATATACCATCTGACAATACCATCCTACTGAGCTCACTCCAACTTCCTGCTAACATTTTTTTTAAGCTTGCTGCAGGAAAGATTCCAGGTAAGGTCGTGGTGACAAATTTAGCAAAAGAAACATTTATGCGGTATAATATTTCATTTATTGATATGAAATGTGTATTTGATGAATTATAGAGCACATGTTCATTTTAAAAGAACCAAAAAAAAACAGACACAAAAATGCAAAGGACTTTTTCTTATTGTATACACAGCCGTTAATACTACTAATAAAACATTTGCTAATGTACAAATGTAAACATGTGAATAGATACAAAAATACACATTAAGAGAGGTCATACAGCAGACGCACTGTTTTCATAGCTGCAGCTGTCCTCGATGGATGTAACATCCATAACACACACACACACACACACACACACACACACACACACACACACACACAACACACACACAACACACACACACACACACACACACACACACACACACGCACAAGCACGCGCACTTAAAGCCCTGCCCAAATCCTGATTAACCCACTGACCCCTGAGAGAGACCACCGAGGTGGACATGAGAAACTTCAGACAGACACACATGTACAGAAACACACAGTCTTCGGAGTAAGCAGTACAGTCTGTGTCTGTGCCGTCGTCCTCACGTGGAATCTTCAGGTGATCCATCCGACTCCTCGCTGTCCGTCCTCCGCCTCTCCTCTGACGCCCGCACGTCTTTGAGAAGCTGAGACTGGTTGAGGAGACACTCCTTCAGCTTGTCCTCGGTCAGGGTGAGACGCTCCTCCAGCACTGATACCGTCTGTCAGGTCGATTATGTGGGAAAAGAACAAGAAAGCAGTCACAAGCCGTTCTCACATTCCTGAGAATATTAGATTTAAGCTCATTTAAGGAATAGAAAATACTTTAAAGGACATTTTGTCTCAAAAAGAGACAGATACAACTTTAGTCTGTAACACAATCGAGGGAGGAAAAAAAATCATCAGACTTCACTGCTTTATATTGTGTGGTGGGACAGCAATAAAAATAGGTTTTTATAATCATCAAATCAAAAACAGTAAATAGTATTGTTGGTGGTCAAAACCGTCTATTAATTACTTCTGTTATCTCTTTTCATGCATTTCTTCACTTCGCCAACCTGTGTGAGAATATCCAACTGTTGCACGATGTGCTGTAGCGTCAGGTCCAGACTTGATGGATGACCAGAGACGACTTCTCGTGGTTGCGTCTGCCCTCTCCCTTCTTCATCTTCTTCTCTCCTTCCTTTCCCTTTGACCCCGTTGACCCCTGTCTTGCTCCCAGCTGCGGCACCTGTCCAACCGACTCTTTCCTCTCCCATCCATCCTTCCACTCCTGAAGAGGCCATGTGACACGCCGGCAAACCGTTTGAGTGCTGACTGTTGGTGGTGGTCTGCAGCGGGAAGCAGTGTGTCTGACCATCGAAGAGCTGGAGAGCAAAGAGAAAGCTGATTGAGCAGTGCATTGTGCTCCTCGCTGGTTCTGCAGGTAGAACCGTGATGGGGTTACTCAAAAGAAGACCGTATTCCAAGATTCCCTGTCATGCCCAATATTCCTATCTATCTATCTATCTATCTATCTATCTATCTATCTATCTATCTATCTATCTATCTATCTATCTATCTATCTATCTATCTATCTATCAACAATATTAAACATACATGTTATGTCCCTACCCAGTTTGAAATGTGCATCCAAGTGTTATTATGTAGGGTAAAAAGGAAATAGTGATAAATAACCCACACTGGGTTAGCCAGCACAACGTCCCTCCTGATTCACTGTTGTGTGGAGAGGCCTTGAGCCTGTTCTGACTTGGCAGACTGAAGGAGGTGGATGAGTCACACTGCTGGATTACTGACTTAACGACTGACTTTCTGAATGACTGACTAACTTGATGGCTCAAACATCAGTTCACAGGGTTAGGCCTAGAGAGCTAAAGCCACAAATGAAAAAAAAAAAAAATATATATATATATATTTTTACTTTCTTTGGAAATGTGTTTTTGAGAAATGTTGTTTCCTTTTAGGAGTCTAATGAGACACGCAGCTATGGAGGCTGAACAAAGGAAGGGAACATACTGTTCAGTTTAACCAGGGACAAGTTCAAGTCATTCATCATTTTGCCAGACAGGAAGAAATGACGTTCATAAGAATTCTGATTCTAATCATTGACTTTGTGTGTAAAGCTCTTAGTGAAACATAACCCAGGCAAACCAAGCTGTTTAGGCTGACCACTCCAACTGTTTTGTCTGTTGTGGACATTGAATCTATAAACTTTTTTCTAATTAGTTTATTGTATTATTATTCTTTTTAATCTTTGAACTTTGTACTAACATATTGACACTTTATTCATTTGTGACACTTTAGTCTTTTGTTGACTCTTATCTTGGTTAAATTTGGCAGGGATAAATAAAGCTGTTTTTATTTTTTATTTAAATTCATCTAAACCCAGTGTTATGTCCCTGTTTGTGTTGTGTTTTTCTATTTGCTTGTTTTTGTCCAATCAGAAGTCACAAACACATGACTGGCAAATAAGCAGTTTTTTAAAATTGACATTTACAGCCTGGTTCAAAAAGGGTAAGAAAACATTGAAATTGGATCCATTTCCCAGCTCTATCTCTGTGTCTATAATCATCAGTCTAAATAAGAAAAACACCCAACATGCTCACATGTATGTAGCAAAAAAAAAGTGAACTTCGAATTTCATGTCAAATAAATCAAGAAAAAATCTTCATAAATCAGACCTGCCTAAGACGTCAACATTAGTTTCAGTTGAACGTTCACACACATTAGCAGGGACACTTTAAACAGCTGGACTACATCAGTGTCGAGACCGGAACAGCAACAAGTGGAGAAATGTTGGGAAATAGCCCAAAATAATAGTCAGGTTTTGAGTAAAAAGGTGGAGGGTGGCAGGTGGTGTATGGGGGGGGGGGAAGGGAGGTGAAATAAATGAGGGATGTGTCAGGAGGATGGAGGAGGAAGGAAGAGGAGGAGGGTGTCACACATTCTTGGCCTAATGCATGGAGCAATCGATTCCGGCTTGCTTCCTGCACACTGTCCTCACTTCAAAGAGAGCACGGAGGGAGGCAGGAGAGGAAGGAGGGATGGAGGGAGGAGGAGAGGAAGGGTACATGAGTGTTTGTAAAGAAAGGAAGGGGGAGGGAGGGTTACGCTTCATTTCTAAGTAGAGGTGAACAAAGCTGTCAGTGTGTGGCTGGCGAGTCTTACTTGCTATCTAGTCGCGTTGCTCTCTTTATTTTCTCCTCTCTTTATCCCTTCACATCACTGCTCCTTGGCAACATCTGGCTAACATCTGCTCAGCTCATTTCACAAACGGCAGACGCACATCTCCAAACCCCCTGCACCCCCTCCCCTACGCCAGGAAGCTTGGGGGCAATCAAACATTAACGGGCCGGGTTTCCCCGCTGGCCTGAGCGTTGAATGCAAACATACGAGCAAAGTGAGACCTATTAACGCACACGCTGAAGTCAGTAAAAGTCTTGAAAGTTTCTGATTGGTCAATTTCAATATTCCACAGTCTATATATTCAACGCTAGGGTGAACCAGTCACTGACTGACAATTCAACGACTACACAGAAACCAAAATAAATCAGCAAAATAAGAAAAGGGAAATGTTACACCAGTCTATTGAACAAAGAGAAAATGATGTGCTTTATGGTCGAGTGCCTACTGGGAAAAAAAATGTCAAGATTTTATAACAGTCAAGTCAAGACAGAAAAATGTAGACAATATGTAATTGAAAAAAAATAAATAATAATAATAATTAAAAAAACAATAATAATAACAGTAATAATAATAATACATTTTATTTATGGGCTCCTTAAAAAAAAAACCAAGGACCCCTTACAAGCAGTTAAAAAGATAACAATATAAAACATAGAATTACAAAGCAGCCTCAAGAAGGATTAAAAATAAACAATTTAAAACGTAATAAATAGAATCTTAAAAGGAGGTAACGAACAGTTTTGCATCACAAAATGGAAAACAGGAGTTTTGCAGTGAAAATCGGGAAATCAGAGTGAGTAGGCTTGTTTGAACAGGACAGAATGAACTCACTAAAGCCTGACTAAAGACGGCAAACCTGACAGAAGCTGATTGATTGATTGATTGATTGATTTCCATAGCTCAACAAGCTGTAAAGAAACACTGTGCAACTTGTGCAAAAACAACTTTACTGGGAGATAAACGATGATACTTTGAACCCACATAGAGCTAGACTGTATCTTTAAAAACAGAACTCATCATGTTATAATCTCTGTTTTGCTCTGTGGAACTTCAGGGGTCACGGCTCGCAGTGGTTGCAGTCAGGAGTGACGGCAGTGCGGCGATGGCGCTGTGCCAGTCAGGGGTTCATGTGTGATGGGAGAGGAGTGGGTGGTGAGGCTTGGGTGGCAGAGCAGAAAGTATCCGCTGTGATAATAAGGGGGCAGTGGGAGTGACGTGACAGTGGCCTACTGAAGGTTGTGAGGACACAATGTGCATGTTGTCTACGTGACGTTGGGAACGAAGGGCTGTTCTTTGCGATACAGAAGCTCGGTGCAGTCTCTGCTGTTTTGTTTAAAATAAAATGCTTAATGTATGAAGTGAAGTCACATTTCTACTTCATCCCCCCCGCAGACAGTTTTAGTATATTCATGGCAGCTTGCTGAAAGTCACACTTTGGTATGTATACACATACATGCATACACAGCACTGTTGTTTTAGTTACGGACTAATAATCCCATTCAAACCAAGAGATGAGTGAGGAGGACTTGA
This sequence comes from Symphodus melops, assembly GCF_947650265.1. Lineage (NCBI taxonomy): Eukaryota > Metazoa > Chordata > Actinopteri > Labriformes > Labridae > Symphodus > Symphodus melops. The sequence continues at coordinate 25,295,628 of NC_136696.1, read as the reverse complement.
CTCAAGTGACTTGCAGACGCTTCACCTAACATGGCGATGTCATGAGAAGAGCGGCTCTCTTTAAAACGTCGACAGTAGCTGTGATGTTTACGATCAAAAGCACAGATCAAAAAAAAAAAACGAGTCCTTCCTTCTATTTCGACATGAAATCACAGATGTCTGATCAAAAACATGATTAGCATCAGCTCCAGAATTAGCTTCCCCTCTCACTTGGCAGGGAAGCTCCCACACTGCGGCCCTCACATAAAGAAGCTGTTTGATCTTAATTGAAGGGCCTCTCTGATGTCGAGCCTTTCCTCTGCTCTACCTGACTTCCCTCCTCAGCTTTTCAAAAAACGACCTGATGTTTATTACTGAGCACTCAAAGTATTTCATTAACTGTTCCTACAGCTAAAAGAAATGAAGTAAGGTTGCTGTTTGATACCGCATGATTTAAAACAACAGAATCTCCCAAGTTGGGAGTTTTAAAAACTAAAGATCGTCAGTCACATTATTACCAAAAGCAGATATGAGCAAAAAGCAGAGAGCACAAATACATCTGCCACATTTTGATATTGCCAATAAATTTTATTCATTTAAAGTCCCAATGATTTTTTTTTTAAGCAGTTTAAATGCAATGTGTTGATGTTAATTTGTCTTCCAAATACATTGTATTCAAGCGTTAGATTGGATAGATTCTCAAGGGACCAGGCAACAGGTTCCCCTGCTCATCAGGAGTTATTGACTGCACCTGTGACGTTCTCCCTCAGCTAACGGCTTAAAGACAATCAGCTGAGATAGGAGGTTATATAGGGAGGTTGGACTTTGCCCTTTCAGTTGGTTGTGTGTCATCAGAGAGTCATCGCCATGAGTCGGCTTTCTTTGTTTTCTTTTTGAATGAGAAGATCGGTTGTGTTGTGTGTGTTTTAAAGACGCATCTTTCTTTCAGCCATTTGTGCCTCCTTCCATTCCCCCTCTGCTCACTGACTCACTCACTTCTCTTTTGCTTGGGCTCCAATTTATTTTGGATGGTTTTAAAGGGGCCATGTTTTTCTGACGCCTTTAAAGAACCCGAGGTTGACTTATTCAGAAAATAATTGTTCACTTTTTTTGTAAAATGTGTCAAATCTTTGATGACTCATCATGCACTATGGGCCGTTTACACATTTTTGGACCAAATAAAACACTGCGTTGAAGCTAACAATCCAATCGAAACCTGTTGCAATACATAAAAACTTTGACTAAATACTATGTTCCTCTAATAATCACGGCGTTAGGTCCCATTTTGAAACGAACCATTCATACATTCTGCATAACACACACACATGCAAGCTTCTATCAGCAGACGTGACTCTTATGCTGCGCACTTGCTGTCGGTAAGGCTTACTTTTTGGGTGTCACAAAATAGCTGAAATCTAAATTGTAAATGTGAATCAGAAGGTTGAACGCGGCTCATAAGGTGGTCTGTCACGCTGGTCAGAGCATCCTGTCTGTACTTGGAGGAGACACAGATGGGATCCTGAGCCCTGTGATGTTTAATATTCAAACCGCCGGCCCCTCATGATGCCGAACACTGGCTGTGTTTACACTCTGACCATAATGCGGTGAATATTGTAGTCCCTACTCAAGGTGAGAGCACGACTGCAATAACTGTTAAGTGGCACTTCTGAAGTAATCTATGTGACATCAAATTAATGGATAAATTCAAGTGGATATTAAAGCCTTTTGCCAACAGAGTTGTCCAAGGCTAGTGCAGGCAGTTTTCAATCTTTGTCCATAAACATATTCTCCAACATATTTTCTGTATACCCCACATCATCTCGAGCAACTTTGAACCAAAATGCTTTTATAACGCGCAGTTCGGAAAGGTAATGTAAAAAAATAATAATAATAATAATTGATATGAAGGTAGTTCAGGTTCATGGACTGGTCTGACAATGCAGTTTGAGTTGTGTTGTATGATAATGAGTTAAGTGTCTCTCTGTGAAAACCAACAGCTGCTCCAAATGCTGTCGGATGCTACATTTAGGAAAATCCTTCTTGTATATTATCCCTTATGCTCTTTTGTAAAGCGTCTTGAGATTTCCGTTGTTATGAATTGGTGCTATATAAAGGATGATTGATTGGGATCGGCCCCCCACAGGCCACGTGTTCAAACTATGTACTGTACCTTCATGAAGGAAACACAAATGATGACATTTACAACCAGTCAAGCTTTTTATTTTTTTAAATGCAGAAATCATTTTAGTTTTGTTAAAGCAAAAAATAAATAAATAAATAAAATGGTTAAACGGTTAATGGTTAAAGATTTGGACAAAAATGATCAGCAGCTTTTCTGGTAATTTTGTAAAACCAAAGTATGAAAACCTCTCGTAACCTCGGCTCATTTCCTGAGTTAAATGGTTGCTGTGCCACACTGAAATTGGTCTTGTGATGGGTGTGTGTGTGTGTGTGTGGGGGGGGGGGGTTGCTGGTCACAGGATGCCATGTAATTCGGTTAATAAAGCAGTCTCCACGGAGGGAGGATATCCTTGTTAAAATTCAAAGGCGCTATTAGATGGCTCTGACCTTCCTGCCTACGTTCACTATTTTGGACGACCAACACTCTGTTGCACACAAAGCACATGGAAACCACTTTGATGTATGTTCACTCGGCTGTATCAATTCAAATTCTAAAATATGTATCTGTCTCCGGGGGGTAAGTCACACAGAGCAGCAAATGAATGACAGTGCAGGTATACTAAAATGACACAAAGCAAATAAAGTGTCGATAAAAAGTAAAGCGTCAAAATTGAAATAGAAAATGTAAATTGCAAAATGTATACAAGAAAGAGTTAATCACTCAATCAGTACCACACACACCTTGATTTAAAAAGCCAAAGTCACACATCAGAATCACTGGTCTCTTCTCTATTAAACCAGCAGTCAGGTAACTACTCTTTATAATGCTAAGCTACATGTCAATAAAAACAGAGGCAAGGTGCTATGTGTCTCTGGTAACTGTGAGAAGAGGAAACGCCATGTTGGTCTGACTTGTAGTTTAATGTTTAGAAAAGCTCATCAGAGACCAAATTCTTCACCAGTTCTTCATTTCAGCAATTGAACTCTGCCAGTTACATGGAAGACTCGATAATGTTTTGTATTTGCTCTTGACTACTGAATTCATAAACTTAGACTCGCTTTCGCTGTCGGCTCGGTATTTAAATAAGGTAAGTAGTGTTACAAAATAAGATATAAATAGATACACAAACAAAAGCCATGTGTGAAATTACCATACCATATAGATTTTTTTTTTTTTTGGGGGGGGGTGTATGTTATATTGTCTTATTTTACATTCCAGTGAGGTAATTGGGTTGTAAGGGTTTAAGGGGGGGATGAAGGGATTATTATTGGTTTTACGGCCTGAGCAAAGAAGCTGTTACAGAACCTGGAGGTTCTGCTTCAGAGGCTGTGGAACCTCTTTCCAGAGTCCAGCGGGGGAAACAGTCCTTGGTGGGGGTAGGAGCTGTCTCTGCTGATTTTTCTGAGCCCTGATCAGACAGCGAGTTCTGATGATTATTTTTTTAAAAATCAGTCAAAGTGCAAGTCCTGTCTGTGTAGGAAGGCACACAAGCTCCATCTCCAGCACCAAGACCTGTTCCAGCTCCTTACAAGTTCAAAAAGTCAGTGCAACAAGCTGCTTTAGTGATGTGGAACGAAAACTAAAATGAGCCCTTCAGGCAACAGAAGCTGCATGCAATTACAAGGAAATTACAGTCAAGTCGGTTTAAGTGGTTTAAGTAGAAGCAGCAGCAGCTGCAGTTGAAGGCAAATGTTGAGACCCCTACTTGCCCTGTGTTAAATTAGCAGTACCCTCATTCACATGAATGGAACCACTCCATTGTTTCCGCAGGAGCGCCAAACAGAGGCCCAACCACGGAGCCACCATTCAGGAGGGCAAAACCTGCCCTCCAAAAAAGCTCCTGCTGAAGTTTCAAACCCTTTAAAGGTGAAGCAGCATCTGTGAGATCAGACCGATAAAGGCCACTGAACACCAAAGTAAAGAAAATACATAATAAGTGAATGACAGTGGCAGTGACAGTTTGGCTTCAGCGCAGCGTAAACAAACAGCAGTAACGCTGCATGTCGACCAAATCGTCCTCTGAGGAACTGCGAAAAAAATGGCAACGAAGTGATTTACACTGTATAGTTTCTCATGCCGTAGTCAGAGCGGTGCTTTCAACACACGGAGCAGAAATCAAGTATTTGCTGTAAAAGCAGCAACAGGAAACAGGAAGCAGTATCAGCACACTCTGTACAGGCTCACTGTGTTCTGGTCATTACCCACTCTGGTAATGACCAGAACACAGCCAGCATCCTCCTCTCTGCGCCTGACCTAAGACCTCAGGCAGGTGGAAGGTAGAACTGGCGAGAGATCTGAAGTGTGTGTGTGTGTGTGAAGGTTGTTTCCTGTCAGTATTGCCAAGACAACACATCAGAGGATTTTTTTTTTCATTCCTCTTTGTCACACACCCACACCCAGGTGCTCTACCCACACCCACACTATCACATTGTAGCTGCTCAAACAACACACACACACACACACACACACACACACACACACACACACACACACACACACACACACAGTTTAGGATGTTGTTGCCCACATGAAAACACACACAAGGACACACCCGACCAGAAGAACAGGTAATCAAACTGTCACATAAACACAAGGCATGTAACCATAACTCAACTGGAACTGATCTGATGTCACAGTTATGAAGTTAGGTTGATTTTCTTTTTTTTTTTTTATAACATCTGAGCTAAAAGAAGAGTTGGAAACATAAGAGGTTCATGTGGCTTTGAGGAAGTGGATACTTCCTCTTTATTTCTCACTTTGTCTTTTTCTCTCTCCTATCTGTCTGTCTCTGACATCCGCACAGCAGCCGCCCACACACTGAGACGAAAATATCCTGCGCACCGGTGGTTTGCCAATAGATACAGTGTGTTTTCTCACCACATCACACTTACACACACACTTACAGACAAACACACACACAGCTCGGCAAGGGGTGAAAGGAAAAAAAAAAGGAAAAAAAAAAGGAATAGCAACAACCTGCATGGTTTTATTCCAGGTAAGTCTATGGTGTACCCCCATAAAAAACAAAAGCAAGTCATTCAAATTCATTTTGAACAATAATGAAAATAAAAAACGGTGCTGTGAATTAACTGTAACGTAAAATAATGGTCCCTGAAATGTATAAATGTTCTTAAAGACACACACCACAGACAAGAACAAAAAGAACACACACACACACACACACACACACACAGAGAGGCTCTTATAGGAACTTGTCTAGTCATGATACAAAGGCAGAAATACACACACACACACACACACACACACACACACACACACACACACAATTGTTCATTCTTCATACATTATGAGGGTACATGCACATTCTATGAATGGAGCCTCAAAGCCATTCATTCACGACGAATGCTTCTCAAAGGGCTCATGTTGGTTCTGCTCTCGTCTCACCGTGTTCAGGATGTGTGTTCGATAAGTCACTGTACACACACACACGCGACACCTCAAGCTTCAAGGTGTGAATTCATTGCCAACCCTAGCAGGAAGTTTTCAAGAAAATGTGTGAAAAGTGACACCAATAGAGGGAAGAAAATTTGATCCTTGCAAAAAGAGAGTGTTTCATTTTAGAATAGATGATAACTTCTATTTCCATCCATCCATCCATCCATCCATCCATCCATCTATCCAGACTGATCCGAGAGCAGGTCACAGTGCCAGCAGGGCGACGCAAGTTTTGTCCTCCCTCGAGCAGAGTTGTTCAGCTCCTCATTAAGGGATCCACAGGTGTGTTTCAAAGCCAGATTAAATATGTAATCCTTGGATAACATGGCTGTAGAGAGGGATGTCTGACCTAGCTAGCTTGGACTGCTGCCAATCAAACCCTTCCCCGGATAAAAGGGCAGAAAATTACTGGGTTGATAAGGTGAGAAAGAAGAGTATGGGATTTTTTTTGGTTCTGAAAATGCATGTCCCGCACAATGCCATCCCAACGAGTCTTTTTAAAACATACTAGAGATTCTACTTGGAGTCATACCAGGACCTTCAGTAAGTGGAGTTGTGGGGTTGTGTAGTTCTGCAGTTTGCATAATGTGTCTTGCCTTATAAAGTAAGCGTTTTTGCTTTGCTCTACATATACTTCTGGGTAAACATGTTTTGCAGACCTACGAGTGGAGTCATATGCAGTAAAGATTGAGATGCGATCGATTTTCATTGTTTAACTTGTCGTCTATTGGGAGGTGTTACACTGGGGACAGAAACTTCAGAGCGACAGAGACAGAAACAACAAAGATCTGCGTGTAAGAGAAAACAGTATGAGAGGAAACTGGAAAAACAGAAGAACGAGGAATGAACGATATGTCCAACTCATACATTAGCGTCCTTTGTCTGGGCATTATGACCAAGTTCAGCAGGATGAATGAGATAGCATCTGTCGCTGCATACCACCAAGACTGAAGATGACGCACGACCGGGCACTGCTTAGCTCACTGAGAGAAACAGGCAGAGACAGGTCAGGAAGACATGGTGACAGAGAAAGAGGTGGAACATATCTGATCTGTGTTTTTATACTGATGTAAGAACAGGAGAACTTCATCAGAGGATATGATGAAGGTGTAGAAAAGTGGGACCCTGAAAAGGCTCATTCATGATGTGTTGTTGTTGGGATGTATTTAAAATAGTTCATCGTATAAGGTGTTTAAACAGCAAGTTTCAGTTTGCTTTTCGTTGGATTGAATATCATGGTTTGGGTTTGTTATATTTCAGAGTTCCGTATATATTTCTTAGTTTCAGTCTTTAGTGTTTCCTGAGTTGTATTCTAGTCCTCAGTGTTTCTCTGTGTCCTTCTCTGTTGTCTGTAATATTGTTTCCTGTGTTACTTGTGTGAATGATTCTTGGTGTTTACTTGTTTAGTCTTCAGTGTTTCCAGTTTTATTCGGTAATGTCTTCTCCCTGTGATTCTGTTTTCATACATCCTTTAGTTCCTTGTGTTCCATGTGTTACCTTGTAGTTTTCAGTGTTGTCTGGTTTCCTGCCTCTCTGTGTTTCCCTCCTGTCTTGATGACCCTGATTGTCCTCACCTGTCTGATTAGTCTCACCTGTGTCTGATTACCCCTGTCTATATAGTCTCTGTGTGTTCTTACCCTCTTGTCGGATCATTGTCTTGTGTCGGTTGTCGTGGCCTGTTGTTTCTTCTCCCTGCTCCCTGTGTTTCTCCTCATGGTTTTTTTGGATTTTTGGATGTTCTTTGTTTTTGCTCGAGTTGCTTTTCGAAACGTTTTGGATTTATTAAGTAAGTTTTTGTTTTGTCTTTTGTACATTTTTATTCTGCACTTGGGTCCTCCTCCCTGTTTCCTACCCGCAATCGTGAAAATGTGTTTTTTACATTTCATGAAAAAAAAAAAAAATGGAAGGAAAATGTTAATACCTTTTTCTCAGTTGATGTTAATAAGCACCAGTTTTATATAACACATAATGGGTTTTTAGGTTTCTGTGTGGAGCTGGAACACAGCACTCGCACTGATAGGGTTACAGGTTCCCACTCATGCTAAACATAAATGCACTGTTTACACTGGAGGGCTATCGTTGAAAGCATCCTACAAAAAGGGGTGCTCAGGGTTCATTAATTATGATCAAGCACTCACAGCGTTGGCTTGGAAACAGGTTTGGTTTGCCTTGTTTTGTTTTGAGTCTGCGAGAGGACCATCCTCTTTATGTTTCCCACTTTTGGTCTGAAGATCCTTCGATGAATTCACTCCCATTTAAGAAGATGAGTCACGCTCGAGTCGTGAGGACTACAGCCTTTTGAAAAGCCTTCATTATCACTAGTTGTCTGGCAAAAAAAAAAAAAAAAAAAAACTGCTTATGTTCATTGTGAAAGCAATACAAACCCAATTACGAACATGATCTAAAGAGACGGGGCTCGGCTGAGAGAGCACAAGGGGCTGCAAATGTCCTAATATGGATATTTAATTTGTTAGGCTTGTTAAAGGTGAATGTTGAGATAAAACAATGGAAAAAAACTCATGAGAGTCAAAGACATGTTAAAAATAAATAATATAATAATGAAGACTGCAAACCATATGTGCAGGTGCTTCAGTGAATCTGTAATCACATTTATTAAGTCTGCCAGCTGTTAATGCAAATAGTCCAGCTCCCGAGCCTTCATTAAAAAAAAAGTGTCTGCTTATGACCTGGTGTCCCTGTGCTCGGTTTTAAGAGGACACTCCACTTATATAATAACACCATGCCAAAGATGAGTCATTGTCATGGGACACAGAGGTTAAGCCTCCTGCGGCTCCCATAAAAAGCAGTGTTACTTTCATTTTAGCGAGGCAGCTGAAAAACAGGGACTCGTGGATACGAAGGACAAGGAGCCGCGCTTAAAGACACACACGCACAAACGTCTGTCCATAAACATACAGCACACTGAATCATCATTACCAGTACGCACAAGTACCATATGAAGCAGCAGTCACATCAAGCACAGATTTCACAGCCACATCAAGTGTACACTAAAGGAACTCTCTTTTTTGTTTTTGCACTGCAGCATTTAAGACTGGGCGGTGCCACTTGGTTACCAAATGTAAATATTTTTAAAGAGGACGACTATTCAACAGGCTTATGAGTTCGGCCTCAGTTACAGATAGAATGCTTGATGATGCTAAATGGACTTGAGCTTGTATAGCTTCTGACCACTCAACGCGCTTTCACACCGCATGTCAAACCGACACGTTCACACACTGATGGTGGAGGCTGCCGCGAGAAATAACCATCACTGTAATCCCATTCATACACCGCTGACGAAGCAGTAGGAGCCACTTGGGGTTACGTGTCTTGCGCAACGATACATCAGGCATGGGATGGGAGCTGGGAATCGAACCCCCCCATATACAGAGGACTGTAGTGTAGTGGACTCAACAGGATAATACTGTGTAGTGAATAGCATGTTAAAGTGACCAGTGAACAATTTAAAGTGACATGTGATATATATATATATATATACATACAACTACATAAGGACTATTTTTTTTAACAATAACCCACATGATTATAAAGCACATCATCTCAGCGATAACATGTATATTGAGTATGAGTGTTTGTTTGTGTGTGCGTTGTTTTCAAGGTCAGCCTTCAGGCAGGCTGTGGCAGAAATAAGCAAACATGTGTGGCAGTATGGCTATAATACACGAGAGCAGGAAGCTATTAACATGGCATTACCAGACCAACGAGGGGCAGGAAATTAAATTTGGCTGCCTCTGAGAGTCCCAGCCCTCCCTGGTGGCAGGTAATTGATTATTTTCCACAGCTTCTGTTCTATATATTTTCCACTCCACGATATTTTCCACACGACATTGGCACAAAAAAAAGGACCATGCCTCAGCTTTGTAGGCTGATTTTCCACTCTTGTTTAAAAGAAATCATTTCGTAGTGTTAATGAACTTGACTGACCTGGAAAAGGATGACAAAATGAGAAATGTTCAATTCTGTTGTTGTTTAAGCTGTCAAAGGACGTGTTTAAAATGTAATGACAAAAGTTATATTTCACTGAAGTAAGAGGTTAGTCCATGTTTGAGTTTCACCTTGAGCAGGTACACAAAAGCCATTCTTCCTTGCTGTGATTAAGAGCACAGACACTAATCAGTATTTAGGCTCTGAAGAAAAACTTAGAAAAGCGATGTGGCAATTTCACACACACACGTAACTGGGCTGCCACAATTAACATATCTCCTGGTTTCAAGCTATTTTTGTGCGATCTTGATATTCATGTGTCAACACAATGGTTAAAACAACGTGTGAAAGGTGAACAGTGAAAGGTCATTTTGAGATCTCCACTTGTGATTCCAACCATCATCTATAAGGGGGCATCCACATCGTGCCATCTCTGAATTTCCCCCTCTGGGAATAATCAAACATCGCTCGAGTCTTGACGCGACTTTCTTCACACCAAGATGAGAAGAAGCACAACCTGGACTCACCGAGATGATGCAGCAAAAAAAAACGTGATGGTGGTTTTATGTTGAATAGAATTTACATACGAGGGTGTTTAGAGGACAGTCAAGGATCATTGTCAGGTAGTGGGGGGTTTTGGTGGTGGTCGGTGTAGCTAGTTAAGTTTGTCTAAGAGAGACGTGTATGAGGACGCGTTTCATGTAAGATCAATTTGAAAGGCAGAAAAGGCCATTTAACAAGTGAACGCCTCCGGTGGCAATAACACGTCTTCCTACATAGACTGTCGACGTTCATTCTACAAACCCCCACAAAGCAAATACACTTATCCAAAAGCGAAGGCGTCCTTTAAGCCAAATGGATGCACGAGTCGACTGTAACACACAGCCACACCTGGCACATCAGTGTACACACTCACACATGATCACACCCATGCAAATACACCCACACAACGTGTCTGGCCGTTGTCCTGATGCTGTTTACCAGGAGATACAGAGCCACTGTTTCATGTGTTTAACTTCAACCACAGATTTATTTATTTTTTTTTCATTGCCAACTTCCCCTCACCTGTTACTCTACATTGGTCTCTTGCCCAACAAAGACAAACTGCCTCTGCCTGAAATGTGCTTTTATTTCAGAGTCAGTCGTCCTTCTTCTCCTCTGGCAGTCTGGAATATCATTACATGTAGACTTAGAACCAGATTCCCAAATTACCCCAAATTATCCCTCAGTAGAAGGACCCAACATACAATGTAAAAAACAAAGCAAAAAGTAGCTTTGAAAAGGCTGATAATGACTCTTCATGAGAGTTTTCACATAAAGGCTAAATGAAGACTACAGCCAGCCTCCTGCTAATGAGTGTGCACGGCATGTCGTGTCTGAATAACACACAAGAACCATTTCACAGTCTGGGCTTGTATGCTGAAAATAATACTAGTGTGCACCATCACAAATAAGTCAAACGAGACAAAGCAAACATTTAAGCAGCACATCTGATGACATTTGCTGAATTCAATACATGGAATGAAACTGTCAATCAAATGCACTAAACAGCACAGATCTGTTCTTGTCATCACTCTTTATCCTTGTTATGAATAAACTAGGGCTGCACAATGTTGGGAAAAAAACTCTACCTCATACATGCAGTGTGATTGCATGTGCATGAGTTAAGACTTCAAACATACAATCATTCTTTTTATTTAAGCCACTTTCAGACATATCATCGTGAGTCTTTATCACACACGTGGTTGGTTCAGCCCTATTACGACTTTCATGGACATATAATGGCGTTAGGAGAGAGTACACAGTGGAGCAACATGTTTCGTGATATACTTGTGGCAACTCATATATCATGAATTATTTGTGACGATGTTCAAAGTTACGTTTCATTTCCATTACCAGCCCTGTGGTTACAACTGATTCAACTTTACTGTCTTGAGCTGCCTCGGACTCCCCGTGTGCCCTGCAGGTGAAGCTTCAACAAACACCTTTCAGTTCGTCTGCCCTGTTTACGTTGGTTTTGTATAAATCACCCAAATATTGCCATCGATAGCATCGATGACCAGTTTGCCAAGATGTCAATACCACATCTTTCAGGTCATCACTGACATTGCACTTCCCCCAGAGGTGACTGCGGTACGTGCACACCGCAATTATGGAAGTAAATCAACTTGGATGCGTCGAATAAGATGCTGTTGACCCTAACCGGTACTGGTGGAAATACAGCACTTTTCTCTTTTACTACTCAAACCACTTTAATTCCAGGTCCCAACTCCCCATTCACACACTGATGGCAGAGGCTGCTACGTCAAATGTCTGTCAGAAAATAAACTGCCTCTTCCATTCATACACATTTATAGCAGGAGGAGCAACTCAGGGTTAAGTGTCTTGCCCAAGGTAAAATTGGACATGTGGCGACAGGAGCTGTGGATCGAACTTCAAACCTTCCGGTTGACGGACGAAGGACTCCAGCACTGAGCCACAGCCGCCCAGTTCAGATTCTAGACACCTTAAAAAGGGTCAAGACATGGGGTGTTAGTGGGTGAAAACAGAGATATCCTGTGCAGAAAACAAAAATATAAAATAAAAACTAGTAAACAAAAAAATAAAAATCACCATTAAAGGCCTAGTGTGCTGAAATATGCAACAATAAACCACAGCACAGTAATGAAACACTTTTGTAATGTATTGAAGTTCTAACAAGAACACCTACATACTCTTTTGACAGAGGAAGTTGTCGTTTTTTCCTCCAACTGCTCCTCCGGGAGGTCAAAGGTCAGGGTCAGCAGCAGAACAGAACGGCACGGCTGGAATAATCAGTGTTTTGCTCAAGGACAGTTCTGCAGGATGTTTACAGTCACGGGGACTTGGAAATGAAACATGACCCTCCAAGTTCACGTGTTAGCGGAAGACTTAATCAGTATTGCGAATGTGGACAAGATTTAAGAGTGGACCCTTCAGCCAAACCACGACCCATGCACAGAGCAAAGCCTGAATTCAAGCATACATGTAAGGCCAACAATTTGGGTCATCACACTTCCCTTCCCCCTTTGTTGTATCTTTCACTTCCTTTTTTTCCCCTTTACCTCTAATCTTCTTTGTACATCCAACGAGTCAGTCAGCAATTCTAGTTCCTTGTATGTCGCCGTCACCCTCATTTTTACCCTTCTCCGTCTTTTACTATACTTCCTTCTTCCACTTCCACTTTTCTCTCTGTTACGTGCAAAATAGCATGAGCTCTAGTTTATAATCTGTTTCCCGGTATGAATGTGTATGGCCTACAATAACTGTTTGATAATCATCAATGTAGGACACCCATGAATAAACAGCCCAGTTATAAAAGTGGGTGGACAGTGTTTGCTGCTTTGACAATGATAGACGACAGTCATAAATCACAAAGTAAAACCATATTTGAAAAGCGATGCACTCCCTGTGCGCTATGACTCACTCCAAAACATTCCTAGTTATGTTTCAGGGTTTTACAACCTGAGCTTCCTGTCACCTACATGCAGGGTTGGTAATTTTCAAGTAGCTTGATTTTGAAAGTAGCATTTCCTTATTGCTCCATCTACACATGCGCCATTACTCCAGAAGCGGACCTCAGCTCATCGCTTGCATTGTGTAGAAACTACGTCTCCTTCAGCGATACACTCACATTGAACTCCATCATCAGAGTGTGTGCTATAGTCCCAGCAAGGCGTAGAACGTGAGCAGGGAGACATGATTAGTTCAACAAAGTGGTACCTCATTGCAGACATTGGTTGATTTTTTTTTTTTTTTACAAGCTCACAACTTCTGACAGATGTTCTTTGTTTCTTTTTCAGAGCACATGAATAATGAATTCCTGTCAGGAACGAAAGACAATTTCAAACAAAATCTTAAAAAGTGTCTCTGGAGAAAACGACCTACCCTGCCTTTAAAAGATACACTTTAATCAAATGATTTCAGATTATCTTCAAGAAAAAGTGAGAAAAAAAAAAGTCTCTGGTTGAATTGTCTACTGAAATGAAATCATGATTGTTCTCATAGTACATATTGGTATAAACTCACAGTTTAGGACAAATACAAGAAATACCCTTTTGTATTTTAACTATTTTAAAAGTAGCATTAAGTCAACGCTATGTGCTTCAAACAGATCGACATCTTTCTTTAAATGTCTCCATGCTTCTTGGCAGAGAGGAGATGTGGCTTCGCTGAGAAGTTCAGCAGCTCACATCCCGACCTGAGGGTTTTTCTTCAGTTTCTTTCCCACCAAAGTCTCAAGTGAAGGCGAATCGTTTCACGGCGAGGAAGTGAATGAGCGTCATTGTGGCTTTGCACGGGATTAGCCCATTTTAAAGCCCCTTAGTAAGATTTACCCACATTATTCCCATTTTAATGGACATTCCCACCCACACATACACACGATGCCTAAAAAATCTAAATCCGTGGTAATGAATAAGGCTCCAGGGGGCTTAATGCAAGGAAGAAAATTTCAAGGTTCATTGACCTCACTCACTATTTTGCAGTTACAATGAGAGCATTGAGGTTTTTACAAAGAGGATAACAAATATAGACATTGTATCTGTGTGCAAGAGTGAGCATGACCAACATTATGTTGACATGAAAAGAAAATGTATATTTGAAGCTAGTCTTACTTGATATTCAAATATAGCATTTTGTATTGTGTATAATTGATTGAGATCAGCTAGTGCACACACAAAGGCTTAAGTCATTTTAACATCCACACATTCTGGACAAAGTCTAGTGTTGCCCTTTCACAGATTCATCACACAGCAGGAGATTTTCTGTGCCTGACAAGTTCTCCAAAACAGGAAGTCTCCGTTTCTTTGTTTTTGGACATGTCTGCTAAGATTACGAATTTTCAATTGAGTGTTCAAACAAGTTCCATCGTGGAGGTGCTAAAGGGGCTTCGGTGTAATCAAACACAGTATTTACGAAGGAATGAACAGTCCCGATTGTAACCGGTGAAAGTCGATGTATAGGTGGAAGAAATCTCTCCCTTGACAGACTCGATTATAGACTCGATGAAACGAATTCAATTCAATTTGATTAAAAAAAAACTTTATTTGTCCCCGGTGGGGCGATTCAAAGGCACACAGAGCAGCAAATGAACGACAGTGTAGGTATCCTAAAATTATACAAAGAAAATAAGTGTTGATATAAAGTAAAGTGTCAACATTTAAATACAAAATTAAATTACAAAATTTCACAAAAAAACCCCAAAATAAGAGTTACAGGATATACACCTCTGTGGGAAGCTGTGATGACTTTGAAAATGCAGTAGTTGTTCCCGAAAATGTTGCATATCGGAGATGGTTCTGCATACTTTCATTTAAGTTTATTAAACGTACATGTCGTCATGCACCATCATTCGTATCTGTCATGATAAAGATTGCCTGCAGCATATCCAGTCCAGGGACATTTGTCCTATGAAGTAAAGTGTGCACAATCATTCACTCCATGTCCACTGTGTAAAAGGTTGACGAAGCATCCTGACTGAATCAGCAGCCTTTAGTCCTGAAGCGACGCAGAAGCAGTACAAGAGAGCGCAGTAGTGAATGATGCTGCAATTTGGTGAACGTTACTTCCATATATCTATCAGAAAATGACATAGTGGGCTTGAAAACTAAAATGCCAAAAGCAATCCACAGACAGCCTTGACACCCTCCAGCCCCCCCTCCAAAATGCCAACCTGCAGGTATCACTGATAGCAGGTGGCTAAATGAATGACAAGAAAGGCCAGCTGATTGGGCGAGAGAGGTCTTTCATAGAGGAAGCAGCAACATCAAAGGAGGGAATAGAAGAGAAAAGGCTGGGAGGGTTACTGGGCTGATTGGCAGCTGCAGCAGTGGGATAGTAGAGGTCATGCTGTGCCTTTGCCCTTCACTGTACAGGCAGGAGGGAGCAGAGAGAGCTGCTCCTGGCCCCCGGCAGCCACAGGTGGGCTTTGTGGTCTATCATCATGGGTCCTGTAGCATCAAGCTGCTTCTCAGCCCGCTATCAGAGACACAAACAACAAGCAGGCTTATCTGTCTGTGTGTGTGTGTGTGTGTGTCCTCAGATTTCCATATGTATGTGAGCATCTTCACCACTGTGCTCCTATTAATGAGATATTGATTTTCATTTTTGTGTGGATGGTCGATATAATGATCATGCATCAGAGCAGCAGCAAGTCACGACAGAACGCCTTCAGTTGCAAATCAGATATTCAAGCCTTTTCAGACATTCAATCTGTAAATTGAATCTTATGCATCATTGGGGTCATTGTGTTTTCCCTCTCACAAATGTCGTACATTCAAAGATTCACATGGACACAACAGCAGTGCTCACATTAATGTCCAAAGAAGATTTTTTTTACATGTCTGTTCTCATTTTTTGCCTCACCCTCTTGAAAAGCTTTTCTCTGGTGGCAGCACTGAAGGTCAGATTAGAGCTCAGTCTGAAGGGCCAAATTAGGCTGACTTCGGATAGAAGACTATTAAAAACAATAGGATGCATGAGGACTGGGATAGGCTTTCTCAGAAAAAAAAAAAGAAGGATCATGTCAAGTGAGCGGGTGCGTATGTGTAAGCGAGAGTTCACAGAATACTGCGGGCGAACAAAACTTTAGGAGCAATGAAATCATTCAGGCTTCATCGCACGATTATTCAAAACTAGCAACATTAATATGTATACTGCATAGAGCTCTACTTTTGTGACAAATGAGAAGTGATGTGATCAAGTCTGAGAGCATCTTTAAACTGCAGATCTCATCTTATAAACTCATTTTCTGAGAAACATTTCACATTTTCTTAGTTTCAGAGGAAGTCCTGTCTGGACGATGCTAAGCCTGTATACTATGAGCTTTATGAGATTACCAAAAACAAAGAGATTACTAATTTAATGGTGTACCCAAAGCTGATTAATCAAAGTTGAGCCCATTTATCTAAGCAGACAACTGCCATTATTCAGAAAGGGATGCTGTGGTTGATATTACATTAGATTGTTAAATGTACGATGCATTGTAGGAGAGTCAGTGAGATCGGCAGGCTAAAGTTGCATCTTTTTTTTTTTTTAATCTGAGCTCACCCACCTTCTCTTTAAACAACGCACTTTGGACCCATCCAGTGTTCAGAGCAATGGCCTGACAACGGCAGATTATATGTTGCCACAATCTATCATTCATTCACATCTGAATACAAGTCCTGAACACGACGAGCTCCAGGTGACTGTGCAACGGTGTTGGCGCCACAGACAGAATAAGAATCTTCACCTCGTCGTTTATGAAGAGGTGTTCTGAAGCCGTAATGTTATGCCGAGTGTTATCTTCACCAAACTTTTGGCCAATCTAGAACTAGGCAAAGAGTTGGCATTAAAGCCAGCCTTAAGCCTCATGGCAAATCGCTTCAAAACACATGTGCACAATGTGCAATCAAAATCATTTTAAACCAGTCTGTAAACATGGTTAACACAGCTGTAAGAATAGCATTTTAATATGAGGTGTTAATGAGGTTTTTTGGCCTTTGGGGCCAGCCTCAAGTGGAACCTCTTTTTGCACCTCAGTATTGGCTTCATTTTGTCCAACACAGGAAGTTGGAAATGCAATTTCTAAAAGCAGCATACTGTAATTAATTATATCATGATCATTGGACACATTACGGGCAATGTTACAAACACAGGCACTGTTGAAACACTGTGGAACAGCTAAAGAATAAAGGCACTTTTAAGTTATAGCTTAAACGTACACTTCAGTTGTCGTGTATTTATTGCAAGAAGACACCTCTTAAAATGTCTGTCTGCATAGGTCCAGTCCTGAAGCGACGCTAGCAATGCTAAAATCATGAGAAAAAACAATCAGCCAGCTGGTCTATCTTGACGCCTTCAGCCTGGAAATGTCAATAAGAAGACAGGAGACGATGTGCACTCGAGTACAGCCTGGAAAAAAACATTTTGAGCTGCGCTTGGGTGCACTGGTGTTTTTATGATGGTGGGGGAAGTCACCCTCCAGACCGGTTCTCTATGACATATTGTATTCATGTGTTATTTTTAAAGAAGGATGAATGTATTCAACAGCTTTCATGAACACTTTGCAGAGGAGGGACAAACCTCCAGATGTAGGAGAGGTTCTCTTAGGCAATCTTCTGAGAACCGCAAGAAAAAAGATGTGCAAGACAAGAAATGCATTTTGAACAGTGGAGGCCTTATTGTAATTTACATTGTACCACCTCCACAAGGCCAAAGGGTTAATATCAATAAAGCCAAGCCTTCAAGCCCACACAGTCCTGCAACAGGTGGATCAACAGAGTGTCAAATGTTTCCTCCTGGGCATTTCTAAACTCCAAGGTTATTGTGCTCCTCGAGTCTGGTAGGAACAGAGGAAATGTGGTCCACTGTGAAGGCAGCAAATTCCTCCTGCCTCAGACCGGAGACAATAGCTCAGAGGGTTGGAGGCGATGTGAATAGAACAACAAAGATGGAGATAAAGAAAAATAATAATGTCTGCTGTAGGAGCTGCAGCAATACGATTACATGTAACTGGAAGGTTGTCGTCCTGAGCATCCTTCTCCCTACATAATGTTTTCATTCTTATACAATTATTAGATAAACTTCTCTTGCCTCATTTTAACCCAGTTTTGGGTTTCATTATATTATTTTTGTTTTTTAAAGAGTTATGAAACTTCTGCTGACAATAAAGTATAAACACGAGGTCATCTTCAATAGAACAATATGAGAATATTTATTTTTGGTGATTCATAATTAGTGTGAGCTGTGGCTCAGTTGGTCGTCGCATCTTAACCGAAAGTTTGGGGGTTCAATTCCCATCTTCTGCAGCCACATGTCCGATCTGTTCTTGGGCAAGACATTTAACCCTGAATTTCTCCCCCTGCTGCGTCGGACAAATGGGATTAGTTACTTCTGATGGTCTCACTACATAGCAGTGTGACCTGCTGTGAAAAGCACTTTTGAGTATTAGAAGAATAGAAAAGTGCTTTACAAGCTCAAGTCCATTTACTATTTGTATTGCATGCTCCTGCCTTTTTATGAATATAAGAACAAAGATGAAGTGATGTGGGGAGCAGCTTTGTATATTCTGAAGTTTATTATTTGCCAAGATGAACTTCCATCCATCATAGTCTTCAGAATTAGCTTGTCTTTCTGCGCTGAAGGCTCCTCAACTACACAGCAAATGGATTATAAAAACATGTGCACCGTATTAACTCATGCGGGGGAAGTTAGACTGACTGGATTCTTGTCTTTCAGTTCAATCAGTCCATGCAAAATTCAGGGACATCAATGTGTCATGTTAGTTCGGCCCTCTAGGCCCTCACATGCCATACAAAGGTCCAGCTGTGTGGCACTAGTTTACTGAAACTTTCTTATTATGGCCAATCGCTGTCGCCCAGGCCTTTGAAGTGCTGCAACTGATTTATCGGAGCAGCAAAGGGACTTTCTAAGAATAACTGAGGGAAATAAGTGGGTGACTTCCTTTCATTAGGCTCACTTAATTGCTCGAATATAGTTGGTCACAAGGGGAGCGTCTGCACAAAGGTGGCTGCTGTGTGGATACTTTGAAAAAGACAGCAGTGGCGGATCCGAGTTAGGGCTTTGATATTTTATTTCAAGAAGATGCTTTAAAAGAAATAAAGATGTAGTCCCACTTTAAATTCATAGCTAACATTTAAATGTTGATGATGTGGAAATGAAGAAACTATTTTGAAGTTGCCTAACGTACTTCCAGCTATCAATCACCAAATGATAGCTACGGTACAATGAGCTTAAGATTGACGCAAGAAAGACGATGCAAAAAAAATCATGCAAGACATGTCGCCTTCTCTTCTTCTACTTCAATGTCAGGAATTGGAATTAACCAACAACTCCTACATAGCCCCTTATTGTAATTCTGGATTGCTGGTAAAGTGGTGAAAGCGATTATTTATGAAGAAAAAACATTGACATTATTTGGAAAGGAAAAAACAGAGCACATTTCTTCTTAGGTCTTGGTCGTATCAAAATGATTTAGATATCGTTTCAAGAATCTTTCATTTATGTAACACACTATCTTCCAGCAACATCACATTCACGTGCGAACTGCCAGATAACACTGAGGACGAGACAAGCAGCCAAGCATAACGCAGTCCATTCACAACGTGCACTGTTCTTCTGAATGGAAGTTACATAATCCTGCTCTGCTCGACTGAGAGTTAGTACCTACACAAGTGTGCTGTGACTGTCTGCAGTAAACACAAGCGGAAGACATGGAAGCCTGGACACAGAGAAAGACATCTTTTTTATTTGAATCCCCCTCATGTCTTTAAATAATACACAACAGGACGTTTGTCCCTTCACCATGAAGTTATCTCATTTTATCATTTCAACTTAAACTAACCTAAAAGACAATCAGGATTTATATTTATACAGACTATTGTGTTTGCCATCTGGAGGGCTCAGATGCATGTGGGACAGCATGGAGGTTAATCTTTCCATCCATTGACATGACTCAAATCAACCCGAAGAACGGCAGAGATAACGTACAAAAAGCAAATGTTCTGATTGAACGAGTTGTAAAAATCGTGCAAATAGGTTCAAATATGTTGCAATAAAAGGTAGCACAAGTACAAATGGAAAGGACAAAAAATTCTTGAATAGCTGCAAAAATGCACCAAAGTAGCTATTAACCTCTTTAGCCCAGCTGCTCACATGGGCCGGCTGGTGATTGCTGTGAAGCCAAGCTTTGTTCTAATCCACAGAAACTGGCGGCAAATTCTAGACGAGATCCCAAAAATCACCTTTTGAAGGAAATGTACGAACAATGATGCCAAATACATCTTAATATTTGGTATTTGATGAGAGACAAAAATGGCACCTTATGACCTTTACCTTTACTCAGGTAGGTATGATGTAGTATCATAAAGGTAGGGGCTCTTAGAGGAAATTGCTGAAAAAAAAGCAGAATATCCATAAAGGGGATTAGACTGAGCTGCATTGCTACACAAATACCTGCTAATCAGCTACAGCACTTCAGCAGCTAATACCAAAAGGACTGCAAAGTACCTGTGGGAAACTCATTTGCTATTCAGAATAACCCCTTCGCTAATTGCTAATTGTTTCCCCGCAAGACAATGCGAGCTCAAGGCTAGCCCTGATCCCTCTCCTCAGACCATGCTAGCTAACTAACCTTTCCCACGATCCCACGCATACCGGGCTCGCAGCCACCACAAAACACTTAAGCGTATTTAACCAAGAGCATTACAACTGAAACTTAACAAACAGTCAAACAATAATAAAGCAACGAAAATGTATTAACACTCTGAATCAAACAATATAAAAACATTTTTTGGAGAACATAATCGCGGCTTTTTTGGCATAAATCTGCATTGTATTCAAGGCTAAAGATCAAGAAGATCAACAGGTTTCAATCAAGTCCAGAAACAAGGTGTCAATAAATCTAAAGCTGTGTGAGTCTTATTTACTACATTTAAAGGGGACATATTGTGAAAATGTTTCACTTTTACAGAGTTTTTCCCAGAGTTCCCTTTCAAATTTCAGTTTGTAACATCACAAGTTGGATTCTGGTAAAAAAAAAAAAAAAATCCCCTCCCATGGACTCCACCTTCAACCGAGAGTCTACAGTTTTTATTCTCTCTACAGAAGAGTGAGGTCATTGCATTTAAAGAGACACACACACCAAAACAGAGCGTTCTGAGAGAGCTGGTTTCTAGAGGGTCACAAACCTCCTGTGGTGCTTGATTCATGTTATAATTGGACCAAAGACAGATGTTTTTTTTTCATTTAGAGCATAGAGGACTGATTGAAAAGGTGAAAAGGGGGGATAATACGTCCCCTTTAAGTCCTCAACGGAGTGCTGTGAATTCAAGGTTGCATTAAAGAGTAAATCAGTTGGGCATGAGTAATTTGTAGTTGGTCTGGAGGGTAACTGGGAATGCACATTTCAACATAAAAAAAGGAGAATGTAAATGTAGAAGTGGCAAAAGGCTTCATAATGTAGTCAAATTGGGTTTATTTTAATTTGTATCAGAGATCATTTTATAAATTGGCTTGTCTATCAACAAGATATTTCTGATCTGCTACTTTTTGTGATTTGATGGCTGTCGGAAATGTGGATGTACTATGTTCATGGAGCGGATCATCCTGGAACTACAACTACCACTGAAACAGAACCTTGTCCCAATGTAATTCAGCAAACTGTATGTGAAACGGAAATGGGAGGCAGGTTAGAAGGGAAGTCTTAAGCAGATAAAGTAAAGAGATATAAAGAGAGCAGATTAGATTTGGAAAAGGAAAAAGGAAGCGAGCGGATACATCAAATAATAGAATCCCATTACAGCCATCCATCAGTGCAGCTGTGGTCAGAGGTGGGGGATCCAGTTATCCTTCTCCAGGGAACAGTGAGATGAATGCCTTCCTAACAGGTGGACTATGAGCTGAACGGGGGTGGGGGGGTCTGGCTATGACAGGAGGTGAAGTTTAACCTGGGACTGAGCCAGTGTTGGGTTACAGCTGTACCTCCGGAGAGACCCTGACCCCGTGGCTTTCTTCACTCACAGGAAATGGATTTGCTTTCCAAAACCCTTTCCCCACTAATCCTGCCTTCACTGACACACATAACGTGCCATACAGACACAAGTGTGAGGATTCACACTTACACACACTCATACACGGGTGGTGAACAAACTGTGGGAGTGTGTGCGCAGAAGACAACTGTTTAATGAATTAAAATGCTCAAGAACATTCTTGTGCAAAAAAAAAATAAAAAAAAATGATTGGAGCGGTTGCACATAAACGCTTTCCCACTAACAACAGATCAAAAATGATGAAGAGAAAATGAGCCCTATTCTCTCTGAGGCCAACAAAAAGAGACCGGCCTAAATTTTCTCAACCCACCACCCAGCATAAGCTACCTAACTGTAATTCAAGTCTGACTCAAGGTATACTTCTTTCACTGCTCACCATTGCCCCGTTATCCAAGGTCCTCGAGGTAGATGTCTCTAAATCAGAAAACAAAAACACATATTCTGGAAAATCCTCCATTTATTTTTCCAGGAGCCTGGATGAGCTGTACAGAAATAAATCGTGGCCAGCACCAGAGCCATGAGGCGTCTGATCTGCCTACGCGGTTCACCGGGCCACATCCTCTCTTCCTCCACTCGGGGAGAAAATAGCCTCAGTGAGCAACACTGCCAGATAGTGAGCTAGCCTGTTATTGCCACAGACACACAGACTTGTGCTTGCATTGTATTGTTCTAGCAGCAGTCGTCTACCACAGACAATTTTAAATACAGAAAATTAAGTCATTATGACTTCAAGTCAAGAGCACAACATACCTCATGCAGATACTTCGGGGTACCTTGTGTGTCGCTGTGAAGATGCTGCTGGTGATAATAAAGCATATGTATGACTCTGAACATGACCTGGGAATGAAAAGAGAAAATAGTAGAGAAGTTTTACCAACAGGAGCGTCAATAAAAAAATGGACTTGAGGGTTAAGTGTCGTGCCCAAGAACATATCAGACATGTAGCTGCAGGAGCTGGGGTTCAAACCCTCAACCTGCCAATCAGAGGCGACCAGCTCGACAAACTGAGCCACAGTCGTGCCGACTTCTCAGTAAAAACGTTACATTTGCACAACTGAAGGGATGTTAGTACGCCAAGTCTGCTTCATTTTACATAAATA
This sequence comes from Symphodus melops, assembly GCF_947650265.1. NCBI lineage: Eukaryota > Metazoa > Chordata > Actinopteri > Labriformes > Labridae > Symphodus > Symphodus melops. The sequence goes on along the minus strand of NC_136696.1, from coordinate 25,272,454 downwards.
TTCGATGTATTTATATTTTGTAGTGTCAGTCCCCACTACCTTCTCTTGTACTTAAAAAAAAACCCAGAGAAACTTGAAACCTGACAAATAATTGGCAACTGGAGAACAGAACAGAAAAGCAAGCTTGGAATTATTTAATCACATGATCACAAAGGGAAGGCAGGAGTACTCTAGTAATCAAATCTCGCTTCTTTTTTCATCTCATCGGACTTCTATTTCCATCTCCCTTCCCAGCCTCATCCATTTTCTACCGGCAGGAATGCCATTAAAGGGAGAAGTATATAAGGGCCATCATCTATGCCTTTCAGGTGTCCCTGGTACCTGCAATAGACCTGCCTGGCTATTTTTAGCCTCCTGTCAGCACGTTCTCCGTAAAGGCTCCTGAGGACACTAGCTGTACCCTTGAGTCCTTTCAGAGCACCGGGGGAGTGCAACTTTTGAGGATGGCGGCGGTGACATGAGAGCAGGGAAGCCCTTTGGGACTGAAGGTGAAGCTCTCAAATCATTGTTATCACTAAGGAAAAGACACAAGCTAACAAGTTTGTCTGAGACTTTGTGAAAAATAAATGGGTTTTTTTTAACCCTGTGATTGATTGGTGAACAGTCCAAGGCGTAACTCCGCCTCTCGCCCACTGACAGCTGGGATCGTTTTTGATCATGTGTTCAAAAGTTCAGCCGTTGCAATCACTCAAGTAGCCACCTGCTTTCTTTAAGTGAGTGTTGCGTAAGGTCATGGATAAACGACCAGAGGTAGAGGAGGAGAGAGGACGGGACGGGACACGAGGGTTGGGAGAGGTGAGGCGTGGGGAGAGCATGGGAATCCAAAGAGAGAATCCTCCTGAATAAGTGATAAGGTTTGCCCTCCTCCTGTATTTTTGATGAGGAAGATCAAGTTTTTGAACACTTGCATCCAGCGCCAAGAAGACTGGAGCAGCCTCAGGGAGTCTCATAGCAGAACACAACGTTACAGGACATTCACTGTGTCCTGAGACAGGTTTCCACCGGTGTTGCCGTGGTGATTGATTTGTCAGGAGGTGTCATGCAATATTTCAGCTACGGAAGATCCTATTAGATGCACTGAGAGTTTTCTGCAAATTAAAAGGAGGAGCAAAATACATAATGCAGCTTTGAATCTTAGACTTGTCATTTATTAAGCAAATAGGATTTTATAGATCACGAGGTTCTAAATGGCAGGAGAAACATCTGCAGAGGTTTTATCTTTTTAAAAAACATCAGAGCCTGTAATCGAAACTGTTGAAGGCGAGAGAAAGAGCTTTGTCAAAGTCATTTTCTCTCTTCTTATTAGATTTGATGGTATTCATGCTCCATCTGCATTTGTTCCGGAGCGTCAGACAAAAAGGAGCTGTACACAGCTGTTAGATTTTTGTTTTTGGAGTGACCTTTTTTAAAGTTATTTTTGGGTCCATTTTTGCCCTTCCTGGGTAGGACAGCCGATGACAGGAAATGCCAGGAGGAGAGGGCTGAGGACACCATGCAGCAAACGGTCTGGAAACCTAAGGTCGCCTCAACAAGAACTACAGCCCAACCACCAGGCCATCCAGCGCCACCAGCTTTAACCTTTATCAACTATTGGCTATTTAGGCACTTCTTCATCATTATCTGAATTTAGTTTGCAGTTGGTTGACATTTTGACATACACACACTTTGACATATATATTTTCCTTCCAATGATTTTTCGCCATAACAACTTCCTTGAGTTGTGCAGTTATTATATACCTAAAAAAGCTTTGAATGGGCCACTGGCAGCGTTACTTTTTACTTTAGCGTGTTTTATGAAGGCTTTGTTTGGTGTCAATGCTACCTGCATGGCAAAATAAGAAATGACAATAAGCTAACAAGCTAAAAAGTAGCCACACCTTTACATTTTATTGTCACTGTGACGGTTTGAGTTGATGCCAGAACACCACTCGCAGCACACGCAAATGACATGTTGTAAATGCCATATAAGGTGTGCACATGTTCTATGTGTTATTATATCATTACTTCTGCAGTCCAACAGTGAATGGGAAACTACAGCATGAATGAACTAGTCTGACTGTGCTTGCACTTTGTTTGTTTTTTTCTGAGTTTAACAGTGGACACGTGTGTGTGTGTGTGTGTGTGTGTGTGTGTGTGTGTGTGTGTGTGTGTGTGTGTGTGTGTGTGTGTGTGTGTGTGTGTGTGTGTGTGTGTGTGTGTGTGTGTGTGTGTGTGTGTGTGTGTGTGTGTGTGTGTGTGTGTGTGTGTGTGTGTGTGTGTGTGTGTGTTATGCAGCCTCTGGGAGCCCTTGTCCTGGTGGAAAGTGAATCCCTCCCCTCCACCCCGGAGCTGTTACTATCTTTAGCTCGCTTCCGTCGTGTCTTGTCACTTGTGTTCTCCTCTACAGCACTTAAATCTGGTATCTGAACCTCCGGGCCATCCAATATCCTGTACTTCCCCTGAACAGGAAGCTTGAGAGGACTGGCGGGGGGGGGGGGGGGGAGTACACACTATGTATTCATACATATAGCACAGTTTATTGATGCACCTGGGTAGTCAACATAAAGGATGGAAGAACAGGACATTTTCAAAGGATACAAATAATCTTCTCCTCCAAACAGTGCAAGGACAAATAACAACAAAACACACACACACACACACACACAAACACACACACACACACACACACACAGATCTATGACAGTAAGTAGAGGACACCTTGTCTGGTCAAACTGGCGTCACAGCTAACGTCTGCAGAGACACGAGAGATGGAGCAAGTAACCAAATCTAACCTTCTGCTATCTAATCACGTACATGCACAAACACACGTGCAGTATAAAAGCCGGCTGCTGTTTTTATCAGCAGTGTTACTGAAAACTTTTAGCTTCAACTCTTTATTCATGGACTTACCAAATGCGGACACTTCAGTCCTTACAAAGACAGGCACACCATGAAACACAAAAACACACACATTAGAACGCTCGGCTGTCTCTGCTGTGGCCTCATTTCACGCTTGCCATTCTTCATGTGTTTCACAGCTGACTTGACGTCTGTTCAGTGCGATGGCTTTGACACTGTGCCTGCCTTCGCCTACTCTCTGCTGCCACTCATCTACAGGACAGGCTCAAACAGCACACAGACTGCGATGCATTTTAAGAGACGACCAATTCATACACTACGAGTTAGAGAACTCACTTTATGAGTTTTAAAGAAGCGCACAACATCCTTCTTTGTCTCTTCCTGAAATTTTCTGAATCTGAAAATTAAAAAGGACCTTTTAATAAACACAAGTAGTGAGTTTATGTGGCCAGGTGTCGTTAGACTGTCTGCACCCACCAAGCCCATTGATTTGTGACACATAAACTGCAGTTCAGGTTGTGTGTACCATTTCTTTAACAGTTTCATTTCAAATTTCTTGTTGACTTTTGATGTTTGCTTAGGCTTTGGAATTTCTTTTGGATTTGGATCAGACCTTACAGACTGTTATCTCAAGGAGGAATAACACCTCACATGCGATGCAGTGTAATGATGAGTAAGGAACGGCGGGGTAAAGTCCTTTAACTCCTGATCGGCCATCAGAGGCCGTAACAGAGGAATAATGGAGTGCTGGCGATGCCTCAACGCCGGAGGCTGAACATCGTGTGTGTGCATGCCTGAGTGTTTGCGTGTATGTGAAGCTCCTGCTGTATATATATATATATATATATATATATATATATATATATAGGTTGTACATATGTTTCCGAACAAAGAAGTAACGGTGGCGGAGCTTCGTTACGGCGCTGTTATATAAAAGTGGCTCATGTTTATTTGTGTAAAAAAATACACAAAACTAAGTAAAAATGAAAACTAATTGTAAGAATTTCATTTTGGGAAAATGTTAGTTGTGCTGTGAAGCATTTTTAGTACATTGACATACAAGGTGTATTGGTGCAAAAAACAGCTAACGTGGGAAATAATGTAAAAATAAAAAGCACTTCAATATAATAGGTTAGTGAAAGTGTTATTCTTAGATGACTCTGTTATCCAGAGTACATTATAAAAAGAGTATGACAGGTTTCGGTGCTAAAGGACACGCACACAAAGAAGTTATACTTGTTGCTGTCGTGTTGCTTACGTGTCTGTCAAAGCTCCGTCATGCCAGTGGAGAGTAAGGGCACCACCCTGGGCCTCTGGGTGCTCTGTAATGACATAGTGTTTACCGATAGCTCTCCATTCAGAAGCACTGAGCCCTGCAAGTGACGCTAGCTTGCTGCAGAGCTGAATGAAAATGTAGAGAGAGAGAGAGAGAGAGAGAGAGAGAGAGAGAGATCAAGGACAAAGCCACAGCTGATGCCACGTCAATGTCATCGTCTCATTACTGACATCAACTCCATATTCAAACTTCACCATGCCCAGGACAGCATGTGGACAGGTGTGTTACTTCTATCAACACTTGTGTCACTGCCAGCAGTGTGCTGCATTTAGTGCCAGTCAAGTAAATCAAAAAGAAAAGGAAAACAGTGCACAAGTGATAACAGGAGAGGGCACTGAATTAGGTACACAAGGGTCACCCGTGGGTGCAGGAACTGACTGTGAGTGCAGGAACTACCCCATTAAGCCACCCACGGCCTCCCTCGGGCCATTTGCATCTCCCGTCCCTTCCCTCTTTCAGTTTCCGCCCACGCTTGGACCCATTAAGGCAATGGGGGGGGGGGGGGACGAGGATGCAGGGGCAGACGGGGAAAGCTCTTAGAAGACATCATCAATGATGGAAGTAAGAGGAGGTAAGAAAGACAGAAAAGACTGGAGGGAATGAGGAGAGAGAGGAGAGTTCCTCAGTGATGGAAACAGGAGCTGACAGGAGGAGTAGCACTGGAAGGTGTGTGTGTGTGGGGGGGGGGGGGGGGGCTCCATGCTCTGGGCCGAGCTAAACAGTGATGACTCTCACATGCACATTCACACTCCAAAGCTCAGTGACTCATGTATGCATATAAACAGACCCAGCGCACATTCAAACACACATACAACTTGGCACGTTTGCCGTGATGCACGCACATGCGGGCTCATTCACTGAACATATAGACTCTCCGAGGCTACGGCAAGCCACAGGAGGCACTTAAGAGAGATGGATGTGCGATGAATGATTCGGCAGCTCGGTGTGTCGCATTTTAAATTCGAGTGCATTTCATTTATCTAAAGCACTGACAGTGAGCGGGCATGCAAGAGCCGGGCATTCGTGATGCTATTTTTGGCAAGGCTAAAAATAATGTTCATGTATTCAATGTTTGTGACACCAGGGTGCAGCGAGTTAGTCAGTGAGTTAAACTGGCAGGCACAGCTCCAGGGAGTCTATTATTAGAGCTGCTGCTGCTGCTGCTGCTGCTGCTGCTGCTCCCTGGTCGGGGCCCCCCTCGAGGACCAGTGCATCGGCACGTGGATTCCTGCTTCCTCCCACCCATCTCTCTCATCTCTATTCCTCCTCAGCTCTCTCTCTCTCTCTCTCTCTCGCTCTCTCAGATCTCTCACGGGTCTTTCCATTCAGCCATGCTCGGCTGATTCATGTCGGGAGTGAAGAGGAGCTCCTCCGAAGAAAAAAAAAAGAGAGGGGAAACAGAGAACGGTGCAGAGAGGAGGAGGAGAGAGAGAGAGATAGAGATACATCAGAGAGAGTACCTGCTGTGTCTGCACAGCAGCGTGAGACAAAAAAAAAAAAAAAAAGGCAGCTTCTGAATAAAAAAAAGGATTTGCAACAAGGACATCAGAACATTTTGTGTTCACCTTAAAATCCCTCCAAGCTTTTTTTAATCTTTCTTCATCTTGTCAGGCAATGACTTAATATTGCACAGTTTCAAGTAACTTCTGTCATTTCCACAAGGTTGACGCTGCACATTTTACCAAAATAGACACATTCAACGTTGACACTAAAACGTTCATGTAACCCACATGCAACTGTTCAAGTGGTCAAGAGCTGTGCATGCGTTCAGTCAGTTCAATGAACCGTTTGAATCAAGCAGAATCATTTAAAATGCAAATGTGAAAAAACGACTGAAGTCCATTTAAAGACATTCCCATGTTACTGCCGATGATCCCTAACAGTGTTTAACCATTGCACAGTCAAAGTGTGTTCAAACAACTCCCTCCCTCTGCCCATTCAGCCACATACTTTCACGTTAACAGAACCTTTCTGCTTGTGAATGGCTGCTGTGCAGGCCTGTGTTTACTGGAAGTCCTGAACCAAACTACTTATCTGACTTGGCCATCCTGACTCTAAATGACTTCCACTTGGCTCGGTCCATTCAGGGCTTTTCCTCCCACACAGCAGCCGAAGGCACAGAAGGAGACACTAAGAGAAATAGGGCAGCACGCTACAGAAACGTTACTTGAGCTATTATTTCCTAAAAACTGTTCCTTCAATTGTTTTCTAGAGGGGGCGAATGGAGGAGGAAAGGTAATGAAAGTTAGTTCTCTTGTATCGAGGAATTTTTATTTTCCAACTGCATAAGAAGAAAGAGAATAAACAAACATGGTTTTCCTTTTCTGTCCCTCAACTCTGCAAAGAACACTAAAACCCCTTCACAACTTACACTGTAAAATAAGAAAATTAAAAACACTGAGTTCATTATTCCACTTTAGAAATGAGAACTGCTTTGACTATTAAACGTTGTAAATATAATCCATTGTTATGATTGTTTTACGGTGTAATGTGAAAGTGGACAGATGTGTAGGGCTTGTTGTGTCACTGATGCTGGCCAAGGTAAAGCTTAAGGCACGATGAGAGCGACGTGAGCACGGTTATGTTGTTATATTTACAGACATTTAGAGTCTTTGGAGTCAGGTGGATAAGGGACTTGAGTTGAGCAAACACATGCACATGAGTTTGGTCTTCATACAGCTTGATTTTGTGACCCTCGTGGACGCCTTTGACTGCTCTGTGATTCTATTTTACAACAGTGGGGGGGGGGGGGGGGGGGGGGGGGGGGGCACCTTCTTACATGAACTACTTTGCAGGAATCCTGTTTAAACATGAGGCATGTTGTTAAACCAACTCGTTCTGCTTAGCAACCACACTTTGGACGTGTAGCATCTTAATGCAGTTTTAAGAAATGCATTTTAATGGATTCAGATGATGCAGGATGAGACAAATTGTTGTTGAGATAAAAAAAAAAATCTCGAATGCTCGTTAAACCTGTGCATCAAGACCCACCAACATAAATCTCATGTTTCTACACGTTTATCCAGGATCAGTGTTTGTGGAGTAAGCGGATCGCGCTAATTCACATCCAGGATTTTACCTTGCAACACATCGTGAGCTTGGCTGCCCTGCAGCTCCAGGTGGGTTCTGCTGAGCCACAATAAAAACTACAAACAGAAATGATCGAGTTCATTCAACGTGGCATTCACACGGTTGAGGGGGGAAAAAGTTGGAGGAATAGGTCTGTTACGGTCAAACGGTGCTGCTGCTCTGACAGTCTGCTCAGTTAATAAACAGTTAGGCAGCTATCAACATCTCAAATTCACTATTTCATTTTGTGTCTTTAATCTCTGTAGTGATGTGATGGTACTGTGTGTGGTATTCTGGGAACCGTTGCTTGGGGGTCCAGGGAATAATTTACAACAAATTGTCAAAGTGCGCTGTAACATTGAAAAAGCACATCTATAAACTGGAATCTCTTGAACCAATAAAATCAGCTATTTTGTCCAATACTCCCGCCCACTATAGTTTCGTACCAATAGGTCATGGCATTGTGTAATAAATGTTTACCAGCGTTACAATAAGAAGGGAGTCCTTGAAGAAACTTCTTACCTGAAAGCGTTCCATCTAAACAAGTTTGAGAACTCCTGCTGTAAGTCATCTGTGTGTGCTGAGGCAGGATGAGAGCTCTATCGAGCAGTCTGCACTGCCACCTGCTGGTCATTAAAAGACCCCATCTACAACTTCCAGCTTCTTCTGAAAAGGGAGCTGCAGCCGGATGTTTATTCTTTCTAACTTCGTGTCCTTTTATCATGTTTTGTGTTTTGTTCACTTGTCATTTCTCACACAGCTCACAACACAGATTCATCTCCATTAGATCAAATGCAACGTGACAATGTGGAATAACAAGACCCTCATTTTCTCTCTTTAGAGAGTTAAGTCCCACAGTTCAGCTGCTGTGGACGTATTCACTGTGTCTATAATGATGGATCACACACCACAATTCTTCTGTGGTTTTTCACTATGACTCTCTGGATGGTGTTTTCTAACTCTGCAGTATACGCCCCATTCATTCTACTATTCTACATAACCTTAGTTTGATCTTGGGTGTGGCTCACTGTCTTGTAGAAAATTGACTGTACAGCTTACCTTGGTGCTGTGAGCAGCTTGGCCCAACTCTATGACGTGAGGATCAGTGGACTGTGTGTCTGTCACTGTTTGACTGATCTGTGGAGAGAAGAGAAAGTAAGAAAGTTTACCCGTGTGTTTGTTTTTAAGTATTTTCTAATGTGGTATTACAAACATATGGAGGCTAAATATGAAGTTGTTTTGTTCTTTTTGTTCTTGTGCAAAAATCGTTTAACTATGAAGCCAATAAAGACCTTCAACCGAACTGAACGAAGAAGTGACGTGAAGCTGATCTTGTAACTTTTAAGGTTCACTTTATGGTTTCCTACCCGTATAATTTACTGTTCATGTTACACCACTAAGACTGCAACGGCACTTATGGTGTGGAAAACGTTAATTTTATTACCCAGCAGGCAAAGGATGGCAAACAGAAAGTGTCGGTGCATCAGCACCACGTGCACACTTCAGTAGTCTCGCCCAGTTGCGCTTTGAGGTTCAGACTATTTTCTCAAGCCACTTGTTTAAGGTTCACTTTCATGTGCAACTAAAGAGCTTACACTGCCACCTGCTGGCGAATGTATAAATACCTAACTGAACAGAAGCTAGTAATATCACATTATGCAGTTAACAACTTGTTGAATTAAAGTGACTGGACATTATTATTAACAAAAATAAGTTCTTTTACAGGTGCTACATTCACACAGGTGTACGTGTGGAATGTCAACAGCAGCAGCTCCAACTAGATAAATCCCGACCGTGCAGTCTTGGGATGTAAACTAATGATGATGTTTCCTTCATGGACTTGGGAAGCTTCTCTTTCTGCCAGTTAGATTTTAAGGCCCAGCAGATAATGTGGTTGATGTTACAGTTTGTCAAGAACAAAAAAAAAACACCGTTGGTCAACCTGAATGGCTCTGGGCTTCTGGCAGTGAAGGTGGGGTCCTCTGGGGTGGATGTCAGTCAGGTGGGGCGGGGGATCCGGGGTGGACCTTCGGCTGTGCTGCTGCAGGACGTCCTGGTAGGACTTGGTGTCGAAGTTTGTCCTCCACATCAGCACCTAAGGGGGATTGAGGGACCAGCGTAACTTCTATGAGCCACTTTTTCTCAGATTCTCTTTCAAACAAAGTCAAAGAATAAACTCTAAATGTAAACGTTTGGGTCATAATTGAGTCATGAAACACACACCTGACAATCAGCTCCCCCCGAGGCAAACAGATCTCCAGCCCTGGAAAAGGCGACTGTGATCACAGCACCCTGAAAACAAAGTCAACATTATCAGAGAATTAAAACTCACCTGAACAAGAAACATAAAGGTCTAACTAGAACTAAAGGTGGAACTTGAGTTAAGCTCTTCGGGCTGACTTTTATATCTGATCCTGTGTGATGCTGTGTGAGGGTGTAACACCTTGTGTCCATGCAGGGTGTAAATGAGGCGGCCCTCCAGCAGGTCCAGGATCTTTACAGTGCTGTCAGAGGAGCCGCTGATCAGGTAGTTGTTGGATGGGTGGAAGGAAAAGCTGTTGATCCCTGCACTGTGGACTGAGCCGAGGAAGAAAAGGAAGTCAGACACTGAGAATAGTTAAACATCTACATGTTGGTTGGGCCTATTTATAGCTGGAAACTGTGAGTACAAGGACAGTCTTTTACATTATAAAGTCATCCTTAATTCATGTGTATATGATGTTATTTTGGCTCTGAATTGTTGAGGTACCTTGATAATGCTGGATGAGCTTGTTTGTCCGTAGATCCCAGATCTTTAGTGAGCTGTCAGCTCCTGAGGATGCTAGGCAGGTGCCACTTGGGTTGAAATCCACAAAAGTTGTTGATCTGGAATAACAAGAGTCACTCTGTGAGCTCTTCAGTTTCAAAGTCTGGTGTGTATGTCTTACACAGCAAACCCATGTCTGAAAAATATGAAGCTATTTAGTTTTACAACAGACTTGTCAAGCATTTTGAAGGAATCAAATCTTTCTTAACAGCGTGGTCCACCTGGGCACTGACTGATGGGGCAGAGGGGGCCTGATGTGTGTGGGTTCAAATAAATTTAATTTTTTTATGCTTTCTATCCTCACTAATAATATGTAAGTAACATAATTTTGTATCAAATAAACCTTCTACATTCGATTCTTTAGGGACTCGCAAAGAGGTACAGTCACAATTTTAATAATAACCAAGAAAGTTGTGTACAAACTCTTCTCCATTATTTTGTACCTATAAAATCGGATGTGTTTAAACCTACTCTTTGTAGTCAGTGAAACAGTTGATGCAGCGTTTGGTCGACGTGTCCCACAGTCGGACTGTGCGATCGTCTCCACACGAAGCTATCAGCCGCCCATCTGGAGAAAACCTTCAGGAAGAAAAGACAAAAACTACATTTATTACGTACAAAAGCATCCAGTGAGACGACCTGTTCGACACACTCAGACACACCACAGTGTGAGAAGATGGAGAGGGTACCTGGCACAGCGCACCCAGTTGGTGTGCTGGCTGAGAGAGTAGACGAAGCACTGTCGCTGAACGCTCCACACTTTCACAGACTTGTCGTCAGATGCTGTCACCAGTCTGTGACCATCATGGGAGAAGGCAACACTTCTTACCGCAGCCGTGTGAGCTTTGAACACTGTTGACTCTCCTTTCCTATGGCACACAGATACATCCAAAGAGAAAAAAACAGATATAAAACAAAGTTTCAGCCACACATAGCATGCAAAGTGGCAATAGTAATTTTAGCATACATGGAGGGCGTCCACAGCCGGACCGTTCTGTCCTTGGAGGAAGTGGCCACCAGGTTACCGAAGGGGGAAAACTGAACAGAAGTGATGACATCTTGGTGGCCAACAAAGCGGAAAGCCCTTCCCTTTGGAGCCAGATTCCAGACCATCAGATTCTTATCCACTGACCCAGAGGCTATAGGAAGAAATAAGAAAGATGAGTGGAGAAAAATGTTGTCAAGAATGCTGCCTCTGCTGCTGAAGAATACAATGGATATAACAACTGATATTCAAAGAGGCCATGACATGGAATAAAGTAAGGCTTAACTGAAACAACTGTTGAGGAACTCTCTGTTAATTAGGGATTCATGTTATTGGAATTTGGCAGTTCAGTATTTAAATATTTTCTCAATCATTTTTGGCAAAGTGTCAAAGCAGATATTGACATGTGCATATGCATTTAATTGCAAAGACCATCAATTCCCTTTTGATGCAGAATTTTCACATACAACTCCTCCTGCAAATACCAGGAGTTTTTCAGCATTCTTCTGCAAGTGTTAAACGCTCTAGGAGCGAGTCCCACCACTGTCAACGAAAACCAAATGACTATAGATGTGTTGAAGCTAAACATCAGTAAATCATGATAATTTAGAGCCCCGTACTGTCATCGGGCTCCTACTGTCGCTACTAAAGATCTGTGTGTTTCTAGTATAGTGAATGCAATGGCTATGATTGTTCTATTACACTATTCCACATCTGTACACACTAATTAAGTTGGTTTGTATAGTAAGTGAATAAATAAATAATTTGACAGGGACATAGAAATCAGTATCCCATAATGTTTAGGACTCAATCGCATGACGTGTGACTGTGAATGAAACAGAGCAACATCTTTGCTTGTAGCAGCAGCAGCAGCAGCAGAATGTACCCAGCTGTTTGCGGTTTGGGTTGAAGTCTGTGCAGGTGACAGCATCTTTATGCCCCTTGAAGTGTCTCTCCAGGGTTGGATCGTCCTGCAATGATGAGTGCATGCAGAGTGAGTCAGGGAAAACTCCTACTTCCTTTGCATTTGCATTGTTTCACAATCAGGTTGGGGAAAAAAAAAAGTTAGATCTTTCAATGTAAAGCATATTCAGAAAGAGCTGGTTGAGGAAAAACTCTTGAGACGCAGCTTGCCTGAGCATTACAAAAAAATAGCTGAAGATCTTAATTGACCATTCTTCCATTCAGTCTATAATGGTGTAAAGATTTGTCAGTGAGGACCCTAAATGTATTTAACACTCCCAATCAGAAAATCCAATTAGTTGTGCTGCAGCTAGAGAACTCGCCGACTCAGCTGCTATAAGCACCAGCACACGCTATCAAACTACACACCAAATCACTCACCCACTCACTTATAAGGTACATTTTAGTAGTAAATAAATAGATGTACTTACCAAAACAGACGCCATTTGTCAAAAAAGGAAATGCTGTCAAAGGGAAAGTCGAGCCAACTCGCTGCTTTGTTGTGTTACTTCCATGTCTGTCAAACAGTGCGCCTTCAGTAACAGACTCAGACCAAATCTATCGAACTCCGATATCACGAGTTCCGCTCGACAAGTCTTCTATCAGCCCACCTTTAATGTAATTGGGAACAAGTGTGTTAACTTGTACAAGGAGCGGCCGAATAACAACCGCTGTTTATACAGCCGCGAAACTATCGTACCAGTGGCTGCATTTTGTGCGAACGAAAGACGCAGCTGTGCCGCATTCATGAGCAACACGACAACGAGTGGATGAGAGAATCCAGGACGAAAATTCAAATCATAACTTGAAAACAGCATTCCCATAACAGGGTGTAAATAGATATGTCAACCTACTGGAATATTTTCAGGAGTTAAACGAGTCGTTTTCGACATCGATGCGGAGTATTTATTCGAAAGGAGCTGCCATGTAGTCAACAGTAGCCTAAAGAAAACGAATAAAAACGTAAAAAAATAAAATAATAGACGTGTAGGATCGGATACGTATCAAGACCAACATATGTGGACTCCTTGAAGATACCAACGACAACGGAAAATAATTTCCTAAACTTTGTAAAAAAAAATAATAAAAATAAAAAAAAGAATTCTTCCTATGAGACGTGAATGCGGCACGCCGTTAAGGTGGAGCGTCTCCCGTTGCTAAGCAACAAGACAGCCATCGCGTCATGTGAAATTGCTCTGAGGCCGCTGTGACCCAGTATCGGCTTTTCTGATTGGTGCGTGAAACAGCAGTGACAAATCAGCACGGAGGATGTTAAACCTGGAATTGTAGTCTTGTGTATTTCGTTTTTTGAAAAGATGTCGCTCAAACGGGAAATCGGCAGTGTTGAGGTAACCTCAGTTTGATTGCATTATTACTTGTTTTTTTTTAAAAATTCGTAATTCGTGACATTGTTTTAAAGTTGCTTTTGTTTACCGTGAATACAACCTGAGCCAACACAAACCGTGAGCTAGCTGGTTAGCTACATTTAGTCTTAAGTTGCCATGTCAACGACAGTTCACCGGTAATAACATAACGTGGTCTCACTGTCTAAAGTCCCATCGACCTCCCAGGCTACCTTGATACGTTTGTTATCCCGTATATTTAACCACGGTTGTCTTCTTCCTTCTAGTACCTAAAAAAAAGTATACCAAAAAATGCCAAGTATCAGCATGTTAAAACAAGGTTGGACACAGGTATGTCGTTCACCTCCGGGTGCACAGTAATACTGTTTGAAATGTGTTGACATCAGAATGCTTAAAGCTCTTCTAGATGTAGAAGCTTGAATGTTAACAGTCATGGTCATGTTTTAGGTTGCAGCCGCTCAAAGCATCTGGAAAAACTGGAGGAGATTAAAAGAAGTAAGTCACATGTACATTAAAGAAAATGTTTGTATCTTTATTTAAGTGATGTGCTTTTTAAAAAAAATTAAATTCATTTTGTACATGTGTATGATGTACTGATGCATCTCAGATGTTACACAACTAAGGTGTGATTTTAGTTCAGTCCTTTGGTATCTTATAAACACTTTCCAATCTTCATGAATCTGTCTGTCCGTCCGTCTATCCATCTATCTGCATCCTTCCGTAATGTTTTTTTGTGTGGATTTTGAAAAAAGACATTTGCCAATTTGGTTCTCCCTTTTTTCATGGATTATTTGTCTCTCTGTGTGATTATCTGCAGAATCTCTACTCACTGGTATTTCCCAGTCTAAACTGTTCTTTACGGACAGTGATCATTTCGACTTGACTTGCTGTCACTTATCCCGAAGAAAAAACCTGCAAGAAAGGTGCAACATAAGCATTTTTGCCCACTAATTGACTCTTTTGTCTTTTTCTAGATTACAGATATAGAAAAGGTGAAATCTTTAAACGGTTGAAGGTGACAACATTTGCACAATTGGTAAGAATGTCTTGAATTAAGAATGCCTTTTCCTTTCCCAGTGCAGCTGTAACATTCTGCAAGACTTTTTTAAGTCATATTATAGAATATTAGGCTAGCAGACAACAGGATTCACTTTCAGAGCTTTTTATTGGTAGTCTAATGATGTCCCTGAATTACATTAACTTGGTGTGTAACTGTCATTTACAGACTCAAAGACAGCATTCTCTTTTATTCACAAAAAGTTTTCTTTTTATTTTATTATTTTTATTTTATTTTTTTGCACCAGGTACTTCAGGTCGCCTCCATATCAGACCTGGATGATAGTGAAAATGATGGTGAATCACAAGTACCAGAAGGTAATGTAAAAACAGCCAAATTACTTCAAACATTGTAGATCTTTATTCATCTCCTAAACAAATCCTCCCTCTATACCCTGTAAGACATAGTTTGTGTTATTTGAATAGAAGTCTCTGTTGCCTTGCAGACGGTGTTTCAGCGGTGTCTGATGCAGACCTGGAGAGTCTCTCTGAACACACCAACGGCTCCCCTCAGCTGTCGCCACATTCAGATCACCAGGACGCAGGAGACAGCAAGGACATCTGTCATACTGCGAGGTCAACACTACTGAGGTACTGTACGGCTCTCGGCGGGCACAGTAGCGGGCACCATTTTTTTACATCTTACATATTTATCTGCATGGAGCAGCCCCAAGTTTGTTTGTTCTTGAAATTTTTTTTGTTTTTGTTTACACGCTGTGCAGCGAGCCGTTGTCACAAACTCTGACCCTCAGTCACACAAACGTCCCAATGTTCACACACACTCGTAACCATACTGTGCGTCCATGTCCTGTCCCTGAAGACCCCCCCCCCCCACAGTCACACTGCGGTAATTTGTGCTCAGCATCTCCTCCTGCCACCTGCGTCTCTTCTCCACCTCCAGCCTGAACATGAACCCCAGGAGTGTAACTCTATCTGTGCTCCCTTCGGTGGGGGGGGGGGTGTCTTCAGGACCGGGCCTCTGTAATGAACAGCTTACACTGACCTTGTGGGGAGGATGGGTAGACGGAGAGAGTAAGGCATTGCTTGTGTATGAATACACGAGGGGATAGTGGTGTGTGGCTCAGCTCCATGCGCTCATGTGCTGCACTGACAGTTATTCCTCTTTGCTCTGGTTTCCTCGCGGTCAGTTTGAAAGTCTACAGCTAATCTTTTCACTGTTTTCAGGAACAAAATCAGTAATGCCTTTTACTGAATTATTATTGACTGTTAGAACAGTAAAACAATCACATGGCTGCGACCATGTTCACCATGGAAATGAGCTGTTCTCATGGCCAGCAGGAGTCGATGAACAGCTTCGGTTGGATTTTGAAATCCACATTCTACATTATTGTCCAACCTGAATGAGATTAACTGTAGAGCTAAAATAATTATATTCATGTTTAGTAAAGTTTACAGTCGACAACAAAAGTAGACTAGCTGAGATTTTAGAATAAGTACTAATTATATTTAAAACATTTCATGTACGTCCTTCAATGAAAGCCCTCCTCTAATAGTCTCCAAATAGGCTTCTCTGTCAACAGTGCAGCAGCCAGTATCTCCTCTTTCTGACGTAGCTGATTCTACTCGACCGAAAAAGCCTCTGAATTTTTCTAATCAGCTCTAAGACCAGACATTTGCTACAACTAGGAACTAATATTGGAGATGCTTTTTTAAAAAAGATACAGAGATGTTAGAAAGCAGTACGGTTTCAAAGAGCTGGTTAAAAACTGAAGCTTCAGTGAAGCATTCACATCAACTCTATGCAGGAAGGGGCGGGGGGGGACAGCGCTCTTCAGTGTTTTGGATTTAGACTGCAGTATCAAGTTTAAACTCAGAGTTACACATTGCTCCTTTAATGATGCTTTTATATGTGTTGTATGAAAATGTGAGGTGTGTTGAAAAAGTGATCCCACCAACAAATAAAACTTTATAAAGTTAAAATGCAAAGAGCAGATCCCAGAGCGTGAAGAGTTAAATATATATTATAAAAGACGCACACGTTTACATAAGTCTGTATTTGTTTGTCTAAAATGTATCACAGCCTCTAACTTTTTTTGATAACTTACAGTGTTATTAGCGGTGTTGGAGAGCTCAACCTCGACGGGAATAATCCGAAAAAGGAGAGAGAGTGTGTGTTGAGCTCCGAGCCAGCTGACAGGCCCTACCCAGACTGCCCCTACCTGCTGCTGGACGTACGGGACCGCGACTTGTACGACCGCTGCCACATCATCAGCGGTAGGCGCAAGAACACGAAGCCAGGTCGCTCACTTTTCCTCGTGCCAAAGATATAATGTGTTGTTCCATCTCGTCTCGTTCTCCTTCAGCACACAGCTTTCCCATCACCATGCTATCTCGAACCATGAACCCCTACACCAAAGACGTGCTGAAATATGTATCCTTCAACACAAACCTCACCAACCGAATAATGCAAATGTGTTGTTCTCTGTATTGTATGTAATGCGGTTGCCACTCCTTTGACTCATGTGAACTTAACCCACGGCCGGTGTAGAAAAATACTGCAGGGAGGATCATCATCGTGTATGATGAGGACGAGAGAATTGCCAGCCAGGCTGCCACCACCATGTGCGAGCGCGGGTTCGAGAACCTGTTTATGCTGTCTGGAGGTCAGATATACTCGACATCTTTTCAAATGATCAGGTTACAACGTTATTGAAGTCAGACAGCAGACATGTTTTATTATTTTTGATGTCAAAGTGCTTCTGTGTGGTAAAAGAGTTCTCACGCCTCTTCCAGGTCTCAAGGTAATCGCTCAGAAATTTCCAGTAGGCTTGACGACAGGTTCCATCCCAAAATCCTGCCTGTCCTCTCCGACATCCTCGGGCCGAAAGAAGAGCTCGGTGCAGCCGGTGCAGTCCGCGGAGAAGAGATGGAGGTTTACTTCAGAAGAGCTGGCCAAGCTTCAGGAGCAGCAGGACGAGATCCTCATCCCCAGTAACTCCAGCAGTAAGACGGAGCATGCAGGAACAGATTTCTATTTGAAGCATGTGGGCGTCTGGAATATCCTCACTCAAAAATGAGCTGTGCAATAGGGTGCAGCCTGAAAGGCTAATTGGTTAGCGAAATGATGGGCCAGTAGCAGATTTGGAGCTTGTCTTTTAGGTTTTTGAAACGTGTAAATGTGAAAAGTACATCACTAAGGCTGACCAAGCACGAGACGATTTTCATATCTTAACCAATTTTTAAAAATGTGGGAGTGCACGGACAGTTTCATCAGATTTTTAACATCATGATCCTATTTTGTTCTCTGTGATCGCTTTGCTTCACTCAGGATTCTTTGTGTTCACTGCAGACCGCATGTCCAGCCGCATGTCGACCAGCAGCTTCCAGTCTACAGCGTCCAGCGCTCTGAGTCGACAGAGTTCCTGCACAGCGGCGAGGGAGAGCGCCCGGGTTCAGAGCAGCAGACCGTGGAAATGATGCCCATCACCAACCGTCTTTATCTACCATTTAAAAAACAAACATACCTCCAGAGAGAAGTCCGTTCATTCAAAGGTTGAACTTCTCTAACTCCACACCTTTTAAAAGTCTGCAAGATGATCCTCAGAAATAAAGCTGCACAGTATGGTTCAATAAAAATACTCCTCTCACACAGCTCCTTCATGAATAATCCTCAGAGGTTCTGTTGAATTTCAAATGTGGGAAATCAAACACACACACACACACACACAGAAAGTGGGAAAGTAATCTGCTTCATTTCGTCCAGTTTCAGCCACAGCCGGATGACGCCAGTGACGTGATCGGGCCCCGGCCTCCTGCTGCACGAACGCTCTCTACTCTTTGTAAACGACTGATAAAAACACCGGGTGGACACGGGGCATAACTCTCTAAAAGACTGTGGGACCAAAACAAAGTCAAGTTATTTCAGGCTTAGTGCCCTCTTCGTCTTTTGAGAGTTACGTCAGAACGATTAGTTCTTCTATATATATATTTAATAAATGTTTGCACATCTGTGAACCTGAAAGTGATGAATCTGTTTGCACTCTATTGATTTTTTATTTAACGCTAATCTCGCCCTCTTTTTCTTTACCACTCAATGAACCTGAAGAAGTCATCATCAGTCATTCTGAACGGTGTCTCACTGTTTTACAGAATCTCCATACTGACACAACAACCTCCCGATTGGTTGGTGGCATTGTTGCATGACGTGTTGTTTTGTTTTTTTTGGATACTGAATAATTGAGTGTTGATCTGTGACATGAAGGATGATGTTTCGGGATGTACTAAATGAGATATAATTCATACTACTAATGCTTCAGAGTTTGTTCTATTGTGTGAAATAATGAAAAGCTGTGCTGTATTTTTGTAATTCTCTCCACATTGTCCCGAACTGACGACTCCTCAGCCTTCACCTGCGACATGTTTAGCTTCAGTGATGCTGTTAGTCGATTGTGTTTGTGTATCACATGAACTGATTTCTTGAAGCCTTCACACAGACGGACTATTTAAGTATCACAACAACATGGTGGTGTCACGACAGGAGGGGAAAGGGCAGTTTGAAACAAAGAAGGAGCAGCACCCGACAGATGCATTTTTAAAACAGTATTGCGAAGTTGTGGCCTTTTTGTGTCGTTAGCGTGGTTGTGACGTGTTGCCTGGTTCATGAGCAGCTTTCCCTGAATCCTTTGATGTGAAAATGTTGAAGGCTTCGTTTGTGATTTGTTTTCACCGGATTTACTTTGTAAATTAATGTTAAATAAATTGTATAGATGTTTACTGTATCTCAGTTCTTTCCTTGTCTTAAACACAAATATTGGAAATGTTTATAGAAAATATATAAGCCTCAAAAAATTAACAACCACCCAAAGATGAGCTGTATTCTGATGTGTTAAAAAAGATTACCTATTACCTGTTTCTGACAAAGATTCATTTGATTGGGGATATTCTCAGAACGAGGAAGTTTAAAGAATTCAGAAATGATGCAGACAGAAGAAGAGAAATGCAGACGAAAAAGAAGCTGCATTTTTACAGGATGATCCTTTATTTGTTAGTTTTTGTGGCGTTCAGTTTCTCAGATGAATCAGGAGGACGACGATGATGATGAAGATGATATTAGTTATGTCGAAAAATATTGAATGGGTTATCTTCTCTCCACTCACACTCAGATTAGTACGGGTTCTGGTAGGTGTGATCCATGATGGCCATAAGAGCCAGCCAGGTCTCAGAGGCTGTGGGGATGATCTGATTGGCTGGCAGGATGAAGCCGTAGCGGCCGGTGTCCCTCAGCTCGAAGGTGTAGGAGTACTTGATGCCCTGGTTGTAGGTCCAGTCCACGGTGCTCCCACTAGCCTGGTCTGTAATTGACAGAAGTAAAAGTCAGGTGTTTGTGGCAGGTGTAATGGAGAAGGTTAAACATGAGCTTTAAAATAAGATTGCATTCTGTGTAAATTTTTAATATCATTACAATTTGTTCCAGACTTCAAACACAGATGTCGCCCTTGAGCATCACTATTAAACTAACTAAAACTGCTACACCTCCAACCCTTCACCACTAGATTAGAGCTCACAATAATTAGGCACTGTTAAGCTTAAGTGATTAAAGCCTTTTACTTCAAGACATCAGATGGTATGTCCTGATGATTATTGTAAGGTGAAATACACAAGTGTAAATCTTTATCATAAACTTACAGATGGTGTTAATGATGCTGCCATATCTGTAGCGAGTTCCATACAGAGAGGACAGGTCAGTGATGGCCTTCTTAGCCAGGTTGTGCTGTAAGAAGTGATAATTATGGTCACATATTGCTTCTGAACATAGTTTCAGATTTTCACCATTTTAACATGACAAGCAAACAGAGACTATAAAACGATGAGCCTGGAGAATATTTCTATGTTCCTTGTTTGGTCTCATGAATCAGTCATAAAAGGCAAGAGGTTGGATTTTCACCAGCTCAGTCTGGTCCTTGGCTGGAGTCCTGGTGTAGCCGTAGGGGTACAGGAGCATCTGGGAGTAGGCATGGATGGAGACAAAGGCCTTGATGTTTCCATGGGCCTTCACAAAGTCCACAATAGAGCTGACCTCAGATTCGGAATGAGCACTGGGTCCATAGTAGGTCTCTGAGCAGGGGTTGCCACTGGCTCCAGGTCCTAATATGGGATGACAACTGTGTCAAAGGAGCTAAAGGAACACAAAAGTCCCCATCTGCCTTTAAACGCCGTCTTAACTCTTGTTTAAGAGGGAAAACTTTACCTCCAAAAGCAGCATCCCAGTTCCTGTTGGGATCAACTCCAACACAGTTGGAGCCGCGGTTGGGCTTTCTGGTCTTACGCCACATACGGTTCTAGATAAATCAGAGAAATTCATTACATTTACAGTCATACAACTTAATCTCCATTGAAATAAGATTTTGCTGTTTAATGTCTGTTGTTACAATACAAGGGCCATTTGTCTTATCAAGCTTTTGTCAGATGCAGGATAACAATCCATGCTCAGGCAAAAGATGCCAGACCAGTTGGTGGAAAAGTAGTCCAAGAACCCCTCACCTGTAGCATGAATAAATAAGCTAAATGTGGCGGGAAATACTTCTCACTGTATGAGAAAATGATACAACTTTTGGATACTCACGCTGTTGTGGGAGTAGTAGAAACCATCAGGGTTGGTCACGATCTCCAGGAAGATGTCCATCTTGTTGAGGATGGCGGTGAGAGTGGGGTCAGTCCCGTAAGAAGTCACAATCTAACCATAGAAACGTAAAGAACAAATTAGTCACCGCATCAAGGAGGTGTTCACAAACTGCATTGTGAGTGAGAGAAAAACAACAAATCAGGGCCATTAAAGCACCTTCTTGGCGAACCAGGTGCCGCTGGCCTGTGTGACCCACTCCCTGGAATGGATTCCAGTATCCATCCAGATGGCAGGACGTTTAGATCCTCCAGTGCTGAACTGGGACCCAGAAAAGGAAAAGAAAAGTGAGTCAACGCTCCAGTTTAAGACTATGTTAATGGACGTGGCTCAATTAATATGTTTGTTTTATTCACCTTGAGCACATTCAGGGGACGACCCTCGTAGCTCTGACCAATCACAACCTTGCTGACAAAGTTGGGATTCTCAGCCACCAGCATGTCCTGGAAACTGTAGATCTAAAGACAAAAACAATATCCAGATGATGTTAATGAGAATCATTTGAGTAAAACAGTTCTACTGAAAACAGACTGTTTACTCATGTAGGTAATAAAGTAAGCCTTTATAATTTACCATTAAGGTGGAGCTATACAACACCAAGGCACTTCAATGTCTGTATTTATGCCCTAACATCATTTCAGTGTGTACAATCATACAGTTTTAGTTTTAATTTGACGACTATTTAAGAACCTTCCAGTCGGGGATGGCCCAGTCGGCTCCTGGCTGGTAAGAAATTGTAGCCTAGTTGGTGGTCTGAAAGGCTGTCGTTTTAATGTTTGCCAAATATTGCTAGGCTGGGTTAAGAGGGATGCATGGACTACCTCTCTTTCTCTTTTAACATTCATATAAGTCCAATAGAGGAAGAAATGATACTTGTGCATACAGGTCGAGTGGGAGCATTTACCTCGTCGATGGTGTGGTACCTGGAGTAATCGAAGCTGTCAGTGTTTCTGGGTTGAGCGACACGAGCAGCAGAGTCCATCTCCTCCTTCTCCTCATCCAGCATGGCCTGTAGCAGGATACATTATTAATTTTTGGGCTTTTTTTGGTTAACACATTCTTTATTTTAAATCCATGAATAAGATTGAAGATTTTTCCCATTGTGAAAATGTAATAACCATGAGAACTTTTGGTCTACTAAAGCATGAAAGACATTTTGGTGGTCTCTTACCTGAAGGTCTTCGATCATAATGGAGTATTCAATTTCCTGAGACTCCAGATAGACTTTGACAGACTGCAGGCTCTCAAAGGGAACTCTGATATCCACAGGGCTTTCGACATCAGTCACCCCCATCCAGACATCCAGCTGAAAGACAACAGAATTATCAAATACTTTATATACTAATACTTAAAAAAGTCCAACCTAAAATCTATTACTGTTCTGTAAAAAAAACTGCTCCTTATAAAATAGGACATAAATAAAATAAAGAACAAACGGGTGTCACCCATTTTTGACTTTCCATTCTAACTTAAAGTAAGTGGTTATTAAATTACATCAAACTCTGTCATTTCCTCCAGGTCCTTGATAAGAGCCAGCTGGACTTCATCCTTTGCAACAATGCGAAGCACCTGATGCCTGCAAAAAGAGAAGAGATGTTGGCACACACTTTAGATGAAGTAAGATTTGTCAGTGCTGCTTGGTTTATGCAAAAGCTGCACCAGGAGAGTCCAATGATCATTTATTGTGATGTTTATTTGTTTCTGTTGTTTGGTTGGCAAAGTAACGTCAGCCTTTTAGGATTTTTTTTAGATTTTCATAGAACATGAAATTCATGCTTCAAACTTCAACCCTTCAAACTCCCTTCATGCATCATACAGTCACATAACCTCCATTATTGGATTTAAATATCAGCCAGTATATTTAAAAAGGCAGAGGATTAGATATTTGATGGCATCTGCATGATCTAGTTCATATCAGCAGGAATCAACTGGATGGATTCAGTCAAATAATAAAAAAATAACCAGGGATGTGTTGTTAAAATCACCGCTTATGGTTTCAATTATTATTTCAGGTCCATGCACACTTATATACCTCACTTACACACTACACAGCTAAAAGAAAGGGCCCACCTACCCCTCAAATGTATCCTTGGCGAGAACAGCCACAAACAGCGCGGCGAATGCGAGCAGCCCCCTCATCGTGACCAACAGTGTGAACCTGACAGAATCAAACACACACTTATATATCTGAGAGTGCAAGGTCACATGTCCAAAACCTCAACCTTGCTTAAGGTGATGTGAGGTGTGTCAACAGCTGGGACCTCTCCCATGTCTTAGTGAAGATACGAGGCCATAAGTTGCATAATGCACTCGTGTTTTTCAACAAATCTGAAGATCTGTTTAGTTTAGAAGAAAAGCAAAAACCTGGCTTCATTGCACATACAAAGAGCCCATTGAGGGAAATAAAAAGGGTCATAAAAAGTGCAGAAATGAGCGTCAATCTTGTTTGCATTAGTACAGTCATCCTCTTTTTAGAACGTTTGCATCATCTATTGAGTCAAACGACAGACATTCGTGTAAACATTTTTAACAAATATGATGCACAAACTAAATAAAAATGTATTGGAGGTTGTAGTGGATAACATCATTATTGTAAAATATCGATAAAAGTGAGTTGACTATTATAGCACATGCACAAGCAAAATCCCTAAGTAATTAACTTCTGTCATGACCTAAAGACAATTTCACAAAATCTTTAAAAGTGTTTATCTGGAGAAAATGACTAACCCTGTCTTGCACTAACACTACTAATCGAATGTGTTAATGCCATTAAATCCTTGGGAGGACCCATTCACTGGCCTGCTCAGGGGAAAGGCCATTTCTGCGGACAAGCCTGGTCATAAGCTAGGATCAGTTGGCAACAAGTGCAGGTCTGAATTGAACAGGAAGCAGTGGCTGCACCCTCTTTGTTTCAGCTTCCTCTTTCTAACTATTGGGGCAAGAATTAAGCTAAACAAGCTAAATTTAATCTGTTGAAAGGTCCCAGATGATTCACCTCACCACACTGGTCTGAAGCAAGGGAGACTGCTCATCGTCAACAGCTGACGAGCTCAGCTGACACTTTTACTCCCTCACAGGAGAATTTTGACTCAAGCTGAGTTCAGGCTGAATTTAGCTAATCACAATAGTCATATTTCAACTTTTATAAACCTTATCATAAAAAGTATTTCGGTAAAAAATGTATTACATGCATAATGTGTACTGATAACATTGTAAGGAGTGTCACATTATTCTGTGTTAGAATAATAAAACCGCTTGTGTAAGTGCAGGCTGTAAATGTTATTGGGGGTACTGGACTGCTCACATAGTGGGGTGCGTACAAGTGCCCTGAGATAAGGGAGTGTCCTGCAGTTGCATGAGAAACACATATAACCATATATGTCTTGTTTTTTCTACATTCTTTTTGACGTAACCCAAAATGAATATTTAAATTTTCATGATGTAAATGTAAAGTCAACCATAGTACAGTATATAGGAGGGAAGCACAAGCTTCTCTCTGGTTCAGTCTTCCTTTTTGGGACTTGACTTTTGCTCTACACTTGTTCTGGACCTGTGATCAACTGATTTATAGTTTCTTTTATTTAGCTCTAGTCACTCACTGTGAGAATAGCACTCTTTTGTAGGATTTGTATATCTCTGTGTTTAATCAATTGTATTATTATAAAATAAAAGGAAACCTTCCATTGTAAGGACTTTCCAACAAAAACCCTTTTCCTTTTAGATCTTATATTTTCTCTTGTTGGACCACGACAGACTAAAGGGATAGAGGACTAAGGTAAGAAGCTTTTTGTCCCCATTGTTCCAATACCAGAGAGGGAAGCATAGACTGGGGAGGGACACTCCGCTTTAAAGTGGTTAGGACCCACTAAGGTGTGAGAGACCCAAGGAGAGTCCCCTTCAGGTAACGGCTGCGAAAGAGGCCTTTCCAGTATTAACAGCCTATGATCTGACCATAGAGGGGAATGACTTCAAAACTGTAATAACTCAATAACTTTAAAGATAAACTGAAAACTGTGTATTTCTTTAACCGCTCCTAATAACCAATAGTGATGTTCTAGTTCAAGGCAGCAGCGATATCTTTATGAAAGGCAGTTATTGGTCCTCCTGACGAGATTCACACTCGGCCCAGACCAAGCAATCAAAGTGAGGCAGGGTAGAGGTTTCAAGGTCAAGTGGTAAATAAGAGCAACAAACTAGGATATTAAAATAATTCCTAAAAACGCCAACTGCTTAGCCGAGATCCCCGCGCTCTCGCAACAAATCCAGTTGCTAGGATGTAGAGCATATTCTTTGGATGCTCCGTGTAAGCAGAAAAACACCAGACAAGTTGACATGTCAGTGTGCAAAAGTTCCCATCTGGTGCTTTCTCAGGGTTTCCTTACAAAATGAGATATGTGATGCCAGCATAAACAAACCAGAAGGACGCTATGATAAAGTTCCAGCCAGTATTAACATAAAATTCTACGTCTGAAAGTGCCAGATCTACAGTAACTGAGACAGTTTGAATACTGTGGAATGAACACAAGACAACATTTTTAGCATATTTGTGTGGCACCGACATCTCTTCCCCCCCTTATTGAGAGCTTATTCATGTCATAACAAGGTAAAGAGCCTTAATATTACTCACTAAATGGACGTCTGACTGCAGTACAATCCCCAGAAAATGCAGGTTTGTGTTATGTAACTAGGCAGATAAAAGCATAACAAAGGAAAAGTAAAGAGACAAATGACAGGACAGAGTCAGATATGAAAAACACCTGCTGATAATTTCTCATTCACAGAGACTTACAGCTCCATCCATGCACCCTGCTGAAGTGTCTTTGAGCAAGACACAGAGCTCCTACCTGGTTGGTTTAGACATCAGTTAAGTGTGTGAAACAGAGACATGGCTTAAAGATGCTTTGGCCACAGTGAAAGCAGCATTAAGTGAGTGGAGTTCATGACTTCCTCTTTTTCATCTGAGCTTTAGCTGCAAAAAGATGTAGCTATCTTTACATTTGATCCCATTTGGTTTTTCTTACTGAAGGTGGTTTTGCACCATTTTTCAAATTTAAGAAACACAAATGAATGCACGTTATAATGTCTCAAACAATTATTATGAGTATATGAAGGCTTCCTACTTCACTGGATTACATCTCTGCTTATGTTGAAGAAATGCTATTGCGTTGGATGGTCATTGAAATGAAATATGGCCTGGATATTAAATGACCACAGTTATGCTTTAAAACTGCAAACCACAATTTATACTTATTAAAACTATGTGGAAAAATATGGTGTAACATAATGACCATGAAGGACCATCTTCGAGTGTGTTCTTCATGTTGTTGCTATCTTTTTGGGGGGTGGGCTCAAAGTACTAATATCTCAAGAAGTAAAAGAAGAAATGAGGGCAAAAAGTTTTCAATATCTCTGTCAAACATTAAGCCTTGTAGTTGAGCTAGTTAAACTTAACTTGGTATAAGAGGAAATAACAACACTACAAAATACTACATTGTCATCCTGCCTTTATTGTCATCATAATGCTACATATGGTCGCTATGCAAGTGATTGAAAAAGTCCTCACAGCAAAGATTTATTATTTTTAGTCATTCACAGTACTCCATAACCATCAGAGTGTGGATCACTTCTTAGGTAAGAGGAAGAGTCGGTCGTCTCTCAATCAGAATGTTTTGGGGTTCGATCCTCGGCGCCTGCAGGTCTCTGAGGTCTCTGACTGCAGGGTCTTTTTGGGCAAGAAACTTAACCCTAAGTTGCTCCCGTCATTGGAGTATAAATGTGTTTGAAGGGAATTAGTTACTTCTGATGGTGTCACTACACAGCAACGTCATCAGTGTGTGAATGTGTCGGTGTGACCTGCGGTCAAAAGTGCTTTAAGTAGAAAAGTGCTATACAAGCTCAAGTCCATTTACCATTGACCCTGATCAGCTCAGACATCACATGTGATGCTGTGTGTACTACAGGCAGGTGAACTTTGGAGATCTGGTTTTTGGCGCCACCTACAGTGAAGAGCAAGCAGGACACGTGTAAGAGGAACAACATGTTATCAGCATTTCCAGAAAGTTTCAGCTTCCACCAAGTTGTACAGACAAATGAAATAATACTGTGTCATTATTTTTCAAAGTACATACTCCACCTTCATGATTTTAAAAAACAGACTTCATAGACAAAGGAGCAAATGCTGGAAACCCTCTCTGTCTGCCGTCACATACCATCCGTCTGATCATCTGATATGGTGGCTTTATTTTTATCCGTCATATCACAGTTGTTAAAGGTGCTCTAAATTTAGTTTGCAATCACTTACATGTAGCACACAGTGCTTTAATGATGTGTGATTTTAAAAATTAAATAAATATTGTCATTCATGTTTTTATGCTCTTGGTGCAAGACAAAATCCTCAGAGGACAATAAAGCTTTTATTCTTTCACTATTTTAATAAACCAACACGTTCTTGATCAAGTTCACATGAGGTGACGTGACATGAATGCATTTATTTATAAAGCAGATACTTTACCAGTGACACAAACTTTGTATCATGACATCATACAGCTGCACAACACATGGGAAAGAAGATCTCTGGAAAAAAAAAGGGGGGGATGCAATTGAGGACACTATGTTATAGATGTTTATACCAGGCATGTACATATCAGACAGCACAAGGAAGCAGAGTGTGGCTGACCAATAACACCCACATCACTGTGTCTTGACAGATAACACCATCATCCCCAACTAGTCAGGGTGTGACAATGTTTCCTGTGAAAGGCCAGCAGCAGTTCACATTACAGGGGAAGTTGCAAACTGTGTTGTTTCCTGTCGCTGAGGCAACCGCTGCAGATGTTTGGCAGGCGTTTCAGCACAAACAGAAGAGCATCAGCTTTAAAAAAAAAAAAAAAAAAAAAAGGAGAGAGAGAAAGAGAAAGGGAGGTTCTGTGGTGTATGATGTTGTCTCTTTGTTATTTTCAGTTTCATACATTGTGGAGCCTACTAATATTGTTTTTTAAATTCAAGATTAGTGTTCTTGTAAACAAAGACAGGCACCAAATAATTGGCATGTTTATCAAGATGTTAAGACAACATCATAAATATTTGCGGAAAAAACGAAGCAGGACATTCAGAACTCGAACTACAGCAGGTTGAATATGTCAAGAAAATATTTCAACATCCTTTGTTATGACAAGAACACGCCCATTCTGCTCTCTGATTGGTCGTCCTACGCTCAAGCGCCCACATTCTCTATTCCTATTGGTCGATAGGAAACTCTATTAACGCGGAAGTGCCGCCTCGTAAATCAATGAAAAGTAAGCGAGAGTGAAAGCAACGTCAAGCTCGACAGAAAACACAAACGGAATTACGGAAAGGTATACGGAATTAAGAAAACGTTAGCTTCAAAATAAAGTGCATAAATAAAGCGCAACTGTTTTTCTGTTTGACACATCTCATATACCTTTATGTCAAATGGCAAGTTGAATAATACATTTTACAATCTTTATATTGTTTTTGTTATAAACTCTTATTTTAACCTTCAATTCTTTCTTGAAGCTGCTCAGCCACAATTGTGACCAAGCAGAAACAATGTTGTAACATGCCATGGAAGATCTCTTTTTTTTTTTTTTTTAACTAATTTTTTGTTTCGTTTTTTTGGTTATTTTATCCCATCTAATCTTTTGGTCTTGTGTTTTCAGAAAACCCATTTAAAAGTGCTGGATCCTGGAAAGACTTGGAAAGAGATTTGGCATCTTTTCGTAGACTATGGGTATTTGAACTTGCAACATATGTGTACATTCAAATCTGCACACACTGTTAGAAGGTGTTAACAAACATTTACGTTGATTATTTCTAAAAAAAAAAAAAAAAGGAACATTTTTGAAAAATGTATGATTAAATGTTTTCAATTGATTAGAATATTGGATTTCAATTTACATAAATACCATCATTAATTTGTGTACAAATCATTTGAATTGAAATGTTTCTTTCATATTTTTCTAATTAAAAATCTTATTTTTCTTCAAACCACATGTTGGTTTAAATGTGTTTGTATCAGTGAGCCTACCACCACGTGGACAGCACTTTCATTTCTCGTAGAACTTCGTCTTTCCTTGTTTGTTTATTTTTGTGTTTATCATAATATTTAATTTCATATTTCGTACAAAAAACACAGTTCACCGAGGTAAAATTCCATATGATGTTTAAGCTTATCTGAAGCCGATTCTGATTTTAATAGTTTTTATTTTGAAAGCACCGGCCGGAAGTCATTGTCTTCAATCTGTTACGCTTGACGCGGTGCGGCGCAGGACCTCCGAGAACGAGGAGTGAACGGAGGAGCGGACGGAGGAGTGAACCGGGGTTGAGGTTTTGTGTTTTCTGTCTCGGTCTTTTTTGTCTGTTCCTGGTTTTAAACGGATTTTTTCTGCAGCGGTTCTTTTTGTTCACCTCCTCTCCAGCACCGATAGACACAAACATGGAGATAGAGAAAGAAGTAAAGAAGGTAAGCTTTAAGTGACCGGGTGGGGAACGCCCTGGAAAGGTGAGCTGAACACAGGACAGGTGGCGACAGAAGTTCAAAGTGGGCGAGACAGACTGTCTCAATATTGATATTATTCATTAAACAGTTTTAGTGTGGAGTCATAACTCTTCCTTGAGCTTCTCGTTTTTTTAATTTTCTTGACACGAAAAAAAAAATGAAGTGAAAGTGACAGTGCCAAGACTTGAGTTCGCCTGTAGTTTAACAGTAAACCGTTTAAATGTTGCTGTTAAATGGGATACATACAGGCAGACAGACAGGGAAGGTTCATTGAGACTTTGAAAGGTTCAATATGTTCCGTTATGTTCAGGTTGTGCTGCGCGGTGTAACGGTGTAAAGGGCGACCGTGTTCGCTGATGACTTTACACGAGATGACTCTTTTTGTTCATTGTTACAGAAGAAGTTTAAGAAGAAGTGCTCCAAATAAAACCTCTATATTATTCAGTGTTTTTAAATAATATTTTCCAGCTAGTCATTTGGTTGTTTTTCTTTAGTAAAACTTATAAAGAAAGAGGCATTAGTGGGATGAACATGGCCCCTCTTTCAAGCGTAACACCGGACTTTAATCCCAGTTAGAACATTTGTATGGATATTCATTAAATTGAGATTCTAAGCTCGTCATTGCAGGTCACAGGCTATGTTCAATGCATGTTTGCATTCATTTCATTCCTTCTGCTCTGTTCCACTAATAGCTCATGGACTATTTGCTTTCACAAGACAGTTCTTGCAGGCTATGAAAATATGTGCTTGTCAGAGGAAAGCAAGTTTTCACATTTATTCCCTGCATGTGAAAAATATTTTAGCTGCTCTCTAAGGAGGTTCGAGGACATTAGAAATGTAGGATAAATGAATGACTGTATTGGCAGAATGTATTTCTGACATTTTCAGTTAAAACAAATGAAACTCACTTCATACAGCGTTCATAGTAAGCTGCAGCCTTAAAGTCGGTCTGAGCAGCTGGGTGACCCAGACAGACCCGGTCTGACATCTGCTTTTAATCCCTGGAGGAGATAAGTGTCGAGCCTGCAGGGTCCCTGACTGCAGGTCTCTGGCTGCAGGTCTCTGGCTGCAGGTCTCTGGCTGCAGGTCTCTGTCTGCAGGTCTCTGGCTGCAGGTCTCTGTCTGCAGGTCTCTGGCTGCAGGTCTCTGTCTGCAGGTCTCTGTCTGCAGGTCTCTGTCTGCAGGTCTCTGTCTGCAGGTCTCTGACTGCAGGTCTCTGACTGCATGTCCCTGACTGCAGAGTCTCTGACTGTAGGTCTCTGACTGTAGGTCTCTGACTGCATGTCCCTGACTGCAGGTCTCTGACTGCATGTCCCTGACTGCAGGTCTCTGGCTGCAGGTCTCTGACTGCAGGGTCTCTGACTGCATGTCCCTGACTGCAGGTCTCTGACTGTAGGTCTCTGACTGCATGTCCCTGACTGCAGGTCTCTGACTGCAGGTCTCTGACTGCAGGTCTCTGGCTGCAGGTCTCTGACTGCAGGGTCTCTGGCTGCAGGTCCCTGACTGCATGTCCCTGACTGCATGTCCCTGACTGCAGGTCTCTGGCTGCTGGGTCTCTGTGAGCATCAGTGTAAGGGTTTCTGTAATTACTGTCAAACTGTTACTGTCCATTTTCAAGAAACAGCAGCCCGTGTGTGAAGGTCATATTATCCTTGATTAAGCTCCTGCCGTCTCCCCAAATCAAAGAACCAGCCGAGGTAATAAGTTGTGATTATGAGCACACTGTGTACAGAGCCGACCGGTGAATCATCTATAATCACCATCACTCTGCTCTGACCTCATCCTGAGTCATGCTCTCGTCTAAACACCTCACTGGTGGCTGAAATGGTCCACAAAGCATCACATCTGAGCAGAGTGATGTAATCCTCCTCTTTCTTTTATACATTGGAGATTTCGAAATGATAAATCCTTCAGCTGTTAAAAGTGAAAAACATCCTCTGAATAAAAACAAAAATACTGAACTCATCGGATAAATGTCTGAAGAAGTTTTAAGACAATGTTTTCAAATTCAGGAAACCCCCGTCAGAAGCCGTCCTTTGTTGCTGGCGCTTAAAGAGTCTAATGACCATCTCCAGGTCTGTAGAGAAACACGAGGCAGCACGATGAGAGGAGGAACATCATCATCATCATCTGTCTGACGTTGGCTCACTTCTATCGCTGCGTTCACACCTTTAAGCTCCTTTCATCGCAGCTGCACTTAGTCAGTCCTTCTTTTGGAAACGATGAACTTTGAATAAAAGTTAGCTTAAACAAGTTCACCGTTCATCGTCCTCCTCCCCCCCACATCCTGAAAAGAAGGAAGCGTCGAGAGTGTTTCAGTAGTGTTTGTGATAAACAGTGTGATGAAGGGAAGTGCTAAAAGAAGCTAATAACTCTGCGTTCCTCAAACATGTTGATCACATGTTGAGCAACCGAAATAGTCACTCCATTTGTTTGAAACTTTTTGATGACTGTTAAAGTTAAAGCTCCTTAAAGCGCAGCCTTCCATTCACTTCAGTCTATCAAAGTCTGAGTGATAATATCAGCTGATATTAGCTCATCCACTGACCATCAGCTCCTTTATCACAGATATGTGCAGTCACCAGTCAAACAGCATTTCATTACAGTATTGTTGTTTGATGACTTGTTGTGGCTGTCACCAGCAGAGGGCGCTGTACGAATAACACCAAGCATTATCAGTCCCCAGAGTGTCAAGGAGCGGCGTGCGAACACGTGCACTTTAAAGTCGAGTGAGCAGATTGTCCTACAGATGTCCAGGTTTCAGGCAAGGCTTCAGTACGAGAAGTGAAGTGAAGGCAGAACGCCATCAAAGACGTTCAGACACAGAAGTTTGACGCTGAACACCTCGTCTGGTTAGAGCTCAAAGTTGAGACAAGATGTAAGACGTGAAGTTTGTTTTCCATGTTGTCGTTGAATCTGGAGCTTCTCTTTTAACCACTAACAAATCGTGCTTCTTCTGCTCCTGAACGGCCCCCGTGGGAGGAAAGTCTGACAGCTTTCATGGATGCAGAAATATTGTCATGTTGGCTCGGCAGTAGAGAGCCGGAGTGACTGTCTGCATTCCATGCTAGTGAGAGTCTGTTGGGTCAAAAACATCCTCTGACAAAAGAAACGCCTGCTGGGATCCCACTGGGCTTTTAACGTCACTGAAGAGTTGCCCATATATGGTCATAAAGAGCAGTAATGGCTTAAGGCTGAAAGGGGCATTGTTTGCTGCCGAAGCGAAAGGAGGGTGAAGACGATTGGAGGAGAAGTGCAGCACAGAGTCACACACCAAGAAGATGTTGGAAAACAAAATGAGCGATTGAGAGAAATCAGGAGAAATGTGAAAAAGGCAGCATTTGAAATCATCTCAACTCTGACAAAAGCATTTCAAGATGCTTTTCTTCCCTCTCAAACCAAGACGGCATGTTAAGAAGTGGACATACCTCTGGTTTCAAAGTGGAACTCGAGCAGAATTACTGTCATTTGCCTTACAGCCAGCAGGGGGCGACTAAAACTGTTGCTAAAGAAGTCCAAATGTTTATTCTGTCAGTGAACATTTCCCTTTTTAGTTTATGGTCACAAGTTTGAATCATCCATGCAGAGATCGAGTGACGCTCATCACATCGTGTTCATTCATGCTGAACTCCTCTGAGATTATAATGGAGTCATGATAGTACAAATATTCATTTGTTGTCTTCGTAACTTGTCTGCCTTCAGGAAACTTGAGTATTCCCTTTCAGCGTCTAAGCCTTTAACACAAACTGTGATCTCCCTCTCCTCTGTTTCCTGTTTTCAGATGACCCTCGGACACGAGTTTGGCGCCGGGGCGGCCTGTTTGAAATGCAAGGACAAGTGTGAGGGCTTCGAGCTGCACTTCTGGAGGTTTGTGCAGCTTCTGTTCAGCAGCTCAGAACCATCACAGGAACAAGTGTGACAGTGCAGGGTCAGTCTCGATCCCGCCCCCTTCATCCAACTGAACTACAGGGACATTTAAAGAGCAGCAACCGCATTCGAAGAGCATTCAAAGTCCTGCAGAGTTTTAAAGCTCATCATGTTGTGAAAGTTCCCCGACGCGTCACTCAGCTGTGAGAGATCTTTGGAGCAGCCTCGTGAAGCAGGGCGGACACGCCGAAGCATGCCCTTCACTCATAAATATTGTCAGAGTAACTCTACAGATATGAGCAGGTTGTGTTGAGACACGTCAACATGCAGCTTTTTGACTTCAACACTGAGCTTGTTGTATTGATACAGCAGTGTATGTAAGGTTAGAAAAGCTCCGTTTGATTCATGGCTTCCCAAGACGGTGTTCCACACTGAAACAAGCATCTGTGGATTTAATCAATTGTTCAGATTTCACATTTGTCCATCTGCAGCACATGCATGTTTAACCAAAGCCAAACAAGCTTTTGTCTCTCTCTCTCTGAAAAATGTCAGTGAATCTTTGAAAAATCCTGAATGCTCTCCTCTCCTCTGCAGAAAAATCTGCAGAAACTGTAAATGTGGCCTCACAGAGCACAACGTGCAAATGAACTCGGAGGAGAACAAGAAGGTGGGGAAGCTGTTCGAGGACACAAAGTACACGGGCCTCATCGCCAAGCTGAAAAAGGACGGCCTCCCCAGCTACAAAGGCAACATGGTGACCATCACTCTGCCCAGCGCCTCCACGGCCTACGCCGTACCGCCGAGTGCGTTTTCCACCACTCTGCCCCCCACTGCAGCAGCAGGCTCTGTGCAGCCTGCTGGAGCTGCTGCAGGTACAGCAGCCAGCGGTGCTCAGGCTCCCACCCCAGGTCAAACACCAGGTCAGGCTCCAGGTAAGGCCCCGGGTCAGGCTGCAGGTCAGGCTGCAGGTCAGGCTCCAGGTCAGGCCCCGGGTCAGGCTCCACTTAAGCCTGTACCAGTCACCGTCACTGCTGTAAAGGCCAACAAAGTGCCCATTTCTGTGAGTGCCGCCTCAGCCAACGCTGTCCCAGTCCCCAAAGAAGTGCCGATGACATCTGTCACATACGAGTGGGCTCCTCCAGTGGCCAATAAGTATCTGGTAAGAGTGATTATGGCTTTGTTTGTTTTCTGTATTTCTCATATATCAAAAGGGTCCCAATCAAAGCCAGTTTAATCAGTTAGTTTAACTCAAAAGGATAGTAAATGATGGTTGAGGAAGAGGCCTTTTTTAAAACATCAACTTATGCCATTTTACTCATCTCCCACTTTGACTTAGTAGCTGATTTGCAAAGTCCTCTATCTGTTTAGTCTAGTCCTGTTTCTCTAGGACTCTTGTTTTTCATGTCTGTCCAACCACAAGCCTTTTGTCTTCCCATACTGGCTTTCTGATTGGTCGTTCACATCTCTGCCCTTCACACAATCTTTCTTTACCCTCTCACAGCAAAACAATCTTACTTTACGTCTGATTCCAGGCGGTGCGTTACATCCAGCTGCTCCCACCAGAGAAACGTCCGGTGGCCGGCACGGAGGGAGCTGCGTATCGCAGACAGCAGATGGCCTGCCAGCTGCCCGAGCACGACCAGGACCCGTCCAAGTGCCACGAGCTGACCCCTGCAGAGGTCAAACAAATGCAGCAGTTTGTCCGCAAGTACAAGGACGAGGCCCTCGGGGTGGCAGACGTCATGCTGCCTGAAGAGATGGCTCTGATTCAGGCACAAGGACAGGCTGGGGCTGGAGGAGCACCTGGGGCTGCAGGGGCTGGCTATAGACAGGGTGCAGGGGTCGGAGCTGGTTCAGGGGCTACAGGGACTGGTGTGGGGCCTATGGCTGGGACAAGGGTCGGTGCAGGTTTTGTACCTGGAGCTGGTGGGCCTGGAGCCGGCTATGGATCTGGAGCTGGTGTTGGACCTGGAGCTGCTGGAGCTGGCTCTGGAGCTGGTGCTGGACCTGGAGCTGCTGGAGCTGGCTATGGAGCTGGTGTTGGACCTGGAGCAGGAGCTGGCTATGGACCTGGAGCTGCTGGTGCTGGCTATGGACCTGGAGCTGCTGGAGCTGGCTCTGGAGCTGGAGCTGGTGGAGCTGGTGTTGGACCTGGAGCTGGCTATGGAACTGGAGCTGGTGCTGGACCTGGAGCTGGCTATGGAACTGGAGCTGGTGTTGGACCTGGAGCTGGCTATGGAGCTGGTGCTGGACCTGGAGCTGGTGCTGGACCTGGAGCTGGTGTTGGACCTGGAGCTGGCTATGGAGCTGGTGCTGGACCTGGAGCTGGCTATGGAGCTGGTGTTGGACCTGGAGCTGGCTATGGAGCTGGAGCTGGTGGAGCTGGTGCTGGACCTGGAGCTGCTGGAGCTGGTGTTGGACCTGGAGCTGCTGGAGCTGGCTATGGACCTGGAGCTGGGGTTGGACCTGGAGCCGGTGGTGCTGGAACACTTTCAGGTCCTGGTACTGGACTATCTGCTGGAGGAGCTGTGGGTACCACTGCCACTGCTGGAGCCATGGGTGAGCCTGGAGCTCAGCAAGCTGGACTACCACAACAGAGTTTTGTAAGTACACAATTTATTTCTCATTCTGTCAGTCTATCTCCACATTTACACTTGATCGGCACCCAAGCCAGATTAATGGATCCAAATCATTTCAACAATACCAGACAAATATATTTATTGCCTTGGACTTATATGGCAAATGTACAAAAAACACTGTACCATCATAGCTAATAATATTCCCTTCATCTGTCATCATTTGCTCGGCCTCTGCAGTTTGCATGAAAAGAGCACTCGTATGTGAAGTTAATAAGCAAGGATCTGGTTTAAGAGTTATGCCCAGAGAGAAGGAAAATGTGATGTATTTGTTTCTGTTCCATCATGTCAATCTGATGTAATGTACTCTGCATTCACCAACAAAGAATACAAGTCATGAAAAAGCGTTTGAGTGCAGTGTAGTAGCTGGGAAAGTGTCAAGCAGACGCAGACACTGCCTCAGTGTGAGGAGCAGACGTCCAGTGTGCAGAAATGTTCGACACACAGGATCCTGTGCTAAACAAGAAGCACGCTGGTGGAAGAAGTGGGAACTGTTTCTCCTTGTCAAAGTATATTTTCTGCATTTTAGCTATGATGGCTGTTATGTCAGAGAAACTTAATCCAGCTCTCAAGTTTTTTAAGACACATGTTGGCGATTTGCTAACATATAAAACCCTCTGAATTACTGAGCTAAAGATTAGCGCTGAATGGCTAAAGTGGGTCGTTATTTCTCAGATGTTGGCTGTGGGGTAAAGTGAGCCTTCATAGATGGAGCGGTCACTTCATGTTGTCTTGATGTGGACAGTTCAAAACTGTGAAAAGGTTTAACTGAAATCATGACTGAAACTACCGGAGGGAAAGACGTCTCCAGCCAAACACATTTTTGTTGTTTTATTTATGAGACTGGAGGATGGCTGGATGTATTTGTAGTTGAAATTAAACTTCTATATGATTTTCTATAATAATAATAATAACTGTTTTATTAAAGGTATCTCAAATAGAAATCCTGGACCCCCAACTCAGGGTCTTTTTTGTTTTTTGGAGATTGCAGACAAACTCCATTCTACGTCTTCATTATTTACAGCCTTCTTCCACAACAACCATCCATTATCTCTCCACCTTTATCCAGAGCTCTCTCCGTCACGCCTGGGAATATTACATGGAAGTGATTCTTTCAAGTGTGAGGAAAATCAAAAAGGTTAAATTCAGTGAAAGTTGGAGGCGCAGGTAGCGCAGTGGCAGCGCTAAAGTCCTCACGGGGGCGGCCCAGGTTCGACTCCGGCCTGTGGCGTCTTTCCCGCATGTCGATCCCCTCTCTCTCTCTGATTTCCGACCCAATCTCTCTCTCTCTCTCTCTCTCTCTCTCTCTCTCTCTCTCTCTCTCTCTCTCTCTCTCTCTCTCTCTCTCTCTCTCTCTCTCTCTCTCTCTCTCTCTGTCTTCTCTTCTCTTACTGCGAACTCTACTTTCAGCAACAAAACAAAAGCGAGTGTAAGTCAGAGTCAGGACACTAGGTGGCGACATAACACTACTTCTAACTCAGACTTCCCTGCACATGATGATGATTAGTGTTGTGAGTCTCAGATGTAGTTTATTAAGAATGTCCTCTTTACAACATGCAGCCTGCTCACTTTCAGTGTGTTTCTGTGACTCCACACTTAAGAAGGCTCTTCACATTGAAGCGAGAATCAGTAGTATTTATCCAAGAGTCAAGAGGACATAAACCAGCATCTACTCCAGTCTGTCATAGCTTCCATTTATTTACACTCAGGGTTTTTTTTTTGTATTTTGTTGTTCTCACTCTTTTTGCTTCATCCCTCCTCATCCTTCCTGTCAGTGTTCATGGCTGCACCAAACCTCGTCCACACCGTTCCCTCCTCTACCTTCACCTAAACTCCTCTTTTCTTCATCAACAGCAGCAGGGTCAGGTCACCGTGTGCCTTTTGTACTTAAAGAGGGAATTCCACCCATTCAAAGCAGCCGAATGTCTCGGGATGCAGGGAGTCATTCAGGACAAGAAGTCCAAGCTGATGTAAAAGAACCTTCTGTTCAGATCAAAGGAGATGCACTCAAAGAGGAGGAGATCGGTCATTGTGTTAACCTGCTGAAACGTT
Organism: Symphodus melops; assembly: GCF_947650265.1. NCBI lineage: Eukaryota > Metazoa > Chordata > Actinopteri > Labriformes > Labridae > Symphodus > Symphodus melops. Next base: position 25,234,324 of record NC_136696.1, on the reverse strand, counting down.
CTGGAAGGACGTCCTAATTCTTTGTTATGACTGAATGGGATGAAAGAAAATCATGTTTGTGGACAGGATGCAACTGACTGCTCAAACACAGTGTGTTCATATACTACATGCTCTGTGTGTAAGAAATACTAAGGCAAAGTGCTGAAAAAAAGCTGTGGAGGAAATGATGAGGAAAAAAGAATTGTATGACTGAACATGTCAGTCTGAAGTCAAAGCTCTTTGATCAACATCTGTTCTGACATTTTATTCTGTTGGCTTCATCATCAATGGGAGAATCAAGACTTTATTCATGATCAATCAGTAATGGATCCCGAGATGGAAACGTATTAATGAAAACATTAAAACCGAAGACTCTCCTCTTAAAAGGAGAATAATATGTGAGCTTTAAATCAGACAATGACTTTAACAACGAGCTGACAGAGATGGACCCTCGAATCAGAGTCAATGTCTTCGTCTCTTCTCTCCCACGTAGTCCTGCCGTCACTGCCAGCTGCCGATGGGCCGCGGCGAGCCAGCCGTGTACGCCGAGCGCGCCGGCTACGACAAGCTGTGGCACCCAGCGTGCTTCGTCTGCTGCACCTGCAGCGAGCTTCTGGTGGACATGATCTACTTCTGGAAAAAAGGCAAGCTGTACTGTGGACGCCACTACGGAGACAGCGAGAAGCCGCGCTGTGGAGGCTGTGATGAGGTGAGCGAGGACAAGAACACATCAAGTATTATGGAGTGTTTAGTTACTATTGACTGATATTGGAAGCTTAATGGAAAATAATCAAACATGCATTAGTTCCTCTGAGGTTTCCAAGGTTCATTATTATTTTTTTTTTTTATTGAACAAAACTCAGACGCACAACAAAACCCCCCTGAATGCTACACTCGAGGGAACCTTAAACCAGGTTGTGGCACTTTTCACTCAACATTTTGATGGTTGTGTGTCCACAGCTGATCTTCAGTAATGAGTACACTCAGGCTGAGGGACAGAACTGGCATCTGAAGCACTTCTGCTGCTTTGACTGTGATTGCATCCTGGCTGGAGAGACGTACGTCATGGAGAACGACAAGCCCGTTTGCAAGCCGTGCTACATGAAGAACTACGCTGCGGTGAGACACACTTTCTTTCTGTTTGTTTTCACACTTTTGTTTGACATTTTTTCAAAGGCTTTTTTGCAAACCACAGCTTAGGTCGTTTTGCACCTTCATAGCAACCATCACAATAAAAATCACAACAGAACCACACATAGGAATGTCCTGTTGTGACCTGAGAGCGCCCTCGAATGGACAGAGACTGAGGTCCTCGAAGCGGGCGGCCCAGGTTCAAATCCGACGGCTTCCTTCCTGCATGTTGTTTCCCACTCTCTCCCTGTCTCAACTGTCCTAACTCTACAAGAAAGACACAAACAGCCCCAAAATAAAGCTGTTAAAAAAAAAGAAGGGGTCTTTCATGCATCGAACTGAAACATCAGGATAAAAGTAAAAGTGAAGAAAAGCTGTCTGGATTGTATTAATGTTTATGTTGTTACTCTGGATTGTATTAATGTTTATGTTGTTACTCTGGATTGTATTAATGTTTATGTTGTTACTTTTTTATTCGATTTTGACTTTTGTTTTTGATTCTGCACTGCTGCTGCTGCTGTAACGCCCGAATTTCCCCATTGGGGATCAATAAAGTTATATCCTATCCTATCCTAAATCAACACTGGCCACCCAAAGGTTACATGAAACCTGATCCTAACCTTCATTCAGACGGTTTCTCTGTCATCAGTAAGAAGAGCTATGTGCTCAATTTAAGTACTTACACCACGATTTACAGAATAAAGACGCACATTTAAGGACTTTTTAAAGTCATCTCATGTTAGGTTTCATTTCTGCACAAAAAAGATGTGTACTTCTTTGTTCCTTTTTAAGGACCAAATATGAAAAGGATTTCCCACATTAGCAGAACTCAGATGCTTTTGGCAGAAAACCGCCTATTCCAGTATTTGTTGTATTTTACAGTCCCGCTGTGTTTCACGCGCTCTTTGTATCTTGTTTGTACTTTACCACGTTATCACTGAAGAGAAGTTAATTACAACAATCAAAAACTGTTCATGAGAACAGAAAGAAGACAAATACAGAGACTATGTGACTTAACATCATTATATCCTGTCATCACAGAAATGCTCCTCCTGCCAGAAGGAAGTGGAGCCCGAGGACCAGAGGGTGTCCTACGGCGAGCACCACTGGCACGCCGCGCCGGACTGCTTCAAGTGCTCCGGCTGCTCCAAGTGCCTGATGGGCCAGCGCTTCATGGCGGTGAAGTCATTCCTCTTCTGCTCCGTGGAGTGCAAGAAGAAAATCCTAACTTAAGAGGGCCAACCATCTTTTCTAACACGGGGACGGACTGAACTCCAACTAGAGCCAGAGCAGGGAAATCAAACACTGGTGCAGATGATAGAATGTGGATTTGTTAGCAAAACAGAGTGCCTGATATCTCTAATGTAGAGATGTATAATAATAATGATAATTATAAGTCTAATTTCTATTTCCATGTCAGTTTGTCCTTTGCCTTATTATCAGCCTTCTCTCTTCAACATGTGCAGTTTTTTTGTTGTTTTTTTTGCTTTTCTTGCACTGTATGTTTTTCTACTGATGAGATTTTTTTTGTTTTGTTTTGGTTGGAGAAAGAGAACAAAAGTATTTTGTGTCTATTTAATGTAACTGAGGCAGTTTAACCACTTAAGAATCGACACTTTCTTTACTATGTACCGCTTCCATCGTACAGGAGACGACTGATCGTCACTCTCCTCGATGCAGCAACTTGATGAGCAATATTAGCCAGATTTAGGGTTTGATTTTGTTTCAGTGCACTGTGTCAGATCCAACTCAAGTCACAGTTTTCACTCGCATCTTTATGCAACAGTATTTCTTCGATTTAAGGAATTCAACTTGATCACTTTGCTGAGAGGGTTGACATTAAAGTGAACAAACTACAACTGCAGTGTTTTCTTTTAGACTCAAGCAGAAACTCCCTGTACTTATTTTGTTTCAAATACTGCAGTGAAGTGAACAATAGTGTTTTCATTCACAGTTTTACCAAAACAATGTAAGAAACCTTCAAGTGTACTCTGCAGAGTGTATGAGGTGCAGCTGTAGAAACTGTTGCTGTCTCCTCTGTAAAGTCCAGAGTCCCTGAAGTCTCTCTGAAATAAACAGGTGTCAAACCAATAAAAAATGTTATTCTCTAGGTATTGCTGAATTTCAAAAGTTTATCACGATTAATCGCGTTTGAATCGCATAGTTGAAATTCCAATATTTACATTTAAAAATCTAAAGTGCTGTCACTATGAAGACGGCTCTGAAATCTCCGTTGCCTGGTTCTTTGCACCTGTTGGAGCAGAACATAGTCAGGGCTTCAGTAAACATTGTCAGGAATAAAGTGCATCGAGGGGAAAGACCGCAGGATGCAACTAACTGAGCACATCTCTTCACCCTCTGGAATCTTAAAATGCCCTCCATAGAGCCTGTGTCTGGTTTGTCCATTCAGGGCTCCTGTAGAAACATGGAGGTACAACATGATGCTGGACTCATCTATAGAGCTCCATAAATCCTCTTTAGTGCTTCTCTTAATGTAGCTTCAAAGGTTAGTGGCTAAGTAGCAGCACAGCTAATCACATGCTTCCCACATTGTAGAAAATTACCAAAAAAAGCCCCCCAGTTAATTTACAAGAAACATTTTGACAAAAATGTGCAAAAACACTGGAACGGTTTGTTTCATGCAGGTAAACACAAACTGATTTCTTTTTTCAATAGAGGGTGGGATAACTGCACAAAAATGAATGAACACTGAACAACACATAAAAACTTAAACACATTTATTTTATATCAAAGATAAACTTCAACTCAAAAATCAAAGGAATAAGCCTTTTAAGTTTTAAAAGTTTTATCACGCCTAATGCTTGTTCTTAAAAGACAAGTGTGCTGAGGAAAAAAAAAACAGTAAAGCACAGCTCAAGGTGAGCCCACTCTGACTTATCAGCTGTTCCACTCAGATGGGAACTCTGTAGCAAGACCACCTTGATGGAAAAACCACGTCTGAGGGGCTCGCGTGTTCATTCACTCTGTGGAAACTTTGCACAATTCAAGGAAGCTCCATCTCCTAGAAGCCCCATTGTCTGAAGTGGCACTCAGCCCAAAGTCTCTCTGGTATTTCCCCTCTTTCAACCACAACTGTACCGGACCTGATGGGACCAAATCACCTGGCCTGCTCCAGGATCACCCAGTCATAACCTCTCTACCCTCTCACACTGCCTACGTTCTTTCCTGAAAGTTATGTGTCAGATATTTCTTGCTTTATTTTTACATCTTTCATCACAGGAACTCGTGGCATTTTTGGCATTAGACCTGCAGTGTTGCTCAGAGAATCAAAGCTCTTGTTGCAAAGGTACAAATAGATTTCACAACTTTGAAATATGTGTAGAGCCGGGTGGGGCCTTTTTCCTGTAATATTGTGTGCTTGTTGGAATTTGCATGTGATTGGTTTCAGCCTTGAATTTGCTTTGTGCTGCAGTTCAACGCAGGAATTTGCATTGTGATTCAGTTCTCGATGGGATTTGCATTATGTTTGAGTTGACTTGGCTCCATTATGCATATCTCTTTCCATGCTGTTGTGTTGCAGGGGTGGACCTTGTTTTGGTTCTTCATGAAGAAATAGAGCTGAGATTGTGAAGTGTTGATTCGTCTGTGGTCTGCCTCACTGACACCACAGTGATTAATGTTTGCGGTTCTGCTGAGGGGTCTGGACAGTGCTGATGTGCAGCAGAGAACTGGTAGGACTGGATGACAGACAGGAGGCGCACTCTCTGCCCACCAAGCACTCTCCTCTGAGTCTCAACAGCCACTGGTCAACTGTTGTTTACATTTATGGAATACATACTGAAGGTATTTATTTTAAAAAAAGATTTCAGTGAAATGTCAAAATCTATGCTGTAAAAAGAAGAAATACGATTTCAGTGCAGAGAAAACTGGCTATTTAAAACCACTTTTTAGCTCACATAACTCAATCTATTAGATGGAAAACATTTTTATTAGATTCAAGACATTTTACATGTTTCACTTACCACAAGGTGCACAACACCAGTGTATGTTATAATTGTTTGCCTATGGACACAGACATAAAGTCTGTTTTCTGCCAGGAATTTCCAAGATGCAAATTTCCTCTGGAAGAAATCTTGGAATCGGCTGAGGAAACGTGTTGTAGTAAATGTCTGTAGAGCACCACAGCTAGGGCGGGAGAAACCTGTGCTGCTGTGCATTCTGGGAGTCTTTTATCCACATGTGCCAAAAACACACTTTCTGCCTTTTCTCAGTCAAGAAGATTTCACATTTCTACTACATATATATATCACCCAATGTCAATACAGATTCATGTTCCAACAGGTGAAGCATCCCTTTAAGCCTTCTGTGCATACAGCTACAGTCCCCACCTGAAAGCCAGATCATTAAGTCCCCTAATAAATTCAAATATATGGATGTCTCGTGGCCTAATGACCTATTGAGACTGAAATCTTCTTTTTGTATCAGGCTGTAAAAATTGGACCTGATGGGAATTCCTTGGCTGGTCATTATTCAAGATCAGAGTTTGTTGGAAGACAACCCAGTCATTTGGTTTAAACGTAAATCTGATATATAAAATCAAGGACGCATTTATATTGAATACAATATTACCAGATATATTCAGTTAAATTTACATGACTGCAGAATCTTTTATTAGTGTACCGGGTCATATTGCTGTTGGTTATGTTTAACATGATGTTTGCATGCTGCGCAAATACAGTATAGGATTATTAAAATATGTGTTCTGGCTGATAATAATTGGCATTTTCTCATCTTCACTAATGAATTAAACATAAAAAAATAAAAATAAATAACAATTTTTTAAAAATGCCCTTCTTGTAAAAAAGGCACCAATAACATTTCAAGGGGGGGCCCGTGCCACCCCTGGCCACACCTCTTGACACGCCCCTGGATGTAGCTGAATGGGGATGGCACACTGTTGTTCTCAATTTTCCAATATGTCGAAACTTTGCCCAACTTGATGCCAGAGCCTTCTCTGTTATTCACGTCTGTGAAAAGACTCATCCCTTAAAAAAAGAGAGAGCATGTGCTCAGGGTGATAAATCACAGTCATTAAAGGAATGAATGTGGGGCAGCATCTACGCAAACTGTATCCAGTGAATAAACAGTGATTCAGAGTCACACGACGAGAGATGGGAGATTAAATCAAGATGAGATTTGTTCATTATCTGGAATTTCCACAGCCGTCGGCTACGGTGAGACCAAGTGGAGACACCACATCAAACACAGACTTTTTTACAGGCGACAAGTCTGCTCTATGATTTTATGCTTCATTACAACACAGTGTAATGTGTACAATACTGTTTTTTACTTCAAACTATAAGTAACATGAAGTCTATCTTTTATAAAGCATTTCCTGCGAAAAAAGACAATCGCAAGCATAGAATAAGGAGACAACGCGAGAGGGCTTGGCACCTTTAGCAGCACCCGAAGGTTAACTCAGATTAACCCAATTCCTCAGTTCCTATTCTGGCTGCAAAACTAACCATTAAACTTAATTTAAGAATATGCTTGAGCTGCGTGAAAGAACAAACAGTACCAAGACAGAGTGCTTTAAATGCCAACTCTCTGAATCCTGATAACTCACCACCCACATTCCTGCAGGGAGGGAGGAGGCAGTGAGCGGGAGAGATTCATTTTTATGGAATTTTATTATGGAGGAGGCCTGCGTGGTGTTACAGGCAGTGATCCAACCAACATGAGCCATCATGTCCAATGATCCACTCAGACAAACTGTGTGCATGGGTGGCTTCATATCATCTCAGAATAACGGTTGTACTCTCCATAATTAACTAGTCTCACTGATCAAAACAGAGTCAGGTCACCTGAAAAACAAAATGCCAGCTGCTGTCCCTTCTCTTGAATCTCATTTGTGTCGTATGATGTTTTGCTCCAGGTTTTGATTTAGACCTCTTTACGGACGATAAAGTGCCAGTTGAATTTAAACATGTCTTCTGGATGATTTTTGTTGCTTTGGAAGGACAGTCTCAACCCCACTGAGAATCTCTGGGACATTTTGGAACAACAACACTCTTTTTCTTCATCCTCACCAGAACATCAAATACAAGACCAGGTTTTTTTGAGCTATGATGTTTCTTGCATCCAGTTGAATTAAAAACTTGAAGAAACTATTAAGGGCCAATGAAGCTTTTTCTGAGTGCAGATGGTGACCTTTTACACTTAACCAAGACTTTATACAGATGATCAAATTACAGCGTCTCAGTTTCTTGCTGAGAAGTCACTCTTAATTCTCTCTTTAAAAAACGCAGCTGTGATTCTTTTGCGATGCGAGGTTATGACTCTTCAAGATGTAATTTTGAAGCGAAGAATTCTTCAACTGCTAGAAAAGTTTGACTGAGTTGCTACCTATAATTAACATGAAGCTGCTTCATTTGGTTGCTCCCTTTTGAATTTGAGCAAGTTGTCATTACATGGTTGAGTGTAATTGTTCATTTTCAGTGCTTAAAGTGTTTTTCTCCTTTACCCTATCGTCTCTCTTCATCCGTTCTTTCTGTTCCTCAGCGTTTCTTCTTATTGTCTCGTAAAGTTGTGATCTTCATCCATAATCAAAATCTCAGTTAACACCTTTATAATCCTTTTCTTCACTTTTCTCCTCTTGTTCCTTCTTGGCTGTGTTGTGTCCCTTGTTTTTACTTTACGATCTTACTCGATGCATTTCAGAGATGCTGGTTTCAAAGGTTTATTTTTGGCCTTATATAATCTAGTTATCGATTGTTGAAACTAGAGCGATACAAGGCATAACTATGTCTCAGACAAAATTGACAGTTTTCGTAAATAATGATGCGGCCTTGGTGCAGACCAAGCCTGGAAATTGGTCTCATTGCTGAAAATCACTTTCTGAGCACTGCCGAGGTGCCCTTGAGCAATTCCGGCTTTGTGCAACATCTTATGCCTATACTCTTGGAAACAGGGTATTTTCCCCTTGTGGCCAAGGTGGGGGGAAAAACACCTGAAACAACTGCAAGTAATATCAACGTCCAGGTATCGTCCATGAGTAAATACAATAATCCTTAAAAACTTGAGGGAGTTTTTAAAGAGAACATCCAGTAGGAGTCACTCTTCCCTGCTTTTACAATCAGAGCTGAGGTTTGGACTAAACGGGCTTTTAAAGTCTGCAGGAAGACTTTAGAGTCTGCTGCCTGGCAGTGTGGAAGCACCTGTAATACAAATGTTTCAGAGATATCTATCTTTACAGCTTTGACTATAATCCTGACTGACCAGCCAACATTTTCTCTTGTTCTGAATGACGGCTCTGCTTTTGCTCTGTGTCCAGATTGTGAGAACAAAAATATTGTCATTGCTTAAATTTCTAAAAGTCAGATGGGGTGAAAAAGGAAAATTAAATACTCATGAGCTCTGTTTCGGGGGAGTGGTGGTTCCACTGTTTTTGCTAAACATTGGTCAGTATTTGTTGGTATTTATCAATTAGTCAGCACCCTCGATTCAAACTATGTTGGTTTCCAGGAAGCTGCTTGTTGCCATAGCAGCTCTGACAGGCCCAGACATCTTGATTGTGTTTACTTCTGGAAGGCTAGATTAGCGGTTAGAGAACATTCAGTCACCGGAGGTTGTTTTGTTCGATCCCTGCAGCTATACTTAGTCAAGTCAAGTCATGTTTGATCAGTATCAAACCAAATGCTGATCAAATACTATTTTCCATTGTCATAACATACACGTGATCATGTGAAACGAAAAGTGTTTAGTTTATAACTATAAACATGCATACTGTTTTCAGTATTGTATACTTTGTGTTTCGTGGTCACTGTTTGCACTTCACAGATGGTGATATTTGATTCAGTTATCATGCTGGCTTTGCTTCAAAATGTGTATTGAATCATTGGCATGACCTCTTCTCTTTTTCACCTCTAACTTTACACTCTTTACTCCTAAATGTGACTGTTTTCCTGTCATGTCACCTTGGCCTATTGTAAAGAAGATTACAAGTGATGGTGGAGAGGGTTAGCTTAACAGGCTGCCAAAGCAATTATTTGCACACATTGTGGATGTTGACATAGGCAAGGAAACTTATAAGGAAAATCATGCTGGGGCGCTCCAGACTTTTTGGACTTGGGAGGCCCATTTGGCTTATGGGTGGCTTGAAATTGGTGAGCACACAGTCCCAAATGTATTTCTTCCTTTTTTCAAGAACCTTTTTGTTCGTATTAATTAATTTTTTTGAGGACTTAGAAATAAGATGTTGGTCCAAAGTCAAACTTGAAATACTTAGAAAATGACATGCAAACTCTGTCTAACTTGCAAAAGTATGTTTAGTGGAAAGCATTTCCATTACAAGTTAGACAGTGTGAAGGGGCTTTTGATTGCAAATTATTAAGGGAAGGGCAGAGTTTGCAAAGCAAACAATTGATTGTATGAAAAACAACATTAAGTTGAATCGCAAATAAAATTACCAGCAGCCGATTGAACAGAAAAGTTAAAGTTGATTACAACTGAAGGCCCGCCTCTGGTTAGGCAAATGGACAATCCTATATTGAGATTTTAAGGAGGGCACCTGCTACCCCTGACCACCTGTGCCTCTAGTTTCGTAATACACTATTTTTTCCAAGTATTGGGCTCACATGTCTTCACTCCAGGCTAATAATGTGTGTTTAAAAAAAGAAATTGATGAGACTGTATTAGAAGGCTTGATTATGATAATGATGCCTGCAGAAATGGCTTTATTGCAGACAGAACATTAAGGCATTTAATCATCTTAAAATATCACGATAACCACGAGCTCCAATTACCAGAATAAAGAAGCTACATTACTGAGCTATGAAGATTACATTTGCAAATCTGAAAATCATTCCCTCATTACCACGGTGATGTCCTGGCCTCCATCGTCATTCCTACAGCCACATTACAAGTTTCCCTTTCCCCCCATTGTCAAACACACTCTTCCTCTTTTTAATGCTGGAAGCCTGAACAAAAAAACCCTGAATGTTCACAGAGGATATCAAAGCTTCACTCAAGGTTATTGTGCAGATTCCATGCTTAATATCGTGGATATTTAGATTATTTTGAGAACATCCTTGAAACAAACTGACGAGTGAGTGACCTTGAAAGCACCATTACTGTCCGTGCGTCACTCATTCAAACTATTTACAACTTTAATGTTCCTTTTCCCCTGAACACTAAATGGGAGTTTTTAAAAGAACTGTACTTAACTGGAAAATCTATAAGCCTCATAGTGGGGGGTTTTGGGGAAAAAATCTTTTCTTTTTGTACTTAAATGTTCCCCATTACATTTTAGTTACAGCATAATCTAATTACAAATTAGTAAAATGAGGGGCGAATGAATGGAGGAGAAAGGTCGGATAATTAAATCTACAGTAACATGAAGACAACAACGAAACTTACCTGTAGAGTCAGGCTCTATCATTCCTTAAAGAATTTCAACCATGCAAACATTGTGCTAACATGACGCAACCACATTAGCTTCACTGCTTGTTCAGAATCATAGTAAAACACAATATACTGTCAGATTTCTGTATACTTGTAACTTGCAAGCCTATATTAAAACATTTTGTTCATCAGCCTCCAAACATCTCATCAGATGTTTGTGAAACCTTATTTCCTCTACAGTGTTGTTTTCCTTTTTTGAGGAATATTGGTTTAGGTTCAACTTTATGGAATGGTTTTATCAGAAGGTAGAGGTTCTCGATTGACCTATTGATTCTGCTCATGTGTCAGTAAAATGAAAAAAAACTTGACTCAAACTTCCTAAATGAACATTTATTGCTGTATTAATGGAATCATGTCCACTTGGGGTAAAGTGGACACACACACACGCACAGTCCTCAAAATAGGCCTTATCAGACATTTATGGTCGGTGGTAAAAATGTTCTTGACTGTGCACATACAAGGATTCACATCGTGTGTGTTTGTGTGTATAAAACCTTGTTGGATTTGTCTCTTTTTACATCTGGCTTTAATGAGGGGATTCCACTGCTGTGCCAGGCAGAGCCGAACAGAGCCGAGCAGAGACCCAACTACACCCACACAAAGAAGAGACTCTCAACTCATGATATGGAACAGTGCTCTGAGTCTGAAGAGATACACACTAGTATGTCAGTGTGTGTGAGTTTGTGTGTGTGTGTGTGTGTGTGAGTTAAAGCTGACATACCGATGTCTCTCCTTAAACTAACATAGATTAACCTACTGACCTTCATGCATATGAAATCTCGACCTTTTTGACATCATTTAAGTAGAATTATAGTGGCAGAGTGACTGCCAGGACAAAGGAGATAATATAGTAGATGTATACAGTTTAAGTTTCTCATGAATGTATCTGAAGGAACACCAAAAACAAAACCCTATTAAAAAAAACACTGGTATTGAAAGGAGAGGTGGCACCAAGTTCATTCAGAAAAACAATATTATATCAAAGAATGACTTTCTCTGTGGGGTGTTTTTTAAGCCGATGTAATTGTCATGAGACCTTTCCGTGAGGGCCAAATGAAAAAATCTACAAAGAGAAGGTCGAAGAGAGATGCCGAATAATGAGTTGGATGGGGCTTCTGATAAATTCAAACTTTGTATTCCTGGTATATTAGTTTACGACAGTGAAATGGAAAATAAGTCAAAATGTAGACAGTTGGTAAGACTGCCACAGTTGTAATGCCATTGACCAGTGCTGTTTTTGTGCAAAAATTATTAACAAACAAGTGAAAGCCCAAAACTGAAGATTATATAGCATCCAAGTGTGCTGCATTCTGTCTCCACCATTGTTTTTACTACATCCAATGGCATGCACCCGATCCATCTTTGTGGTGAAGTGCCGCCATTCGAAGGATTAAAAGATGGTAAGAGAACTATCAAACCACATAGTTTGCCTTTCTGAGGCTGATATGTTGTTCATTTGGGGCCTGTTTTGAAGATGTGATGATAAAGGGATGTTCAAGAGTCAGTACATTTTACTTAAAAATAACTGGATGCTGTATGCATTCCCTTGTCTGACTTAACATCCAGTTCAATCTGTTCTGCTCAGCTTGACTCAAGCTTGAAGCGGGCTCCATCAAAAATACATTGGAGTGGAGCAAAGAGAAGTCAGACATGAACTGCAAGGTGTGCAGTGTCACAAACAAGTGTCAGCTTTGTTAAATGCAATTATACATTTTCAAAATAACCACACTTAGATTGGGAAAGAAAAGGTTTTCCAACCCAAGACTCCCACCGTAATTACAAAGTATCCATGGGGACATACAGTATCATGGTCTACACACCCAGCATGTTTCCACTCAATCCAGTTAGTCATCCTGGGTCAGTAGACCTTTGAGAGGAAACTTTTCATTCCACATTTACACTCCCTTACATTCATTTGATCTAATTTTTCTCTCCAACCTTGTTTTGTTCATATTAACCTCTAACACATACTCCTCCTTCCACCACTCATTGTGCTCCCATAACTCCCTCCATACAGTGTAAAATAAATTCATGTCTCCTATACTGCTGCTAGATAAGAAGTCCTCCTCAGAGTTTTGGCAAGCACCAGGAGCAGAGTTTAAGAGCCTGTAAATGTCCAAGGCAGGAATGTGAGGCTGCCTTGTATGGTCAAAAGAATTGACTGCTGCTTCTTTTTTTATACTCACTTAAGTCCTTTTTTTCCTGAGAGGATCTAGGCTGGCTTTGATACACTCTCACAGGGAAGTACAGAAGGAGGGTAAGAGTGAGGATAAAAGGGAGGTTCCTCGACAAAAACCATCGAGCCCTAGAGAATAAAGTGATCGGCATGTGACATGAAAGATGTACCATTCCCCAATGGTACATCTATGTACCATACTTGTTTGATCAACTCAGACATACATACAGTATGTCTGAATCAAGCTGGGGGTTTTCCATAGCAGCTTTAAGTATTTCAGCTTGGCCCAAATCTGCGAGTTTTTTCCCGAGGCAGAAGAAAGTCCACAATGCCAGAAAAACAATCCTTCCATACATCCATTTTTTTTCACCGTAAACAATGCCAGGTTTTAGTGGGAGTCTATACAAGTCAACCCAGATATACTTCCCCAAAGTGCGCTCAGGCTAGGTACAATATGTAAACCCTCAAAGCTCTGGCTCCACACTGGGGTCTCCTCCCAGTTGGACAAACTCTGAAAGGTTCAAAAGAAAGCCATACAAAATGCCTAATCAGCCTGAACCATCACAACTCGATCTTATCATTTATAAGAGTAGCAACTTTATACCCTATCACTAAGGTTGAGCCAAACTACCCTCAGGAAGAAACCCATTTTAGTCAATGGTTGCCAGTTGTGGGATCAGCTTGGGCGTGCTGTACGTGCTCTAGTGATCAACACAACCGTGCTGGTTGACCTTCAACGACTCCTGGTTGAGGAATGGGATGCCTTCCCACAGCAACATGAGACCAGCATGAGAAGGAGGTGCCACGCTGTTGTGGCTGTGCATGGATCGTCCACACGCGACTGAGGTCTCTGACAGTGTAATGAATTCTAAAGATGGCAAATATGTGTCGTCCTTTCCTCATTACTGTAAGACAGTGCAAACATCCATTCCACCAAGAAACTCAAAACAGGAGAATTTTGCAGTGGATTTTGGTACTTTTTTTTGGAAGGCTGCACACACGTTTAGCTGTGTTGCTTATTCCATGAATGCACAATCTTTACAAGTTATACCTCATTGTAAAGTTACTAATCAGGTTTTCCAATAATATATAATATAACACCAATTAGTATTGGGATGAAGACTGTGGAACGACCTGCCCGAGGAGATCAGCCCAATCAGTTAACTCTTTCAATTCCCTTCTTAAAACAAACTGTTAACAACGAGCATTTCCTGATTTTAGTTCATTTTAAATTGTTACTTGACTTTCACTGTTCCAATTTTCTTGTATGGTGTGTCTTTTACAGTTCTTTTTAAATTGATAGTATTTTAACTTGGCGGTTTATTCTTCATCTTACCTTGTCTATTATTTTATAACTACCTGCTTTGTTCTGCTGTCCTTGTGAAGCACGTTGTAACTTGTTTTCGAAAAGGGCTCTATGAATAAAGATTATTATTATCATTGTAATAACAGGTGATGGTCTTTGGTTTGGACATAAATGGAAAAAATGTGAAGAATCTCTGATGTACACTGCTTACACAAATACAGGACATCTCACATAGACACAAACAGTTCTTTCTCTCCTGTTCTCTGAACCAAAGTCTTCACATGCCTCATCAGCCCTCCCACAGACCAGTGAAAGGCTGCTTCTGGTTGGAGGCCCAAGCCTTTATAGCCCTGGGTATGTGTACTATGTGTGTGCACAGTGCTGGTGGTTAAGAGGGTGTGATGTTTACAGATCTGTCCAGGATCATTGCTCTCCAATCCTCTGCTTTTCTTCTTCCTCCTGTTTGAATTACTGTCATGCACCACACACACACACACACACAAACACACACACACACACACACACACACACACACACACACACACTCCGTCAGTTTGAGGGCATTGGCCTTTGGACATGGGTTCCACAATTTAACGACTGAGCTACTACTGCTGAGCCTCATACCAAATATTTAACGGACGTCGTTTGGCTGAAACAAGAGATATTTTATCTCTGAAAATGTGGACTTCTGTTACAGTACAAGACCAAGGCTGTGTCTGAAACCACACAAAAAAACGAGTGATGCTCGCTAGACATTTAGCTGCATGTATCAGTCGTGCTGTTAAGTGAGGTAATGTTTCCATGGATCGACCTGCGTGGCTGCTTTTGATGGATAGCTGCAGGAAACTGAAATACACATACACTCCAAAGTAAAATAAGCATTTCATTCAGTCGTCAATGTTTGCATATGGAGAGAAATGTAGACGCAGATAAGACGACATAGATTATACTGTAATGTTTTTCAACCTAGACTGGACTGGCTCCAACTTGCTCTTTCTCGGTTTTTTTTTTTTTTTTTTTGGGGGGGGGGGGGGTTGTCTTGGATTGTTGTTTTTCCGCATGCTGGCCTTTCCTTGCATCGACAAAAACCCAAGAAATCAAGTATCTGAGCTTTTCCTCTGTTGTTAGCTGGTACATTGTTCTCCGTAATTTCTTACAATGCATTTGATGCATGCGTGTGTTTGATGTGAAAACAGTGTGAAATGCCATTAACTGACTATCAGAATCATCAATACATTACATCACTTAGGAAATGGAACAAAAAGGATAAAGTTAAGTGTGAGAAAAGTGAAACAAAAAGGACAATTGAAGTGCAATTACATTTCTTTTTCATTACATTTGAACAAGACAATACAACATTGATCTATGTCGGTTACATTTCACTTAATGTGCAGCACTTGTTTTCTCAGCTCCCATTCTTTGCATGCCTCTCATGTTTACAATTTGTCTTACATTTCCATGTGATGGGCTCTGGCTGTCTGCACACAGATCTGGACCAACCTGCTCTGCGTCATCTGTCAGTGCTGTAACGCCAAACACCAGCTTCCTTTTGCATAACTGTCATTCTCATGAGGTGAGGGAAGCTCTCTGCTGCATGATGTAAAGCCACGTTTGACCTTTTAAGACCTTCCAGCAAAGAGGCATGACAAATCAAGAGAGTGATTTTGCTTTTCATATCAACAATAAACCACTGATGTCAGGCTGGATACAGTGTGTGAGAGAACAGCAGGTTAATCCTTGAGGCTGTGCTGAGACTTGGCCAGCTTTGATCTACCTGACAGTGTGTCTTTAGAGCGGTTATTTTTCTGCTACAGGTGAGGAAAGCACATCAAAAGCGTGCTCTTGGCAGCCATTCATATCCTTCCTCTCGTTCTTTTTGCGTTAGGTAATCGTCAGGACACATTCAGGGCTCTTCTTTTTTGTTTTGTCTGCTGCCTAACCTCCTTGAGGCATCAAGAGTACAGCACACACAACGTCTTTAACTTCATCAAGTAAGAATGCTGAAACTCAGATCACACACATATTCGATTACATGCAGTGACAATATGATTTCCCATAACGGGTTGTCTGCATATCTGTAATTTTCTTACAGCTCATCCCGTAAACAATAGGACATAGAGTGAGAAAGCCCGAGCCACCCACGCCCTTACAGGCAAGGTTGTAGACACAGCTCATTTGCATTTAAAGCTACAGGCACAGAAACAGTCTGTCCTGAGCGGGGCTGAAATAGAGAGGTTTACAGACATGATCAAATACAGGATCAGACTGAATTTAGAACAAGAAACTTTACAGACATGCTTTGGGGAGCTCTGAGGCTTATTTAATCTGATTGAAAAGGCGGATAATATGCGACCTTTAAACACGTTTCTCAACTTTGATACATTCAAACCAACGTTTATGGGAGAAGAACTGAATGGACTTTATTAATAATGGCATCTAAGGTTTTGCTCTGATGCAGTTTGAAGAGGAAATGGCTCTTTTGAATGCACCATTTGTGACCGCTGTGTTTTCACTTAACATATGGTTGGGATAAGTGGATTCAACTAATTTGTTTTAAAAGGTAAACGTGTGGGTTAAAACTGCAGGTGGAATAAAAATACACACTAAAGCTACACAAATCAGTCAAAGTTGTAAAAAAACAAGATTTTCTATATTGGTCTGTGTGCACCCCACTATTTTTATGACCTTGAAAAACACATGAAACATGCTTCCTCTCTTTAAATAGATCTCACACAAGTTGACAAATTGCTTCACATGTTGATCTGGAGTCTAGCTCTGGGTTAGACCGACCCTGGCAGACTCCTGTGCTGACTGGTTCATGTGTTTCCCACATAGCTGTCCAGACCGACAGACAGACGGCGCTCTGATACAATCCCCCGGTGTCCCTAAAAACAGCCTTTAATTGAGCCAACCAGCACACTTTCCACAATGTCATGAACTGATTCATGTCAAAGTGGGGGTTCTCCTGCCATGATTGGGCTCAATTAGAGCCTGTGTGTTGTGTGTGAAAAGCCTCAAGAACATGGAACTCACAGAGGCACTTATAGTTGTTGGAGTTGTAGATTTTCACCTTCTGCGTAATGCTTGGTGACTTATAGCTGTACTTAATCTCTATTGGTGATAATATAATATAGACTGGACAATCTGTAATTAATGGTTAACTGTTGTTTAACAATTATCCATTAATACTAAATCTATTTTTTTTACATATCAAACAGTAAAATCCTGTAATTCTCCCTAGAAGTTATCTATTCAATCCAAACAAATACAGATTGTCATCAGTACCAAGAAATTAACATTGGCACCATGCCATTTGGTTGCCCCCTCAACAGTCCTTTACTGTCTTGTTCCTGTTCAGCTTCCTGGAAATGATAAAGAGCGAAGTCTCTGAACAGCAGAGATCTTCTCCTCATCAGAGCTCTGTAGATTAAATTATTCCTTGGTTATTGTTATCACTATTATCTGTCATGGTTTGGTTTTGTTTCTGTATTTAATTTAAGTTTTCATTCTTTCCCTCGTGTTCTGTATGTGTGGTTTACTTTAGTCCTGAGTGTTTCCCCTGTATTCTTGTGTTGTTGTTGTGTTGCAACCTATGTTGTCTGTAAGCGTGTTTCCTGTTTTATTTCTGTCTTGTTTTAGTTCTAGTCTTTTCAGTGTCAGGTTTTACTTTGTACTTGTCCTCAGTTGTTCTGGTCTTGTGTTCTTTGTGTTTCCCGCCTTTGTGATTACCCTGATGTTCCTCACCTGTCTCGTTAGTCTCACCTGCGTCTGATTACCCCATGTCTATTTAGTCTCTGTGTTTTTCCTCTGTCGGTTCATTGTCTTATGTCTTTTGTTGGTGCAGTGTGTTGGTGGCTTTGGTCATGTTTGTCTCCTTGCTCCTTGTGGGTTTTTGGATTTTGTTTTTTTTTGGATACACTCTGTTCCTCGTTTTGGATTTATTAAGTAAGTTTTTGTTTTACCTTTTTCTAGTTAAAATAAGTCTTATTTATCTGCACTTGGCTCCTCCTCCCTGTTTTCTGCCCGTACCCGTGACAATTATCATTACATCAACTTCTTTTGACACAGGCTGTTCAATATCATCATCTCCAGTCTGTACATCCTGGTTATGGGATGGTCTGAGCAGATTAGGGAAGATGTAACGTATCACTATCAGTATGTGGACAGCTGTGGTGTTGATAGATAGAAGGCAGCTGTTGTTTAACTCAGTGGACTAATGAGCAGATAACTCTGGTACTGTATGTATGTGTTATATTACCGTACATATTCTTTGTACTCGTAAATAAACCATTCCTGAAGAATAACTGTGAGATGTTTTTTCAATTATAAGAGTAGTTTCAGTTGAATATTTATATAATAGAATAAAATACATGGACTGATACCAGGTATTGATATAGTTAAACCTCATTAGATAGATCGTAGTAATTTTCCCCAAGAGTACTGCTGTAATGTCGAACACGACTGTAGTGATTATTTTCACATATTTCTACAGTTACTACAAGTGCTGAATAGTATCGATGTCATACAATAAGTTCATGCTCATCAAATGGTTGTAGATTGTGTTATTTTTGTTTCTGATAGGCATTTGAAGATGTTGGTGGTTAGCCTACAACCACAGAGATAAATCCAGAAATGAAGATGCTAATTGCTAACTTGTATGTTGTGTTTCCACAGATGTAGAATAGAGAGGAAGATGAGGAGAGCAGTGAAGACGCAGAGTGTCTGATTGAGCTGCATTAAAACTGAAAGTGAACTTTTAGCACTAAATGTAAATGTAATATTCTGAGATGTGCGGCGTGTCCAGAGAGATATTCTTAGCTACAGCAGGCTAGCAGCTGCAAACTAGCAAGAGTTATGCGTCGCCATATTCATTATCCCCAGGAGTGATATTAACATTGACTGCCAGAAATGTGACTGAAAGTTGTCTGAGTTACTTCGAGTAATGACTGTTTTTGTGACTTACAATAAACTTGTGCCAATAAAGTGATGATGGCATGCTACTTGATTTTTGATGAGAAACACTGGCAACATTGACAGACTGTTCTTCCTAGCAAAGAGGATGCACATTGATGATATAGAGATATGATGAGGAGGATGGGGAATAGATGTAGTGTCAAAACCAGTTGCATTAATACTGTTACTGAGCATTGTATATGGTTCTATATGGTGCTGTGTGCCTTCAGCTAATCTTGGCTACAGCCAGCAGGATTTTGTGTGAATTCCATTGCTATAGTTGCTGTTTGTTTTGGCTGTGATTTTGATTTTCTTTCTTTGTGGTCATTATTTTATAGTTTTTGAATGCATTTGTTAACAATGTACATGTATCTTTGTTGTGCATTGATTAACGTGCAATTTTGTGCTATACCATGGATGGTATTAAATGTGTCTGATTTTTCTGTATACATATATTTGTATGTTTTTTAAAAGAAAAAATCATCATCACCTGCTTTAAACAATCCACAACAGCCTCCCTACTACATTTTAATAACATGCTATTACAGGGAATTTTCTAGAATATCAAATAGTTTTCATTAAGTTGACTTTTATACGGGGAGGAGTCAGGGGATGAAAATTGTCTTATCAGGGGTGTTAAAATTATTTGGAAAATTCACAAAATAACTTTGTGTTAGGGCCCCTCTTCCGTGCTTTTTTTTCCCACAGTAATGGTGGGGTAGTTATCAGCTGTAAAGCCCCTGTAATTTCTCTTCTAACAGGACACATGAACAGGAGTCTCACTGTTTCTGTGTGGCTTCTCAAAGAATACACTCAGCCCCTCTTGCTGTAATAAATTGCTTCTACTAACAATGTGTGGCTCCATGGAGCTGGGGATGGAATTGAGGCTCTCCGCGGTCATAGAGGCCATGAATACTTGTGACTGTGGTGCTCAGACGGCTTAGACTGGGAACTCAATCTCAGTAAGTGTTTTTGGACCTGCTGCGATAAAAGGTGCATAGCCAACATGTCGTAGTCCTGGTTCCATTCTGAATGTAAGCATGACTTTGTGTGTAAAAGATTTACCTATTTCGAAGCTGTTTTGAGTATTTGTGACACACAAAAAGCTGCAACCTTTCCAGATGAACCCCAGCAGACTGAATCTGTTAGAGATGTCTTCCCTGATATTATCTCTCCTCCTTTGTTTCATCTGTTTATACTTCCACAGTTTAGGGCATTCTCTGCATTCCTCCACGAGGTTCGTGTCAGGTGCATTTGCTCATCAAACAAGAAAGTTTACACTGTCTGTCAGCTGCTCTGCTGCCCTCCGTTAATGAACCTAGAAAGGACAGCTTGTTTATAATGTGTCATAACATATCACAGATGCACAAAAGGATCTGTTCCAGAACATATATTATTAATTATTATCTTGTTTAAGGTAGTAAGAGTACTGATATTTCATTGTGATCATACAAATTATTGTAAAACCTCACGTATATAACACCTTTTCATAAACCTTTGTTTTGTAGCACCTCTCGTACACCTTTTTTTCTATTCACCAAATTGTACTGCCTGCCTTTAATCCACTCTCCTAATCCAGCTGAGTGCAGCTGGTGGTAGCTGGTAGTCCTCATCGTTAATTTTCTCATTTTTCAGTAATGGTAAAAAGAGGAAGTTCACGGTCGTATTCACTGAACAGGGACCGTCACTAAATGTTCAGTTTTTAGGGGGAAATTTGCTTCTTTGGGACCTCGGGAAAAGAAGACTAAACTGAGCTCTTTTCAAAGATAGGTTTTTCTCATCAGAAACACCAAATAGGAAAAGCCTGGATGAAACTATGTATGGACTGTTTAGCCATAATTGTGAATGCAGCTTCATATGTCCTGATTTGGACTGGAAAACATACATCACATCTTCACTCACTTATGGTTTAACTTATGGCCGCAGAAAGGCAATGCTTTCATTTACAATCCCCTGTACTGGTGCATAAGAAAAAGCAGACCCAACAATGGAAACCTCTTTATTAACTCCAGACTTTAGACTGTTTGCAATAGGAGGAGCATTTGGTGAATGAGCAGGTCAACTGGGGACATCAGGCCACACTTTGATCATAGGCAAATAGATTTACCCTGTATATGAATTAATTAGAAACCAAGACTGATCTGGGTCTAAAGCCAGCTACTCTACTAAGAAGGGAAAACCAGAGAAGAAGACACCCTCATCTGAGTCTGTATATAATGGACTCCCTCCCAAATTGGTTTATCCACAGAAAATGAATCCACTGTATTCTCTTCAAGCTTTAATGTTCTTGAACAGATCAAATTATTCATTTTTTCACAAGCCAGTTCCTCTTTGTAAGACAAGGATTTAGAGCTTCATGCTGGATAACATTACAAGCTGTTGATATAAATTAAAACATGTGGACAGGCTTATGGTTAGGGTAGGCTACTTTATTTCCTGTCCTATCAAATAAAGGCAAAAAGCCCAATAATAAATTTTTTTTTAAAAACCTCTATATATATATATATATACAATCAAAAGTTGTTCACCATTTTCCTGGTAATCCAACGAGCCAGTATTGAACTCTCAAAGCATTTCCTTTTTAAACTGCTATCAGTACTTTGTCTTTGGACTAAAACGGGATACACATTTTTTGCTGATCTGACTTGTACATCATGGTTCATCTGTTTGTTTTATTACTTTTCAGCTTCTCTTGTGGTCTTCATTTTTGGGGAAAAAAGAACACAAAACCTGGAAAGATTACTTCTAAGAAATTAACCAAATAACCCTGCACCAGCCCCAAACAAAGAGTTTAATTTATGCACTACATGTACGGGACCCTTCAGAGAAAACCTTGAAAGATCTCAGCAATGTCTTCAGGAAACAGATTCTTCTAGGATGAGTGTTTTCAGGCATAAGCAAAAACGTCATATCACATTAGCCTTTTCCTGAGCTTTCCATGACACGGCTTCCCCTGTCAGCTCAGAGGAAAAAGCAGCGTTGCCCTCTGGGATCATCTCCCTACTGTTTATTTCCCCTCCTGATTACCTTGTTATATAAAGTCTATTGGGGGAGTCCTTGCTAAACCTTTCTACTGTACCTCCACCCCTTGTCTTCTCCAATCCCCTCGTAGTGACAATACACGGAAGCGGCCAGCTGAGGCCTATTTGGGTAACAGAGAACATTGTCTGGGGTATCGTTTTCACACCAGAGCTCCAAAACATGCCGTCATATCCTCACAGCTACCAGACGGCATACAATACTCTAACACAGGACACAGTGAGCCAGAGGAAAAGGGCGTGTGCAGGCATGACCAGGCTCATGGACAGATTTACACACATCCACTGAAGCCCCATTAGCAACGTTCCACTAACAGACTGAGGAAATCCCTGCTCCCAACCCCTACGTGTCCAGCCACACAAAATATATTACAACACGGTTCACTCTCCCATCTGGACTGGACCACGTGGCTGAAGGAGTGTCCTCAGACATGCAGGGATGCAAGTGGCCCCATTTGTGAAACAGCTCAATGTTTGTTTGTTTTTTATCCTCCTTTTAATCTACTGTGTGGTTCATTTGAATTCTATTGCGTGGACGTGCTGAAGTGTGTATGTGAGAGTTTGTGTGAGGCCTTTTGAATGTTTCAGTGTGTGAGTTTGTGTGTGTCGGTGTGTTTGTGGTGAGCAGCTTTGGAAGGAATTTCATGGGATGATAGGGTTTCCCTGTCAGGCTTTTGACAAACTCTCCTACATCCTACGGAATTCCCTCACATGTGGCAGACGACATCATCAGTCTTTCCCCTCTCATGCCTTTTTCCTGTTGAGTTCTTGACATACACGGGCCCTGAATTCCTTCCTGCTGTTCCTCACAGGGATCTTACTGTTAACTTGAGAGTAAAATAATGACTACATCATGAAAAACACGCTTGCACACAAGTCTGAAAACTTGGTCTTGTACTCTGACTGTGTAAAAGAAGCAATTAGTCATAGTGACTTCACCCACTGGATTGTGAAGGAGAGTTTTGAAGCCCATCAATCGTGTTCACCATGTTTGTCTCCAACCAACTTTCAGTTAACCCAGATGCAGGCAAAGAGCTGAAGCTGGTTTTAAGTGTCCAAGCAAACGCCTACAACATGCTAACAGTTATCAGTCAGATCAGCCAGGCCTCTCATAATGCAGAACTCTTAGCCTAATTGAGATTCAGCTGCTGTCCAAAGAGCCATTTTAACATGGATGGTAACAGGCCTTTTGGGGATGTTGCAGCCAGCCAGCCTCAAGTGGACACTGGAGGAACTGCAGGGGTTTTTTTTACACTGCAACTCTTACTTTTTACAAATTGGCTCCATTTTTTATTTTCTTTTTTAATTCCATTGGTTGCCACATGGTCTAATAACTTAAACCATGACTGATAGTATGACCTCACTATGTGCTGTATGGGCAGAGCAGTCTTTCTATTGCAGTGAAGCTGAGCACCAATGTGACTGTGTTGTTTTTAATCACATGAATGTTGTTCAAGGTCTTGGAACAAATTGGCAAATGGTTGGTTTGAATCCATAATTATCATTAGGAGTGTTACTTTTGATCGGTTTCACATTAGCAGTTAGTCATCTTACCATGTAGAGTGTATCTTTTAACTAAACCAGTTATGTTGTTTGTTATGTTACTGTAAATCACTTACCTTTGATGGGTTGCAGTCAAATTTGTCCCAGTAGCTTTTCCTTTGAGTGTTATCTGGAAATAAAACGAAAATATATTCCTGCACAGCAAACAAATGCAAGTTAATTTAGTGGATTTTACAATCTAAATACTATATTTGGACATTTCTTATCGACAACAACAAAATTACCATTTGACTTATTACACCTGCCTACATATTCTGTTTTAAAATGTGGTCATGTGTGTTGCTGTTAAATGAAATGAGCTTCAGTCTAAATTTACTTGCAGTTTACACTTTTGTTATGATGATCTTGTTAATGCGAACCACTCACTGGGGGTTTGCTTTTGTTTGCCTTTAGCTTTTCATGTTGGAACTGATGAACATGTGTAACTTAACTCAAAATTGCAAATGTTACATTCATTTTTTGTTTTAAACCTTTGGAGGAAAGACCTGTGGCAAGTTTTTTTTTGTTTTTTTTTTTGCTTGATTCTGTGTCAATGGATCGTCTTGTCTGTTTCCAAGTTAAGTTGTTCCTAAGATCTCTAAGTTCACTTAAAATGTAGAATTGTTACTTCATAAAGTAAAACACACTTTCAGCTGTTGATTCTCTGCATATTTGTTTATGGAAAATTGATTTTGAGGATTTCGGGAGATGTAGGATTTGCCTTCAAGGAAACAGTTTTTTCTTTTGATATCTAAGACTTCAGGCCACATCTTGCAAACCACTGCTTTGGTTCTGGTCTTTCTTTGGTCTACAACTGTCAAATCATTTTTCCTACAAACATTTTTCTCTTAGTATAAACCTCTCTTTAAAAGGCTGTTAAGTCCAGTTTAGACCAGGAGTATAAAAACGGGCTTGTCATTTGCTGTCTCTGTGGAGTCCTTATTTTCCCTCTGATGTCTTATTTTGGAACAGAGTTGTTCCCGTTTGGCTTGACTCTGCCATGTTGTCCCAGAGCCCAGTACAGTATCCAAACCCATCCTGTCTCCAAAACCCACAGAACCAGTAGGGGAGGCAAGAGCCAGTCATGACTCCCTTATGTAATATGTCGTCATGGCAACCCAGTTTTGTCATAGCAAATTGCCGCCAAAAGTTACAACCAGAGGAAAAAAGTAGGAAACACCGGTGTTGACAGAGAATGGGCTTAGCTGAGTTTCGTGGCGGGCTAGGACGTTCGTCATATGCAAAGTATTCTGACGGGCTGCTCTGTGGTTTCACAGTAATTGTGTAAATGTGTGTGTATGAGTGGGTGGATGGAAGTAGTGGGGCCAAGGTTTGGTGACTCCTTTTCTGAATGAAAAAAGCATCTCATTTGTTCTTTGAGCAAATGATTATACACCTTTTTTTTTAAATTTATGTTTGTCTACATGCAAACTCAAACAGACTCGCTCTGTATGGTCATCCTTGTGCCTTTATGAGTGCGAGTTTGGATTAAGTGTGGCCTTGTGGTTCCATGGCGTGCTGAGTGAGGAAACCCAGTTGGCATCAGGAAGACAAGAAATGCCAAAGATGGCCGCTGCCGGATGCATGGTTTGAAGAGACTTCCAGTAACCAGCATTACGATACCATTCTCGGATCAAAACAGTTACTGTATTTTAACTTTAGTTGCCAGAGTTTGGTTTCTTGCTCCTTCATTTCAGAAAAGGAATCTCTGTACTTAGCTGACTAAATTTGATCGTCTTACCTCCAAGCTAAAATGTATCTTTTTGCCTCCTTAAATACGGTACATGACCTCTATTTAACAAATACCTTCTGAATGTTGTTAACATGGCCATGACGATGAAACTATGTGAGTTTTATTTAACTTCTCCACTAATAACCACAATTTCCAAATGTGATGAAGATCAAGCCAAGGTGAATTCAGTTCAGTTTGAGTTTATGAAAAGTTTGCTTTGTGTTTTCTTCATAAAGCAGCAAATGTGGAAGTTTTGTTCGTGACACTCTCACAGGTCCTACCTCTGAGAATTGTTGTAGAAGAAGGTAGATAAGTGTTATAGAAGAGTAATACAATTTGATAAAAATGTCCAGGGTGCAAACAAACAAACTCAAGTAAACCTACAGAATGTGCGAAACATGCGTTTAAGAATCACACATTATAAAACACTGAGGATTAAGTGTAAAGTCAAGTCTGTTATATACTGTATGGTCTTCTGGGTCTCTCTCTTTGTTGAAAGCAGTTATTGTGTGCACACTGAAAAAACAAATACTTTATTGGCCTGCTCTGCAGAAAAGGAAGAAGGGAACTCTGTTATTCACAGGCAAGACTGAGTCACCAGCAACTCAGGAACTCAGGAACTGAGGAACACCAGAGAGGAAAAATGCAACTCTTACTGCACTGCTGAGGACCAGCAGTGGGAAAGAGAGGAGATTGTAAGAGGCTGTTTAATGAAGAAAAACAGATAGGAAATGTCTTCACAGGCAGGGAAGAGTTCACGATATAAAACTAAAATACCTTCATAAGTAATTTAAAAAAAAGAGAGAGAGAGTACAGGGGGAAAAAAGCCCCTTTCATGCATTCATTTGGTGATGTCACTGTAATTGTGGGTTACTTTCCTGCAGCTGCAATTTACCATTTTTGAAGGTAGTGGCTGGTGAGTCATGGCTCATTCATCAGGAATTAGTTTACCACATTGTTTTCTACAAGCTTAGATTCTTATGGTGGTTGTTTTTGACGAGAAGATTTATTTATTAGACTTCTCATTTAAAGACATCTTGTGAAAATAAAAAAAAAAGTAATGTTTACATGCACCAAAAAAATCCCTTTAGAATGTCTTACATGGACTGTCAGAAATACTTAAACACTTATATCACAGTCTAAATATCCATGCCCCTTGTGATGCATTATGTGACGCTCAAAAGTCATTTTATTAAGTGAGTGATTTCTAAAGCCACCCCCTGGACAGTTGTCATGTGACAGCCTTCAAACATGTTTTATTCTGCTATAAAGTTGGACATTTTGGGGATTGACTCACTGCTGGAGCAAGCCTCAAGTGGCCAATAGAGGAATTGCTGCTGTGCTCACTTTATTGTTAGCGTAATGTTTCAGTCCTGGAAATTCGGTTTTACCAAAAGAAACGTGCATCACTGACATATTTTAGCTTATTTCAGCAATGTTACAGAACCCATGCCATAATATTGATTGATGTAAAAAGAGCAAGAATGAAAGGGAAAGCAAAACAAAACTAAAGCAAAAGAAAAAGATAATAAGATGAGAGGAGTCTATATTTTCCCACACTTTGTCCTGATAACAAAGGCATCCCGAGAGTTTAGCAGATCACAAAGGCAGGCAGTGTGTGCATTTCTCTCTTTCACTCCCTGAATGTGTGTGACTGATAGTATGTGTGTTTGTGTGTGTTTTATTATTGTATCCAAGGCAAAGCAGCCGTCTCTAAGTTTCCATCCTCCTTCTCCGCCTCCTTTTCCTCCTCCTACTTCTTTGGAGCGGCAATTTCCTGAACCGAGGCCAGGAAACTCTGCGTCGTTCTGTTGGGTTGAGAGGCAGAGAGGATTGTGGGAAAAAGTGGTGGGGGTTTACAGTAGCCACTTCAATACTTCAGTGCAGCTATGTATGCTTACACTGCGCTTTAAAGAGATGTTTCTAAAAATGTGAGAAGAAAGGAAGAGAACAACAGGAGTGTGACGGGACACAAGGGGGTGAGAAATGTTGTGAAGGGGTGATGAGAGATAAAAATTAATCGGTGGCAGGGTGAAGAGCTGAGCAGAGACGCTTAAACATGATAAAAGAACAGACCGACAGACGAGAAGACTGGCGATTAAAGAAGCACAGAAAAGCTGCACCAAGAAATACATGAAACTATGGCCATTACCATAACTCAGCCACCCATGGGCTATGGGTGAATAAAACCACATGACCCACCCATCACCCACAGCCATTGATTAGTGGATGAGCACTTTTTTTTTTTTTTTTTACCACCGACAGCTTTTCACAATCCAGCACTTTCTCTTCCTTTAAACTAATAGTGCTTGGAGGAACCTTTGATACAAAGTTTTAGTTTTAATTAGAATCACTAACAAATCTAAAATATGCATGCATGGCAACTTCACCTATAAGTTCACATTCAAATTGAGCTTTCTGTTCCAAGGAGACTTATCCCGTCCTCACTCTACTAAAGAGCTCTTATAATGACGTCTACCAGTTCTTCAGCTGTTCAGCCTGACGTCTGACCTGTGTTTTCCTGCAGGGATCAATTAAAATATATCAACCGGAGGCCTGAAGGTCCGAGATAATGGCTCTAATTACTAGTTCAGCTGCCCAAAGGAAACAAATCTTACACACTTCCTGGTTGTTATTAATTAGCCTCAGCCTGGCCACTTGTGTTGCTTATCCAAGATTTTGCAGCTGATGTACCCCCCCCCCCCCCCCCCCCCCCCCCTTCATTTGCTCGTTATCAGTATCCTTACACCACTTCCTGAGTGGTTGTTGAGGAAGGCTCATCTGGCACAATGTTGACATCCTTGGCACAGGGAGATGGTGTTTGTGCGTCCATGCGTGCATGTGTATGTGTTAGAGTGAGACACACTGAAAGAAGAGGTAAGATTCCTGAGAAGTGAAATGATCTGAAGCCAAGTGTGTTTATGACTGAGCTGAAGTTCATTAACTCTGTACTCTTCTCTTTGTGCAGTGTTGTTACTGAGCCACAGACTGGCATTGGTTTGAAATGACGACTATCAAAATGGCCTCTCAACCACAAGGTCTGAGGTTTGACCCCCAGCTCCTGCAGTCATGTCTGATGTGTCCTTGGTCAAGACACTGATCCCCAAATTGCTCACATTGCTTTGTAGGAATATGTATGAATGGGATTAATGAATACTGATGGTCACTTTCCTCTGCCATGTGAATGTTTGATCTGTGGCGTAAAAGCACTAAGAGTAGTCAGAAGACTAAAAAAGCACTGTAAAAACTTAAAAGGATTCCAACACAAGTATCGATTAAGATTAATGCACACATGAACGGTTTTTCAGAATCCATTTTTTTCACCCCATATTTTGTGCAGATTTTCTTATCTGTTAGGGATCTTGTTGCACTCGTTCTTAAATGTGTCACAATTTGATTTTTGATATTATAATCATGATGTGCTGTGACAAAGGGTACGAAATTGGAGGATGAGGTCTTGGAAAGAGAACATTCATGTGATGAAAAAAACCTTGAAGAAGCTCGGCCTGGGAAAATATCTATGCATCTGTTATACAGTCTATTATAAATATTTATTATTTGTTGGTGATGTCTGAAACGTGAAACACCGTCAAAGATGTTTTTATTATCTTTGATTTGGAAAGCTTGGAACGTATGAGAAATCATCAACAGCACGACAGTTTCAGGTTGAATAGTCCTCTAAACGTAACCTCAGTCTTTGGATGTGAACCAGAGTGTTTGTATCCAGTTTGCCCAGAAAACGATCCTGTTTACGCTCCCAGCTTCGCCTGATCCCAAGAGGAGCCCTTTTTGACCTTTTGGGTCAAATGTGAAACCGTGCTTTGAGACAAGTTGAGACATTAAGCTTAAAAATAGCTCACACTTAAAATAAACGCTCTCACACTCAGTTTGGAGTAGAAGAGTAGTGTAAGAGTCTGTGAGCAACAGCTCTGCTGGACTTAATTTCTGTGTGACGAACCCATGAAGAATGTCTTCTATAAAAGGAGCACAATGTTTGAGTTTGCTGCCATTTTTCATCCGCAGTTACCCATTTCATTATGACTTAACTTTAAGCCACACATTTACCACATGAACGTTTTTAGCAAAGCGTCAGAACTTTTTTTGAGTACACTCGTGTACAACTTAGAATAAGATGCTACTCTGTCAGAACAAATGGCTTCATCTAATCAGTTTGACAGTTTCTAGGTGTGAGAGACGTTGCACAGTGAGGCCGTGCTGCACAGCTCCAGTAAACACTGAAACACAGCCGGAATAAACAACATGAAAAACAAAGCTGCATGTCAACAAGAGCTGGGCTGCTTCAAATCAGTTATTTATGCAACATACTGGAGACTTGCTAAAAAAACGCAGCATGCTGTCGTACTTTTAGTTTTTTACCATTAGAGGAAAAGTGTGAGCAAATTGCATACCGGTTCAGGGCTAAAAAAGTATAATCTGCAAGAAAAAAAAAAAAGGGGGATCAGTCGGCACTGTTGAGCTTCTAATGAGCCACTTTATTCAGTGCAACGTTTCGATCTGTCATTTACTTTACCATTAGCACAATGGCTGCAGTAGTAGCAGCAACAGCTGGCCTGATTGTCTGAGTGCTGAGGAGTGGCTCAAATATTTCCCACCTGCATCTTGTCCCGACTCCAACTCTCTGTAACCAATCATAGCTTTTCCTGCTGACACCAATTTTAATAGTCTTTTAGCCGAAAAGTTAAATGAAAGTCTCCAGTCTATGCAGGCCATGTGAGCACTGAAATGTCTTGATGAAATAAATGGACGTGCTGTCAGTAATCCGAAGGGAAAAATTGTGATACAGTTGATAAAAGTTATTGTGCAGAACTGTTGGAGGCATTATTCTTTCAGTGCATGAACACAAGACCCGCATATTGTGTCACCCATGATGTATTTAGCTGACACATTGAACACACTCGTATTGCAACAGATCATTTGTATTCTGTCTGTGGAATAATTACCTTTGTGTGTTGTTGATATCCTTCAGTGCTTTGCCGTGTGAAGGGCATCATACATGTTGAACAATTATGCTGACCCGGCTGCACTTATTATCATTATCCATGTGTTGTCTGCCTTCGTTCGACTTTACAGTATTCTGCTCATTCCGTTGGATTTTTTTTTTTGTACTTTTTTCTGCTCATAGCGACATGAGTAGAACTTTTAGAACGTGTGTGTATCAGCTGCAAGGTGTAAGTCATTTGCTTTTGTGGATATCAGTGCCCAGTGGAACAGTTCACACCCTAACGAAATATGACAAGCCTTTAACAGCAAGCCAAACCTCAGTCCTCCCTAAAATCCCATATCTAACTTTATTCCACCTAAACACACTCAAGGTGCTCTCAAATGTTCCTTAAACACACACGCAAATAAGTCAGGATAAACTCTACACAGAGGCATCAAATGAAACAAATGTTTTCATTACAAAGAACAGACTATACTTCTTTCTTCTCTCCAGCAGATGACTGTCTACTTCTCTCCACTAGAGGTGCTGATTTCATCACGTTCAGACCTCTGAGAGTCCCTCTCTCTGCCTCCTGTCCTGACGCACTTCAGTGAAGAAATGGGGAATCAGTTGACTTTGGAAATAAACCCTCGGACATCATATCGTGTAGATTCAGCAGCTCTAATGTATGTGCTCATGTGGTGTAGCAGTGGTGTTCTTCTAATGTGTAGCCACATAGTTTCCATGGTAGACCACGATGATGTCAGACAAAATCTATAAGCAAATGTATCGCATGCATGTGAGTGTGGAGGGATTATTATAAACTGTTAGTGTCTGCCTTCCTTCTCTTGGGTTTACGTTCAGGCACAGCCTCTTCAAACAATGAGTTCAGCTCTCCGTATAATGTCTTAAGTACGTTTGGAATTTATCGAAGCATATTATGCTAAATATTTGTTACACCTTGTGCTACACATATTATGACACTGCAGCACTGTGATGCAGTGTCAGGTTATTTGTCATGATCATATCTGGTTTGCATCCACATAGCATTTCCTTTTCGTCACAGAAAGATGCTGTCATGGTGCCTGCAGAAGAAAAGGCAGACTTGGGTTGTATGACAGTTTCTTTGTTTTTTGAAATTGAAGTTTACAGGCGCAGTGGTTAGCGCTGTTGCCTCACAGGGAGAAGGTTCCTGGTTCGAATCCCTGTCAGACAGAAGCCTCTGTGTGCAGTTTGCAAGTTGGTTATCTCCGGGTCCTCCGGCTTCCTCCCACAGCCCGAAGACATGCCTGTTAGGTCAGTTGGTGACTCTAAATCTGTCCGTATAGGTGTGTGGCTGGTTGTCTGTCTCTACATGTCAGCTGTGCGAACAGTCCAGGGTATTTCCTGCCTCTCGCCCAATGATAACAAGGATGGCCCTCCAGCCCCCTGAAGGTGGGAAAGTGCAATTAAAGTTTGAAGGTGATAAAGTGCACGATAGAAACCTATGAATCTGATACTATAGCTTCATTTGACTGCATGAGATGCAGTCTAAACGTTGTCCTTCCTTGTTAACTCTCACCACTGTGCCCTCCTAAAAGTCTGATGCAAATTGCATCCAAATGGCTGCTGCTCGTCTTTTTAAAATGGCACCACACTGCTCTGATCTGGTCTTCGTCTTGTGTCTGTTGATGAACAAAGCAAAACAAAGTGCTGCATGGGTTAGGGGCCTGTACTGTACCATGCACGCCAGATAGGGCTGTAATTAGCGAGGAGAATTAAGTCCTCTAGAAGTGGCGTGCTTGTTTGTGGAAAAAGGTGGAAAGAAAATGGGAGGGGTCGACTGCCTAAAAATATCGTCCTTGAGGTGTTTTGTCAAATGGGTGTGTGAGTGGAGTAAACGGGGGGGGGGGAGGCAGAGAGAAGGTAACAGAGTAGGCAGTGTCTTTGAGAGAGAGAGAGAGAGAGAGAGAGAGAGAGTGGGATAAGAGAGGAACTGAAAGTGAGCGAATGAGAAATCAGGCATAATTACAGACAAACAGCAAGTCAGGACGTTTTTAGCAAGGGAACTCCATGGACTGGGGAGAGGATAGGGGAGGTAGGGAGGCGAAGGGGAGGCGGCCTGTGACTCATAGAAGGGATGTTTGTTTGACTGGCCCTGCGGTTGCTTCCCAACATGGCAACCGCCTGTTCGCTGCATAGCAACCGCTCCTTCCACTCTGCCGCCACAGGGAGATTCCTCAGCACAACGTATCATTTTGAAGAAATGGGAACCAGATCTATGTCCTTATCATCAACGTTACCAGGGCAACAATCTGGACTTCCCAGGTCATGCAAATTAACAAAACTCGTAAAAACAAACAGACAGACAACAGTAACCAGAGTGTAGTGCACATTCCCATTTTTTTAATTTGCACCTCAGACTGCGAACATTTTCAGCAAATGGAAAAAGTTGAAAATCTTCTAATGATGTGGAACATATTTGACAAGATAAGGAAAGAGCTCACTTTGGCCTGTTAACACCGAGTTAATGTCAACCTTTAAACAAGTGAGAAGACCTGAACATGTCACTCCAGCAAACTGCACGACTGTATCCCAACATTGAACAATTGACTATGACAGTGTTTCAAACTCTATGATTAAGGGATGGTGTGACAGCTGAAAAGCTATGGCAGCACAAAGTACAATCAGTTTGATTCTCAAATTTCCTCGTGAAGCCATTTTTTTAACAGTTTGTTTATCGTGTTGTTGGCCATCACTGTCTTTCCTCTGGCTGTGAACTGATGGCTGTTTTTAAAGCACGGCCTTTTTATATTAAAGAGCGTCTTGTATTTTTCTAACTTTGAAACTGTACAAATCCTGAGGGGATATTTATGGAGAACACCAGGTTACAGAGGGAGCAGTGTATTTCATTATGGCCGCTGTGTCCTGCTTTGACCTCAATCACAATGTTCCTTCACGGGAGGTGAAGCGTGACATTTGGATGAAAGGCAGCCATGAGTATGATGTATTAGGTAAAGCTGATGACAGATGACATTGATGATATTTTATTAAAAAACAACCACGACGATTCAAGACTACAGTCTGTAGAAAGTGTATCAGTAACAGAAGCGCTTTGAAATGTGTGTTTGGATTAATGCCACTTAGATAAACTTCTGCACGTGGACTGACTGGACGAGTATCAAAGCAATGTCTCAGTAATAATCTACCGATCAGAAAGTGAAGCACAGAGAGCGAGTGTGTGCAGACATCTACAGACAATGCAGTGCTATATTTGTGAAAGTGGACCAGACCTCATGCTGTGCCTTTAGGGCCAAACCCTGCCACAAAGTAGCATCATTAAAACTGGAGATTTCTGCCCCGACGTGTTAAAAGAAAGCTTTGTGCCATATTGAAATCTGTCCAGCCGTGGCCATTTTGTGTGAAAGCATCATTCACGTCTAGAGCTTAGATTTCTATGGAAAACTACCAGGGAGGCAATGTGTGTATGTGTGTGTGTGTCAGCGAGACAGTGTGTCGATTGGCTCACGGCTCCTCAGATCACCACACCCTCCATGTGCATGTCAGGTGTGGAAGTACCTCAGGAATGAGAATAACTGAGCACACTGAGAGCGGGGAACCTTACACTGTCAATAAAGAATGTGTTTTTAAAGGTTTTTCTGTGAAATGATCAACCTCTTATCTTATATTAGCTGCACAGACGGGATGTTTCTCTGTAAAGGCAACACGCTCAGCTTTTCTGTAACTTCATCTGAAAATGTATTGACCTACAGTAAAGCTCTGATCCCTCTGTCATCACCATAGAAGATAATTGTCACTACTGAAACTCGGAGACAAAGTAACTCAATACATTTGGGACTTCTAGGTTGATAATCATAACAAAGGCAGCAGGGATCTTGTTTGGTCACTGTAAATGGGATTTTTAAAGGTTAATATGCAGTGTCATCCTTTATCCCATCGTATCTGAGAAGTGTTAGCTCACAAGTTAATAAGAACCACACATGCTTACTGCACATTTCAGACCTGGCCTGTACATCTTCCTTTACTCTTGTTTCTAAATTGTCTCCTTAGATTTATGTTTCAACACCAGCTGACAAATCACAGATTAGAAATGAGATATTTTCAAACAGTTTAAGTCTGGATTTAGTATCATGCTTCTCACACACATAGGGCCAAATCACACACATAAAAAAAAAAAAAAAAATCTCTAGTTATGATGCAAACAAAACTCCCAACACTATGGCTCCCGAATATACGTTTTGATCCCGGTCCTTAATGCACATAGCATAAAAATAAGCTTTTCTTTGGGAGCCATTGTGTTGCGAGTCTTTGCACAAATCTACTCATTAGAAAGTCAAGTCCCCCCTGAAAATGTGCATTGAAACGTGGCTGTTTATGTTTAGCAAGAAAGTCCAGTATGCCTTCATTTGCAATGTAGTGATGGTACAAAGGCTTATTTTGGGGCTTTTTGTGTCTTTATTTTAGAGACAGGACAGTAGACAAACTTAGAAATTGAGCAGAAAGAGATTAGGGAATGAAATGTGGGAAAAGATCCACAGGTTGAATTCCAAACTGGGCCAACTTCTTGGAACACTATCGCTGCCGTACATGGGTCATATATGCACTAAACGCTAGGCTACTGGTGCCCCTGTTTAACGTTCTATTTATTGATTCATCTATCCCCTATAGGAACTATGTCCATAAAGAAAACAATTCGTCATATTGTTTATATTAATTGCAATAATTCAGTTTAAATGGAGAAACTAGTTTGTTTGGGTGCTTTATGGGTGGGTAGTTTACTAAAGTGTTCCCCATTCAGCTCTTTTGTATTTAGGTGGCAGCTTATCTTCATGGCATGATACTTTGAGGCTTTTTGTTTTGCTATTCTTAAATGATCTGAATAACCTTTTAGCTTGATAAAGCCTTCTTCAGGTCTTCTGTTTGTGGGTTTCCTGCAGGGGATTCTGTTTCCTTCCACAGTAAAACAGAACACATACAGGACAAGTGAAATGGAGACTCCAAATTGCATTTAGACAACTGTCTTTGTACATCTATGAATGTGACTCACCTGTCCAAAGAGTTTCAAAAAAATGTTGCCAAGACATGCTGCATTGAGCTTCAACCAGCGGTGTCCATCAACGGTGAGAAAAAATACAAACGTTCTTTTGTTGCTTTCCTTTTTCTACTATCCTATTATATTCCGTTATGGTTTCTACATCTGAAGTAAACAACCACCCAGCATGCCTTAAATGACAACCCATCTGTTAGGGAAATTATTCTGACGTATTTGCTTTTTTTTCCATTGGTTGCATAGTTTCACAAATCTTGTTTTTGCCAAGAACAAGCCAAGCCCTTGCATTCCTTTGCCTGATGGAGGGTGATGGAGCATACGGGGCAAAAAGAAAAGAAAAAAAGACAAGAAGAATGAAAAAGTGCACATCTTTAAACGGTTATTCAAAGCTTCCAGTTAGAGCTGCTGGTGTGTGATGTGTGGGCTGGTGCAGATGTGTGTGTGTGTGTGCGTGCATTTGCAGAGGATGTGCTGATTCTCAAGGAGGAGCTGGGTGTGTCAAACCCAACCCGTATTTTTGTCAGCGTGAGTAAGGTTTTATTGCGAGAAGACGAGGGAACCATCTGAGCAATGTGGCTTATATAAAACACAATCCTTGAACTCTACTCTGTCACAAACAACTATGTATCATAATTATTGATTTTTGTTAGATTCATGAATTTTGTTAAAAATCCAGTGGTTAAAAAAAGTCAGGGTGAACAATTCGACTGTTTCTGTTCACCCATGCAGCTCGCTTTAGTAAATGTATAAAAATACAAGTTAAAAAAGCATCCCTCAAAAGACACATGTGATTGTTGAAGGCTCACTCTTGGTATCTAGTTTGCTTTCAAGGGAAAACAGAAGCCAAGAGTATAGACAGCAGTGTGTTGATGATAAACTTTGCAGAACTGTGTCAAGCAAGAGGAGCTCTGCGATGGATGAAATGGAATCATCTTTGTGTAAAGTGAACACCTGAACAAACACCACAAACACAAATCTATTGTCTTGAATTAACATGCACACTAAATGGCTTGGCTGTGTTATGTTATACGCACAAAAGAAAACCCTTTGTGCCACAAAATAATGGGGGCATTAGAGTTTGTTCAGTTTCTCTGTTGAAAAAAAAAAAGGCTTCAAATTAAAAGACTGAAGAAACTTGGCACAATATGAGTCTGCATTGTGAAAATCTGCAGCTGCACCACTGAGTGACTCGATAAAATGTTCCACCTTTCACTTAAGTTGCAAAATAAGTCAACTGTGCTGTTGCTTTCTGAAGATATACCAGACATGATGACATGTTCATTAGAAGACAAGTTAGGGCACAGTTAGAAGTATGAAGGAATTATGTCTTCAGTTACGATCGGAACAGAAAAGCTATAATTTGCAGCAACAGCAGCTGTATGACCAACACTGCTTTGTCTTTTTTTTTTTTTTTTACCGTATTTGTATTTAAGATAATGTTTTTCCTTATCAGACACAGAGCAGAGAATATAGGGGTACAAAAGGAGGGGGAATATCGAATATTTTGAAAAGAGCACCAGTGACGTCTACAGAGGCTTTTTGAAAAGTTGAAAGACATTCAACTCGAAGCACTTGGAGATGTGGCCACCTTCTGCTCCAAACAATCTCTACTCATGAAAACAAAATTAAAAAAGATGCCAGCCCTAATAAAAACCCACTGGTGGACAGAGGACCTTATTTAGTTCAAAACTGTAGTCGCACATGAACAGGACACAATGAGCGAAGAAATCGGAGGCACAGCTTTGTCCACAGGGGGCGCCAAAGTCAACACAAAACAAGGCCCTTTAAATGAGTGTTATAGTCGTATTTCACTTTCAAGGCCATATAGATCCTTTTGATGTAAGCTTCACCTTTATTTTGGTACTTGTGTTGTTTTGAGCTCTTCTTTGAGGACATGTTTGTCATCGACAAATGATCAACATCGCAGGTTAAATGAAAGTCGACACTTTCATGAAATTGATTTAGTTGTTTTCTTGCAACAAGAGTTCTCGTTTCAAAATCAGCCAAAAACAAAGTTTGCCAATTGTTCAGCTATGGCTGACTCAACACTCGAAACATTGCTCAGTTTGGTACTGTGCATGACCCGACAGCTGCTCCGCATACCTTCCGATGCCGTCATCCTACACATGATAAGTAAGCAGCATAAAATCACTTTCAAGGCGGGAAAAAAAACATCAGTGTCTCTCACCTGGATGGAGCCAAACACTCGACACTTAAGAGAGTAATTCTTTGTCTGCCATCCATGAGAGGAAATTACATCCCTTTGGCACAAGGCGTGAAATCTCTATCAGTCATTGGATGACAGGGTTCAACACGAAGATTAGAGGGAATACAGTGCAAATGAAGCTGTTGCTATATTTGTTCAGTAGTGACGTTGTAGTTTCACTGAACACTAGGATTCTAACCTGTACAAACAAAGTCATGAGGAGGTCTCTGAAGTTTTCAGTGTTTTTATTCAAAGCTGTGACGGGTGCAGACAATTCTCCAGTTAAGTGTGAGGTCATATTTTCCATTTTTCAAGTTAAAATGCCCTTTAGGCTGTTGATGGAAGAGGCCGCTTTGTGGGTTATAGGACCAAATCAAAAGAGATGAAAGAGCTATTCAAATGTTTTCCTGCCAAAAACCATGTGATCAAAGCAACAATATCACTTTCTATGGAGCGGATAGATGGTTTCATTCAGAGCTCCACACAATACTTTCAATGTCCATCATTTAAAGTAAGAGTGGAATCCTAAATGGGGAAGTTGGTTTGCACTTGATCGTTGAAGCGACAGTCTTTCGTCGTAGCCTGCATGTGGCCCCTCGCTGTCGAGAGTATCGATACCTGTTAGCATGTTGTGTGGCGTGTGGCTGTGTTTCTCAGGCCCTTCAATCAAAGCACAAAATCTCTACCTGGCTATGGGGTCTTTACACCACTATGCAGAGCTGGGCACGTCTACTAATCTGTTAATGTTTGTTATTGGTGTTTATTTTTTAATTCATTTTACATGTACTGATTCTTGTCTGTGTTATAAATGGAGACTGAACAATTAGCAGAAAGGACTTGAGTATAATTAAAACACTTTTAAAATCAGCGCAAGTGTGAAAATGTCTTTAACCTTAAATGCTGCGTTAGGGTGAAAGTGTCTATTAAATCATTGCGACAAAATGAGTTTCACCTCCCCCATAGACACATGAGGCCGCAATTGTTAAAGAGTGGCTAACATGCATAACCTGGTTTACTCAGGCTCTCAGCACCACAGCCATTAGCCAACAATGATTTCATGTTTCATGCTCACATTCGGTGTGACAAACACACACCTGCAGGTTTATCAGAATCTAATACACCAGGAAAAGGCTCCCATCAGCATTTACGATGTTTGTTTTGTAGCCATCATGGCAGCAGATGGTGCCTGCTGACTTCCTACCAAACAAGAGAAAATGATACCGCTGGGAACAGACGAGCACCGAGGCAACCTGTGTGGACTCGACTGATAGTCGCATTTATACACTTTGTTTGAACTGCAACTGTAGATAAAGAGAACGTTTGATGAGTGCAGAAAAAGTCTAATCCTGTCATTGGCTGTATGAAAGTCTGTGTGGAACATTCACAAGTGTGAGATTGAGAGCAGTGGGACAGGTGACGCTGAAGTTTGCAGATGGCGTCCAACTTATTGCCCGACAGATTCAGGCTATTTTGGAAAATGGTTTGAGGGGCTCTCAAGCTTGTTGTGAAATTTTTTCCACTGCCTAGAACAAATGTGACAGTCAGAGCCTCAGTATGCAGGGGCCTGTCAGGACATTCCCCCTCTGAGACCGACATCCCTCTTTACCCCCCTCTCATCTCATCTCTCCATCCATCCTGCAAACTGCAGGCTGAGCAGGAGCAGCGGTGCAGAGACAACTGCATTAATACAACACTTTAACCCTGAGTCTGGAGACCTCAGTGTGTACTTTTACCATTTAAATGCGTACATTGACTTCTGTTTAAGGACGTTTTGGTGAGAGGCAGTGATGAAAGCTGAGGTTAGTTCTCGGTCGTTTAGCATTAAAGAAACGTTTTAAGCATTCCCAATACTGTGCTTCAGCTCTCTATCAAATATCTATTGTTGCTACACTGCCAGATTAAATTCAAACACATTACCTGTATTGTAAATGTTAATGCTTAACTGACCCAACGATGTCACATATTTACTCTAGAGGTCTTCATT
Organism: Symphodus melops; assembly: GCF_947650265.1. Classification (NCBI taxonomy): domain Eukaryota; kingdom Metazoa; phylum Chordata; class Actinopteri; order Labriformes; family Labridae; genus Symphodus; species Symphodus melops. Next base: position 25,194,862 of record NC_136696.1, on the reverse strand, counting down.
TTAGCGTAAAAAGCTCTGTTTAAATATTCTATGCTGCACCGTATGGTAAGGATCAGAGTCTGGATTTTATTACAGAACTGAACACTTGAGCGTGCACAGACAGCAGGGCTGCATTATGTCTTATGAAATCATGAATCATTTATTATCATCAACATTTGATTTAGTGCGTCTCATATGCAACTTCTCATATGAAGTTGTGCTCACGCCAAAAAAACAGTACGTTGGTTACAGTGAGCAGCTTTTAAAAAACAATTATGCCCCCAAAGAAAAAGCATGAGGTTTAGGCATAGGCAGCAATCTCCTATTAATTAACTGTACTCTACATGACTTCATTGCTGTGTTACTGCAGGTACAGTATTGATGTGCCTCAACAAAGATGAGAGTCCTCTTTCCTCAGGTTACCTTTACAGGAGGTGATGAGGGGGGCGTGTCTTTGTTACATTTCTGCCTGTGGGGAGTGTACGAGGACAATAACATTGGCCCTAATGAAGAGACTCAACTGGACAGGTTTACGATTGTAGTTATGACTCGCCAGGAGTAACAGGAGGCCGATGATTCTTCCTTGAAAAGTAGTAAAACAACACCTCATATTCTATGCAAATGTTTGTAGTTATTACACGCCTGTGCATGTTATACTGTTGTCTATATGCATTTTGGTTCATTCTTCATGAGTGTGTGCTTCTGCTCCTTTGTCTCCATCATTACTTCTTCTGTTTATGTCAAAGATAAAGTTGATGTGTTTATTTCTCTCTGATGCATCCAGTAAAAGCCATGCTGCCTGCAGGTCATTTTCTTTATTTAAATGATCCATTTCTTTACCAGCTGCTCTGTGCCAGACTGCAATATTCCTTATTACTGGAAAGAATTTTGCATGAGTCACTCACAGACATCAACTCTAAAGAGAAAATAGCCCTTGGTTATGCCAGACATCAGACTGGTTGAGTCTGCCTTCTCCTGCATAATAAACCAAGACACACAATAAGATACTTGATAACCGTAGGCAGCAAGAACCGCAGATTATTCCTTTAGACGGAATCAAACTTGTGACCCGCAGGTTGGAGTCCTGCACAATCCTGAGCTGACAGAAATAAATAGACACAGAACATACCGCTTTGCACACATTAATAAACTGAATCATGGCAGAATTTACGTTTTAGAGACAACCTCATACAAACATGACATGGGTGAAGATAAATATACTGCAGTGCACATTCATCATGTGTGTTTCAACATGAATAGACGTGCACACACTCGTATTCATACACAGACCATCACACAAGCTCTGCCTCCATGTTTTCACATTTATTCACGTCCTTTGCAGCGCTGACCTGCTACATCATCTGAAAGCTTTCCAGACAGATTGTAAGTGACACTGTATGTTCATTTTTCACAGTGCAGGAAATGCAAGGCTTACATCTACACAATGTGGGGTGTCATTCGTCACATGTTTTTACACACAGCACTTCTGGTTTGGCTTGAATATGAGGGAAATCTGTGAATCACATCGTCACAATTTGGATGATGTAAATATTTTAGTGATATAAGTGGAATTTCTACACTAAATAAGTCAGCAGACAATTTTAGCTCAGTAGCTCAGTCCATAGGGACTGGGGTTCAAAAAACCGGAGAGTCGCTGGTTCAAGTACCGATGCGTAAAATAAGTTTTTCTACTGTTGCCATTACTGTGTGTCTATGAGCTGTGGTCAGATGGCTACATTAGCGAGGGTACATTAGTGTATCATGCTAGTTATCTGAATGCGAGCCTAAGACGTTCAGTATCTTGAGTCAGATGTTTTCACACATTGCAGCACGTACATTTATGTGACTGTTTGTATTTATGTTTTTGTTTTATTGTGAAGCACTTTGTGACGTCTGCTCTTGAAGGGTGATATAAACATGTACTTACTTACTTTCTGCACATGGTAAAGCTTCCAAACAAGCCGAGACACATGACACAGGGGATGTACACTCTGCTTCTTGTTCATTCACGCTCTCTTTTTCTCTATAGTTTTATCCGTCACCTCTGTTTTCCTCTTAGCCTCAGCCGCTGTATCAAACAGTAACTGGCTTCTTTATAACTGAAGCTTGTCTGTGAACTTGTGCCATACGCACTTCAAGCAAGATGACCTCAGCACGCTGCCAATGCAGCAGTGGTTGAGTTACCTTTTGACATGGGACAGACCTGATTCTCCCTGTTGAAAGTTATTTTGCTATTTAATTAGCCTTTTAAAACTATTTTTTTGAGGTGGAAAAGTTACACAATGTTGCTGTCAGTATTGGAATGCAAAAGCATGTCCATACGTCGAGATAGAAAAATAAGGCCCAAGAAAGTCCCTCATGTTCCTCAAGGTAATGTGTGTTTCATACCACAAACATGAGGGTCCTTTCGGCTGTAACAGGAAATCCCAGTGTGTGCTGCGAGTGCGCTGATATCATTGTTCCCCCTGGAAACTCCTGGAAGAATACACATTTGTTCCCCGTGAAATCAGAGGAAACGTTCCACACATTGGGACGTGAAGTCTCATGGGAAATGAAGGCCGGGATGTCCTGGAATGTGGAATCTGGCTGTTGGGTGCATTAATGACATTTTCACCTGTGGATTGAGAAGCTCCAAGGCCAGATGAAGGTCAGCTGGTGACTACGAGAGTCGAGATGCAGCAACTTTAGACTCTTGCAAAAAGACATCAGTTCCATTAAAAGTGAAATTATGAAAAGCAAAAACGGAAAGAATATGAAACTTACAATTTATTGTGAAAAAAATATTCAAGTAAATGTTGCATTAGATAATAATCATGTGGACCAAATTCTATCAGCAGCGAATGTCTGCTAATCAAAAAAATGTCTTAAAGGGATAGTTCTGTATTTTTGAAGTGGTGTATGAGATACTTGCCAACAGGAAGTATAGTTTATAGGCACTGAAGATGTTGGTCAGCTCTTGTCCTCTGTTTTGAAAAAGCACTGCTGACTAACTTGCAGAGCACTCTGATAATTATAATCATCATTTTGATATGAATGTTAATGAGGTTTCTTATTCTACCTCAACAATGGACACTAATTTGTTTTCAGCCCAACACTTACTTTGAAGACAAGTTTCCTTTTCGCACTTCTTGTTCCGTTTTCATTTGTAAAACTTTGACGAAGATCCATAAAAACATCAGTGTTCAGTACAGCAAGGACCTCTGCAGAGTGTGACATGCAGACAGCAGTCATATGAGAGCCGCTGGTATCCTCTGATCCAGAAAGGTCCTGAGGCACTGTCCCACTCGTCACTCTCCCAGTTTACACACCTACACACCCAGATAACTTGTGATCTCTCCTGTCCTTCAGTTTTCATAGAAGTTTCTCCCATCCCTCGTAGGGACCTGTTGAGTCACCATCTGCAGACATTTCACCTGTTAGCTCTGGTGCATTAAGTATCCTCTTTCATCAAGACTAATCAGCGTGTCATAGGCACAGAAAAAAGCTCTCATTATGTGTTTGTATATATTTGTTGTCTCTTTTACTTTAGAAATTAGTCCGTCATGGTTAAAAAAAAAAAGTTTTTGCACACAAACTATCAGAAATTTGTCAAACCCAACGTCCCTGAACTTTCAGACAGTACTTGCCTACTTGCAGAAACCTTTTAGGGATTAATACAGGCATTGGTTCAATCCCACTGTTTTTAGACCCTGGGGAAAGTTCCAGTATACAATGCATGAAGATCAAAATGATCATTTTTTTCTCATGGAGAATCGATGTATTTCTGTCCAGACTTTGTCAATTTTGTCACAGTTTGCTGATACTTTTCATCTGGCATTTGGACTGATTAGCCACCATCTGCATCCTTGTAAGGAATGCCTGAGCAGAGGTCTTATTATTAACTCATCGCACCACTGGCATCCAAACTGTTAAACAAACCAAAACTTCCTCTGCTAGTCTTTCTTTCACACACTAACATTCTCTCATGTCAACACGGTCCTCTGTCCCCGCCTCACCCTCGGGCCAGCCAGGTCTCCCCTCCCTCACTAAATGCTTCTCTGTCAGAACTGCTCTGTGTGTTAATCCTGGAGTTTTGTAGAGTTGTATTGTTACCCCTCTGTTCTGCCCGTCTGTGTGTTTTTGCTTTGCTGTCACACACAGTCCTGACCTACTTTTCTGTCCCTGTACGGCCTGTCCAGACCCCGGTGTCTAAACAAAAGAGGGTGTTGTTTACATGTTGCCCATCAAAAAGCAGGATGCTGAAGCTGCCGCATCAACAAATGAGATGCAAAGTGTTGAGGACCTCAGGCAAGTTGGTATTTTACAGAGTTGCACTTCCTTGTACCTACATTTACTAATAATAGTAAATCTCTGTTTTTTTTATTTTGTAATTGTTTCTTTCAATTGAAAGAAATAAATTTTCCACTACTCTCCTTTACTTCAGCAGTTGTTGATGACAAATTTTAAAAGTCTGCCAAAGCTATTGACTTTCATTCAATAGGAAAACGGGTGTGGTCTACTCAAGTGCTGTACTTCCTTTGAACAGGCACCAGGAAGAAGCCACTTAATTTTTCCTTTTTTTTCTTCTTCTTTTTTTTTTTTACAATAAAACTCCTTTTTTTCTTGGGGGAAATGTGACACCTTCCACACAAGTTTATCTCTATATGGGTTAGATCCTTTACTTCTGTCAAAACAAAAGAAATCAAAATATGGTCAAAAAAACTATCTCCAAAATGCTTTCAAGAACTTGTGTAGTCACGAAGACGTAGATCCATAAGTTGCAGAGTGCTTGTGAGGAAACTAACTGATCTCCAAGGTAAACAGTGGCTGTGTGAGGAAAAACCCTCTCTGTTGGTGTTCCTGTTTAGGCATCTGAGACGCTGCAGTTATTCTAACTATGTTGGCTGTTGTGTTCAGAGCATGATACAGCCAGAAAGTAACATCCACAGAGAGGAAAAAGAATACTTGTGGTTAATCAACTGAATAGGTAGATATCGTGTTTATATTCAGCCTAAATAATTACAGTCATTTGGGGTTTAAACGTGTTGAAAGAAATACATTTTGGCCGATTTTCTCCAAACCGCAGCCTGGGGGGTGTAGGTGAATGCATTCTCTAAAACATTAAAAATTTGAAAAGTCAAGACTGCCTGAAGGTTGAAGTGATCATGCTCAATCACATGGCTGAAGAGGGCTGGTATGTTCGGCTGAAGACTCTTGGGTCTCCATGGCTCCTGACTGGAGGCCTTTATGCAGCACAGTAGTATCAGTCATCACTGAGCTCGTGCGCGCTGGTCTGGGGAAGTGACTTTGAGCTTGTTGTGTCTCCTCGGCCCCACGCTGCGCTGCTTTCCATACGGGGCGGGGTGCCGCCCAGTCCGGCGCACAGAGCAGAGCGCACCGTCACCAGCCGCTCTCCCTGCACCGACTGACTGAACAACATGGGTCTGGAAAAGGAGAAACTGGACACCAGTATAATTATGGACGAAGACGAGTTCAACAGATCGATAGAACCGATCCTGTCGAAGAAGGGGAAAGTTTACACATCGGAGCCGGACCGAGATCCAAACGATATCAACGCGCAATTGAAGGTAGGTCTGAACATAGAGCGGAATTGCGGTTTAAAAGTGAAACTACACTCACCAGCGGTTGCCAGGTTGTGTTTTGTATAATTACATATTCACTTTTTTGTGTTGTTTTTATGGGCTGAAGTGTGAGATTGGCACTCGGCAGCATGAATACCTGGAAGTCGCTGCCTGGCTGCCTGCCTGCGCTTCACTTCATCATTGTTGTCATTGAAGCTCATTGCGCGTCCGTGTGTGTTTCTGATCTGACAGGTCGGTTTTGAAGATGTCATCGCGGAGCCCATCTCCGCACACAGCTTCGACAGAGTGTGGATAGGAAGCCACGCTGTCTTCGAGCTGGTCAAATTCATCTTCTACCGGCTGCTGAGCACGCTGCTGGCGGTGCCCATGGCGTTCATCCTCGGCGTGGTGTTCGGGGTGCTCAGCTGCATTCACATTTGGTAGGGAGAATATTCATTTCAACCTGCAGCTTTCTATTTTGGGTGTTATTTGAGCCTAAAACAGTACAAAAATACCCCCAAAGTAAATAATAACAATCTTTCATTTTCATATGAATGTGATGCAGTGAGCCTATGATATACATAGGCTCAAAAATAACCTGTAGCTATTGAAAAAGCGACATAACTTATGAGATAAACAAGATAGACTTTTTGTTTTTAGACAAAATGGCAATGATGTACTAAAATTACACTTGAAGGTAAGTCAGTGCTGCAACTTTCAGTATGGAGTTGTAGGATACAAACCCTTTTAAATACAACATGCTGTATTCAAATGTCCAGTATTGGACCTGAATGTATCCTCAACACTACCTACTTATATTACAGAGGTTTTTGCAGCTGAAAGTTATTGCTCTGGGGGTTTAGTTACTCAAATAATGGCAGTTTAAACTTTGTTTTAGTTACCAGAAACCCAAGTCATGTCCTTGTGAGAACATTTCAGGAACACTAGTGTGGGACTTTTCCTCAGGGGCCACAGCTAATTGCCAGCATACTTTTTCTGGCCCTTTAGGCAAACATTGACATAAGTTATTTTTACAGTCAACGTCATGTAAGTTTGAACATTTTGTCAGCGTTTAGTTTTTTTAAAAACTTATATTTGGATAATTATGTCATACTTATGTCAGCTATATGCGCCTGCAGCAAGCTTAACCAGGTGCCTCCATTTTTTTAGGAGCTGATCATTCAATGAATGCGTATGTTCCACAACCCAAAGAGTCCATTTATCAACACTTGATGGAATGACATTTTGAGCGATGAAGAAAGTGCTTAAAGGAAAGTTAGCAGGAGTGTTACGTTCCTCTGGTAGTGGAAAATGAAAAAGCACTCCATGCCCTTTGCAAAGTTAGCCGCATTCTAGCAGCTGCACTGGCCTGTTTGCAGACCAGAGTGTGACATTTTGCACAAGCAGATTGAGAGCTGTAGAGTTACTTCCATGTGATATTTGACCTTAGGTCTCAAGTTCTGGGTGATTCTCTCAACAGAAGCATTTGAAGGAGGAAGTCAGCGCAGGTATTCGTCAATAGAGATACTGAGCTGTTCAATACATGAGGAATGTCAGGAAAGGAGATCACAGAGGGATGCTGCTTCAAGGGAGAGCACAGCGTGTACAACTCACTGTTTTCTTTTAGGTAGAATACATTAGGCTTGAGGTCACAGGCTGTAAATACTGTGTTACAACAGAGGAACATTGCAACACAATAGATAAGGCAATAGCAGTCATTGATAAAAAAAAAAGATAACTCAAATATTTTATTAAACATACCACATTTTTTAAAAGTAGATTTGATTCTGGTAAAGATCAAACAATATTGATCATTGTTTCAGTACCACAGCAAGAAAAATGCAAGTCCTAGGCAGCAAACTCCTGCACACTGTCTAATCATAGACAACGTACCTGTGTGATATTTAGTCTGTGTGCTCTTTGTCTCTCTTTGCTCAGAACTGCAATCCTTAAAACAGGGATGATTGTGATCTATGTATATTTGACATTAAATTCAAATACAGTAACAGACGATTAACTTAATGAGTAAGAAATCTAAAATGTCTTTTATACAATCCTTGCATTGGCTTAAATAAAGTTGTATTTTCTTGTGTGAATTATTTTAGAGAGAAAAAGGATTAAAGACAACACATTTGCCAAACAGATGAAACAAGGGGGCATTTAATAGCTTATAAAAAAGTCTTTCATCCAGGTGGAAAGATTCAATCAACATTTAAAACGGTATATTGGATCGGATATACTCAATGGTGGAACTGCTGTTCCATGTCGGCTCGCTAGAGTTGTTGGATTTAAAGATCTAGGCCTGGACTATATTTCTCCCTATTGATTAAATTAATCTGTAAAATGATTAAAAGACCCTTTGAACACTGATGGTGCCTTGAAAGCCTGTAAATTTGAGCCTCCAACATCATCCATGGGACGTACATTTACAGTAGAGATGAGAATGTAATTTGTTCTCTCTTCAGGTGCAAGGACATGTACTTTATGTTGATAGCCAGCAGTTGCTCATGACAAGTTAGCATGAACAATTGTTGTCAAGTTAATAACGGTAAACTTGTAAAATGTGGACAATTTACGAATGGTTCAGAACCTAAAGAAATACTTTTTGAAAAATGTGTCTTTCTTTAATTGCACTTTCAAAACGAATCCTCTCTGAGCTGCTGTGCTCGGCTAACAATTTCCCTTTTTCCTTCCAGGTTGGTGATGCCAGTGATCCAGAGCTTCTTGATGCTTTTACCATCAATTCAGGTGGTGTGGAGGAGTCTGACAGACATGTTCATCATGCCGCTATTCCACAGTATGGGGAAAGTCCTGTCCTCTGTTCAAGTGAAGACCACCGAGAACTGATACAGACCGCTGTGCTGGCCCTTTGGAGGAAGAAATGTAGGATGGAACAACACGAGGCATGGATTTGATCATTTGCAGGGAAAAGACATCTTGAAAGTAGAGCTGCATTAACGAAAAAGTGAAGGACTTAAACGTGCATGACATATATCTCCAATGCAGCCGTTACATTGTGCCCTTTTAACATATTTCCCCCAGTTTCAACTCGCGTGACTTGATTTGTTTTCACTTGCAAATTAACACATCCATGCCCTCCTTTCATGCATCCCTTTCTTACTGACATCACTAGCAGTGGATAGTTTGATAATTAGTACAGCACACTGCTGATTTGCTGAGAGATGTAAAATGTCTGCTTTTTATATATATATATTGTATATATTGCTAAACCTTCAGCTATGAGATGAATATCGTGAACTGAGTAGATAGTGATGCAGTATGACTTCTTAATACTAAGACGCAGCTTGTTGCACATTTTCAGGCTTATTTACTGTAAACGCTGTGTTGATTTTACAGTGCTATGGCAGGTTATTGGGCATTTGCTTTTTATATTGACCCTAAATATGAGCTGCTTGAAATGTTATTGAACTAAAGTGCATTCCTATTTTATCGGGAGGTTGACTTTCTAATTAATTATTTTTGTAGCATCCGATTCTTGACACAGATATTTGGCTTTCTCTGACATAAGTGGGTTGAGCGTATCACATTTTGTACTGCATTGGTTGAAGCATTGATTGAGCTGAGATAGAAACATATTTAAGTTAAAGGTGCGTGTGTTTGCCACAGCGATGAGAGCCGGTGGCTTGGGCTTTGACGACTTCTACAGCCAGACAGTTTCCGACAAAAACAGAAGTTTGACTTTTTTGCAGTGGATTTTACAAAGTTGAGCTCGAGGTACAACTCTGCAGAGATTTCAATGTTTCTTCTGTTCATTCAAATATAATAGTGAAAATCAAATAGTGAAAATTAACTGATGTATGTTCACAAGCGGTGGCCAATTATAGCATCCAGCAGTCACTCATAACATTAGCTGTCAGTACCACCATTCTTTAATTTCTTAGTGAAGCCTATTGCGGCTTAGCTACTACATGTGCTAGCTTCAGTAGCAGGTATCTGCCAACCTCTGAGAGCACTCACCTGCTGGGTCTTTAAACAGTGTTCGTGATATTAGTCAACCATGTGTAGCAAAGGTGCCTTGAACTGAAACCAGTTGAGTTGCAGTGTTGGCTGATGATGATCAGCAAATCATTTCAATCACATGTTTTAATTTGTAGTTTTGTGTGTCCACTAGGGTGGTGGTTAGACTTATGGATAGGTCAAACACACACATCACTTGTGCCTTGGAGACGAGCGTTAGAGGCTGAGTCAAGACAAAAAGTCACAACCCATTTAAGATTACTTACATTATGTTACTTACGATACAGACCTCCAGAACTGCTCTATTCTGTATTCACCTCCAAACCTTACAAAGTTGTTTTGGTGAATAAACATTTTTATCTTTTTTAAAGATTTATCTTGGGGATTTTGCCATTAGTTGGTAGGATAGTTTATAGTGGATATTGCAGAAAAGGAGTCAGGTGGGACCTGGTGCGTCTGGTCCACTAGGCCATCTGTGCCCCCAAAGTGCAGCCATGTTTTGTTAAACTCAGGCACCACTTTGATTAAGAGAGGGTCACATTTTGGGCGAGGATAATATTGCAACTTTAAAAGGGACATAAGCAGGGTTTCTTTTGTCTGAGAAGAAAGTGTTACTGATAGTGCGCAAACATGTATTGCTTTGAGGTATCTCAGAATATAACGGCAATAAGAAGACAGTGTCTTGTGTTTATCAGAAGAAGAGATAAAATAACCAGTAAAATATGGTTCCATTCATGGTTCTTTTTTTTTGTGCATTTTCAGTTATGTAAACGTGTTGCTTAAAGGGGCAATTCAAGCCCCTTCTGTTGGAACGTGCTACAGATCACACCTTTGACAAAGCAAAATGTTTTATTTCTAGCTAGCAGCCAAAGGCCTTCAGTTCTGTCAGAGTTCTCTCACTGATCTCTGACAAGCTGACAGCCAACACGCTTGTGTTTTAATTGATAGTTGAAATTCAAGGTAGGGTTGTGCAAAATTTGAGGACACAGGTGCGTAGTGAGCTTTTTCTCTCCCCTTAGCAATGGCATGTTGCAATAATCAACCACAGCGCTCAAAGCTTATAAACCCGTTTCAACAACATGAGATGCAACTGTTCGTAGATTTTCTCTCTATCAGTCATATTCTCATTTTTGAATCTTTGCATTAACAAGCCAAATGTTTCCCTTCGTGACCAAATAAAGAAATGTTCTCCTCATAGTAATTTTTCTGTGTGGTTTCTTCCTTCCACAAGAAGATGAGTCCCGGAGAGGCCTCGTAAATCACTTTGCTGAGATTGCATGAGGCTGTTTCCTATACACAGCACAGCTGTGGGCTGATGGAACATGACCCGAGGCTGCACTCTGAGACCTGCAGGCCTGAGCTGCATTTCTATCCGTTACACCTGCATCTCTCCTTAAAGAACAGTTATTCAACACCAGGGTTTTGCATCTTTTTTTAAAGTTAGTTAGAATCTGTTCTCTGTTTTTGTGTTCTGTGCTTAACACTACCATTGATAACACTACTGTATTTACCATAACTGTTACCCTTGATCCCCCATGGGGATCCTTTCAAACAAAAAAACACTGCTGCCTTTTATTTTGCACTAAAAATCAGCTTATAACTTCAGTGTTTTTAAGATCCGAATGCATAGAACTATTCTGTTCTCTAAATTTAGCATCTAGCAGGAACGAAATTATCACATTTCAACAACAAGGCAATTCCAAGTGTCTCACACAACATATAAAAGCATAATGAAAGGAGATCTGGGATACAATAACTTCTTTTTCCCCTTGGTTACCTTTGCACAGCCGTACACTGCTGGCAGAATGGTCAACTTATGGCTCTATGTTTTCAAACCTATGTCAGAACCAGATCGGTGAGTGTATACTGTCATCCACTCTTGTTTTAGAATATGAAAATAGTGTGTATTTTTGGCATGCCTCTGTGCTCTGCAGACATCAGTACACTGATATTCAACTCCCCTGAAACAAAGGTGTGACATTTGTTGGCCAACTTGCTCACAGTTTGCTTCACTATGTGATTTTTTTTTTCCTATCATGTTTTAGTTACACATGTCAGCCTTCAGATTATGTTATAAGAAAACTCCGATCTTTAACCCTCAGTTCAATGTAATGGTGATTCGATTAATTTATGATAAAAAAAAAAGAAAACGATGTTGCGACCTCCTGATGCTAAAAACACAAACCACAGACACTTAGGATCCTGCAGCTGACTCTGACCTTCGAACTCTGGCCTTCCTCCAGACTGTTGAGCAAACAGTACTTTACAAGGACTTACAGCAACGATGACACTGAAACAGTTTTGTAACCACTGATAGAACTATCATCACTGCTGCTGCTGTATATAGTAACACACTGCTGTGCAAACACTAATGCAGCTGGGAATACAACTGCTGTGAAATATTCATGCTGCTATTGGAAGTGTTTAGTGTCCTTTTCTTCCTCTACTGTTTCTTGTCTTACTGTGGTAGTTTGACATTTGCTGGATTGTAATGATCTTATTTACATGGTTGTTAAAGCTTTATATATTGTTCATTATGCTGTTTTGGGGTTTTAAACACAAGAGTCATTTAGTGAGTTCCTTTACGATGTTTGGTTTTTTAAAGGCTATAGCATTTGTTGCTACAAATGTTATAAGCACATTAATAAGATACATGATTAGCTAGCAGTAGCCTGATCTTGTTGAACACTGAGTCTGCAGCAACTCTATCCTTTCTAATAATATTTTTACATTTAGTACTATTTTCTTACATTTCATTCAAAAAGAAAAGGGTGTAGCTGTGGATCAGTGGCAGAGTTGGTGATCTTTTGAAACTGCTCTCTCCAGCAGTGCTTGAATGTGTATCAATGGAGCAGTATTACGGGGAAGTTTTTCACTTTACCTCTGCCATCAGTGTGTGGATGTTGTGAATGTCACATGTCGTGTAGCAGTGTTTCGAATGGTCTGAAGACTTAAAAGTGCTGTTTAAGTGTGAGTCTATTATGCAGCCTTACCCAGTGGAGGTGACTTCTAGCCTCAACGGGCTTCTCGGCCTCGCTCTTTTCTTTCAAACATTCTCTCTGCAGATTTCTTTACTGTTTCCCCTTTTCTTGAATGGGATTAGGGATTTCTTTTAGAGTGCTTGTCCTTTGATTTGAGACTGGTGTTTATTTGCCTAATTATTTTCTTTTATTATGCATCAACCTGTTACATTTGATGTCAGGGGGGCAGTAATAGTTCGGTCTGTGGGGACGCCGTGTGTCACAGCCCCTGCTATCTCTCCGTCAATGCATGTTCTCAGGTCCTGTTTGTTTATGTGTGCATCTTTGGCTTTAATTCCCCTTTGGGATTAATAAATGACAAATAAATGACAAATGATAAATGAAATGTATGCTTATACTCTTCCCTTTGTCACATCATCAGTCTGTTGTCCACGGTGGTAAACGGAAAACTTGTGATAGTTACTTCACATCCTGTGTTTATTGACGTCCCAGAAGAGATCACATGCCTTCTGTTGTGTGCTAATGAGTGATCTCAATGTATTTTGTTTCTTTATGTTTGTTTTTCAGTAAGTTGGCTATCTTGACCTACTTGTGGGTAAACATCATCTTAAAGCCTGTTCTGAACTCAGCCTGAGCCCTGATCATGCGGCACACACTCAGTGGTATGTCTTTAAAGGAGATTTGTTTCTTTCTCACAGATACTAGTTTGGTATTAAAAGGTCATTTTCATTTTGTTTTGCACTCACTTTGATCACGTACCTCTTCCAGCACTACCATCCGGCCTGAAGGAGCCCTGTAATCAGCTGTTCAAAAACCTGTTCTGTCCCTGCTTTCACTGAAAAAATCCATGTTTATCACATCACATCGTAAACCTCAGAATCTGCTTAAACCTCAATTCATAATGTATCTCAATCTCAATCTTTATTTGTATAGCGCCAATTCATAACAGATGTTATCTCGAGACACTTTACAAAGAGCAGGTAAAGGACCTTACTATATGTCTGTTAACATTAACAAAAGAGCAGGTAACAAGACCATGCTCATCGATATACAGTAGTGAGCGTGTTGGTCTTGCATCTTGACAACACAGCCACGCCTGCTTACATCCCGCATTTAAAAGGAGTAAAATGTAAACCAAATGATTAGACAGTCCTCAAATGACTTTAAATTTCAATTCAGGAATTCATTTATGTTGAACAATATTTGTCTTTTTGAATGTTTTAGAACATGCTAATGATTACCCTCAGGTGAGAAACTGCAGAAGTTTGTTTAGTATGTGAGTTTACAAAAATTCCATCTGCTTTGAAGCGTGTTATTTTTTGGTTATTTTGATCTGTATGACTTTGTATTAATGCATGAGTCTAGACTGTAATAAATGTGTGAAAATGATTTACTCATGTAAATACAGAATTACCTCAGATATCCTCAAAGCAAGCGTCCCAGATTTGAGTCTGACTTTTGGCCCCTTTCCCCCCATGTCATTTCTCTCTCTCTCTCTCTCTCTCTCTCTCTCTCCACTGTGCTATCACAAAGGCTCCCAAAAAACTTTTAAAGAAATCCTCAAACATATTCAATCTGCCAGATGTGACCTTAGGCAAGATATTTAACTCCAAACTGTGTATGAATGTGATTAGTGACTCCTAATAGTCTCACTTCATAGCAACCTCAGCCATCAGTGTGTGAAAATGTAGGTGTGACATGTGTTGTAAAAGCGGTGTGAGTAGTCAGAAGACTAGAAAAGAGCTATATAAGCTCAAGTGCATTTACCATTAAAAAAAAAACAGTTACAGGCTTTTTCTTTGATGACTCAGAATACCCATGTTGATAAACTGCTGACTTGAAGGCTTACAGTAACAGAAGTAGACAGACCTATGAGCTGTCACTGTTCTGCCAATGAGAAAAAACAAGCTTTGCTGTTCCTCATTCTTGGTGGAAAAGAAGCATCATAAGTGAAACACCAACATCCCCTTCACAAGTAAGAAACAATGACTGAACTGGTAATTGACAGAAGTTTTGATGTAATCTTAAACTAGCAGAAAAGATCATGTAAAATTAGCTCACTTTTTTATGTCAGTTGTGCAACAAACTGTGTGCTCCCACTGTAGTCCTAACGATTCTATGTACTGTGTTGCTTTGCTTGCATCTACAATAGACAAAATGTAAAGCCTCGTTTCCACACAGCAGTCCGGTACGGATCGGTACAGTTTGGTACGGTTTGGTTCGATTAAACCCACCCGTGCCCTATTTGGTAGGTGGTGTGTAAGCCGGGTGACGATAGCCGCTATGTAAATAACTTCATATGATAGCAGCTAACCGCTAACAGCTAACCGCTAACTAATAAATTCAACAATGGAAGACATCCAGCATTTAATCAACTCTGTCACTGACATGTGACTCTTTATTACAAAAACTCAATCAAGCTTAGTTTCAGAGAAGGCTGTGTGCCGCGAGGAGAAATACAGACGTAAACATTCGGCTGTTTGCCGATGTAACACAGGGAGTGACGATTCTTTCAATCAATCAACGGACTGCAGTGTTTAACTCTACCTTTTCGGGTCAGCTCCACATTCTTGGCACCCCAACAGAAGGGTCCCAAAAAGTGAGACGGTACGGATCGGTTATTTGGGAATCTTAGTCTATGGAAATGCCACAAAATGCACACCGTACCGAGACGAACCGAGCCGGACCGCTCGGTGGTAACGGGGCTTAACAGCAACACATTGCTGCAAGTTGACAGTCTTAAGCTTCTTATTGCAAAACAGCCAGCTAACTCACTGACCTACTTCAGAAGAACATTTAAACCAGATAACGTTAACATTAGTTTAAGAACAATGGGTCGTCAACATGAGTTAGCTTTCTACTACATGTTCAATCCTTGAATCCAGAGATGTCTTTGAACGTGTTTGCTCTCTGCGGATAGAAAGAAAAGGAAAGTCCAGATCCATCCTCCACTCGTTAACTTGTGGATTACATTAACAGATCCATTGGCTATGCAGGAGTTACTGCTGCAATACTTGAATTTCCACACTGGGGATCAATAAAGGACGACCTTATCTTATAATTCCTTGTCTTAATTTGTCATAATAACTTTATAGAGCATGAGTAAAGCATGTGTTTCTCATTAATGAAACACTTCATAATAAATCATGTAACGCTTATCAAGAAAGATATTCCATGAGGTTTAGCTATAAAAGGACTTCAAATCAAATGTTCAACAAGCTTAGCCTGTCCATGTACTATTTGATACAATGTAATATATTGTTGTATTTATCAAATCTACAAAAATATATACTTTTATGGCAAAACTGTTTATTTGTGCCAGCTGCAGCTTCAACCTACACTGTCTGCAAACACGTGTGTGTCAGCTGGTGTCACTCCAAGGTGAGAAGAATGTAAACAAACCAGAGTCCCCAGCACAGGTTTCCCAACCTTGAAAAACTGAACAATAGCTGGAGCTTCAATTCACCACGTTTTGGCTTATCAAGCTTACCAATACTAGTACTACTGGTTTTTTCTTGGCAGACATAAAGTGATGACAGACAATGTTGTGTTTGAGGAAAGGACTGCAGTAGGCCTATTCACTCTGATGAAAAAAATAAATCTGATTTATTTATATATGTTGTATTGAGTGTCTCACTCTATTATATCGTATACAGCAGTTTTACTTGGTCTCCCTCAGGCTAAGGTATGGCAAGTATCCACACCTTGTCATCTCCAATTAACGCCCACATTTCTCTGAACAAAAAGCTTTTTATACTCCGTCTTGATCCCTTAAAAAAGTAATTCCACGCTGGTAACCCCCCCTTTAGTATGAGACGGCGTCAGTCTCTCATCCAGACGTTCAGGTTCGTCCGTGGCTCTAACGTCCTTTCTCTCAGGTGACTCCGGGATCCGAGGAAACCCCGGAGGTTTCCCTCGCAGCTCTGGCATAAAATTCAAGTCACGTCCAAAAAGAAGGGCAGGAATTCGTTCACCGTAGAGGTCCCTGAGAAGAGCCTCGGTCCGCTCAGTTCGCCTCCACGCCTCCCACTTTGCTTCCTATATTGTGTTCTTGACTGTTTCATCGCTGTTATCTGTTTAAACTTGAGGTCAGCATGACAGGAGGACTGAAGGACGGAGACACAGAGGAGGTACAGTATTACTCTAGTGTACTGGTTCGTTTTTGGCATACAGGTTTTTGCCGACACAACACGAAGTTTTTTTTTAACTGCGGAGCTGTTTACAATTAGAGCTCATTAAGGGAATCTGGATGTTTTCTTCATCCCCAGAGCGCAATGTCTCAGTCGTTATCTTTATTTCTGGCACATAGTCATGAAAGCTTCTCCCACACACGCTGAGGGAATGTGAAGGACCATTGAGTATGCATTAGCATGTGGGTGTAAGGCTGAACCTGCTAAAACAGGAAAGCCTATTGTTTTTTACGCATTAAACGTGTTCGTGCGTAAAAGCGCAACTTAAAGCGAACTTTTTTTTTTGCTTCAAATACTCAAAGTTATTTCGTGCATGCATCTTAATACCAACTATAAGGAAATAACAATGAGAACGAATATGTAGGATGTGCTTGAAAAGGTGAGAATAGCATTTCAGGCGCTTCAGGTGTCATTACGCACAGAGTTTTCGAAACGATGGACACGGAAAACCTCATATTTCAGCTAAATGTGTATTTATTTTTACAGTTAAGATTACAATTACAGTTGATAGCTAATGTTTGTTTAACATTTTATGTATATAGAAAACCCCTATTTTGGAGGGAAACGTGTAGAAATTTTAATATGTGCTTTTACAAACCTCTTGAAACATGTTGAATCAACTGCACGGCAGGTTAGGGTGTTAGGTTTCTACTCCGGGTGGTGAGGACCCCTTGCGGCTGGATCGAGGGGTGTGGTGCTTCACTTTCAATTCATTTAAACCCATCCCTGTTTGTGGGGCAGGCTGGTAGCTCGCAGTTCCAGTCTCTCTCCCTCTCAACGCGCTGCACACTATCCCTCCTCCTCTTCACTCTCTTCTCTTTCTGCCTCAGGAGTTTCTGCATTCGCCGTTCATCCGAAAACAAGGAAACATTTACAAACCTAACAACAAAGACATGGACAACGAAAGTCTGAACGAGAAGACGATGGAGGATGTCCACACCAAAGAGATAGACCTGGTCAACCGGGACCCAAAGCACATAAACGACGACGTTGTCAAGGTGAGTCAAACCTGGAGGGCTGACCACTAGCTATGTATTTGAGTTCTAGCATGCAGCTGCTGTCTATCCTTTTCTGTCTTTTTGTGGCAGGAAAAAATTTACCAGGATACCTGTTGCACAGTTTAACCTTTCCCTTTAATCAGTGGAGCAACCTGGTAGTCACTGAAGAAGACTAAAATAATGTGTGAAACTGTGCGCGTATATGTAAGGAATGGCAAAGTGGTGTTGTATGAATGTGTGCGTAAAATACGCAAGGCAGGTCTTTTGCGCACAGTGGTTCCAGAAGCGTTCCCCCTCAATAACTTTCCCCTATAAGGAAAAAAAAAGCTGAGATTTAAAGCGCGTTGACGTGATGCAATGTGAAGCATTTCATTCGCATAATTATCCAAGCGTCTGCACAAGTAGTGCACTTGAAACCTTGAACATCCCTGCTCCAACAAAGGAAACATTACGAATTTCCTGTTGTTGGAACACACATTTCCCACAGTCCTTTATTGCACACGCCTTGCTGTTAGGAACGTAGAATTATTTCCATTAGAGTGCAGCCTGGCCGCACAAATACCGAGTGTTTATTTTGTTTTAAGGAGTTAGCAGGAGAGAGGTTGTAGCAGCAGATGAGAGGCGCGCTGGAAGCCACCTGACGTGTCTGGATTGTAGCGGGGAGCAGCAGCTGGGAGTTGGGAGAAGTTTTTTTTTTTGTCAAAAGCGGGGGTCAAACGGCTCACTGCATGGAACAGGAGGGGTCGGCTCTTTGAAATGCTTGAACTCTGCCTTGTTAAAACAGGGAAACACCCAAGCAGTTGGTTAGTAGAGGGGATATCCCTCACCACTCCCACATCTCTCCTCCCTTCTTTTACTTTTCCTCCCATTCTAAACCCCCCCCCCCCCCCCCCCCCCCCCAAGTTAAATGGGTAGATAGTCTTTATAAGATTGCTTCTTATTGTTGTGTGATTCCAAGGAGATATCTTCAGAATGATCAGAAAAGCACATCTGCGAGTAATATTCTTATTAGGACTGTGTAAAAAAAAAATCACAAATACCTAAATGGCTTTATCACAAGAATATCTAAATATATATGACATGAGAATTAATCACCCAGGAAATGTTTGAAAACAGCATCATGTGCCAGTAAATTGTTCCCATGTCACATGTTGCTTCTCTTGAGATAAGGATTAATTCCTCTTTATTTCGGGGAGAGAAGATATCTTTGATGTTTCATAGTAAACAGCCACATCACAAATCAAAGTCATGTCTGTAGGCAGCAGGTCTTTCTTCCAATACTTCCATAAAACACTTTCAGTGCTGAAAGTTTTAATAATGACTGCTTAAAAGTTAACTGTATTCATTGCCTTTCCAGTTCTGCGTGTCCACTTCTTTCACTCTCTCTGCACTTTCTCTCTCTCTCTCTCTCTCTCTCTCTCTCTCTCTCTCTCTCTCTCTCTCTCTCTCTCTCTCTCCCCTCCATTGTGAGCGTGAGTCAGAGTCTCCTTCCAGTCTGAGTCTCAGAATAGTATACAGCTTTATGACTGCCCGCTCTAATCAACTCAACAGACTGCTGGTGAAATTATCTGAAATCACATGAGGGTACACTGACAAATAAAATAAAATAAACTGCAGAAAAGGATTGTTCAGAGACTTCAAACCTGTGACCAGTGCCTTAAAGTCAGTACACACATCTACTCAAGGACTCATTCTGAAGTAAGCAAGTATGTCTGCTCTGATCCAAGAAATTACAAATAGTCAATCATGCATCTTAAATAATAATGACATTTAATGGCGTATGTCTCTGACGGTGTTTTTTACGCAGCTTCTAACAAAACTTGACATTGGGAAAGTTTGTGAAATAGTCACAAAATTACCATACAGAGTTGTGTTATCGTTTGTTCATGACTGTTAGATGTAAGAATGGAAACCTCATGTGTTTTAGTTGGGGGTGTATGTCAAATCTCTGACATAAAAGCATGTGTGTGGTCTGCTGCCTTATAGTCGCCTGGCTTGGAGAGGTCCAAAAAGACTTCTTCCCAGCAGACCAACAGTCTTCAACATCCAAGTTGAATTATTTCTACTACCTTTACAGAAGTCATCTGAACATGACATTATTCCTACATCTTCCTCTATCCCATTTTTCTGACCCAGCACACGTTCAGTAGATGGCTGTTCATCAAGAGCCTGGTGTTGCCCTAAATTTCTATCTTTGAAAGGAAGTAGTTTCTTGCCACTGTCACTTTGCTAAATGTTGCTAATGTGCTCATGATGGATTAAAGCTGGGTCTTTGAAATATAACAATGACATTTATTGACTTCCACACAAGAAAGAACAAGGTTTTTGTTATAGACTCACTAACTGATGCAAGGCTCGGCTGCCTGACGCATGAAGAGAACCCCTTTTAGATGATTTTTTTTATTGCTTGGAATCCAGATGTGCTCAGTGTCGCCCTCTGGATGTGAGAATAAACTCTTATGAGCATGTGGTTTTTACAGTGTGCTGTGTACAGCAGCTCTGAGGTGTTTTGAGGTCAATGAAACATCTCTGCCAAGTGGAAGCGTGTGTTCAGTGTGCCCCAATGAAAAAGCTCAAGCAGGGAATCCCTTCCAGCAATCATCCTCCTGCAATCCTCCACCATGACCAAACACACCCCCACTTACAGCACTCACACATAAATGCTTTTGTGCGTGCAGGAGAACTGTATGTAATGAATATGGAACACGCACATAAAGACACACACAGTGCATTTTTTCAAATCTGAGGAACACACACTGTTCTCTTGCTACAGCTGGCCTCAATCACCTGGCCACATCAAACAAGTTTTGTTTCTGACATGCATGTGGTGTTTGTTCTGTAAAGAGAGATTTTTCCTCTGGAGACTCTGTGGGTCTTTATGGAGCAGAGGGGAGGGGCCAGTGGAAGGGAAATGCCCCCACTGCAGATAATTATGAAGAGGGAGTTTAGGAGTTTGAACTTCTCAGACAGCTTATCCAGAGTCCTGAAGGTCAAATGATGTTACATGTTACACCTGTGATTGGTTGAATCCAGATTTATTCTTGAACTTGAACATCTTGAGATGGGTTGGTAGATTGAACATAGATGAATCATCACTGTTGTGTAGTTATCTCTCACATCTCACAAGTTCTGTCACATCTGAATGCTAAAAACTCCCCCGTAGGTTTGAGGCATTTCATGCTCATAAAACTCTGAGATCACTGCAGTGGGATTTGTTTCCAAACACATGTCATGCAAATTCTATACATTAGGGATTTATATCATACACCCAAAGAAACCAAGTAAAAAAGATGTATCAATTGATTTTAAATTATCAGATATTTGGCAACTTGGTCAATTTAATGATGGCTTTTGGATGCAAATCTAAATAGGGGTTTATGTGAATATGATCATTTGCAAAAGTATTGTTTTAATTAAAGCTAAGCTAATAGGCTAACTTGTTGAACACATTTTTGAGATATAGAAAACTGTGTTGACTTCATTAGTGTAGACTTCTGATTCACTTTGATTAACGCTTTATGCTGTAAAAAAAAGTCTTGTTAAGCTGTCCCTGCTGCTGTCAGTTATCCTAATCTATCTCCTGATCTCCCCTGTAACCGTCCACCATAACCCTCAAACCAGCAAAGGAGTCCATTAACATCCTTTTTACGCTCCTCTCTTCCTCCATAGTCACACTTTGTCTATTCAGGCACGGTTGACAGCCTGAAGTCAGAGCTCTCAAAATAGCACATCCCCATATTTACTCAATAGTACAGTTGCCACGGCGACTGGTCACAAGATGACCCTGACACTTCATTGTTTCATGTAAAAAAATGTCTGGTTGGACCGCAGAGGTCCACCCATGCTCTGACCCATCAGAACTGGGCCACAGCAGTAAAAGTTCACAAACGTTGGATGTTTGAATACTTTTAATTCTACAGTTCAAACATTAGGCATCATTGTTGAGTCATCATCAAACCACAAGGTCATGTGGATACTTCTTCAGAAGCACATTAACTTTAAACATAACTACCTGCTTTTGCACAGTGTTTCCATTTTCATAAGGAACTTTTTGTAGTAAACTTATAGAATAAGAACCAGATAGTTTTTCTTAGTGCAGTCTTTGTGCTTCACCACTCTACGGTTGTGTTTGTGCGTCGCTGCAGAAGGCTCTCATTTACTCTCATTCAAAGTTCTGGAAACTGGAGCAGAGTGGGTCCACTTTAAAATTTGTAGCTGTGGAAAAGTTAAATGGACAGTGCGCTGTTTTTGTGGCTGCAGTCAAATTTGTTTCATAAGGTTGCTTTGAGCTCTGCCAGTTTTCGCTGTGCGAGAGGTTTTGTGGTGCTGCTTCGACTAAAAGAATTGCTCCTACAAGCTTTTGTTTGAAGGCAAAACGGGAAAAGTAGCCTTGTTGACTATCCGTGGAAAAGCTCAAATTTTTAAGAATAGAGAGATTGATTGATGTGCCAGGCAAGTTACTTTTTTTATATAATTAAATCAATGTTTGTCAACAAATTGATGCGGCTCTCATACTGTATAGCCTATGCATGTCAGATATTTAAGTGTATCCAGGAGAACGTTTGCATACAGCCTCAAAAGAGCTTGCATAGATCGTTCAGAGGTATAGTAAAAAAAAAAAGTGAGAGAAGAGCATATTCTTGGGGAGATGTTGTGTGGTTTGTTGTGTTTGTCATGTTGACCATACATAAACCTTGTTGGGTTTTTCATATGGAAAAGTCCAACTAGCTTAAGCTTTCTAACAGGCACAACTCAGGTTCTTGTTACCCTTTGACAAAGCCAAGCTAGCTAATGTAGTGAAGGTAGCTAGTTAAGTATTATAAGATATCATTCTCCCAATCTAATATCAGCCAGAAAAGTATTAAATATATAGTGTATTTACAAAAATACAAGTTAGCTCAATGGTAATATCTTTTTTCTACATGTAAGGCATAATGATTAGATTTGATTAAATGTGCTTTTATACCTTTTAACTAAGTTCACCATTCAAACCATCTTTATTTTAAGAGTTCAAAAATGGAAAAAGTAAACCATAATTTGGAACCATCATGCAGTTTGTGCAAAGGGGCATCAAGACTTGCAAACAGTGGCTATTAGCTCGCTAAAGGACAACACACTTGACTCTTCCATTTTACTGCCACAGTGTCATAACATATATGTCATAATGTGACTTATGTGTTGCACCCATTAGCCCTCAGTAGTCTGAACTCTCTGTTAGAAGGACACAGTCTCCAAGTAACTGTATAAATATTGACTCTGTGCTCGGAAGCCTGTGCAGAGGATGAGAGAGAATAAAGGAGAGTCTACATTGTATTTACAGAGTGAGTCGCCACTTTTCTCTCAGTTCCTAAAACGGCACCGGTCAAGGTCTCAGACATGCAGGGATTGTCTCATGTGAAAAAAAACCCTGTTAGATGTGTTTACAGTGAAATAGGTACAATGTTCTTCGTGGTTTAAATAGAAGGTAGAAAAATAAAGATCACATGTCAATCAAACACTTTGGATGGCACAGGGATGATTTTCATTAGTTACACTGTGGGGTTTTTTTTTTCAAATGGTGGCCATCACCGGTCACACTATCTGCACAGTCTTCCTTCTATTTATTCCATGGAAAACCTAAAATGTGAAACACATCTCTCACTGAGCACCTTAGAAAAGGAGATGTACTACCACACAGGGAGTGTTTATAACAGTGGATGTAAGAGCTTCCAGGAAGTAGACTTAGGTTGATAATTATTTAGATATCAAACAGTGACACAGCATCATTAAACCACCAAGCATACGAAGCCCTCATAGTGTTTTATGTGCTACATCTGGTCCATCTGGTGTCGTATTTAAAAGATGAGATGGAACTTTGGACTTCGTTTGTCCACTTGGGTCAAAATTCAGGAAGACATCTGTTCATCCCTTGTTGGCACATTTTAGACACTTAAATGTCATTCCTGAGACTGGAAGATATTCCTCTCTACCTTCTGTGTTGTATCTATCTGGATACACAATTCTTGAGTAGATTTACAGAAAGTCTTCAGAATTATTGAGTGTAGCGATTAGTGTTTCGGGCGGGGCTGGTGGTTGGTGGTTAGACTGTGTATCAGTCATTGCAAGGGGAGGTTTAAATCAGTCATTTTTCCCATCTCTGCAAACTGACACATAAACATTATCAGGGAGGGAAGCAGCTGATTTATGAGGAAATAATACGTTCAGATTGGATGGATATAAAGCTCATGTTCATTAGCACCATATCTGGCCTCTTGGGAAATACTTCTGGCGGTGGATGAAGGTGTTTGAGTTATTATGAGTCAAATGTGAATTTGGTGGTACTGACTATCTCATGAGACTCAACAGTTAACATTTTCAGAGTGTGTTGGTAACCAGTCTTCTATTTTCACTAAAAAAATACTTTCACCATTGTTTGGTTTAATACAAAATTTTGCTTGGCTGCAGGGTGTCAAATCGAGGATTCTGTCAGATATTTTCTTTTGGTTATGAATATCATACTTTTTTTTGTACCTTGTTCACACCTTAAAGATTAAAGATGTTTTCATGCTTTTTGCGATGATTTGTTTGTACTTATTATTTATGGGGGTTTAAACACAGCTGGAATGAAGTATGTGTAATTTGAAGGTTTGCTGAACAAAAAACCTATCCAGCTAACTAGCCACGTACATGACCTCAAATTATCACAAAGAAATAGCTGCCTATTCAGCCACAGCCTGAAGTAATAATGTGAAGGCTGAATGAGAAAGATAGATAGAGATAGATAGATAGATACTTTATTGATCCCGAGGGAAATTCAAGGCATCCAGTAGCAGTATACAGACAGGCAGGACACAAGACATTAGTTACAATACACACCCGCTGTGTATTGTAAATTAGATAATGGAAGTATGGACGAATATCCGACCTGTGATCAAAATGTAAATCTCTTGAATAGCATTGCCTGGTAAATGAGAGTTTGATTTGTACTGTTGGTTTGATGTTACTTTGTTGGTCAAGTCTTGCAACTACGTTAGCCTCTGGATTATACGGTTTATGTTGTTTATGTTTATTGATGTGTGATCGAAGCGCAAAGTATATGAGTTCAATTAATTATACAGACAGACTTATAGATCCCCCCAGAAGTATTTTAAAACATCAACTTCTCCCCTTCTCCCTCTCAAGGTGGACTTTGAGGACGTGATAGCTGAGCCTGCAGGAACATACAGCTTTGACGGCGTGTGGAAAGCCAGCTTCACCACCTTCACTGTCACCAAGTACTGGTGCTACCGGCTGCTGACGGCGCTGGTCGGCATCCCCCTGGCGCTCATCTGGGGTATCTTCTTCGCCATCCTGTCTTTCATCCACATCTGGGCGGTGGTGCCGTGTGTCAAGAGCTACCTGATCGAGATCCACTGCGTCAGCCGTGTCTACTCTATCTGCGTGCACACCTTCTGCGACCCGCTGTTCGAGGCGATGGGCAAATGCTTCAGCAGCATCAGAATCCGTACCACCAAGGAGGTGTAGCATCCACAAGGAGGAGGATTCACGGAAAGTGGGGAGGGAGGATGGGAGGGCTAGAGCCACACAGATGGAAGGAAAAGTCAAAACAGAGAAGAAAAAAATTAACTCTGGGAAAATGAGAGGTGAGACTTTTCCAGAGCTGGGCGGGGCTTGTATGGAAGTGAATGGGCATGGTCACTTGGCACTTGATCCCGCCTTGTTTTTTCTCCAGCTGTTTTTTTCTCTCCAGTGTTGGTGTAACCAAATGGGTGGGCACAGGAAAATCAAAGGGTCAATCTCTAGGGGTTTTTGTTGTTATTTTGTTTGTGTTCCTTTTTTTTTTTTTTTTTGCCATTTTTGTCCAAGAAACAAAGCTCCATTTCTGTCTTCTGTTATTCTAGCGACATGACGTAAATTCCCTCCATTCTTCACTATTTTTGTGGAGAGCTTCTCCCTTTTATTGATTTATGTGAAATGGGGATGTCAGGCTGTATCACTGTCATCCCCTGGCGCTTATTTTTTTGGGGGGGGTGTTATGAGCCGCTGGGCGGGGCAGGATTGTGGGATGTCAGGGAGAGGAAGGTCAAAGCAGAGAGAATGAGCAAGCGCTGCTGAATTCTACCTGACTCGGCAGAAACAACACAACCCAGCAAGCCCAACAGCAGCCCTCCTTCTGCCCCCCATGACCTCAATCCCACAAAAAACCAACCCCTCCCCTTTACCCGGCTTTTCCAGCAGTCTGACACACTGAACCTGCCCTCACTCCTGCATGCACCTGCGTCGCCTTGCCAGCAACTCGCCGTCCGCCACCACCACGCCCGCCACACAGCCTCATGATGCAAAAAGCGTCTGCATCTCAGCTCACTTGCTCTGTACATCAGCTTTTCTTTTTCACCAATACCCTCATTTTTATGAAAGTGTGAGACAGAGAATGTTAGCATTTGAATTTAGCACCTCTTATTTTCATTGACTTTCAGAACATGTTTAATAACACTCTTTTAAATGCACATCACCGTAGGGGAATAGTGAATGCTTTTTTTTAATTCCTACATTATGAATATGAAGAACTTTGAGGGGTTCACTTCGAAACTGTTGTTTTAATATCCTATATGTACTGTAAGGGTGTTTATGCTGAGATTAAAAAAAAAAAAAAAAAAAAAGCTATGGCTGCATTCCAGTGCACTAATCTATAAGAAAGTATTTTAAGTGAAAAGCACTTATAAAGATCTCCTGTTAGAGTTTAAGCTTACTGTTTCAGGCTCTAAAAGCTTGTGTGGAGATTTTTCTTCGAGCTGTGGTACTTACACAGGTTAATGCATTGGAATAAACACAATGTGAGGTTGAATGCCTGATTTTAGATGCATTTTAATGTTGTTATCTAGTCATCATTTTGCACCTTCCCCACTTTTGTCAACTTTTTTTTCCTTTTTTTTTGTAATTCCCTCTTCCGTTTCCCTTTTGCTGCCCTACTTTGTGACTGTGGACACGGTGTTAAACAGCATCAACTTTTTGCCTCCTACACCAGAGATTTGTGAGGGGACAGCTGAGTGTATCATTTTTAGGGGGTGGGGATATTTGGGAGGGGCTATGTTTTATTGAGACACTAAGCTTGCCTCGACTCCGTCACATTCAGTCTACATACTGTCTTCTGTCACAGATGGTATTGTTATAGCACCTGTTCTTTGAAGTGAGTGTTTTTAAGCTCAAAAGGTGATATTTTTTACAAGTACTGATTCTCCTTCCTTGCTTTTACTGTACAATATCACGCTGTGCACATTAAAATTTAATATAATCCAGTGTGCATGTGTTCATTTTTCTTTGTATCGATAGTTCCTTAAACGTGATCACTGGCATGACGTCTCTCCTTAAAGTCAAATGTGAACAGTAGATTTTTTTGTTCCTTTTTTTAATAACTTGTGATTCTGACTCAGAGCAAATTGAATAATGTCGCGATTCACTGAAGATACATGGGACCTGATTTCATTCATCTGTGCTGCAGCCAAGCTGAAGCCACTTGTGGGAAAAAGAAAAAAAAAAGACACAATAATGAAGTTGGAGCGGCTGAAAAATATTTTCCAGCAGCAATGCCCTCCAACCCCTCTGAAATATTTCTGAGTCAGTGTCAGAAATACCGAATGCCTGGAGTCCTCGTTTTTTTCTTTCCCTCCCAAAAGCCTGGCACAACTTTGCCATGGTTACTGGGAAAACAAATAAAAACGTTGGGCAACACTCATGAGACTGGAGTCTAGTCTCTTGACTGTATTCAATTTAATTTACAGCAAAAGCTTAATGATACAGCCCGAGGCGAGCCTGGACTCTAAATTAAGTTATTCAGCAGTAACATGTTGAGAATGAAGTCAAGTCATTTTAACAATGGCTCATTGTTTGAATCTTACATGCAAGCTGATTTTCAAGGATACAATTTATACAATAGACTGCTGCTGCCAGGGTCACGTTTCAGTGTACAGAGCAGTAACTTGCTGTAGATAACCCCAGCGTCATGCATGTTAATGCTATAATTTACAAGACATAACAGGCTTAAAACCATCACAAGTATGTGGACTTAGAAGCACTAAAAATGTGCAATGATTTGAATATTTTTGAAAAAATGATTCAGCTGTTACAGATGCCCTCACTCTTCTAAAAAATCTTTTAACAATATTTGATGACCAGATCTGCTGCCAGATGGCAGTCAGGTCATGTACCAGTGTTAAATGATCATGCAGTCATTTACATTTACCTTAATATATCTGATGAAATGTATTCAATACAAATGCTTCCTAGATTTTGTGGCAATTATTTAAGTAACTTTATACAAAAATGTTTGAGATAGTATTTATAGATTAAAAGAATTTTTAATGAATCCAACTAAATAGACGAGCACTTCCTGTTATTTTGCGCCTTTTGTCTTCTTTTGAATTCAGCAGCTATCGTCGGATCACAAGACATAAAGAAAGTGCGCATGACTTAACTCAATATTATTTGGTTGAAAAAGGTAAGGAGAGGTATTTTATACTGTGATGTTAATGACAAGTATTGGGTGTATGCTGCACGTAATATTTACAGTCTATGATGCTACATTACAAAATGCAATTGGCAAGCAAAGCAATACAGACAGACAGCGACACTGTTGAGGTAAATTATGCATGTTATGTTAATGTAGGCTATAGTGTGATAGTGTTACTCCACAATATCAGAAAGATATCACGAGTATTTGCACTAAGAAAACAATAAGCTTTATTTTGAAAGTTACACTGTAAGCAATTGCTTTTAATCTACGGCCAATTTTCAACACCAAAATACTGTTTTGATCTAGAACAGTTAAGAACTGTAGTTAGCAATGCTTTGTGATGCTCATCTTGAAGCAAACTGACAAAGGCCATAAACAGTATAATGATGTTTTAAATTACAGGACACTACAGTATTGAGCGTGGTCAGTAGTGTGGTATGTTAGGCAGTTTGTATTTTGTTTCTAAAAATATGCTACTGCTTATTTTTTTCAACCATCAACTCCTAAATGGAGAATCATCGGAGGTTCATTTGAATAGCAGTTTTAAGACTACAAATTAGACGGAAGGTCTTGTTGAGATCATATTCTATGTTTTAATATTTCAATATTGCAGAGGAATCTAATAAGACAACTTTTTCTTTGTTATAGGAAAGGTCTGACTTCAAGATAATCTAAAAACTTTTGTTTACCCCATGTAGCTAACTTATTCGATTTGTTTTACTCCACAGAGATGACATGAATAAGAGAACGCAGAGTGAATAATAACCGATGATGCTCGACACAGATGGATTAACTTGTTTGTGTCTGATTTATTTGTCATGAAGTATAAGATGACGTTTGGTAGAATGCTGGTGCTCTGTCGAGGTTTATAAATCTTTCAGTAACCTTTTAAGTAGCTCATGACCTTTGTTGACCTTCATCTGCTTCACATGGCTAACCTTCAGTCGATTGTGTTTAAATGTTTGTATCTGAAAGGTGAAGGGGGGAAATAGCCTAATAGTTCAAGAAGAAACAGCAACAGGGTTTCAAGAAAAACATTTTTTATGAAATCAAAACGTGTTTGCTCCACAAGATTCAGATTTCTTGAGACATGCTGATATTTCAGAATGACAATGTAAACTTGAGTGTCAATGTATGTACCTTAGTATTGCATGAATTTTGTAACCTTCCACTAATTTCGGTAAGTTTAGGTCTTAAAGCTCTTGCTTCACACGAAGGAGAAAAACAAGGAAGACGATCAAGCCAGAACAAAACCTCCAGAAGTCAGAGTCACTGCTGGAACTCTAATGAGACCCTTAGAGAAAGGAAAGAAAGTATGCAGTAGGCAGTATTGGTTAAAAAATACTTCATAAAAACAGCTTGTGGGATCTTTTGAAGACTCAAAAAAACGCAACACAAAAAATGAGCCTCTGCACTCAGAAGCATCGTTACAGCAACACATGCGAGCTGAAACCACAACAGAACTCCTGTGCAGGATTTGAAAAAGGTCACGGCACAGAGTAAGACCTCCTGGCTCCACGGGGGAAAAGTTCCAGTTGTTCTCTGTGCATGACCAAAGCAGACTTATCAGGAGGATGAGAGAACACAGAGCCTGCTCTGTTACCTCCAAGCTGAGGACAGGGTTGGAGAGTCATAAGTGTGAGTTAATGGCAGTGATCTGATAGGTAACACAACCAGCTGCGGTTTAGTGCTCCTCTGTGTTCTGGTGGAGAGTCGGTCGATTGCAGATATCTTTTCAGGGTCCTGGTCTTTGCAGCAATTCTGCCTAACTGCTGCTAATACTGTTTTTTGAAGGGCTCGAAGCTGTATTTTCATATCTACAGATTATATTTTTCCAAACCTTTATATTGGTGCCCAATTACTTTCCTGTTTTCTGGGAAGATTCCATTTAATTGATGCTCCATTGTCACTAAAACCTGTAAAGATCTAACTTTCATTGAGACATTTTACAAGTCAAACGAAAAGAGTCTTCTGCTTGTGTTCAACATTTTACAGAGTTGATGCAAATCTTTTTGTTTGTTTGCTTGTTGCTGGTATAGCTTTTTGGACAGCTCCCTCCCTCCGGAAGAGAAATTCCTAGGTTCGATCCTGTTCTCTATCTTCTACTGTATGTTTGCATGTTCTCTCTTTGTTGGTTAGATGCCAGCCCTGCAGCCTTTTACAAGTCAGGCGGGTTATAGACTCAAAACTAACAAAAAAAAAAGGATATCCAGGTGGGGTAGGAGAGGAGTTGGTACATAATAAGCTTATTTTTGTGTAAACCTCTGCTGGGTAAGTGCATGAACCGTCTCTGTGGATAAATGTTTCTTCCCTGTCCTTTTGGGATACTTAGCCCAGCTTTCACAATGCAGCAGCTCCCTCTAGTGGGCTGTTTTAAGAGGTGCTACATAAACTGAATGGCTTAAAATAATTGGACCGCAAAATATTACACTTACATATTACACTTACATGTGGCTGTTGAGGTTTTTTAAAAAACGGGCAGTATCTTCTGTCTGTGGAATGTAGCTTTCCTTCATCCGACCACATGGAGCAAGAGTGAGATTCACTCTGGATGTTGGATCATAAATTCAGGCTCATCACACTTTTGATAAAAATGTTCAATATTGATCAGCATTTTAAAATAAGCCTCATTTCCCAAACATATGCAGAATCTGTAATTGTTTTGTTTGTCTGATAGGAATCAGGAGATTGCCTTCATGCATTCACCACATCCTGTTTTCACCACCTTTAATAACTCGGCTTCAGCAAACATAACCTTTTCAGCCTTCAGATCAAACACGCCACACATTAACTCTATACAATGACATGTGCAATCATTAAGAGCAATTGATCATTGAAATTGCTTTAATCATGTATCACATTAAAACAGTAAGTTCATTTATCACTAGAACTATCAAAGCCATCATTTAGACTGGTTTCATATTTTACAGCGCTGGATGGAAAAATACAACTGAACTATTTTAAATGTGTCAATATTTTATTCTTAATCATTTTATTGAGAAAACACAAAACAGTGATGAGCAGTTCTGCCTTAAATGACCTTAACAGTTGTTATTGTTTTTATGATGTCAAGTCATTTAATTTTCAAATTTCCGACTTGTTGTTCCGACTTGAACAGGCGTTAATTTGCGTTTTCCAACTTGTTTCAACGATGTGTCCGACAACACATGAATGCAGGGTGAATACCCCCTCAGTCAAAGCAGTCTAGCACCAGGCCTGCACTACAGCCTTTTTTTTTTACACTTATATTTGAATTGTTTACATAAATCAAAAGTGATGTTTTTATGAGACCAGTATCTTAGTGCTTCAGATATTCGTTAGCATACAACTGCAGATTCAGCAGTAATTCCTCCGTGGTCTTCCGGTAGTTAAAAAGACTGAGACAATAACAGGTTTATAAAAGGCAGACATGATGATCGGTCTCCTCTCTCTGTGACTCAGCGTGTTCGTCAGTGGAAAGTCAGAGACCAGGTGACACAAACATCGAGGCTTTTAACGACCCGCAGGGCTGCAGGATCAGCAGCTGTTTCCTCTCACAGACACCTCACAGATTACAGAGAGTTCTCAGGGATCCTGTTTGATTTGTTGCTGTCATAATACATCAAGGAGAGACACTCACCTTCTCTGCAGACGGTCGATACATTCACAGCTTTGTCACGTCAGCTCTGTAATCTTTGTTTGGCTCAAAACTTTTAAGGTGTGACCTCTGACCTCGATGTTCTGCTGCAGAACTTCTGACTTTCAAGAGTAGGCCTACATTAGAGTCAGACACAGGGTTCACTAATTGATGGAATTTGTCTTAGTGTTTCAGTGCATGTTCCGAAATCTGAATCAGAAAAAGTATAAAGCAAGTTAACAGCAGTGCTGTCATGATTTGTTCTTACATGGTTTTTTATCTAGTTTTTTTTCAGTGTTTTTGTTTTGTTTTGTTTTTGTTCCTTTTTTTGTATTTCTTAAATCCTTGGATGTATTTTTTTTCTATTTTTATTCCGGGCTTTAGTTCTCAGTGTTTCCTGTTTTATTTTGTAGTTCTTTGTATCATGTCCAGAGTAACTTCCTTTGTGTGTTTACCCTACCTATTTGACTGCCTTCATCCGTCTCACCTGTGTTTTGTTTGTCACACCTGTGTCCAATCACTCCTAGCCTGTTTAGTGTCTGTGTGCGTTGTCTTCCTCGTCACGTCCTCATATGTCGAACATCCCAGTATTCACCTCCTGTTCAGTACTTCTGAACTCCTGTTTTGCTTTTTCTTTCGCTTCTCTCTGTGTTTTTCCTGCTTTTACTGTTGGAGGTTTTGATGGAAATATAAACCGCATCAATAGCAAAAGCGTTAAAAAGAAAAACTCCAGCTATGAGCAAGTTTACATTAATTAAATTAAGGGAGAAAAAATACAATAACCTTTAATAACACAAGGCAAAAACACTGTAAACTTGTATGTCATTTCTTTTAGTGCAGATCTTGTTGCTTGTTCATGGAAGATCTTTATTTAGAGTTTACAGTCTCTTCCTGGAAATGTTTGTTTGAGTTCTGCTCTTCAGAATGTTTTCACCGATCTCTACAGCTGAAACACATTTTTAGCATTTTATTGGAGAGCCAATTTGTCGGGTCAGATCATTACACGCTGCCCTCTGTGTTCTGCAGCATGTACGCTTTATTTGGTTTCAACAAACAAACCCTCTGGGAGGCTGCTGTTGTTCCCGTTTGCCCCGACTCCCCCATACAACAAACCCAGCAGTCTCTCTGGCCGTTTGCCCGCACAGTGTCGAGTACAAACTCACACACAAATCACTCTATTCATGCTTGTTTGATCTTACATAGCAGACTGGATTGGATTGAATTTTATGTTTTCAGACACCATCAGCACTTCTGCTATATCTCTCAACTAATGGACGGCTGGAGTTCAAAGATTTACAGTGTCCCTCTGCTCATTATCAAGCTGACCTGCATCAGTAGTATGCCTCCTGTTTTCACCCAATCACCACCACCATCCCAGCATCTACCTGTAGTCTCTGACCAGGTTGTTTAAGATTTGAGAGTGATGAGGTCGGAGCCTCGACTCTCTGCTGCTGCAGTAAACTTAAAATAAAAACAAATGTGAGGGAAAAAAAGCCTTTTCTGGGGCTTTGTGAAGTTTCACCTGATTTGAAATGCATCTGTAACCCTTTATGCATTATTCCACATTTTCAGAAGCTCCTTTGTTACTTCACTTATACTGTCAGCAACACATGGGATAGGGTAAATCCAACAATTCCAAGGAACTGTACTGTACTTGGCAATAAAACCAGATTCTGATTTGGAACAATCTCAATCTTTTTTTTTTTTTTTTTTTTGGCTTCCTGCTCTGTCAGCTGTTCAAGAAGTGAATGTTCAAGATGATGAAGCATGCTCTGACATCAGACAAGAAAAAGGCTGGCACACATCCACACCCTCTGCAAGAAGGCTGCTCACAAGACTTTATGCAGATGTTCCTCATGTGCACACCTGGATCTCGTGAAAGAGTAAGTCATGTCAACCACAACGCTCTGAGACCATGTAGTACCACTAGTATCAAAGGAATAGAGGGTGACATCTGTTTTTGGATGAACTTCGTTGTTTAACTTGTTTTAAAACATGTTTTAGTGTGGGTTTTCTTTGCATGTTCTAAACAGCGTTGAGAGGCACTGAGCTGTACACAGGAAATATGCACAATATACAGCCCAGATGCTGTGCTGTATTTTTTTTCTTTAACTTGCTCTTGAGTTGGTTTATTTGAGTTAAGTCTTTGAAAGACAAACAATGAGGATGGGAGAGTTTAAGAGCTCTTGAAGCGTTCACATAAACACTTTGAGAAGGGAGTGACACGACATAGGAAGACAGAAGTAGAACAAGCTGTCCTATTTAAAGCAAAACGTCATTTTTATTATCATGCTAAAAAATACAATGCAAGCACAATTAAAAACATATCACGTTCAATTCAACATAACAATCACAGTAAACTGTAAAGTCTACTTTTTACATTGTTTACCACTGGAGAAATTAGTGCAATGCATTATGCTAGGTAGCAGCTGCCTGCCGACTGTTGCTAGCTTTATCTCAAGGCACACTTCTTGAAGCTTATCGGACTAACTTGCTCTTTTAATGCAGACTGTTCTCAAAGTCCTCTTCATGTTTCGCATCAGGAAGTTCTTTTGCGATGTTAGCATCCTTCTCACTGGAATGAACCTCTTCCAAGTAAAGCAGTTCATAATCAGCCTTAAGTCACTGTAATACTCAAATTTACTGTCGTATACAGAATCAATTCACTGCAAACAACTTCAACAACCAAAAGATATTTGGTCTGTTACAGTGAATTATTGATTTATCGATCTTGACCCTACAATGTAAATTGACATGATACTTGGCCGGATGGGTTGATGGTTGGATGGCTGCAGATTAATGTCTTA
Source organism: Symphodus melops (assembly GCF_947650265.1). Classification (NCBI taxonomy): domain Eukaryota; kingdom Metazoa; phylum Chordata; class Actinopteri; order Labriformes; family Labridae; genus Symphodus; species Symphodus melops. The sequence continues at coordinate 25,160,263 of NC_136696.1, read as the reverse complement.
TTACAATGTTTTGAAGATGTGTTTGACATTACGTTGAAGTTGTGTAAATATTAATAACATGTCTTCACAGCTGATATACCACATTAAATCTTCTGAGCTGAATATCTTAGAAAGAATCTCATTACTGGGATATGGATGGACTATGCAGTCTTCGGACCATGTGTATATTTTCCTAAGGTGAAACACCTTCTTCTTTATTACATTCACACCTTATTGTCACCTCCACTGATGGACTTTAAGGGGGTGATACCAGCTCAGCTTTCATTTTTTTGGGTTGATCAGAAAGATACAACTTGTGACTGACAGTTCTTTCTCCTGTCTGCTGCAGAAGCCATTTCCTGTAAAGGCTGAGATGGGAGTCTTTTGATTTCCTCTTTCATTATGAGGGTTTTATCTAACAGACAGGTTATATGAAGATGGGTGTGCGGATCTGTTCCAGCAGACATGAAAATATGAAATCTATATGACCCGTCCAGCAGGGTCCTCTGATGACGGATAGGGTGACACAGGGTGACAAACAAAGTCCAGTGTGTGCAGTAGACAATGTGGCTATCAGTGGCCGGGACGGTTAGAAAGCAACATGGTACCAAACCTTCTCATTTTGTTACGCCTGACTCTAATATCCTTTCACCAAAACAGTGTCTACTCCACTGCTCACAATATAAACCCCACTGAGACAAAAGTACAGACTCAGATTTTTTAAATAAATAACTGTGTATATTGACATTTATCTTTATTTATCTTTGAAGCTGAAATGTTTTCTTAATCAGAGCAACTGCAGTGCAGACAAAAGCAGCATCAGAAACACCCCTCTTGACCTTCTGTTTACATGTCACCTTTAATGAACTGCTTTTGTCCGTCGTGCAATGTAAATCTCCTGCTGAAGAAGAAGATGCACACCTGAGTGATGAAGACATTACACACTTTATCACAGCTCTATTCTGAGCTAAAAGAAGCTGCATCTGAAGGGGTAAATAAAGAGTCCATCAACTGTATGAAGCAGCCCCGGGGGCTCTGATAGGTCAGGAGTATCAATCACAGTTTACTGTCCTGGTCAGCAGTTAACCAGGGTTTGTATTGACCCTGCAGGTGATAAATAACCTCAGCTGGACCAGGTTTAGGAGCACAGGAAAGACCGACAGGGACGGTAAAATGAAGACAGAGTGCCGGCCTGGTCCTCCCTGATAATCACTCTCTTTTGTCTCTCTGAGATAAGTCTCTTCACTTTCAGTAGCAGGAAATTAGCCTGTCCTCAAGCTTCTTCTTTTTTTTTGTAAGTCTTGAAGAGCAAAAGTACTTTTTCACCAAAAGAACCAGCAGATGGTGCCAAAATGGTCCAGAAGCTGTTATAGCGGTACTTAAAGGGTCTGTTCTAAATGGTAATTATCTTTTGTATTACTTCCTCATCCAGATAGTTTTGGTGATAAAACAAGTTTGAAGATGCAGAAAATGTGTGTAACCAGCAACATTACAACCATGTGAATCTTGTCCATGGCCTTTCATGTATTGATACTACAGTCTATATTTTACTTGTACTCTCACTACGTCCCTCTTGAAAACTCAAGACAAATATGAATTACCATTGTGACATTGTCTGTTTTCCAGTTATTTCGGAGTTAACACTTCTGTTGTTGTGGTTGTTTAACATCTCCAAAATCAAGTCATCTGTATCATACACTGCTCTCTCTTTACTGTCTCTCCCTGTTTGTGAAGAGGAGGTGAAACATCTTCAAAAACTCCAACGTGTTGTCTCCTCCCCTCATTGCCTCCAGATCTGTTCTGCTGAGCTTTTTAACTTGGTCCAACTAATGTGATCTTAATGAGTCTTGTATATCAAACTGCCCCATGTCAATTAGATTTTATGAAGCCTTTAAGTCGTTTCAGGGCCCTTAATTTGTATCCCTGAGCTGCTCTTCCTTCATGACTAAACCACTGCTCTGTTATTTGCTGTGGATGTGCTATTAGAGCCCGAAGACTTTGGAAAGCTTTGCTCAAGAGGGACAAGTATGCTGAATTTCTTTTCTTTCTTTGTATTTTGTTTTTGCTTACGTCAGCTGCTTTTGTCTTTTTTTCATTTTCACTGAACTTATTTACTTCTTTGTTTGCTTTATTCAGGTTATTACTTCAGATTCAGATGTAACATTTCCCCTGCAATAGTTTACTGACTCATCGTCTCCATCCCTGTATCCTATTTTCATTTGCTCTGCTCACTTTTATTCATGTACACCCCTTTATGTACGTTTTAAAGTGTCAAGTGCTCTATATATGTCATTATTGTTCTTGCAGTTTTACTGTGCAGACTGGACAAAAACATGCAGAAACATTCAAACGTTGTATATAGTTGTTGTGCTGCAGGTGTTTCACAACATTCCTGCAGTGAGCGTCACACTTTGGGGTTTCTGCTTTCTGCACGGCAGCAGTGTGAGGTTCACCATCCATCCAACCAACCTTTTCCTTTTTCTTCTCCTTCTGCTCCCTGACAAACACAAGAGGCCCGAGACAAAATTGAGTTCACCACCACAGGAGCCACACAGACACACCCCTGGGCTGTACAGTCGGAAACACACAGACAGACACACAAACACACAGTCACACCCCTTGGCAGCTGGGTCAGAAATGCCCCGAGGTAAAGCAGAACATAGTTCCTCTGACAGACACAGACTTCAAAGTGCATTTGGAAACTTCTGTTTCATTAGAGAGCGGTGAAAGAAGATTTAGCATCAGCCAAAAACTTTATTAAGGTTTTATTTGCAGGTCTTTTAGCGGATGCACGCACACAGATACATACATTGATTAATGAATTTATAATGTGTTTATTATTCAGCTCTAGGTTTGTGAATCTCCACTTAGCCTGGTGCTTCTCCTGCCTGTGCCTGACAACTTCACAACAAGATTAAAAAAAGAAGTCCCAAAAAAACTAGCCCTGCACAAAACTGATGAAATCAGATATATTTACTCTTTAATAAACAAAATAAACTGCACTGACTCAAGATTACATATGTTAAGCCATTTTAAAAGAAGCACTGGGGGATCAAATAAAGGTCGATGACGTACAGTGGCAGTTTAAGGGCTCTCTGATGTAAGAGGAGAGGAGGAGTCCTCTGGGAAATCAAGGTGTTAAGAGTTAAGATGCTGATCAATTGATGCTCAGTAACCGGTCTAAGAGAAGAATAAAGCCTTTCTTTTGTTAAAAACTGTCAAAAAGAGGAAAGAAAAGTAAACGTTCACTCTGTTCTGACACAGAAACATTACATACCATATGTGTGGTTTATGAAGATGTCACAGATTCCATCACATCACTCATCTGTCCACTTAAACACACTCCCGCCTGTCCGTCTCATTAAAGCCTCACATGTCAGTGCGTCTGTCAGAAAGTGAGTGCAAACAGCCGCTGTCCCGCTCTCTACCCATTAATTCTCCATCCACAGTCTGTTATCAGAGCTTCCAGTCTTCATTCCTACTGCCCTCCATTCAGGACGTGGGACAAAAGGCATTTTTTGAGCTAGCCTCTGTGATTCATGGTTAAGACGCACACACACTCTCTCACACACACACAGTTGGTTAAGTCTTTATAGCTTAGCTCATTATTCATGGCTGAGTGAGCCGTTTTAACATGACAAGAAGAAGTCTGACTCACAGGGGTGCAGGAGGAGAGTCAGGTGGAAGCTGGAGAAGAAAGAAAGACTTTTCTTCTGTGTGACCTCTTGCTTTGTTGATTTGTTGAATTTTGAGCCTGGTTCAAGTCGAAGTTTAAGCAGTTTTATGAAGAAAAAAAGGAGAGTTTTACAACCACAATGTACCACTTTAGGTTAGGTTTCAAACTTCTCAAGAGAAGAGATAACACAGAGTTATTCAAGTTTATCAAGGCCATTAAGCATGATATAAAAACACAGAATAAATGATAAAGATGTATCCACGATATTTGGAAAAACAAAGTTTTTTTAATTGCTTTCTTATTCTCAATCATCTTTTCCTATTCTCCTTTTTTTTTACCCGTGTGTTTCCCATCTCAAGTAGCAGCAGCACCTGGACGCGTCACACAGTTTTGGAGAGAAAGGGGCGGAGCTATTACGCGCCACGAGAGGAGCTGGGATGTGAGAGCGGCAGCGTGTCTGCTGGATGCACTCAGTTAGTCAGTATACTGTTGTGACTCACAGAGGTCTTCTAAGTAGTGTTAAACTCCTGAGAAAAAGGACAAAATCTGAGAAAAAGACTTCCTCCTCGGAACTTTTTCAAACGGAGATTAAAGATAATATCAAGCGATCACTTTGGATTTAAGGTGGAAAGTCAAGAAGTCCCGCTCCTGGAAAAACAAGCGGAATATGATTTGAATCAAGGGAACTCTGCTGCTCTCTAACAGGTGAGTTACTCATCTTAAATTGTGCTTCAACTTTATTGACGTGACTCTTGTTCCTTCTGAAACTGACTTTTCATGCGTAAAAGCGCAGAACAAAGTGACCCTGGCTTAAACTCCTGACCCCCTCCTCCTCTGAATATCACAGCCTGTTTATAAATGCTTTTTCTTTCCCCTGACACCAATTCACCACGGTGTTTTCTTCCACTTTAGGCTATGAGTCACTTTCCTCCAAAATGAAAACATTTTCAGTTTTTTCATGGCCTTTTGTCCTTAAGAAAACACAGTGACGACGCTTCAACTTACATGCATTGTGTTTGGTGCAGGTGCGCAATAGTGTGCCCGCTATTACTCATAATTTTAAACCAGAACAAGACGGTATTCCTCTAGCCCCGAAAGGAAACATGACTGTCTCAAACACTGTTTGAGATTTATTAACGTTTCATTTTGGGTTGTATTTTTTTCATCTGTTACTATTTTTCACCATACTCTTTTACAGTAGTGTCTCACACTCTTATTTTATTTTTTGGCACCAGAAACGCTTTCATAGGAGTTTTTCCAACATGCACCTGTTTCTGTCCATCTTTAAATGTTCTCCCTTAAACATTTTGGTAATAAAGAAAACGACATTTCTCTTTAAGACTTGCACTTAAATACAAAGGACCTCTTTACAGAGGCAGGCATAAATCAGTCAAAATGTGCACCAGGGAATCACATGAAGTGCATCACTGTAGGAACAAGCAGCAAAAAAACCCCCCCAAAAAACCTGCATTACTGGATGTTATTGCCTTGTTTATAGGTTTATCCTGTTGAAATCACATCCCGATAGGAAGCATGCAAATGCTCATTTTGCAAATTCTCTGGTGTTGCTCCCCCTCCCCTTTCCTCCTTCTCTCCCTCCACTAAAAGCATCTCCCAGTGGATTACCATTTAGTCGCTGGGGTTATTTATCATTTTGCAGGATGGTCCCCCTTGCCTTCTCCCTCAAGCCTCTTTTGTCTTAATTGAGTTTATCTCCCCTCCCTTGGGGCGTTTGCTGTCTAAACTTAGGCCCGTGGTTGTGTCGCCCTGCAGAGCATGGCTGCTCCCCGGGTGATTCACTGTTGTGCCTGTCGCTGTGGTCACTTGGGGAGCAGGGCTGAGCACCGCAGAAGTGCTCACCCAGGTCCCACTCCTGGCCTGTGTCGGGTCAGTGAAGTAAGAGGATGAAACTCTGATGATTAAGAGGCTGATATTGAGTCTTTGTGTAACCATAAAGCCTCATTTCGCTTCCAGTACAAGTGGTTTCACTGCTTGTGGTGAAGTGAGTAAACCCAGTTTTTTTCCCCACCCTGACACAGTTCCATTTATAAGTCCAAAAAGGGACACTCTTGTTTCTCCTCAGTGGCCCCTTTTCAGTCCAGCACATCACCCTTTTCCAGACATTCACTTTGTGCAATTGAGGTCACCTATTCAAGGATATCTATGACAAATATTTTAAGGTCTTTGTGTTCCAGAGATGTTTTAATGATGCACTTCACATGTCTCCTCTTTTTGGCACAGGATGACTCTCCTCTCACTCCATGTCTTCTTGCTGCTGTGGGTCTTGTGCCCCAGTACGATGAGCCAGTGTGATAAATCATCTGAGGCCAGCAATCTAAACCTCTCGGTCAGCTACGAGCTTCCCACATTCACGGCAGACTTCCCAATACAGAATATGGTGACGCTCGATGGGATCATCTACGTTGGGGCTGTGAACCGAATCTACGCCTTGGCTCCGAACCTCACCAAGTTGTCAGAGTACCACACTGGGCCGCTGCTTGCAAATGAGACCTGCGGACAGAAACTGACGAACACAGACGGCGAAAGAGTGGACAACCATAACATTGCCTTAGTGGTGGAGAACATCTACGATAAGGGATTGTACAGCTGTGGCTCAGCAGACAATGGTGTTTGCCGGCGTCATGTTCTGGATGATGACATTAGCCCGAAAACTGTAGACGAACAGGTGTACTGCTTCGCCGTGAAGAATAGCAAGGGTCAACCCAACGATGCAGATGTGGTGGTCAGCCCTTTAGGTTCACAGGTTCTCAACGTCGAGAGCAACGTCATCAAATTCTTCGTTGGGAACTCCGAGATCCCGGGCGCAACTGGAAACATTTCTAGCAGTGCAACACATCCGCACACCATCTCCCTGCGGAAGATGAAAACCAGTCAAAATGGCTTCACCTTCTTCTCCAACCGTTCCTACATGGACCTGATTCCACCTCTACGTGGAAACTACTACCTGCGATATGTTTACTCCTTCCACAGCGGACCGTTCACCTACTTCCTCACAGTGCAGCGGGTGAGCAGAGACTCCCAGGCCTACCACACTCGCATAGTCCGCATGTGCTCCTCGGACCTCGTGATCCGCCGATACGTGGAGATGCCCCTTGAATGCATCAGCACTGACAAAAGGCGCAGACGCTCAACTGACGACGTTAAAGTGTTCAACATCCTTCAGGCCGCACACGTCACCAAGGTGGGCAATGACGCCGAGCTGCAGAGGAAGCTGAAAGTGGAGGAGGGTGACGATGTGCTGTTTGCCGCCTTCGCCCAAGGACAGCCAAACTCTCCGGAGCCAACGGCAAACTCAGCCGTGTGCGTCATATCTCTGAAACTTATCAACAACATGTTCAAGATGTACATGCAGCGGTGCAACACGGTAGACCCGTATCACTTCACAGGCTCAGACAAGAAGTCCTGCTACAATGTGGTAAGCGTTGAAAGGGGAGGGGGTTACCATGTAAAAGCAGCTATTGTTTTGATCTGCTGCTTTGCATTTGTGTTTTCTGAAGGGAAATGCAAATATTGCTCTTTTCTCAACTGTCAAAAAACGCATCTTAAAAATGTAAAGCCAGACAGATGGAAGGTAGACTTCTTTTTTTCATTTAAGTTTCTTCTTTCCTACTCAATTTTTTTTTTTTAAAGTTGAGCAAAAACTAAAAATTAATTGGGTTAAAACTTCTCCATTAATCACCCATAAAGTGCTAGCTCATCTAATTGGTCAGTGCTTTTGTTCAGTTTGAGACTTAATCAAGGAGTGGCGGTAAACAATTGTGTGTGAAGACAACCTTTACAGTTGCTACAGCATTGTTAATATGTTAACATTGGACGGTTTGTATTATTCAGTAGGGAGTGTTTTGTCTTTAAGGAGCGTCACTGCAGAACCTTGGAAATGTATTTATTCATGTTACGTTTGGACTCCCCTGGGGTCCTAATGATGAATGTTTTATTTACTGTGCACACATAAACTGAGGCTAAACTATTTGCTGAAGGACATGATTTAAGAAGGCCTTTGGAGTTGTATCTTTATATTCTGAGAGAGATGAGAGCTGGGCTGGATAAAAAAAAGTTATCTTTACACTCTCTGTGGACCAGCAATCAAGTTTAAACATCCTCCTGATGTTTTACAGCGTCTCTGAGACTCATGAAATCCGCCCCTGTCACTCGTCTGTTGTATAAGCATGGCTTGGGTTTTTATCTATTAGAGTTACAGGCCTTGGCTGTTGCTTCACTGCCGGCAGGTGGGCTTGTTGGCTGGAAACACTGTCTCAGTAGGTGGGTGGTCTCAGGTTCAGTCAGCCTGCGAGTCTACTGTCTCTGTGTCCTTGTGCCATTGTGTTCGAGTATCCTTGAGCAAGACGCTGAAGCGTGACCGGTTTCTGACCTGGGCCATTGACCACTGACCGGTGTGGTTAGAGCGTGCAGGGAAGGTTTGCATCGTGGAGAAATGTGGAGAAAAAAATAAATATAATTTGGTATGTTCTGTAAGCATTTTTGTTTGTGGATGTTTTTTTCTTTACTGGAAAAGGTCACACTTCCTCATTGTTCAGACTCTGTGCTGCAGTAAATAGGATTTTAAAGTTATTTTTGTTGAGCCATTTTCCGTTCATTAGATTGGACAGCTGAAGAGAGACATAAAATGTTGGGAGGAAAGTGCAGAGGTCAAATTTGAACTCATGGGCACTGCGACAAGGACTGTAGTTTCTGTACGGAGGGCGTGTGACATAACAGCTCGGCGATATGGATACCGGCAGTTATAGACCCCTTTGTTAAAGAGTTAGATCCTTTATTTGAAGACAACAAAACAGTCACTAAATTGCGCTTTGTAAAGCCACCAGTCTCCACTGACAGAATGTGTCGTTTCATGTTGCAGAATACAAGCCCATCATTTCCCTGATAAGTGTTTTTGTATGTGTTATAAAAAATATTGTGTTGGTTGAAACGTCCCCGACATCCAAGTAGCACAATACCAAAAATAAAGAAACGGATCGAGGCATCGTTATAGACCAACTACTCCCACGCTCTTTAAGTGAAATTATTGTTTTGTGGCTTAGAAGAGAAAACCGTTGCAGAATTTTCTTGTTTAAAAAAACAAGTAAGAAGTCTCCTCTGTACAGTAATACGACACTGATTGAAAACCTGTTTGGCCCGTTTGCCATAGATTTACTTTTTTTTTTATTAGATTTTTTTAATACTTCATTAATCCAGATGGAAAATGCAGTTTTACACTCTGTTATTGTGAGCCATGCTTCACACACACAAAGGCCCATATCACACACATGTGCAAACAGGACATGCATTATTAGTGCAGAGTGAGACGTCAGAGTGGGGCAGCTACACTCTGCTACACAGGGCGCACGTCAGAGCTGTTTGAGGTTCAGTGCCTTGCTCAAGGCAGTACTCAGACAGTGACCTGGAACCTCTCCAGCCACCAGACCAACTTCCATACTTTGGTCTGTACTGGGACATGAATCGTCAACCCTCCAATTCACAACCACACTCCCTACAGACTTAGTGACTGCCGCCAGTTACAAAAACAGCACTAGAATTCAACAATTGCATTTTATAAAGTTTGTACCTGCTGTCTTTAACAACCATAAATACGCCTATTTTAACGGCAGTGTTCCCCTTCAGAGATTCACCTATCCTCATAGTCATTGCATCAATTGATCCGCATCGAACTGCAGTAACCCCCCACCCCATTCTGCTGCAAGACAGTTGTTACCTATTCAGTACCAACTCAGCCCCGATCCATCAACATTGACTCGATCAATCAGGTGAATCACCTAGTCAATAATGACATAAAGTTAACTGCCGACCTCCATGCAAAGAGGTCTCTCATTAAGTATAATGGCGCTGCCCTCTCACTGACTTCATCTTTACTTGACCTCAGCATTAGACACTACTGTATATCATCTATGTCAGACAGTAGATTCACCGTGAAAGTTGAATATGCTAATGCTTTATTTCTTCATGATTTACCTCCACTTTGTATACGTACGTGGAAGAGCACCTTCCCTCTGCACATTTTCTCACTTATGCATTACATACTTTCTGGACCACTTGATATGCATTAAATGGGGATTTGTGTAAAAAAAAAAAAAATGCCCCATAGAGCTGGAAAGAAAAATTCAAGAGATGCCTTTAACCTTTGTCAGAATGAACATTTATGGTCTGAAACTGAATTATCATGCAATGTTAATTAATGTTCGGATTCTAACCTGATCAATATTTTCATCTCAAATGATGGATTTTACACAACCAAGCATTTGCATTTCAAAATCTGTGTTTACACAGTACAGAAAAAAATGGAAACCAGTGGCAGCAGGCGAAGATAGAAATCTTCAGTGAGGAGCTCAAACATACACAAAGAGTGTGTGGTTAAGTTCAGATTCAAACCAGCTTTGCAAATACATGCAAACACATGGCGGGTGGGTGTTTTGGGTACATCAGTGCGGCCCTGACAGCTATCAGCGGTGGCGATCCACAGGGGAAAGTGAGGAATGCTGGAAGCTGGGGGGGGGTTTCGGGAGCAGCACATATCTGACTCTCAGCGAGCCGTGATGAATGTCTCGGGGATAACAGGGCATCAGCAGCTGGGCGGAAGATGATCCCCCGACCCGCTGTGGCAGCCAGCCACGCTGCTGGCGAGACCTTCTTCACCGCTCGGCTCGACCCCCACCTGTTAGCAGCACCTGTGGGAAAGTGGAAGTCTCATCCGTAACACCAAAGACGCTTTTAATTTGGAGGCTCATTAAGCATTATCTTTAATCAACTCTCTGAAGGATCACATCTTGAATTGATACAAATGTTGTAGCTCCAGTTAGAGCCCATTGTCAATATCCTAAAATGTCCAGAAGAACTTTCTGGCTCCCTGGATCTATGGTGACCAGATGTGGAAAGTTTGTAAGTTTGAACAAATTTTGTGCAGAAATCTCAGCAGTCATCTCATAACTCACAGAGCCTGTTCAGCTACCATGCAGAGGATCAAAGCAAAAATCATCCTGTTACAAATCAAACAACTGACACCTCTTGCTTCACCGGTGTCAGACTGTAAAACAAAAGCTACATTGTACGTACGAGTGTACGGAGTGATGAACGCCGAGAAATTCTTAATTTCTTCAAACCCCAAACAGTAATTGTCTGTTTTCTCCTCATGAGAGACCGAAGTTACGAAAACTGTTTTCATCACTTAGAGTGAGAGTGCACTATTCTATTATTACACATTCTTTCCTATTGACTCATTTGATTACTGGGTCGTCCTGCAGCATGACATCAGGTCTGCAGGATGTACAGGAGCATCTCCATGCTGTGTAATTATCATATCCTTCCGTTCCTAATTCTGCAAAGCGCTGGGCTGAGTTATGACGGCTCTGCAGACAATATGATGAAGTAACTTTGTTGACTTCTTGCTTTTGCAGCTGCAAAAGTCTCTTATTAGTATTCTCAATTAAACTAGGGTCGTTGCTACGGGACCCATCATACCAATAAAATCGAACAGTATTGACACCTGTTCTGGGACTGCAGCAATAAAGACAGAAGTCCCAGGCAACCAACATGAGATTATTTCTTTCTTTTTCATGCACACAAATTGCACAGAAACTTCTGCACAGTCTAAATTGCAAAAAATATGTCACATTGCCAACACATCTGTCCAATTTAGACAGTGTTCTCTGTTGTTCTTTGTGGCTGCGATCGGTTACAGATATCAAGATCAGAGGTTTTTCAGTACTTTTGGACATGATCAATCATTAAAACAACAGAGATTGTATATGTTTTAGAACACATGTTCTTGGAGTGACTGATTGCCTAGCAGTGCACATGCTCCATGTCTCTTTAAATCTCTTTTTTTATTATAAAGGTTAGGATAGCGTTGCACACAGATGCTACAGATTCCAGCTATTTTACTAGATGCCAATTACATATTTTGTTGTACTCGTACAGTGACAATAAAGATATCTTATAAAGGCATAGAAAGCCCCAAAATAAATATTATATTAAATATTAAAGTTATTGAAAAGTATTCAAAAAAAGTTTTGACAACCTTAACTCGAGCACAGACTCAATCCCAGAGTGTTTATTTTCTCTTTGCACGACTCAGCAGAGACAAGTAGCACAAGAATTTGCACATTCAAATTTGAGTGAGTTTGAACATGCAGATGCAGAAGATCAAGTGCTGACTCACTGAAGCCAAAAGAGCTTTTACCTTTTTAAAACCAAAAAGCTGCCCTTCAATTCCTCTTTTATTGCTGACAACCCTGATTCCTCTTGTTCTCAGCTGCCAGGTTAAGAAAGCTGTAACGACAACAACTGCCTCGCTGATGCTCGTTCCTAATCATAGTTCTGTTACATAGATTTATGACTTGTATTCAGTGGCATATGGCAGGTAGACTCTGCTATCGTGAGGTTTGGGGGAGCGATAAGCACAGCCATAAAAGTGATAAATGCTCCAAGGATGCATTCTTGCGCACACAGGGTTATTTTTGTCGCGATCCAGCAAACTGTGTATTTTTGGTTAAAACCTCCCAATGTCTTTGGACGAGGTTGAAAGCTCAGTGTAAGAGCATGTTTGAAGTTCTTAAGTGCTGGTTGTCAGCTCAGAGGTGCCTCTTAACTCCAGTTTAGGCTGCAGGATATGATAAATGTTGTAATGATGAGTTCCTCTCTTTTCAGCTGTCTGCGTGATGGATCAGATCTGTTGTTATTATTTCTGTCTTCAGGCTGCTCTCAACTCCATAAAGGGCCTGGAAACCAAAGAAATAATGACTGTTCTTCAACATGAAACATCTTAAGTGTTACTGACAAATAACTTTGCTCTGGAGCATTTTTTAATTACGCTTATTTTCTTCTTCTTTTTTCGTTTAGTCAACAGTTGCAGAAGAAAATTTGGCTCAAAGATGGAGTAAGCACGGCTTGTCAATGCTAGCCCTTGTACTGTATTAGTTGAGCTCTTAGCCTGCGGTGAAAGTTGTGAATTACCGACAGTCCTCGAATCAAGCTGCCCACTTTCGCTGGTCACTTGTTGCCTTACCCCTAATGAGTCTGAAGAAGAGCTGTGCTCGAAACGTCACTCGCTCACTCACGGGATGTGCTCATAATAAATGCACAAAAAATGGGAGCAAATGTGCGGTCTCCTTCTTTTATTCATTGAATGCTTACCCCCAATCCCCACATACTCTGTGCTTACATTCCAAAAACGGATGCAGCCGGGCAAATAAATATGGAAAAATTGGTTACTGAACAATGTGCTACTGTTTTTTTAAATGCCTGATTTTAAGCCTAGACGTTAGAAAAGTGAGATGTTCTTTAAAAGTGCCGCTGTGGGGTGCCAGTGGCCGAGTGGTTTGGGAAACAACATGGTGGAAATCAAGTAACTCAGCTTCAATATCATGCTTATCGCTATATTTGACTTGTTTCTCGTGGGACAGGAGGCAGAAAAGTAAGCAGAGGCCAAAGTTGGAGCGCCATGCTTGAATGTACCTGTTGCTTTGAGGCTTTTAACCTACTGTGTAGCTGTCTCGCAGTCACTTCGCCAAGAGCCAGGGTTGAGTACAAACACTGTATTGTTTTTCAGTGAGCACAAAGGACAGACTGTCAACACCAAAGATTCGCTTAATAACTCAGAGTGGGATCACATGCTACAGGTCTAGCATTATTAAAATGTAACAATATTTATCGTCAAGGTGAAAACTGCCTCGTGTTATCAGTGCATGCAGGCAGAGTGGCAGCCATTGCGACGGAGTCTGATGTTGACCTGGAGATTACTATTGAAGATGCCCCAGCTATTTTGAAATGGTTTGTGTGGCAGCCCCAGTACCCGGAGAAAACACTACGCAGTAGACACAGATAAAAACAACGTGTAAGCAGTGACAATAATTATGAGAGGAACACTTGTTAAAATTCTTATTTTGTTATTGTTCCATTGTTTTGAATTTGGTGACTTTTATCAAATATTCGACTCTTTTTCCAGGATATTTGGTTATCAAAGTTTTCTTCAGAATCGTGTCAACATATCGTGTTAGCATATCATCTCGTCACGCCCCTACTAATAACTTGTGAGTGCAAAATATTATCAAGACAAATATTGGAGCAATTATAATTGGGTGTTGATCACAAGAAGTTGTAAATATCGCTGGAAAAAAAAACATGGTCTGTGGTTTTAAAGCACTTGTTAGAATAGAGAGCTGGAGTACAGTGCAGCGTTTGAACTGATTTAGACAAAAGTGTGTGGATTAGAAACACACACAGCTCCTCTTACTATAGATACTGAATTATAAAGGCCTCAAACTACTGGATAGATGATATGAGTAAAAGAAGAAAAGATAAGAAAATGCCCAAAATGTTGCTTTACTTTAAAATAATACATTTTGAGCTTTTATAAAACTTTTACATACTTCTCGATCAGTTCTGCAGATTTGTTCCTGATTGAGAACTGATTAAATGTCATTACCTATGTGATGAAGTGAAGTATTTAAGTAGTGCTCCACCTCTGAAAATAAAAACACAACAACACATTTTGAGATCAGATAAAAAAGAAAGACACAGAAGGCCATTTTGCTTGCGAGTGTTGTATGCAGAGCCATAGCAGAGAGATTTCCCATAAGTCTATAGAGGGAACAGGAACATTTGAGAGTAAAAATAAAGAAGAGCCGAGGGTCAAAATTATCATCAGATTACTATTGATTGGAGAAAACCCACCAGATGCTGATTACTTTTAAATTGAATCTTCGGCCTGATTGATTATAGCGTGTGTAATATAATTCCGGCTCAGAGGCGCTTTTGACCGACAGTGCTTTTAATTAGCCTGCCTGTTTTAATGAACACACTTAAATGCTGCCTCGAAAACAAATACCAGAAGCAAGCATTAGAGGCCCATTGATTTTTGGGTTATTCCTTCTAGGAATTCCCAATAATTCCTGAGTTTAAAAATCAAATAAAGATTACATTTTCTGACTTTGAGGATGGATATATATAAGTATGGATAAGCATGCAGTACTTTTACTTCTGCAGGGTTCTGGTTCAAGTAAGTAACAATGAAGATGTCTGCTTAGACTTTCAAATGAAGCACCCAGGTAGCAACATCTTGTAAGACTTTAAAGTTTTAATTATTGTGTAAATTGGCAACATTTCAGTATATCTTGGTAGTTAAATCTGCAAAATGACACATGTTTTGATATGGTTTGGGTTTGACTTGAACTGTATGAAAGTTTAAATTCTAGTGCTGACAAACCTTGTGTCCTGGTGAAAGTCCAGTTTGTGTTGGGAATAGTTTACAGTGTGGCGTCACTGATCAAGCCTCCATATTTGACAACTGTGGAGTGAAAACGGACTGGCCACAACAATGAGGGCCTGAGAAACAAGTTTGGAAATCACAAACAAGAGCGGAATGAGTTGACTCTGCAGGACCGCAAAGAATGCAATGAAAGTAGCTTCTGCTTCAAAACAACAACCATAACATGCTGTGTCCTCTCAATGGTTGACGCTCAGTTACCTGAAAAACTTCTGCTGCATCTTGACTGCTTTCATTAAAGGCTCCAAAAGCCTCAAAACCATCTGTGGCAATGACAGCACTTGTTTAAAAAGTTAGATCACTGTGACGTACAAGTAGTATGTTTTATTCACATAGAAACCACACAGAAAATGTGAAGTGTACATTAAGGAGGAAAAGTAAGTCTCAGCCATCTGCCTCTATTTTATATTTGATGAGCTTCAACATGAAAGTGTCACATGTAATGCATTTAATTACTTGCACATCATACGCATCAGCTGCCTTACATCATCTTCAACCGCAAGTGTCAAAGCTTGAATACCTCCCTCTCCACCTGTAATACAGGATGTGCTTTTATAACAGCAATAGGCAATCAATCATTCAGTACTATTAAGTGTCTGATATCACACTTGTATATACATTATAGTGACCCTGTGACAGATGACATGCCCTGCAGCAGCCTGGCAATAGAAGGACTAAAACCCAGTGAATCTGTCAGTAATGCTGCTGCTGATTCACCAGGTGCTGCTGTTGATGTCAGTGTGTGCAGCTCACACATGCCCGAGCCTGCTCGTGCCATCACAGAGCTGCTGTTTGTTCGCCTGTATGCTCCCCTTGCATGAAGCAGATTCACTTTTGGGGCGGCTGTGACTCAGTTGGTAGAGTCGATCATCTCTCAGGCCGGAAGGTCGGGGGTACGATCCCCAGCTTCTTCAGCCACGTGTCCAACGTTTCCTCGAGCAAGACACTTTAACCCCAAACAGAAAATACCATGTTTAAAACCTCTTTCAAAAAACACATTTGGTCTGATTAGCTCATTTTAAGGTTTTTTGAAATGATAATAGTTAGTGTAGTGACTGCTTGATGAGCAACCATTTTGTACCAGTTTGTTAGAAGGTTTAAGGCCCGCCTTCGCTTCAGCTTGTTGCCTCTTTTGATCTACTTTCGCTGTTTTCGAATCTGCCTATTTCTGATTTGGCCAAAATGCAGTACACGGCATGCGAACAAATACAAGACCTGCATTATATCAAAAATACTGATGTGTACTGATTCAAAAACAAATCTACAGTATGCATCAGACCAGTCTCCCTTGTGTATTGTTTCCCACAATGCCAAGTGGCAGATAAAATGACGCACAACAACGAAAACATTGTACCAAAGAAAATAATCATAATCAGAACCAGAACATGAAAATCAAAATGAATCACTGAACTCACTGTAGCAGCATTTGTCATCAGCTGTGCTGTTTCTTTGTCATTCAAAACCAGAAATCAGGTAAGCCATACATACTGCAAAATAACTCCAACTGGCAGCCATGCTACTTTTGAACACAGTATGCAATATTCAATACATATTGAAAACTATGCATACAGATAGAAGCATGCAGTAGGCGGTTTCAAAAAGAGCCCATGAACCTAAATTTCCAATATGGCAGCCACTGGCGATGGACATCAATGGGTGATTTCACTCAGATTGAGTTTGCTTTCAACAAAATGTACACCAACAATTAGGTGCTGTTTAAAAAAACATAACATAAAAAATAAATTATTGACTTCCTTCTTTACAGTCTACTTGGAAGGCTTAACATCTGATAAATAATTAGTGGAAATTATCTGTCAAATGTAATCCCTTTGTCTCGCCACAAAAGATGCCAATCTGCCTTAAACTGGGATTAATGGAACAAAATACACAACAACTGGCCTGGAGGCAGCGTTGCCTCTTCACAACAAGATGTGAAAGATTGTGTGCCACATGCCCGAGCTTGTCCGTGCCATGGCTGAGCCAGTTGTAGGACCCGGCGGTGCTCTCAGCAGGTGGGCATGTCTCAAATACTGCAGTCAGAATGAAAATACAGCGTGCTTGTCCCGTCCTGCTCTGCTCATTTTTTTTCCATCTAAACCTCTGTTTTGAAAAAGAAGACAGGCTGTGCATGGAGATGGGATTAAATCATTTGTGTTTCTACATCCTGTTCTTTTACCACATCATAAATCCTCACGTTGGTGTGCAAACTCTGGTTGTCATCATCTCTTTTAAAGACACAATCTCAGTTATTTAACAACTGATTGTATCAAAAAGTGAACAAGTTTTTGCTAGTATTGTATTAAAGTTTAAAAGTTTGATATTGTGACAATCCTACAAACAGCAGAGTGAGAGTGGTGCTGGTGGTTCAGTGGTTAGTGTGCGCACGCCCATGTACGGAGGTTGTGATCCTCCGGGCAGCCCGGGTTGAAGTCTGACCTATTGCTCCTTTCCGGCATGTCATTCCTCTCTCTCTCTCCCTCATTTCCAACTCTATCCACTGTCCTATCCCTCCAATGAAAAAAAAAACCCATCTGGAAATATAGGGACTGAACTAGAAACTTCAGTTTTAATTAGATAATTGAAACATTATCTGAAATCAAAACTTTTTTTTAGATGTTTAAAACCAAAACAAAAAACATGATTCAAAAAAAGTTGGAAGAGGGGAAAAAAAAGGTTTAGTACGGCGATCAGTCAAATCACTGAGTACAGACAACGTTCAGAAGGGTGCAGGTCACTCTGTATGTTTAAACATCGAGGAAAACAGTCCGTTACCTGGAACACTCCTGGCATACAGTATGGCAGTGTGTTTTCACTAAAAGCTGCCAGCTGGGTGTCCTCCCCTACCTCCACCCTCAGGTGGGCCGTTGCGTCACCAATCAACCGAGTCCAGGCAGGTCCCTCTGCGTGAGGAGAGGATTGGTCAGCACCCACATCCAGCTGCACATCACATCAGAGAATAAAAACACATGTAAACACGTTCCTTATCAACAGTATTGGTGGTACAATGATACACAAGCGTAACCTTGAAATGACCTACAGCTTTGCCAGCTGCCTGTCACACCCTCATCTTACATCTTTTTTTTTTTTTAATCTTCCTAATGATCACCTTACTGAAAAACACGTCTCTTTATTCTTTATTTGTAGCCTTAAACAGTTTTTGAAACTTTTCTTTCAATGCAACCAATCCACCTTTAGTTGCATTGTGAGCCATGTCTGCAGGCATTTCCTGCACCTTTTTCTGCACGGTTTCACATCCACTCACTGTCTGTGTTTAGTTTTGTCTCTGCACAGTTAATGATTAGTCCAGGTCCAGTCTAGTTTGGTTTCTGGTTTGGATGGAAAAACTGGACGTGTGTGTGTAAATCCTTTTGCATGGGCTTTTGTGTACACATCTTATCTTTATTCCTGAGATAAGTAGAGTAGTAAATATGCAAACGGTTGCGGTGTCTGCCTGCAAGCTGACTTCCAACCAGGTGGATTGGAAATTACCATCAGCCACCTTCAGAAAGCTATACTGTTAAAATGTAGGCCACTGCTGATAAGAGTTTTTAGTGCTAACCACCACTCAGAAAGATAAATAAACATCAGATGTTGTGTTGATTCAATCTTCTCAGTTTTCATGTTTTTGCGTCTTTCACATTAGATTAACCACTTTTTTTCATGAACTGGTGGGAAAATATAAAGTCTATGGAGGACGAGATTGTCCCTGAAATGAAAAGTCTGTCTTGTACCACTTCACACTCTGAAGAGTGAGGATGCTTGTTGTCATCCATGTAGTACATTCTGTTTGGTGACAGATAGAAAGGTGAACATACCTGTAGGTAAGCGTCGGTGATGAAGTTAGCTGATGCTAATTGTCTCCTGATATGCTAATATCGGCTGATGTTATCAATAACTCAATCAGTCGTGCTCAATATTTATTGATAATTTTGGGTGATAAAACTTGCAGATCCACTTTTGAGTTTGAGTTTAAGAACTTATAAATCTCCCCTTTGCTGTGTTTGTCTAATGGGTAACAGAAGTTCACAGCCTATTACGCAGAGCGCCTTTGTGATCATTGTGGCAGTATCTCGTAATCTCTCCGTCTTGACACCATCTTGCAAATGAGATGCTTTCCTCAAACGCTCCTGCTGACAGATTTGTCTCTGATTGGATTTCTTTAATGCTTTCTTTGCAGCATGCGGGGGTGTCTGCGATCAGTGCCAGAAGCCCTGCACTTGTTTAGTGTCAAATGTGGACAAGCTTTGCTCCGCTGAGTTCATGAGTCAAGGCCCTCCAGTTATTTCCTAATCAGCGGCATGCCTCCTCCTCTTCTATTTCACCACATGGTGATATCCTGCTCTCCGCCGAAATGAGCCTTGTGGATACTTATCTGTCAGCTTCCACGCTCTAAATGAAGGAGCAAAAGCAATCTCCTTCTCTACTGCTCCTGTCCCGAACGGCGCCCTCACCTCGACCTCAGATCACTCTCATTTCCTTCAAGCTCTGTCACAAGGTCTGAGTCTGGCTCTCTGAAACTCTCAGAATCCCAGAGTTCACCCGAGCGGAAAACCATCCCTTTAGGGCTGCAGGTGCAGAAGTACAACTTTAAGTCAACTCCACATCTCTTTCTGTGTGTTTGTTTTATTGTGTAAGCACCTGGCTGATTGTACAAACTAAAAAGAACACAAACCTCTGTGAAGTTTTTACAATCAGTCAAGTCATTTGAGAGTAAAAACGGGATTTGAACTTTGAGGTTCATGATTGAAAGAAAAATACAACTTTCAAATTGCCAATAATGTTGGTTTTTGAGTCTTTGAACAGCACAGATTTTACTGACCTCGACTGTGTCAGGAATAAAGCAGAAATAGAGATTGTGTTTGGATGAATTGGCCCTTTAAGTCTCTTTTGATGTTTCCAATCTGCTAAATTAGCACTGACCTGTGGCCTTCCCCGATCAACCATATCAACCATTACTGACTAACTTCCTGAGTATGCAGATTAACCAGTCAAGAAACCAAACAGAAGAAGGGAGCCTGTCATTCCTGAGGAAGGTCTCACCACAAATGAGGATTAATCTCCCCTATTCCTTTGGACCAGTAATCCCTAACACAATGCAAGCAGAGGATTGTTCCTGGATGTGTGCTCGAGTAATAAGAAACCCGCCTTCCCTCTTAACCTCTGCGCCCACACTCATGTGTGGATTTTATCACCCTGCTGCGCTCCTAAACAATGCACCACAAACAGAGGAGCTATCTCAACAATCCCTGGGACACCACGGATATCGTCTTTGCAGAACTTGATCTTATCCGCCTGCTCTGTGATGCTGGTTTGAATCTTATTGTGGATGGAAGGCAAGCTCACACCTGAACTAAGTGTTTACTGGTTTAAAGTTGGACTGTGTCTGCAGCTAGACTTTGGTTTGATTGTTTAAAGAGTTAGAAGAAACTATTTAAAAATAACTTTTCCCAAAACAAATTTTTGCAATTTTAGTTTTTGTGGGAATACTGAATTATTTTTGTGCGGGTTTTTTGTTCAGGCTAAATCGTTGTTTTTATTGTTTAGAGTGGGAAAAAAAGATCACCAGTTTGTTTTCAGGTCAAGAACCAATTGTTATTGTGAGGTTGCATCACACACCTTCCACCCTAAAAGTTGTTATTCAGAGTAAAAAATGGCATGGAGCCCTCATCATAAAGTCAGAGCTCCTTCAGTCCTGGGCATGAAAAAGCTCTGGCTGCAGGCCATGTGGCTCAGTAAGTGAGCACAAGCAGATGCTGCAAAATCATTCTGAGTCTGATCCCAGAAGATCTGGGATATATTTGTGTACAAGTGTACGAGAAGGAGGTTGAGCAACAGCACTGCAGGGCCAGGTGCCTACTTCCAGGAGTTTAACAAGTTGCGAAAAAAGTAGCACAATGATGCATTGTTTGCGCTCACGGTCAGCTCTCAGAGGACAGAGGCGATGCTGACTCTTGTTTGCTTCGTCATGCACTTTGAAAGCTCTATGGAGCACGCATGACTGCCACCTGCAAGCTGTCACGACATGCAGTGAATATTTTATGGTGCCTTCATAAAGATATACTTCTATAAAAAAAGAAGTCTGTTTTTCGGAAGATTTATTGAAGAGGTTTTGGCTGTACAGAAAATGGTTCCTTGGGATTATATTTAGCTGTGTGGTTTTCTGTGAAAAGCTGCTGGGATATTTTGCTTGATTCTTTCTGTGTCACAATACAGAAAAATATGAACTTATGCCCATTAGAACCTATTCCTAAAAAGACCTCCATTTCAGTTTCTTACCCCGCACTTCGCACCCGTATTTGTTTGGTCTTCTTCATTTGGTTCTGATATATCAAAAAGGATTGTTGCAATGTTAGACTTTTAAACTTTGATGAGGTTCTGTCGATACCATCGCAACAAACATACAAGTCCCCGGCACCCAGAATTGGGTCGTTTGTTGTTTTATTAGCAGAATTGCTGGAAATATCCTGCAGACTGTATCAATTGCACAAATACTTTTCTGTATGAAAAATTATCAATATAATTGTGCAATAGACATTTTGCTCTCTCTTAGTTTTGTATATGACTGAAGATCTGAAGTTGTTTTTTTTCTCTAATTAAACTACTCGTGATATTACTGTGACATCAAAAAGTAAAAACCTTCATTAAAGTATTGAACATTTTGACAACCTTGATGTAAAAGCATCACGCCTGCCAGTGTTCACGTGTCATCCACGACGGCGCAGAGACAAAGGGGCCCGTTTGTTCAGACCTTATATTGACCCTCTGTTGATAAGCTGTCTTCGGTCAGTGCTGTTTACAACCTGAGGTTATCTGGCTGCTCCTCAACGGCTGCTGTTGAGCTGCAGCTCTCCAGCTGCTGTCTCCCTGCCTCACATCGTGCACGAGCCCCCGCAGCTCAGTGCATCTTAGGACAGGCGTAAGGGGAGAAGAACAACAAAGCAAGCCACTTGTATGCTTTAAAAGGTAGTAAGACATCCCGAGCAGCTTTTTTTGGCAGTTTCTGTTCAGAGTGAAATCTTCACTGTGAAGATTCTGCCAAGTGTCTGCACCGGTGGATGGATTTGATTATTCCAGACTGCTTCGAAGCAGGAATCCTGGAAAATAAAAGAGACTTGGCCTAATAACTTTGAAAAATGTCAGTTTGACTCTTCTCACAACTCGTGTGCTTATGCTCGCTTCAAATCAAGTTGTCCTCGTCCCTGGCACAAAGGAGTGATTATTTTGACATTTTCAGTGAATCTGTTATGGCTGCACAGTGAGCACCAGCTGTACTTTTGAACCCCCCTCTGGCTGCTGTAACGTAAAGGAGAGGATGATGATAATGCTCATAAAGATGTGTATGATGTGGATGATTGGGGCCCCAACTCTAAATCAGACCCCCCCCCCCCCTTCACGTCCATGTGTTCCTATAATTAAGAGCACATGTGGAGATGGCAGCTGCTTCAGTAAAGACGACTGATCGCTCCACTTAGCTGTCAGATGGGAGATTGATCTGACCCCAGGAAGACATTAATGCTCTAAAATAATGTCCCGAGTGAGTAATACACAGGCTGAAAAAGCAAAGCATGATGCAGCGCCTATTTGCACCCAGACAATTAAATCCAGTGCCTCATGTATTTACAGTACAAGATGAAGACAAAGTGTTTGAGGGTGTCCCATCCAGATTCATCAATATTTAATTTGTTGCTCTGTTTACCCCAGGGGTCTATATTTAAAAAGATCTTCAGTACCTACATCATTCATTTGTTGGGAATGTAAACTCCCTCAGACAAATGGTTTGGGCTCATTCCAATGCACTAAAACATACTTTCTCATATAATAGTTTCAGATAGTTTTGTGTGTCTGCCTTAACCCTGTTAAATGAAAAAACCTGAAATCAGTTAGACTTCAGGACTATTTTTTAATGGAAGTTAATTTTGATACACATCTCTCAAAATCATCAACTTATGATCATAAGCAAGACAGTTGGAGCTTTTCTGGGTACAAAAATGTACAAAAAAAGAACCCGATTTTTGCGTTGTAGATACAGGATTGTTATGTAATAACTTTCTTTCCACAGAATTTGCACAAAGGACAAAAAGAGAAGAAATAAAGTTGTCGTATACAGAAATCATCAAATCGGACATGTTGGTTCATTAACAAAGTGAAAAAGTGGTTCAACCTTGTCTGTGTTGTTTTCTTTCTCGGAGCCAATGTGCCGTAGGCAGGCTGTCGCTCACAATACTCAATGAATGTTGGCCAGTTTACAATCTGGTCATGCAGCATGCAAAAGGTAATGGTGTCAGCTGCACTTGTGTCATGACGAGGCATGTCTATGGTGAAGTTTGAGTTAATTATTCTTACCATAAAATACCAGTCAGCATTTTATATTGGAACGTCCATATACAGGATGCAGACAACTTTTTAAATATAAAGAATATAAAAAGTGTGTCTTGTACACCAGATTTTAAAGGAAACGTCACCACCACCTGCTCACTCACGCTGAATTGTCGTGGATATTTTCTGCTGCGTTCAAAGATCTTCTCACCCGAACTTAACACATACCAGGGGGCTGTCAGGACAAAGCCTAGGTGAAGTCAGGGTTAAAAAAAAAAACCTCAGCAGGTCATCCTGAAAATCTCTGGAAATATGAAGGTGTCTTGTGCCTGCGTGACAACATGGTAAGTTGTGACAGTAGAATGAATTTACAATCGTGTCTCACTTACATTTCAAGCAGCGATTTACAACCATCACGAGGGTTCCCGCCACTGCACCCACGGAGCAGATGTCACAAATATCAATGTGACGTCGGTTTTTAAACAAATAAAAGTCAGAGAGGAAAGCTTGAGTCCAGTGGGAACATTTCACTCGGTGTTTCAAGCGGAAAGTGCAAGCTAAGCATGACAAACTCTGGCTTATATGGTGTAATGTATCTCATATGTCTGGAGCTTTTTATGAAACACCTAGGATGAGAGCTGCAAGGATGTAACCTAGAATCATCCAGGGACAGAAAAGCGTCCCATCTGGTTTGTAAATGACAGAAATTGGCCTCATTGGTTTATTGCAGAAGCTTGCCCTGAAATATTCTCTCTCTGTTTGGCATCTCTGTCTAAGGGGTTGATCTTTCTAATTCCCTTTGATCTGCAAACTGTAACTTTAGCTACTGTGTCAGTCTGACCGCACTGTATGTTAGCTAAGTAACTCTGCAGAGCTCATCTGAGGAATGTGCTTTAGCAGGGAAAAAAACAAAGATGATCAAAGAAGTTCTCAGACGGTGATGAAAAAGTATCTTTTGGACCCCGCTCACCAAACCCAGCGGTCCATCACCTTTTCCCTTATTTTTAAATTGCATAAAGCCTCTGAGGAGAAGAGGAGAAAAATATGTTGATACATGCAGGACAAACGTTGCAGTGTGAAGCAGTGATGATGTTTTTGAACATATTGGAAGCAGAGGAGACAGCCAGGTTTCATACAGTCTGGGTGATTGAAAGGTGCTGAGGGGCTGGAAGCTTTGTTCTTCTGTGGCAGCAGAGTCCTGTAGAACTGAGAGGATGGACAGTTGTCTGTTTTACCCTCATCCTGATTCATTCTATTAGATTCTGCTGTCAGCTTCAGGCTTAGTAAGAATAATATATCGGGGCGGCTGATGGCAGAGTCGGTCTTCTCTCAAGTGGAAGGTCGGGGTCGGATCCTCAGCTCCTGCAGCTGAACCCAAAGTTGCTCCCATTGCTTCGATGGTGGCGTGTGAATGTGTATGAATGGGATAAGTTACTCCTGATGGTCACTTTTCCCAGCAGCCTCTGCGATCTTAAATATCGCTATACAAGCTCCAGTCCATTTACCATTTAATCATTCATGCATTTCTGGTATGTGGTTAGAAAAGCTTTATTGGACAGGTATGTTTCACACACATTGAATCTAACTTTGGTAGACTGTGCTCTCTTTGTACAATGTAAACATTAAATAATAACAATTAGCTAAAAGTAAGAAGACTCATATGTACAAGACTAAATAAGATAATAGTGCAGTGGTGAGATGAAAAAACTTTCATGATATAGAGCATGATGACATAATGTGATCAAGATCTTACACTTTTATTCTCTATAAACAGACCTGTGTCAACAGTCAGCCTGCTGTAATTAAAACATAAAACCTGTGGATTCTTTAGGCTTCTGTCATTATCAGAGTGTTTTTATTACAAACATTATCCAACCATAATGATGAATAATAAAGGATAAACTAACACCTGTTCTAATTGTTTAATATATCATTGTGGAGGGGAAATAAATATCTGACATCCAAAAGGTGTTTATTGACCCCCTCTTTCCTGGAAAAGACGTTACCAACACAAACTCAAAAACGTTCATGAAGTAAACATGAAATGGAAATTACATGTTAGGAGCATGAATAATGTAAAGACTGAATTCTTTCACAGGGAAAGATGCAACATCTCATTATGAAACCTCCTTTTCTGGATGTGAAAACTAGCTATGGTTAAGGATTGGTTTCTCGAATATCTTTGTTTAAAAATGTACTCAAGCAATTTTGCACTCCTGGAATGTTTTTAATGTTGGGGACTCTAAGAAGATGGTCAATGTTTTTTTTAGACCAAATCGAGATATAAAAGACTCAGTTATCTTAACTCTCAGTGTTTGGTTGACCAACAGTGGGACAGATTGAGAAGGAATTCAGCACATGAAACATGTAAGAAAGAAGTCTACCTTTTCTATACCCAGATATTTACCCAGTGATGTCTTTGTGGGTTCATATGTCACACTATTTTAAAAGCTGAGTGCCACCCGTTTAGCATGTGCAGTCACCCTGTTTTTGCCCAGATCTCCATGTATTTGCGGCTTGCAGCCTCAGATGCTGCCAAATGACAGTTGTGGTACATGATGTCTTTTGAAAAACCGATGATTTTACAAAGCTCTGGTTTTCTTCAACTCTGCATCCGAGACAACCACACAGCAAGACTCTGTTATTTACAACTCAGTGCCTACTTTAGAGAAAACCCATGCATGCCAAATGAATGCAAAGACTTCATCATCTGTGTATATACAGAATTGGCTGAATGCTGTTGAACAGGATGCTCTGTAAGAAGTTCCCTAAATCTATCATCCTGAACAAAGAGCCTCGGATTATACCTCAGTGTTTCTTGTTGTTGTTTGTTCGCCCATTGCAGAGGTATTTTGGTCTCAATTCTGAACAACAGAATGAGTGGAAGTCCATATTTATAAACAGTCTATGCTTCATCCAAAAGTTTTCGAGAAATTACACGATTTCCTTCAGTCCTCTGGTAAATCTCCAATTTCTTTTAAATAGGTTTCTTGAAATGACTAATTTAACCACATTCTCCGGCCCAACCTTCACTGCAACCTATTATTCTCCCTGTCGCCTGTTGGACTTGTTTATGTGTGAGGCCATGTCCCATGCCCACCTCAGGGCCCCATCATAAACAAAGCTGAGGGTCCTGCATGGCGTCTAGGAGTGGGAGGTGAGGCCAGCTGCACTGTAAGCACCACAGTCTTTCCTCTCTTTATTGTCAGCTTCTCTCGCACTCCTTTAACTGTCGCTTACACCATGACAGTCCCCTACAGCTACACACACACACACGCAAACACACATGAACACATTACTGCACGCTGCCACCTGTGTTCTTAAACACACGTCAAGGCTATTACAGCTACTGGGGGTCAGGTTGCAGAGTAACGTGCACCCTGAGTCCAGGTGGAGAACTGTAATGTGTGTCCCAGTACTACCACAACAATACCACCAACCCACCTCCCTCGACACATGCGCGCACACACACACACACACACACACACACACACACACACACACAGACCATTATGTGCAATCCACATTCCTTTGCATTTCACTTTCTCTAAAAAATGCATTTCCTCACACCCCTGCGACAACCAAGCCACTCCGCTGTCTGGAGCACACAATTGCACATGCAATCCTGAGGTCAAAGGTTGGTTATTCCAGTAAGAGAGGCAGCTGAGCAGTCAGAGACCAGACAGACTCCACGGGTTGGTGTTTGTGTGCAGGTTGGCTAACTCGGGCAAAGCCTCCGCAACACATTGTGTATTTTCGTACATTAGCCAGAGCGCCTTTACCCTATTTTTGCACTGTAGTGACAGTGTATCCAAATCTTTCCCTGCCAGTAACCCAGTCCACGGTTTATAATTCAGGCTTTAGTGTGTCTCCTCACACAAGACCCAGGGGCCTCACTGAGAGTATGAAAACGACATTAGACCACGCAGATCACCTTTCACCCCCTCTCGTGACTCTCCAGAGCAATGCCACAGGGTTTAGGGGCTTCACGACACCGAAACTTTATCCCCTGTGCTGTTGTTTTGGGGACAATGGCTGCTGGTTAAGTATGGAGCAAAAAAGGTGTACAATATTTCCTGTATTTGCCCCATAGGGCCTGTTGTATCGCTGAAAGACACGTTCACAAAATGGCCCGAGAGATGTTGAACATCCCAAGCACTTACTAACACAGTTAATCTTCGAAAAGATGAAGGTAAAAGAAAAGGTAAAAATGCGGCCTTAAAATCAACATAAAGATAGTAATTAAAACCTGTGGAGGTTATTGAAGGTCTGTAATATGCCATGTAACTGTTGAAATTTAGACTCCATGTCGACCTGCGCACATTCAGTCTGTGAAGTACTGACGTACAGTGGTTTGAACATTTTCAGGTTTCTTCTCCAAATTCGTGTTTATATGAAAGAAAACATGGGAGTGTTGGCAAGCAGCACACGCCGGTGTTTAAAAATACAGAGTTACACTCAAGTGTCCATTCAGTGATGTCCACAGAAGCCAGTAGAAATACGCATGTTTGCAGCCGGGTTTAGGATACTGATTTGGCATTGATAGATAATTTCTTTATTGATACACACTGTACAAGGGGGATTTTGTTTTATACCTCCTTTTTGTTTTAGATTTTATTAATCCTGTGAGTTATTGATACATTTTAAAATTACGGGTGTACAGTAACTGAGTTGACTGACAGGTGGGAACAGTGTTTCCGTTTGCCAGTAGGCCTTTTGCCTGCTTCTACTCCCCATCTTTGTTTTTTTATTTATCCAGTTACTTTAAGTCAACATTTCCAGTG
Organism: Symphodus melops; assembly: GCF_947650265.1. Taxonomy (NCBI): domain Eukaryota; kingdom Metazoa; phylum Chordata; class Actinopteri; order Labriformes; family Labridae; genus Symphodus; species Symphodus melops. Next base: position 25,132,212 of record NC_136696.1, on the reverse strand, counting down.
TGACGACTGCCATCGCTGACCTCAAAATGCCTTCTGAAACCTGAAACTGCGTCCTTGTTTCATACAGCCTGTGGGTTCTGGTAACTATCAGAACTTACTTTCGAAAACGTTCTTTCTTTTCATTTTTTAAATTTAATTAAATGTATTGAAGGTCTTTCTTGAGAAACCTTGGTGCTCACATGGCCGTGTCAATGTGACGTCCTCTAGAACTCTCTGTCTCCGTGCCAAGAAACAGCAAAGGATAACAGCAGCAGAGCTTCAAACAAGCTTGTCAAAACAGCCTTTCCACTGTCCAATTTCATTGCCTTGATCCTCAGGAATACCTAAGCCGAGGCAGAGGAATGCCTCCGAGACTCTTCTAGTCTTCCCTCCCATGAACCTGCTCCGCTTCAACAAACACCCCAAAGTCCTGTTTGTTTGCTCTGAAAATAATCAGCCCAGGGCCTGTTTTGTGAGCCGCGTGGCATAATCTCTAAAGCGATGACAATACTATCTGCTCTACTTTTGGAAAGAGAGTGGACTTTCTGGCAGATTTGACATGAGAGCTGAAACTATCCAGTGTGTTCTGAAAGTGCAAACAGAGGTTAGGGAGACAAACACATTTCTTCGTGAAGGTCACTCAAAATTTGCCAAGCCCTACTCTTCTTCCACATTTACATATCTTTATCCAATTTCAAATCACTCCATCTCAAGAACTCTCAATTAGTATTAATGCTGCACCATTTCCCTTCCATAAAGCAGAGAGTAATTTATCTCAGATCAGCTGGCAGCACCACCACACAGCTGTGCCTTTGGCTGAAAAACATCCAACCTTTCAGCCAGCTTTAGATTTCCTCCACATTTTCCACGGGTTTGACTTCGCTATCGTCTTCTAAACTGCAGCAATTGAGTTTGTTTAACTTAATCATAATCATGGTCTGTTACTAGGTAGTTAGCTAAGAGTAAAAGTACCAATATTTAAATGCTACTTGTGTAGCTTTCAGCTATCTTATCTTGACTTATTTTATGGAGTCTTTGGATATCTACTGCCATATTTCACACTTGACAGAGATATCTAAGATGTGTCTAGATGAAATGAAGGGGAAACTTGACTGAAGAGAAGAAGCTTCGAATAATCCAGATGTCCATCAACAACAGGGAGAACTTTTCACCATGTGGATGAAAGTGGTCCAGCAAGCTTGAATGATTTAACTTTAAGAGGTCTTTAAGAAACGGTGTGAGGTTTCCAGTCGGTGGAAATGTCTTTTGTTGCTTTAAGGCTGATTTGAACTTCTATACTATGAGTAGGTCTTTGAGCCTGTAATCTTTCACTTTTTTGAACTTTTACTAAAGCTTTAGTTTTACTCAATGATCTGTAGATATACTTGAGTAAAGAATGTGCGCACCTCAACATCATTCACCATTTGGCCAGGGTTCATTGCCTCCTTTTGCTTTCCTCTTTGTGCAGTCAGTCCCCCTTGTCTCAGCTTTGTTACGTCACAAAGAAAGTAACTTTTCTGATTTATCACTCCACCATTGTTCTCCTCACCTTCAAAGCATGCCTTTAAGATGCATGCTCAACAAATGGTTCAGCTTGTTCCCCACAAACCACAAAAACAGCCTTATTACCGAGGTAGTTCTTCAGATAGAGACTGAGAGGGTCTTAGAGTCTGTAAGTCATTATAACTGTCTGAGAACTTTTTTTTTAGCCTTTAAGTTGTACTGAAAGGTCAAAACTCAAGTCACAATCTTTTCCATGGGAGAGTAAGAAGTTCTTGGCTCGCACTAATGGCACCTTGAGCAACTTTTAAATTGAGCATCCACTTGGAATTCTACCTGTACTCACTCTCCCATTGTGTGACTCCCGTGAAGAGGTCACCATCCACTGAAGCTGAGAAAACAACAGAAAACTCGACCCGGTCACTCAGCCAGGTCAAGGACCTTAAGAGCTAAAAGAGGCCCGCCACCCTCTGGGTCATTAATAATTAATGAAACCCGAGGCTCGGACAGAAAGCCATGACTAAACACAAAAAGAGCCGAAGCAGAGAGAGGAGGGCTGGGCAATAAGAGGGCAGAGGAGGGGTATTGATGTAGAAAAAGAAGAGGCCCTGAATCCAGCTCTGGCTACAGTCCATGCTTTCACTGTATGCTCCAAAGGCTCCAGACACAACAAACTGCACGACCCAGCAACGTTTTAAAAACCGAAGTGGGGAGCAGTAGCGACAGATTCTGGTTCCCAGCTCAAGTGAGCAGACGGATGTAGAGGGAGAGAAATGAGTTGCCCTGTTGGGAGAAAAGCAGTTTGTGGAACGAAAAAACCGCATGTTTCTCTGTTTCCCATGAAATCCTGCCGTCCACAGACTTGCATTCAACAAAGCATGTACTTGCCCTAGAGGTGCTATCACGCAGGGACCTCCATTACGAGCACGGCCTGATGAAAGAGAAGCTGGGGGGGGGCTTAAGAGGTTTGGCTCTCAACCCTCCCCCATACAGGCCAGATATGAAAGGCGATAGTTAAACATGAAATAATATCATGAGCAGTTTCTAAGGTAAGCAAACTGTTTGGATGACTTAATCCAATTTCAGTTCTCGGAAAATATGCTCAAAATATGCCAAGTGTAGGAATTTTACACTGCTGGCTTTGGATTTTTTGTAATACAGGTTTACATGTTGGAAGTGGTTGTTCCTCACTGTCAAAGCCACTTGATACTCAAGTCAACAATCAAGCCTCTGTTGTTTGGAGTTTCCTGTACACATAGTTAGGCTTCTAAAAGTATTATTAATTAGCTTATATCCAAAATAGGATATTTACATCTAGGTTTGTCCTGGTACTAACATTTTAAACAGAAAAAGAAAACGCTCAAACAGAAATGGGAAAAGGGCTTTCGGTAATTCTGCACCCTCACTCTGGAATCTGTTGCAATGACTTGAAACTCAATGAGCTGGCGTCCGTAAATGTTTATTTTAAATCTAAAAAGAAAACCTGGAAGCAGATTCTATCGGATGTTGATGTTTTAGCTCAACTGCTCGAACTACTTCAGATTTGCCTGATAGATGCTTCTCTTCAATGCAGTGGTGTTTTTGTAAATGTGACTTGCTGCAGCCTGTCTAGGCCATGTCTCCCTTGAAAATGAGGTTCTTTATCTCAATGGGACCAACCTGCTCAGAAAAATAGAATAATTCTCCTTCCTGTGAGTGTAGAGCTACTGACGTGACACTCAAACGATGCTGCCACGCCCAGAAGGTCTTGCGATGCTTGAATCAGCGAAATAAGCAATTTTTTTAAACTGGTTTTCTGACAGATGTGAATGCTCACTTTTATCTAGACTTGTATGAATACTTAATGAAGCTGTTTGATCACTTACAGGATATGTGTCTTACTATTACATGCCTCATTTCCAGAAGCTTATATATGTCTGCACCTGATTTCATATTAGTGTCATGCTCATAACCTCGATAGCATCTGACATTTTTATTAATTTCAGCAAAAGGACTAAAAATTCTATCTCCTGTGTTTGGTTTCTTTGCAGAGCTCATCAGACGACTGTGACCCACATGAGGGAATCCATGAGGGAAAAGAGGGCAAGTACCGCCTGCAGGTGACCCAGTTTGTCCAGCGGTTGGAGTACTGGCACAAAGACTTGACAAACACCTTGGTTACCTCCATCACAGTCGTCCCTGTGAATGGCCGTGCAGTAGCATACCTGGGCACAGCAGATGGACGCCACATACAGGTAAAAGAACTTACATAGTTCTGTCCTCTCTGAAAGGGAGGTCATTTGCATTTAAAAATACTAGCAGTTAGGCATTAACAGAGCCCGTGTGGCTTCAGCGGCCAGTGCGGTTTCCCTCTCTTGTTCTTCATGTAAATGTGGCAGGATGTGGGTACGTGAGTGAAAGTGCTCTGCTGGAGACACAACACACAGTAAGCTGCAGGTGCCTCACAGGATTTGGGAGACTTCATGACTGAGCACTGTGAACCTTTCTGTTTGCACAATTTGCTTTCCCTTGACCTGCGCTCAGTGAGCCTCCCAAAGAGCACTCGTTCAACCCCGCCATCTGAGCAAACAGAGCGTTTTGTTGACCATTGTCCAAACTTATGGAGGATCCCACCAGCCTGGTTTTGAGCGAACTGCTCTCATTGTGTCACTAAGCAAGCAGAATGGGTTTGAATCCGACCAAATTTGGTTGAAATGTGAAAGTTTCTTTCCAACAGCTTTCTCTCAAAAGTGCTTATTGTAATACCTTTGTATTACAACACACACAACAGTGCTTTAATGTTTTAAGATGTATAAAAAACGTTCCCTTTTCCATCACAGATAAATGTCTAGACACGCAAATCAGTGTTTAATGAGAACATCTTTATGATTTTCCCTGACTAGAACCTGGCACATAAATTAATTGTGTAGCTTTTAGTGCCAGTGCACCTGCAGCTTCAATGTTTTTTTTGGCCTGTAGGAGCTCTGCTTGTTAAAGGCTTTTTTTCTGACGAGTCATGAAAGTGCTGATCATAAGGTCAAATATAGACTTTTGGCATTTAACGTAATTGAATTATGATGACTCGCCTGCGTAGCTGCATATCTGACTGTGAATCATTGTGCTTACTTTCCAACCCTTTTCATGTGGGCTTTCAATCCGTCCACTTTAAAAGCCTCAGTGTAAACATACAGTGGTTTCAGCTGCAGGGTAACATGCAGTGAGTGCTGTCATTTTGGTGCATCAGTACGGAACTGGACCAAAAACTATGACGAATTGAACTGAACTTAAAGTAAATGCTGATGACCTCACGTATTTTTGAAACAGAAGAATGAAAAGACTTGCATGGAGGAAAAAAAGGCAAGAGACGTGGAAAAAGGGTCGACAGCTGCAAATAACGGGAGGGAGGGCAGGATGGGGTGGGGGGGGTTATTGACGACGATGGTGGGGTGTGAGGGGGGCTTACAAGCCGAACGGCACGTTAATGGTAAACGGCGGGCTTCGCTGACATGTTCACTCGCACGGCATTTTCTGCTCTCGGAGAGTCCTGTGCAGCTGTTGCTGTGTGTTTCTCTATAATCGACACCCCCTCTCAACCCCAGCACTCCTGCAGTTTGTGTTTTGATTTGGTTTTTTTGTGGTTGGTTGAATTGGCTGAAGAGTTGGAGAAGGTCAGAAGGACTAAAAACTTTTTTTATTTTGATCAAGCGTTTCCTGCCAGTTGTCAAGATTGAGCGTGGAGACGGAACTGGGAAATTAAACACTGATATTTCTCGGTGAGTTGGTGTCATGATAGTCATGATAAGACAATTTAAATAATCAAGTTGTATTAAACTGGAACAATCCAATTAAACACCTTGCTTTAAGAAATCCCGATGTGACTACAGGTTTACGTTCACCTTCCCTGATTTCTTGATCCGTGCAATTGAACTGACGACCCTGCGACCACCTGCTCTCTCCTACAGCTCTGCTACAGCACTGTGAGAGGTTGTGGCCTTCACTTTGGCCGCTCATTACATTGTTAGTACAATAAAATGAACCTGTCAACTTTTCGTGTATTTCATTCTTCTGCTCCGCTCCCAGCGGACAAAACAAGAGGCGAACACGGAGCCGACGCAGTGAAGAGAAAGAGCCTTGTTCCCCATGATGAACTCCATTCTGGCTCAGGAAGTGTTTCCCTCGCCTTCAGTTGGACCACTGTGGGAATAACACAGTGGCTGTGTTTATAGGCCGAACTTCCCCCCGGCATGCTTAATACAATAAGCTGTAATTTACACCGCTATTACCTCCAGAGAGATGCCTGTTGTATGGCCATGTCCCCAGCGGAAAGCCACCCATTATACTCGCTGTTACAAAGCTAACGTTGATCATGAGGCTCAAACAGAGGAGGGGGGGCATGATGGTGGGATACAAGACGATTGTGAGGGTGAGGAGAGAGTACCAGCCGACCAGCGAAATTACATTAAAACATTTTACAATACAGAGTCCTGTAGATATTTGCTTCAGACCCTTTAAGTGCACTGTGCTGTGTTTACAATCAATCAGACACACATACCATGACTGCCATCCATGCTGTGTGTACAGGCAGCTAGGTGTGTACTTTGTAGTGTGTGTGTGTGTGTGTGTGTGTGTCTGTGTGTGTGTGTGTGTGTGTGTGTGTGTGTGTGTGTGTGTGTGTGTGTGTGTGTGTGTGTGTGTGTGTGTGTGTGTGTGTGTGTGTGTGTGTGTGTGTGTGTGTGTGTGTGTGTGTGTGTGTGTGTGTGTGTGTGTGTGTGTGTGTGTCTGTATGAGATTTGTTTTGCTAACAATACAAAAGCAGTGCTTTTTTGGGGGGAGTAAACATCACATTGTGGCTTCATCCTGACTGGGCAGAGAGAATATGTTTATAACGAAATCTATTTTTTGTGTGTGTGTGTGTTTGTGTGTGTGTGTGTGTGGTGTAACTGCAGATACCACACCCCCATTAGAGACCCTCTTCTTTTCTGTTTGCTCCCAGGCTTGTAATTGCAGCGTAACCGCAAATGATGAATGCTCATCCAGGTGTGGTGTGTGTGTGTGTGTGTGTGTGTGAACAAGAGGGAGCAGTGCAAACAGTGAGTGCATGAATATCTGTTTCTATGTTTGAGTATGGTTCATATATGATGCGAGTTCATGACATATATGAGGTGTGCAGTATGTGTGAGTGTAAAGATGGAAAGACAGGATATAAAGTGTGTATTGTAGTGTGCAGGTGTGATTGTGTCGGTTTATGAGTATGTCTTAAACGTAACACGTCAGCGTACTCTCTGTTTCTGCCTGAAGCTGTATCCTCTTTCTCATTGCCCCAAAACCAGTTTGTCATTTTCCTAACAAACTCCATATGAATGTTTGGAAGTCTCGCTCTTAAAGGTCCGCTCGTAAGTTCTCATTTTAAAAGGTTTTCAAAAAAGTGGAATAATTGTACATAAAAAGGGCGTAATGAAGTGTAGTCGAGCTTAGTTTTCCAGGATGCTTTGATATGTGATCCAAACATGGGCTTCAGGCTTTAAACCAACTCAGCCAAACGATGACACAATCTGGATCAATTGTCTTCACTATCTCTGAGTGAAGATGTGCTGGCCTAGCTCCCAAGAACCTGTTTATATTTTCCAGTTTGTCTGCCTCACGGCTTGGTTTGTCTTGAATGAATCAGTGGATCTATTGTTGCAGACCCCTTCTGACGTTTCCCTCATGATTAATGCATTGTATGTATTAGTGGGCAATATTGTGAAGCGTTCCAAATAAACACAGCAACAGACAAACACTGTAACCAGTACACAAAACCACACCTTTGACACAGGTGTCCTCAGCTGATCCTCTTTTTTTGATTTTTTTTTTTCAATTGTATAAGGAAAAAACAGCAAATATTATCCAGACCAGGCACCTCTCGTCTTACAGTCAAAGTCTTTGGTTTGAATTTGATTATACGGTCTTTTTGGAAACAGATGAAGCCATTGTTTGAGCCCTGCTTTCTTTTTTTCATGCCTTTTTCCAAGGTTTGCATCCACAAGCACAGCAATCTGGTAGAGAGAAATGTTTGTTGTGAAATTCGGAGGGCTGGCTGGAGCACAGCACAGATAATCCCGGTGGATTTCGTCAGTGGCATCGAGCTCATTCAGAACAGATCATTTGAATAGAAAACAGGTTACTTTGTTTTTTTTCTAATTTCCCTTCTTGAGATTCTTCGGATGTTGTGACTATAACTTTAACCTGATGTGAAATCGGAAATTGTTGGGTTGTTGGTCTGTTAAGTGTCCAAACCACACTCTGACTTTGGCATGTGCCACCAATTTCCAGATATTTGTTCTTGTTCCCAAAGTATTTTAAATGGTTTCTTTACCTGTATTTAGTTACGTTGGGTATATGTCAACCAAATAAATACAACAAAAATCTTAAACCTCATCCACAGTAGGCCATAAAGTCTGCTGTGTCTGTTTTGGCCTCAAACTGGGTGGATTCCTGATTCTAGATCAAGATCTGTCAAGACCACCAGGCTCTTTATCCCCACCATTAATGTAATTAGAAAAATTCTAAAACGAATGAATAAGCTAAATTAATTCTTAATTTGGTTTTAAGAGAATCTCTTGTCATCTTTCAATCATGCTTTGTTCTCATAGTGTAATAGAGATTAGTTATGGACAACTTAAAAAGTGATGATATGGGTTGGCCAGTGTCAGGTCACGACTGACATTGCACCTCCTGCAATGCGACTATTGTGCATTTACACATTGCAATTGTGATGGTTACATCATGTATTTTTTAACCCTACTTGTATTACAGCCAAACAGCAGCATAGCTTTGTATCAATTTACAAGTTTCAACTTGTGTTTCGTGTGGAATTTGCGACCCAACTAAAGAAAGAACTAAGATGCAGCTTGCACATTATGCATCTGTTGGATCCCATTTCTAGCTCGCTACTTGTTCAGCGACGTAGTGACTTTATTCAACTCCTAAGGAACAGTCTCAGATGAAGATACCATAAGCTTTGACACAGCCTATAAAAGACTGTCCCTACTCGATGACTGCAATGACTTGTCTCCTCTTTCCAGGTGTTGTTCTCCAGGTTTGCTTCTCCTCATGTCAACATCCACCTTGACTCCAGACCGGTCTCTGCAGGTGTGGCGCTGCTTGATCCTGACCAGTCAAACGGAGACCTGCTCATGGTAACAGGAAACAAGGTAGGTTGGACAAAAGGAAGAAGTGTGGTTTGGTCCTTCGTGGGATAAGACGTTTGGTAACATTTTCTGTCAATTTAAACTTTTTAAAATGTTCCTGTATTCGATTAGAGGACATAATGAGCTGCACACATTGGACTAGTTTGTGCGGACCAAATCTGTCTAAAGAGAAATGATTAAACCGAAGAAGCATTTTCTGTCATTATGAAGTCTAATTATGTTTTCTGTCTTTAATTCTTTCCTAGATCACTAAGATTCCTTTGATTGGTCCTGGCTGCAGTCAGCTGACCACCTGCACGTCCTGTCTGCTGTCGTCGAGGGTGACAGAGTGTGGCTGGTGTGATGGACGCTGCACCAGAGCCAAAGAGTGTCCGTCCTCCTCCGTCTGGGCCCAGGACTCCTGCACACCTGAAATCACTAAGGTAGTCACAGCCGCTTGTTTTCAGTCTTGTCTCAGCAATTTCAATGTTTTGCAAGCTGTAGTTTATTTCTAAAATACTAATACTGGCCAAAGACTAGCATTGCAACTCATCTACTCTTAATTGTTCATTTCGCTGTGGTTTCAACGCTGAGCAAATAACCTGACCTTAAAAGGTAACTTATGTAACCGTACAGCTTCCTGTTGTCTCAGTTTGCTGGGACATTTATCATGTGATCACATCATGCGAGGTCTCTCACTCCTCTCCTCTCAAAAGCAGCTCATATAACTGGTCTGTTGAACCCCGTGATGTGTCCATTCGCGCCGTATTTGTCTTCACAGTGTGTCGTCTGTGAAGGTAATGGTCCTACCTGAAATGTCAGAGCTCTTACCGCAGCACTGTTCTGTTTAACAGCGCTCTGACAATGTGGGTGGCGTTCATTTTGTGCGACTCTAATGCAGCACCTCATGCAGTCACACTGTCTCCACATGTACTGTATATAAAACAATCCTTGCTTTATATGAAAGACACTGAGACATTTCCAGGAGTTTTGTGGATGTGTGAAAATGACTGCAGTGTGCTGCCTTTTTTTACTGTTTCGTATTATATGAATGTTTTGGACAATAGTGGACTGTAATGTAGGTGAGAGAGGTGAAAGGCTTTGATAAGAGTGAGAAAAAGAACCAAACATATGAATTTACTAACACTGAAAGTGTTTCTTGTGCGTGCATTAGATTTTTCCAGCCTCTGGACCCATACGAGGCTCTACAGTAGTGACGATATGCGGGCAAAACTTCGGCTTTGACAAGAGGGAGAGCTTCAAGGCCTCGTCGGTAACTGTGGAAATGGCAGGAGCTCCTTGCAAACTGACCAGACAAGACAATGTCAACAGGTAAGTCTGTGTTTTTGTGCTTCAGCTTCCAGCTCTTGCACTAAATAAAAGTCATTGCAGTACTTTGTTTTGGAAGAAAATCTTCTTCTTTTGATGTGTCAGTGCGCTTGTTATAATTGAACAGGCTTTGTCTGTGCATTTTGAAATATGCAATTTTCTTACAAAGCCACCTTTGAGAGGCTGTGTGTGTGTGTGTGTGCGTATGTGCGTGCGTGCGTGTTAAATGGTCGGTGTTTACAACATAAAGGGAACAGTACATTGGCTTCCTATAGGTTTAATGGGGTGTATTGTGTTGAAGAAAGAATGCTAAGAAGCCCCCCCTCTGTCCTGCATTCAACACATGACTCCGCTAACTGAAAAATTGCAGGAAAAAATCTCCACATGCAGACTTTTCACTCTCCTAAATCCACTGAGGCCATGTCCCATTCAAAAGCCTCTTTTTCTACAAACAAACCTCATGACAAATTGGCGGGAGAAAAAAACCCAAAAAACAACCACCCGCTCAATTCCAGAGGAAGATCGCCTCTTTGTGCAAGCGCGCCGTAAAAGATCATTGAATTAGGATAAATGCTGGATGGCTGTGGTGTAGTATAATGGCTGGTTTGTGTGTTGTTATTGGGGGGTTTGCGTTTAGGTGGACTGAGATCCAGTGTTCCCCAGTGTTCAGTGGGAATTTCACCCCATCAGGAAACACAGTGAAGGTCACCAGTGGCAACAAGGTGGCCAAGATGGAGGGCTTCACCTTTGTGGTAAGATTTCATATATTCCTTCTTTTTGGCAAAATCAACGTGTATAAGAAAACAGGGACACAACATGTTAGTTTGAAAGAAACTGCACTTTTTTTTAGCATTGACACAGATAAGTTTAGCAAATTTCTGCATGTTTATTTGTGGTCAATGTCAACAATGAAATATAACATGAGAAACGTGTATCTATACAGAGTGGCTGACAGTGTCTTGTGGTCTTTGCTTCCAGGACCCTGTGATCCATGAAATTTTTCCCACGTTCGGGCCAAAGTCTGGAAACACCATGCTGACCATCAGAGGAGCCTTCCTTGATACCGGAAACAAGCGAGACATAATGATAGGGAAAGCAGCTTGTAAGATCCAGAGGTCAGTTCACAGACTTTGAATTTATTATTTCTGTCTTTTGACTTATTTTACTCTTTTTCCCTTTTTTACATGTTATTAACACAACACGTAACATGGTCTATGTGTTTACTCTTCTCTCTTCTGCCTCTACTGAACATCCTCCATCAGCGTGACCTCGACCATGCTGACCTGTAAGACCCCTCCCCACGGTGTCCCCTCCAAACAACCTGTGAAGCTGACGGTGGATTGGGTGGAGCGCCTCGCTCCCATGCAGTTCACCTACAACCAAGACCCCATCATCAACAGCATCCAGCCGTCACGCTCCTTCGTCAGGTGAGACTTTGATCACTCAGAACAGGGTTCGGGTTTTTGATTTAGTTTGGACATCCCCGTTTGTGTTTGTCAGCTCGACAACGTTCCTCAACTTTGAGATCCTGTGTCCTTCTTCGCCTAAGAGCAGAAACAAAAGAGGGAAAGGGAGAGTTCATCTGATGGAGAACCAATGTGAATGAGCCCAGACAGATTAATGCTTTAGTTTTACAGCAGGAGGAAATGTGTAGGAGGTGAAGAGTGGCTAAAATGCTAAGGCTAACAGCAGGTCCTCCCCTGTGGGGATCTACTGTGTCTGGTGCTGACACTAACATCCGTTTCTCACCCCCCACTGTAGTGGAGGCTGCACAGTGTCGGCTCATGGCTTCTTCCTTCAGTCTGGCCTCCAGCCCCAGATGGTTCTCACAGTCGCTCAGGATGCTGAGGTGTTTCATGTGGTGAGTAGAAGGTTTAATATCCTTAAATTATTGGTGAAGCACAAGAGATCCATTCACACTGTGACAGTTAAAGCTCCTGGCAATTTTGAATAAAGAACAATTTTCCTCTTTCAGGAATATTTTGAGGTCCTTTCCATTCAATTAGCCGCAACAACCATCCTCAGGTTTTCTGTCTCGTTCCACTAAATTGAGGCGATTACAAGTGCTGACTTTAAGGGAGCAGCCCTTTTGGACACCCAAACATGAACGTGTACTTCCTTCCTTGAACTTTTACTGCCTTTTAAAGTTCTTCCTTGTGTCCGTGGATCACTTGGTTGAAAACGTAAGCAGTAATATTATTCATGAACAGCAGACAAAGAAGGTTTTGTGTTTTTCTTTTAAAAACCAGACTGTCTTATACATGGTTTTGTCATTATACATACAAACGCGCCCCCCCAAGAAGAAAAAAAAAAAAACAATGGAAAGAGCTTAAGTATCAGACAAACACGAGAAGAAAGGAAATGAGCGATCCAACGTCTGATCTTTAGGATCCAGCTGTCACTTCTGACTCAAACCCAGAAGCAGAGCGAGGTCTTTAAGATGCTCGGGCTCCCCAAACCTCAGTCAGACGTTATTCTACTTATTGCAGCATAATGATACACACACACATTAGCATGCTTGGAGCTCGCCATCGCCGCAGTAGATTGGCTGGCTGCATGGAGCAGCAGTATCCAGGTTGTTTGTAAAAGATTTTTGTGCTTCGATTAAATCATTTGAGTTTTATCAGCTCAGATAGATAGATAGATAGATAGATAGATAGATAGATAGATAGATAGATAGATAGATAGATAGATAGATAGATAGATAGATAGATAGATAGATAGATAGATAGATAGATAGATTAAAAACTTCATGGGAAAATGTGAACCTCAACCACATAACACAGACAACTGAAGGACGAGGGGAACAATACACCTTTTGCTAACATAGTGCAGAAATACTTAAGTTTTGCTGCTGCAGCCAAAAGACACTCACTGCCCACCATGTCTCCCTTGTGTGTGAACCTAGTGACCTGCTGATCCACTCCTCTGGTGCACGAGGAGAACAGCCTCACAGTTTAGGTTTCATTACAGTTGCTGCTGAAAATGATACAACATCCTTTGAAAGAAAAAAATGGATCAGTTCTTTTATAGCTTGAACTGCACAAAATTCTCCGTGCGAAAGAGTCATTTAACCTCCAGATGAAATGGTGAGAAGATTGCTTTAACCTTTTGAAACACCAATTAAGAACTCTTCCCTTCTTTTTTTTTTTTTTTTTTTTTTTTTTTTTTTTTTTTTACAAATTTCCAGCTATTGACACCTTTTCAACTGATGAAATGAAGGTTGTAAAAACTACTTGTTCTTTGTGGTATGACTTTTTTTAGTGAGTCATAACAAACAGCCCGTTTTTCACAGTGAAGGTGTGTTTTACTCTGAGCGTGTGTGTGTGCGTGAGCGTGCGTGTGATGTTTGCTTTTGGGAGGCGGTTTGAGGACAAGCAGTGCTTTGTAGTGAAGTTATCTGTCATCTTGAGGCACACGCTGCTGCAGGTCCAGTCAGGAGATGATAATGTGCTCGGTAAACACACATACACACAAAAAGACTCTGAAATTGAACATGTACTCTCTTGGAATAACACTCCTATCTCAAAAGTTCTCCAACGAATCTCTATCCCTGTATCTCTGATCTCTCTGTCCTCTCACTGTCTCTGTCTACCTATTCCTTGTCGCACACAAATGCACATTAACACACACCGTCCCTGCAGTGTCTCATCTTTCAGTTCCCGTCTCCCTGGTCATTGACCTGTGCTCAGGTCAGTTGTTGATTGGTCTCTGGGGACACACACACAAATAGTGTTAACCCTTTATATGGCACTCATTGAAATACTTTGAAATTCAAAAATTCAACCTCAGAGTGTTATCGGGGAACATAACAGAACTTTAGTTCTGTAAAAAAACAAAACTTAAATTTCATTTAGAAAAATAAACATTGATGAAGTTACCATATTTGGTTCAAATGCCACGATAGCAGGATCAGTGATGTAGGGTGATCTCTTCTGATTGGCTGAGTGAGGATCACATGCTTCTCGACCTTACTGAGGTGCAGAAGGGTGGCCGTATGTAATGTGTACCAAAATTACCAAAAATAGTCACTTGCCCGATAAAGGGTTAACACACATAGCTTTGAGACTTAGAAATCAGGTTTATTATAGTTAAAAGTTAACAATGATAACTTAAAGGAGCAATATGTAACTCTTACACGTAGCATTTAAAATGGGTACGACAGTCCAAATTGAAAACATTGAAACTTTCTCCCCCTGCCCCCTCCTTCATGGAGTCGATACTCATGTGGGTTGCCATGTTGTTGACTCTGAAGCTTCAGTGTTTAGCCAGCTCTGTGGAGCTTATTAGAAAAGTGCAGAGGCTTTTTATGTTGGGTAAAACTGAGGGGCATCCAAAACGGCCTTGTGGGGCTGCCTTCCTTCTCTGGTGCAAACAAATCCAGACCATTCTAGTCCAGAATCTAAACTTACAAGGAGGACAGATTAGCTGCTGTGTTTTTGTCTGTGAAGCCAGCACTCCCAACATGTTTCCTTAATGTCTGATGATATAGTAAGGCCATTTTATGATTTATTCCGGAGACTCTGGCACAGAACGGTGTTAATAATGTGAACGCAGACGAGCTAGGGACACTGAAGGAGGAACAATCGTGCTCTGGCACGCCCTGAAACTATGTTTATGATGACATCATCAGTCAACCAATCGGCAACAGCAAAGTATTCGCTGTGACTTATTTGTGAAATACCAAATCCTTTTGTAATGAGAAAAGATTTACAAAATAAAACAAACTTCAAATAATAAATAACCCCATAAAGTCCGCACTGGTGGATTATTCACTAAAGTTACAGCTTAGTTTACTTGCTGTAATCTTAGAGGCTTAGTGTGTTAAATTGTGTTAATGTGTTACCTGATGCTACAGTATGGTGAGTTAGCACAAGGGTAGTCAAGGTTCAGTGCACTTTTAATGGCACATGCTGTGACTGGCTTTGAAACCATGCAGACTGGGAGAAAATCTTTCTCATTAACCTCCTTTCTGTGCAAAGATCTAAAGAATGGATGGCAGGAGGAGGACCTGCTGAAGCTAACCCTTTGCCCTGATAGTTTATTGTTCATTTCTAACTGTAATAACAGAGCAGAAGGGATAAGAAAACAAAAAGAGGCTTCCTACAGAGGACAGGACAGAGAGCATGAAGTGAGCAGTCTGTATAAAATAAAGCTAATGATTTAGGACGGGATCATGCCCTGTAGGGCCCCAGCTGTCGCCTGTTAAATTCCTTCCAGTAAACGGGATGAGTTAAGGCTGAGCCTGGGAAGGGACAGTATAAGTGTCTTATTGTCTTAACCCTTCAAAATAAAGGCACGGATCTTTCACCAACGGACTTACCAGAGGTTTTCACCACTGGCGGAACAGCTCTCTGGGTAATGTGAGCCAGTCTCTCATTCCTCCAGAGCTGTGTTCATAAACCTAAATATCAGCCGTGCGATTGGTGAAGAAGCCACAGCAGCAGAATGAGCTTCAGTCTAGTTTTAGTTGGTGAAAAGTGTTCTGAGGGATCTCTAAGATCCTCACACCAAAGCAGATTAGTGAGAGTTAGAAACCATGACTTTCTTAAAGCCAACAGAAAAGGTTTCGTGGGTCTCAGCTGGAGCCGGAGCGTGAAAAAAAAACACCCGTTATTGACTTGATATCTGCCTCCTGGATCTCGAGTAAAGCCTGGTCTCAGCCAATCTCAGCTTTCCCACAACATGAAAGAGATTTTGTTTTACGATCTAAAGCTGGCATGATCACAAAGCCAAGAGGGGGCCGCACATACACAAAAGAAAACAACAAAAATGTGATCTGTACATTTCCGTAGCTCAATCACAAAACCATAAAGGAGCAGAGTTCTTGCTCTGCCGGGCTGCATCATCACAGAAAGTTCGTTGTAGATTGATGCGTCACCATAGCCAGACACCTGTTGCCTGCATTCACAGATTGACTTGATTCACGCCAGACTCCTCCTCCTATCTCATCCCAGTGGGTTAAATCCCTGCAGCTGACACCTGAACACCTCATGATGCCCCTCTTCTTTCCCGAACCCCCCAACATCTGGGGGAAGCAAAGAGAAAAGTGGATGAAGGTGAATGAGTAACATTTTCCCTTCTGTCAGCAGACTGAATGCTTCAAAGACTGTCGTCAAGCTGGTATGGTGAGAATAATTACATCAATGCTTAAAGGAACAGTCAAAGGAGATAGGTGACTGTTATATGAACACATCGAACATGCAGTGTTTGAAGGACTAGTTGTAGAGAAATAGTATAAATTTGCACTTACAATTACCAAAGACTGATGCAAAGGTAGACGTATTAGAACTAAAAGATAGCAAGCCCAGACACGGATGTTAAATCCAAAGCAAGTAATGACGCAACACAGCGTGGTAGAAACCACGAAGAAAACCTTACTGACATAAATCACTGTAGATTTGACAAGCACTTCTGTACGTGGGAGCTCCGTTGTGACTTGGCTTTTTCGCAGGCCGTTACACTAATGATACTTCAGGGGCGGCGGAGGTTTCAGGGATCGCTGGTTCTCTCATCACCCCACAGTAAACCTCTTGGCCCGCTCTCTGCCCGGCTCCACAAGTGATTGTATTTACAGCTGCTCCCAAACTACAGGCCCTTCATGTCCTCTCCCGCAAATAAGAGGAGACATCCAGTGAACAATGAAATTGACTGAGATTTCCACTAATTCACAGGATATTTTTTCTTTAGTCACACTCCTGGGAGAGGGGCTAAAGGAGGAGGGGGCTGCTGCTCAGTTGTCCCTTTCTACAGCTTCTCGTAAGTGTGTACAAGCACGGAGGTTAATTGGATTGCTTGACCCAGCGTCCACACGCAGGGACACGTTCTATATTCACGTGTGTTTAAGTGGTTGAAGTGTTTGCGGATGGCCGAAACTCTGAGTATGTGTTTGTGTGTGTCCATCTGGGCTGTGAGAGCTCGCTGGGGAGTCAGATTGGGAAGTGTATGAGGAAGTTTAAGCAACATTTTGACAGAGCTGCTGCTGCTGCTGCAGGAATGACTCTCCAGGGAGTCAGATAACATTTAATGTGTTGGAAGTCTTTTTCACTCGATTATTTTGGGAACCATAACAAACTTTACACGGCATAATACAGAGTACAGTATTTCCCAGCTTCTGGGCATTTTCAGAAAAAAAACAAAAACTTTTAAGATAATGGAAACAACACTTCTTGATTATTATACAGAACTCAGAGTCACTTTTCCAGGGCCCTGCCGTGCATTGTTTAGATGACTTTAAGTGGTTCTTGGACTAAAACAAGTAATCAGGTGAAATTAAATTTTAAAACTATTTAAAGTTGGACAGAAAGTACTGTTTTAGTGAGCTGGTTTGTACGCTCTCTTGAGGCCCTCCAATCTTCAGGTGGCACTGCTTTTAAAAAGCTGAAAGGTCTATTTGACAGTAACCTGTCAAATAGACAGTATTGGAACATTGAAAGCAGACTTGCTCCAAAAATTACAGCACAAATATTTTTACAGTCTGATCCAAAAAAATCTAATTTGGTCTGAAATAGCTCATTCCTTAAAAAGGATGGACCGCTTCAAATCCACCTCTTTGTCTGTTTCTAGTTTGATTGAGTTAGGTGAGGAATGCATTCCCAATATGGGTATCACTATCTTTAGGCTTCAAAATCACCATCATCATCATCATCCTCCACTTTTATTTCAGCCTCGAAAATCATTAAATGTGTCAAGATATAAAAAGGCACAATTGCAAAAAAACCATACAAAATAAACTCTGTCAATGCAAAAAAGACTGTGTGTGTCTGTCAGCCATGCACTGCAAACTAGTCAATTAATGGAATCCAAATGATACATAAGCACCACTCACTAAACAACAGTGCGTATGTGTTGTGTTCAAAGGTCACAAGAGAAACATTGATCTTTCTCTTCCTCCTGTCCTTACGGGATATCGACTCAGGGACACATGTACCTTTGTAGCCCAAAAGATAAACACACACTACAGTGCAAATATCAACATTGATCTCTCAGCACGATGCCAAACAAGTCTGGTTTGTCCTGAGCGCACCTGTGTGGAGCAATATCATGATATGTTTGAACATTTAACGGCTTTAAATGGATATTTGCTTCACATAATAGATAAACAGCTTCCTTTCACTCATTCAGAACATTATTTCTTGAGTCTGCCTGGAAACAAAAAAGGAGGTGGCTGCTGAGTTGACAGACAGAAAAAAGGGATGAAAGACAACTTTATCACTATTTACCTCTTAACTGCTCCCATTACTGCATCAACTATGTCAGCAACAGCTGTCACACACTCCTTCTTTTCCATATCCTTCTTAGCTGCTTTATTGATTTCATGTTTGTGGGAATGTTGCCCAAGATCCTAATCTAAGTTACACCCCTATTCGGATCCCATTTCCCCTTTAACAAATACCCTCCCACACTCTGTTTGTAGAACTGTGGAAAGCTGAGCAACTGTACTGTTTGCTACATTGTGTAAGAGTGTGAGTTTGACAACACTTTGTTCTTAATAACACTTTTTTCTGAATTTGTAAATAAATGTAAACACATCTCCGACAACAACACAGCCAGCGGGAGTCGAGCTTCTCACTCAGAAGCCGGAGAGACATTTACAGTTTATTTACTTGTTTTCTGCTTTATTATATAAACTGAATGTCACTTATCTTAAAAGTAAAGAGGATATCATGTTTTTTGTGCTACTTTTTGATGATAGTTCAACTAAAACAAAGGTTAAAACGGTTCTTTTTAAAAGATTATAAAATTAATCAATGTTGGTGCCACCCTGCCTGATAACTTTGAATTGAATCTTGATTTACAGCAGCTGTTTTATCCCACCTGTTTCATGCTCAAGCTGGGACCATTTTATATTGTTTCAGCTTTTCAAACATTAAAAGAAAACAACATGTAGATCAACTATAAAAACATTTGGTCATGGGCCAGCAGATGGAATCGAATAGCGCTAAAGTTAACTGTGATTGCCATCCCAACATTCACGAGGAATGAACCCTTCAAAATAAAATCACAGCGCTGACTGCATAGATTATTCTTGCAGTTTCAAGCACACATGCACATGTTTTGTTAGAGCTTTAGGAAGTTTAACGTTTGACATTTTCTGTACATTTTTATTTCCCCTTAAGAGTAAGTGGCCCTGACACCAAAACAGTGCATGCAGCAACAACACTTGAAACATATTGTACAGCAAACTAACAAACAACAAGTCAAACTCTCAAAGAGATGTTTATCTTGAGCAACTTGTACATCAGCGTCTCTGTGCACGTTCAATCACACATGTTCTGATGCCACGCCTCAATTAAAAAGGTGTTTTCTAAGATTCCTGTCTCTCACCAGGAAGTCTGAGCACAAAAGCTGTGACGTCTGCACGGACTGAATCCAACATGGGGATACAACTCTGTTGTGCCCTCAGGATATGAGTGTAAACACTGCGGCAGCTGAAAGCAGGCGTTGTCTCATGTAATGTGTGCAGTATAATAGAGACCGCCGAACTACGGATTACTGCCTGGTTGTAGAATATACAGTATATTGTAACAGAGAAAAGATGTGGTGAGAGCTGTTTGTGATATAATAGTGTAGCAGAGAGGTGAAGTGTTAACCTCTACATGCATTCGTACAGTGTTCCTGTTTTTGATTATTCTTTAAAGGATGAAAATGTCAGGACGAACAGTGAAAGATGAAAAGGTGCTGTAGCATCCTAAAATGACTGTTTTGGATGTACAGAAGATTTTTATTTGAGGCATCAGAGAACAAACAAAAACCTTGTTTGCACATTCGCAGCACTACTGAAAAACTCCTGAAGTTGAACACAAACCCCCTATGAAGTCCGAGTGGGCTGAAGTGAGAGCACAGCAGGATATAATCAGGAGAATTCAGCTCAATCCTGCAGTCAGAGTACAATCATAGACGATGCAATCTGCACTAGCACATATTAGGTACTATGTTTCCTGTTTGCCAGTATGTTCTGCTCCTTTGTTCATATTGTGATACTATCGAACTACACGCAGCATTGATAGAAAGTTCTCATCATGGTGGTGTATAGCGGACTCTGTTCCTTCGTCCACCTCTCCTCCCATCATTTATTTTTACGACACGTCTTGCCTCAGGAGACCCCCCCACTCTCCCTTCAGTCTGACAGGGATTCTGTCCCTCTGTGAGGTCCATGTACAAACAACCAGATCAGCAGGACTTCAGAGACAGTCCTCCTGAAGTTATCTAAGAAATCAGTAGTGTATATGTGAAAAGGTTAAAGTAAGTAGATGGTCACTGCCAGAACATCACAGAACAGCTGTGTAAGAGACCACATAAGTTTTATTTCTCTGAATCTGATTAGAATCTAAATTTGGTAATATGAATGCCCCCTCCCATCTGGATTCGTACAAACAAGCTGTTCCCAGATCCATGTGTAGATTTGTTCCGCTTGAAATGTGATACAGTCAAAATGCAATGCCTTCCCTCACAAGAACTGCATCCGTGAGGCACATGAATTATTTGAAGTATTCCAGTTTAATAAACAAAATAATGAAAAAACTTAAAAAGAAAAAGACAAAAAGTGGTAAAGTGGTAAAAGATGGTTTGTCATTCTTAATTTTTGTTCTATATTGTTTTTAGTTGTTCTCATGCCATTCATAAGTCCCTGCATGCTTGAAAATATGAGAGAAAGACATTGACTCCTTCTACGAGGTCATAAAGATTCAATGATTTAGAAAGTTGATGTGTTGTTCTCTCTGATTTTTCTAACCTGTTCCTTCTTGTCCGTCTGATTGCGTCTCTCCAACACAGAGTTGTGTGTATGGTGAGAACCGGACATCCATCCAGTGCACCACACCCTCACTGGTCAAGCTTGCTCTGCAGCCACCCATGGTCACCAAGGTGGCGTTTGTCTTGGACGGCTACTCCACAGAGCAGTGGGACCTGATTTACGTGGAGGACCCTCTCTTCCAGGACCCCAAGCTTACTTCCAAGGACAACAAAAGTATCGTGGAGCTCAAAGTAAGGCCAAAGTGGACTTCGTCAGTGATCAGCTATCTCAGATCTTAACACGCCATCATCACTGGGCGCTGACACCACGCTCAGGTTGGGCAGTTTAGATGCAATTTAACTGTCAATGTTTAATCAATCATGCAAAGAGTGACAACTATGAGCAGCAATTTGAGGGAAAAACAGCTACTTTAAAAACACAATGCCATCCATAGATAGCTCATGTTTGCAATCGACGACATCTTAGCCAACAACACCTATTTGAAGTGTTACATGATTTAAAATGACAGGCATAGGTTTCTTGTCCACCATCAAACATCATACAGTATGAAAGACTTAAATGCCATTTAAACACCAGCGCACTTCTGATTTTCACTGCAGTCCATTTTAAGTTAGGGATTTGCTGATTGAGATGAATCCACACTTTGGAAGTAGCCTGATTTTCATTCTGCACTTTGCATCCCAGTTCACCCATTCACACGTATATATCCGCCCATGGTACAGGTCAAGTTGGGAAGGAAACAATATTGAAAGAAAAGCAGGAAGTGGGGTCTGTTTCCCATCATTTACACCCCCCATCCCTTCTCCATTGCCTTACCTCTCAATGTATTCTCTCTGATGACTTGCATTGTTCTAGCTGCCGAGGTCAAAGCTCTTGACATATTAATGCCGCTTTTCAAACAAGGCATCACATCCCCAAGAGCCTGTTTTAGGAACACAATGAAATACATATTTCTTCTTGTTTCTTTCATTCCATGTTTTTGACTGCAGCTCGATGGTTTGTAACAGCTGTTGAGATCCTGGCCTCTTTTTTTTTTTTTTTTTTTTTTGCTTCTTCTCTCTCTTTTTCCCAGACGTGACCTTGGCCCCAGTGCTAAATCCACCACCAACCCAACCTTCAACCACCCTTCCCCCCCGTCATCCCAGACATATCCCCAGTTTTTACCCAGGGGGGGATGGTACCAAGCATTTCACTCAAACAGGCTTTACTTACTGCCATGTGATAAACCTGCCCTATGATAATCTCTTTTAAAGGGCAAATGCTTGGCTCAACTGTTAATTCTAACCCCCAAATAACTGACAAATAAAGAGATATTTAGCTCTGACTGACAACTCTGCACCAGTGAGGCGGCACGTAAAAGAGTATGGCTGTTGATTTTGGCTTATAGCCAGGTTCTTATCGTTGCCGCTTCACATGAGACTAAGACGCATTTCACATCCAATTATTGCCGTAAAATGTTATTTGAAGAGATGGTTTATAGGTAATGGTAATTAGTTCTTTTCAGCTGTGTGTACAGCTTCGTCACGCCTGCGGTGCAAAACAAGGATGTATCTGAAGATCTTGTTACGTTACATTGTCTTTGTGTGTGTCCTCCTTATTGCAAGTGAGTGGGTGAAGAAGCGGTTTGTGTGCGAGAGAGAGAGAGAGAGAGAGTGCAGGAACAGGTGCGAGCCTCTACTCTGTGTCAAATTGGAAAATCCTGAGCTGTCACGCAAGGAATGCGATGATTCTCTGTGTGGCTTTCCGCTGCACTCAAACAAGTGTGTTTATGAATGAGACAAGAGAGCCACACAGACAAAGAAAAAGCAAGAGAGTTTTAGGAAAAAGAACTCATTAGGCTGTGTTCTTCTTCTTCACAACTTCCAGTCAAACAGAACACACTCACTCACTAACTCTGTTACGCACACTCACGTGGGGTTATGCTTTTGTTTGCCTCCAGTTAGCTCTCAGTGGGGGTGTTTGTTGTCATCCCGCCTAGAGTTCACGCAACTAGAGTGAGCTGCTGTGTGTTACTCATATCAGCACAGTATTCATGGTCAGTATGAGTCACAACAAACCCTGCCAACATGCGACTTTTTCAAACTTTTCCCCAACACATTTTAAACACTAATGTTTCTGAACTCCGTCAGCTTTCAAACGAGCCGTGAGTTTGCTTCCAAAATGTGGCTTTAGACTTTAATAGCAGTGTCTGTCAAAGGTCTTATAATAGTCCTGTGAGTAGTTTAGAAGTTGAAAAGGTGACTATAAATGTTTGTGACTCAAATATGGAGCTTTATAAATTGTATAAAACATTCTCAGCCCATGACTGATTTTTACCAAACTACATTTACTACTTACTATTTTAGGCCCCTCAAATACCAACCTCCATTTGCGCCATTCACCATTTTCACCAGCTTTTAGCATCGTCTTCCTCTTACATCTTCATGCACCTGACTGTGTTTTATGCCTTAAATTCATGAACTCTCAAAGTAATTTACCTTAGATTGTCCTTTTGTTAATTAATTTAAATGCTGTTTTTGTTTTTATGAAGTCCACCGTAAAGGCTCAACATGACCCGACAACTTCCTTTTTCAATTGTACAAACTAAAACTGACCCCCGAACATGATTTGAATCAGTAGTAAAGACTAACTCAACTTTGATTCTGTCATTCAGTTTCACTTTTTCTCTTTTGCTGTGTAATTGTACACAGAAATGTTTGAGAAGCAGCATTTTAAATATGAAAACAAATCCTCAAAATGGCCCTTCCTTTGCTGACTGTTCACATGATGTTTAAAGTTTACCAAATACTGAAAACAGTGTTACGTGGGCATTTTTCATGTTAAACATGAGACCCATATGGGCATAGAAAGGAGTTTGGTTTTGCATTGAACAGAAAGGCAAACATTTGGGGCGCTTGTAGCTTGATGGTTTGTGCAGGCGCCCCATTCACACAGGCTGTAGTCCTCCAAGCGGGGGGGCCCGGGTTTGAGTCTGATCTGTGGCTCCATTACCGAATGTTGTTCCACACTCCCTCTCTCACTCCCCAAATTTCCAACTCTATCCACTGTACAATGCCTACCATGAAGGCAGATTTTCCACACATCACTTGTTGTCCGATTATTTGGACCATAAAATACCTTTTTTTATTGACTTTGTGGACCCACAGACTTTTAAATGCTTTTTTTTCTTTAATGTTCCAGTGGTTAACCTTGAGTCATTTGCAACTGCTGGTCTCACATGTCTCTCCTTTTTCCTCTGTCCCCACCGACTCTCAATCTGTTCTCCTTCACGTTTTGCTGTGCAACTCCATTTATTTTCCCATTTCTCATCCTAATTTTCCTCTACCTCAACTGCAGGGTGACCGGATGGACAGGGAGGCGATGAAGTGTCAGGTTTTGACCGTATCCAATCACAGCTGTGAGAGCCTGATTTTGGTTGGAAACACTCTGGAGTGCACTGTTCCCACTGAGCTGCAGGCTGCCACCGCCAAGGAGCTGCAGGTGGAGGTGAGGAACACCTGCAGACACCTGCAGCTTGATTTGCCTTCAAACTGTAAAAGATTGTTCTTTAGTATTGGGCAGAGCGTTGTGATCTGTTTTAAATTGTTTAGTGTTTTTTTCTCATATCTTGCGATTGTTATTTACTTGTCGCGATTATTAAATAATAAATGTAACAGCAGAAGGAGCGTTTAGATGCAGAACACACACACAGACATCTTACTGACTCCACTCAACAGATGTTGAGTTCTCCCCAGCATGTTGACAGCAGTGTGTGTTTAAAGTGGTGCTTGTGTGTGTGTGTGTGTGTGTGTGTGTGTGTGTGTGTGTGTGTGTGTGTGTGTGTGTGTGTGTGTGTGTGTGTGTGTGTGTGTGTGTGTGTGTGTGTGTGTGTGTGTGTGTGTGTGTGTGTGTGTGTGTGTGTGTGTGTGTGTGTGTGTGTGTGTGTGTGTGTGTGTGTGTGTGTGTGTGTGTGT
Organism: Symphodus melops; assembly: GCF_947650265.1. Classification (NCBI taxonomy): domain Eukaryota; kingdom Metazoa; phylum Chordata; class Actinopteri; order Labriformes; family Labridae; genus Symphodus; species Symphodus melops. Next base: position 25,107,547 of record NC_136696.1, on the reverse strand, counting down.
GACAGGGTGTGTTTAACTGTTCAACGATGATGTGAGTAATTTAATAAAGGTGTCATCGAGTCAGCTCGTTTTCCTTTTGAAGACAACAAGGGTGTGTGACACGTTTGCCTTTGTAATTGTGAAGCATTACGTGGTGAATCGTTATTAACAATTAACAGCTTAAACTGTATTGTAAATATGTACGATCACTGTCACTACTTTTTTTTTAAAGTAAAAAAAAAAGTTTTTAAACATAAAGTTGACAGTCCTCTCTCCTCTCTCTCTCTCTCTCTCTCTCTCTCTCTCTTCCTATTTGGAGAAAAAAAACTGCTTTTATTTTGAAAGAATATAATAATAAGTTGTTGTTGTTTTATGTGAAATGAGCCATTCAAAGGCACAGTAGTCTCATTTTTATTCCATCACTGCACTGCAACTTAACTACAGTGCGCCGAAAGGGACAAAAAAGCAACAGATTAATGTGATTCACAAAATGTGATGCGTGGATTTATGACCTAAATTATATTCTGATTAATGCTTCCATGCTAACAACTCTACAATAAAGTTAAACACAGACTTTTTAATGTGAAGTTTATGGAGACAATATAGCCGAGCATTACCGTGTGTGAAAGAGAGACTTCTTTCTTCACAGAGATTGTGTGTCCAACATCAAATTAATAATGATCCATCAAGTCTCTTCTGATTTTGAAAAGACACCACTGTTTGTGTTTTTATGCTCACAGTGGGAAGTTTAACTGTAAAAGGCCTCATATCATATCACAGCACCTGCTTGTGCTGAAGGTGTAGGAGGAAGAAAGAGGAGGAGACGAGGAGGAGGAGGAGGCTAATTGGCACATAGCAACAACATAACTCACAGTGATGATGGATATACTGAGAATGTGCTTGACATAGTAACTCATGAATTCTTGTGATATGTCATCTGATTTGACTTGGTGAGAAAAAAACTTCAACCTGAAAAATGTACTTTTATGGAATGAGTTTAAATCGTATTATTATCCGTATCCAGGTTACAGTAATTCAACAGATAAGTCAATTGTTACTGGATGGGTCAGCACTGTAGATGTGCCATTGGCCATATTGGGCGCTGTGGGAAATACATGGAAAGCACCACATTCCTTCAGTGTTCCACATCATTTACAAGGAACTTCAATAACTCTCCTGACCTAATGCAGTCCCTTATAAAAAAGCAGCTCAGGGAGAATTTATTGCACAGTGTGTGTTGAGTGAGAAGAGTCAGCATCCAGCTGTCTCATCGCTGTAGTGGAAGTCAAGCATCCTTTGCTTTGTGTCACGAGAAGGAGACGTGGGGTGACGAAATTTAAGTTGTGTGACTCAAACTAGGAATCAAAAACATTTCAACAATTCAAAGTTGTCTATCTAAGATTTAAACAGTAACTTAAAGCGGAAACGGTGGTTGTGTCCATGGGCAAACAGTCTTTAATAACATTTCAGAATATTTATTTTTTACCTTGCACCACAATGCTACTCTTATCTTGTGTCCTTTGAACAAATATCCTCCAAACACCTGCAGGTTATAAGATGTTACATAAGAAAAACGTTTATGAAACAAACTGATATTAGACCTTGAGCTCCAGACGCTGTCGTGTCATTCTTAAAAAATAATAGATAGATAGATAGATACTTTATTGATCCCGAGGGAAATTCAAGCATATCTACTTGGAATATCCAAGTATCAAATTTGGTGAAGCACTGGCTTGCTCCAAACACATTATCAACCTCATCACTGTTGACTTGCAAACTGGCCTTCAGAGGACGAGACGTTATCACGAGGGGGGGGGGGGGGGGGTGCAGGGGGGGTCAGACAATAACTCTGAGCTCCAAAAACCAGCACACACTTTCAAATATCCCCGAGTCATGCGTACACACACAGCTTCCCATCTGCAGTAGAAAGCTCATTTCGACTAAACCTAATAATGGCAGAGGCTATATCACTGATCTAATCTGACTTCAGTCCATGGCAACAGGCGCCGTGTGTGTGTGTGTGTGTGTGTGTGTGTGTGTGTGTGTGTGCGCATGTGTGTGTTACTGCATACCATGTGTGTGCATGCATGACATTGCTGAAGTGTTAAGCATACAGTGGTGTTGTTGATCAGGAAAGCTTTCTCATGCAGTGAAGCCGACAGCCTCCACCCTGTCATAGTAACCCATATGTTATTCAATGAAGAGAAATGATTGTTTGCTTGAAATTATTTTTTTGAAATAAAACCGACTAAATGTCTCACCCTTCAGTGGCGTCAGGCGGACTCCATCAGGCATCTGGGCAAGGTGACGCTGGCTCAGGAGCAGGACTACACCGGCCTCATCGTGGGCTGCGTGTGCGTCAGCCTGCTGCTGCTGATGCTGGCCTCGCTGCTCATGTGGAGAAGGAACAAACACATTGATGGTAAGAGCAGAGATATCAGGTTGTTGGAAGGGTCAGTAGGCCAGCTCACTTCTGTCGCATCCTCAACTAAACTTCAATCAGTGATTTCGAAATCCTTTGTTAACCTTGAAAATGTAATGTTGAGCAGACTCCTGAGTCAGGTCACATTCACTGAAGTGTTTGAAGCCTGCAGGTTCAGAAACAGGAATCAGATTTTTAAAATAAAATGCTTACAAATGAAAAAAAAAAAAAGCTCTCGAGAATTTAGGCAAACTAAAGAAATTAGATGATGAGGATGTCATTTTTTGTTTTGCCTGTTAAATGTAAAGTTAGGGAAGGTTACGAATAGGCAGCAAATACTTCTATATTCATTATTCTCAGTATTTCAGCAACATGATGCGAAACTATTCCATCACTGATGACATTTTTTTCCTGATGCAACATTTTGAATTTGAAGATTAAAGTAGAAATGTAAAGAACAAAAGTAAAAAATAAAAAATAAAAAGTTCTAAAAAAAAGAACTTTTCTTTAATGACGTATTCACCTACATGTCCCAGACATTTGAAACAAACAGGATAGTATCATCTGACTGACTTCAGGATAAATCATACTTTGTCCCTCCTTAATTTCTTTTGCTTATGCCTCCCCTTAATACTCTGATATTAATATGAGAGTGAATCCATTTCAAGGAGTCTAAAAGCTGTTTTTATGTGACTTCATTATACAACAACTGAGGAAAGACGAACATCTGAACCATAGGGCAGCTCAGCAAAAAGGTCCCTACAGCAAAGAATGTGTGTTTTTGTCTGTTTTAATGCGTTTGCATAATTTGTTGTTTTTGTCTTACCTGTATTCATGTTTATCTTGGGATTTATTAGCCTGTTGGGTTTACATGAAGATTGTGTGTGGTGGGCGCATAGCTTTGCCTTTCTCAGTAAATCTCTCCTCTCTCCCTCTCCCTCTCCTTCTCCTTCATCTTTTATCCTTTTTTCTTCTCTTAATTGCACCACCCTCCATCCCATTCTTTCTATCTGATCAACCTGTCTTTCACTTTCATCTGTTCCTTCTGTTTGCTTCTGCCCCTTATATATCGCTATCATTCCTTCCTCCCTCTCCTTCTAGATCTGTCTGAGGTGTGGTATGATGGCCGGGGTCACATCCAGCATCTGGACAGGCTGGCTAATGCAAGGAGCGTCAGTCCCACTAATGAAATGGTCTCCCATGAGTCAGTCGACTATAGAACCAACCTGCTGGAGGGTACGTCAACCAGATAAGCCCTTACCTGTCATTCTCCTACCCACATTACCCCCCCCCCCCCCCTCCTTTTAGTCTACCTGCTCTCCTCCCTCTGGGGCTGAATGCTATGCTAGCAGTGCATGCATTATCAGTTCTGAACTAACACCAATAGCCTTTAGGAACATTTTGATGGATACTATTTAACCCACTGTGTCAATCAGGATAACTTTTGTGTTATTGTGATGTTATCATGTTATGGGTTCCTTAGTTCTGATGTTTAAAATGACTTTAGATTGTCCCATGCAACATTTAAAACCCAGTTTGAACAAACGTCATGCATGCACATTTTTTTTCCGAGAAATGACCCAGAGGTGGAAAAGAAACCATTGCTGCACATTCTGCATTGAACTTGTCACTTAACATCCTATTGAATGGTAAAGGAAGGCACCTCTACTTGAGAAACTGTCATGTCATATTTTCTGCAGTTTTATTAGAAAGCTGATATTCCCATGAGACATGGTTCATATTGAAGGGACTGTTTTCTTGAAGCTAATGGGTTGTCAAAACGTGGATGTTGTCGTCAGAGTCACCTGAGGTTTAAGTTTCCCGAGTTTGAGTCCTTAGGGTGTGAGTGAGGCTCTATGTATTATGATCCTAAGTATGATGGGCTCAGCAATTTTCTTGCTTCTGAAAAGTGACTTAAAAGGCAAAATGTGAGAAAGTAGACTAAACTAATGCTTGTCCTCGGGGAGAGTAGTGGTGCATGATCTGTGTCTCTATTTGGTTGATAATTGCTCCAACCACTTACCCCACGTCTGTAAGTCCTTTCTGTCGTCTGGTGAGTCTCTTCTGGATAAAATTTCCTTTTTTTTAAAAAAGTCTGAAGGGGAGTTTTTTTCTTCTTCCTCTAACGGCATCAGAGAAGAAATCAGAAACTTTGTTTTTCTTGCCATGCTCCGTCACAGTGTCACGTTGCTCTCGTCCTTTGTAGGCTTCACTTTCTGATCATGTAACACACCCTGACCCCTGGAGACTCTTCTGATACAGTTGCTGACCTTTGACCTCCTTCCATCTCCTCTGCTCCTTCAGATCAGGGCACAGACAGACCAGAGACATGCCGGTCAGCTGCTCCCATCTATGGAGGAAACGGGGAGCTGTTGTCTCCCCGATTGGGAACTCTGGGAGGGGGGATTGGCCTGGGAATGGAGGGCGAGCTGGTGTCACCACTGCTGATGGCCCCGGTCCACATCGACCCGTCCTGCCTCCACCCAGACCTCCTGACCGAGGTGCAGCATGTGGTAATCGCCAGGGAGCATCTGCTTCTCCACCTCAACCAGGTCATCGGCAGAGGTCAGTCACAGAAAATACTGCCTTCACTGTTAAAATTTATCGTTTTGTAATATAACATTCTGTAAAATAAATCAGGCTATTTTGACAGGTCTTTTTTCAGAACTTCTTCGTACGCAGCAGAGAGCGTCTTATAAACACCAGAGTCTAACACTCTTTTAAACAAGCTACATGATGACTCATTTAATAAAATTAGCCATAGTAATGTTTGTAGCATTTTTCATTCTGCTGGTAAGTCTTTATCATAACAGAAATCATACACCCTAACACTGATGTATTTGTGTTTATGTTGGATTTTAGCTGATGGGGAGTGATACTATCATGCAGTCGTCTCAGGGATTTATGCAGAGCTCTACAAAAGCTAAAGTCGCCCATAAAGGGCTTAATTGGCAGCTTTATCTAACCATAACCTTGACATGCAGACACCAAATCACCTCATATTGTTCTGTTAAAGTAGGCAGGTCAGACCCACTGATCAAATTCAACATAAAGAGGAGAAAGACCCCAAACCCCTCCAGCCCCCCTCTCAGCTGAATTATCCCCTAAAGAAAGAAGGTCTGGATTTCCAGGAAGGATTTTTTTTTTAAAGTGGCATAGGATGATTTGTTCACAGCTAGTATTCCCAGGACCAATTGTTTAGAGACGTAATCCAACACTATAAGCCATCTGCGGAGACGTGATAGGAGAGCGCCGCACTCATTTTATTCCTGCACCCCTTTGCAGTCTGGGGCAAGCCCTCCTGTCTTTAAGAGATATAATTCAATAAAAAGCACAATAACTCAAGGGGCTTTGGTGCAGGCTATTAGCTTGTGGGGGTATTAATGAATACAGCTTCATACTGGGTTACTTGAGGGGGCAGATTTAGTGTGAAAATGATGGTAATTTAAGATAATCTTAATGAACTGTGAAAGGAAAATAAGCTAGACACATACAAGAGTCAGACATGGTTGTTTTAAAACCAGAGTTTTTTTCCCCATCAACAGTATGCATAAAACATTGCATAACTAAATGAAATGACCTTGATGCTTCCCCTTAAAATATAAGAAATGTTTCTTATCTGATTTCTGGAGCTGCTGTGATCATGGAGCCAACTGGCAGAAAGCAGAATCTTTATCAAAATATGGAGAAGCAAAGATAAAAATGAAAGATACTTGTTGCACAAATTCCAAAAATGGACTTCATGTATCTTCCTGCAAACAGATTTTATTATTTATAAGGGGCACTACAGATGTTACCATTCATGGGCATGATTAAGAAACTGTTGTTTGCTTACTTGGGTGTAATCAGAATCAGATTCAGGTTTGTTAGCCAAGAAAGTAAATTCATTCCTGGAATTGATATCTTTTGATGTGAAATGATGAGGTTCAGATGTTGGTGCTGCGGTGTCATCAATGATGCATCCAATTTTATGTTTGGCGTCTGTTTGGTTTGGGCTTCTAGTCATCACAGTATCAGGTCATTTAACATTGTAAATGTGTTCATAATTTATCTGACTATATATTAGGGCTAACGCCCCAGGATCTCAACAGTTAAATAATCCTCTCACTAATGACCAGCGGGGGCATCTCCACTGATTGCACAAAAAAGCTTCTCACTAATCATTGTTTCATCATTTTCTAAAATACAGTCTTCAGGAATGTGCTACAGAAGTCGTAATTCCTTCCATAGCCCGAGTTAAAATCCAACATGGGTCAACAGGAACGTTAAAGCTGGAACTCTTGTGTTTATTAGAAACCTAGTCGTCTTTTTGTGTAATTAAATCTATCACACCGATAGCATCATGCAATCTTTCTCATGGTATTTTTGCACACAAGCTATCACGTAGTGTGTTGTTATCGCCTGTTATAAGCTAGCTAACAATAACTGTTTGTTTTTGCCAACGTGTTTCTGAAACACGATTAACTCGGGTGTGACTTCATTACCAGCTCCGACATTCGACTGCGAGGTAAATGGAACATATCCCGTCTAAGTAAAGTCACTTCGGCTGACCAAAAAGGATACAACCTTTTTTCCAGCCTGTCTTGACTGGAAAACAGTACAGAACAATAGCTGACTTTAAGGGGGCTGCATCCATTCCTGATACCCAGTCTATGGTTTACGGGGCGCTCAGGAGTTGCAGTGGCAGAGTTCCCACCTAACACAGTGAAGAGAACGTGCCAAGTAATGGTTCCCCAGCTTGATCGTGCTTTCCAAAGAACTCCTTTTGATTAATTAGTAAGTGGGAAGCCATTGGGGGATCTTTTTGCTACACTGGAAAATCATATTGCTTGGTCATGACTCATGACAGCATGTAGAATTGTAGGAGCAAGATTTTCTTTGCCAGATGAAACTAATTTTAAGCCCATAGTCAGCCAATAAATGTGTTTCTTCTGAATGCATATGAGCCAGATAATACAATAAAAACACTTTATCACTGGTTAACACCCTGACGAATGAAAAGCGATGACATGTGTTTAGCTGCCATTGTTTACTCAAGCTCACATCAGGACCTCACATCCAGTGGAACAGAAAGTGGGGCATTTCATGTGTCACTATCTATAATCTTGATTTCTAACTTGAGGATTATTCTGTGTGGGCTGGAGGTATTACAAAGGCCCTCACAGGTTTAAACAGGAGCGCTATAAGTCACACTAAGGCGTCTTGTTGTAACCTGCAGGTCACTTCGGATGCGTTTTCCATGGAACTCTTCTTGAATCAGATGGCCAGAAGCAACACTGTGCTGTAAAGTCTCTGAACCGTGAGTACAAACCCTTCTTAGACGTCTTTTTCACTTGTGGGACTTAGAATCAGCAGCTCCTACTTTTCAGATTTCTCCCTCATAACCCACAAAAACACAAACACATTCTCCCTTTCCCAAACATATTCTCATCCCACTGTAATTGTTACATTTTTCATCTGTTTATACTGCATATCATTGTATGATATCATGACGCTCCAATTGCATTACGGATCTCATCTCATCAGAGTGATGAATCGTTTTCAGCCAAGCTGATGGGGATGAATGAGCATTGCATGGTGAGGATGACGTTAGGGTTTCCCCTAATCGTGTAACCTGTCAGACGGATGCAGGGAGATTGATGCTGGAGTAATAAAGAGGAGAGCTCAGTGCTGTCCCAAAGACATACCAAATACACTCTTGACCTGTTGGGGTTCTGTCCTCTGGGATTTCCACCTTTAACTAAGTTTATGGATTTCAGAGGGCATCATGTCCTTGTTTTTTCGCGTTCTTTTGGTATACTGAAACGCACAGAATGGGAAATCTGCCAAAACAGTCAAAAGACAAAAGATGATGTTGAGGCTGAGGACGAATCATGGGAGTTCTCTTTGCTACTTTCAGTAGTAGCTCCCGCTTCCTTATACAGCGGTCTTTAACATGACATCCGGTGTTTCCTTGACAACAATAAACATTATGTGTCTCATCATACTCATCATGGTGGCTGCCACGGCAGAGACGACAACTCTTAAGTTAAGGATTTCTCTGTCTTTGGTAGCTGAGGTACTGTAAGTACTCAATAATGAAATATACAACATAGTTCTGGTTATTTTTTATTTATTTAGATACTTGACTGTAAACATTGTCATAAAGTTCTTTATATTACACCTTTAGGACCTTTATCTCTAAGACCAGTAGCGGAAACTGAAAGAGACAAAGACACGTAAAACATGTTTGACAGAGACTTTCAAAGCAAAGCTCCAAAGCTGCATCAGTTGAATGCACATCAGCTGGTTTCTTTCGACCTAAAGAGCTTCCATCTCTAAGCAGATTACTGCAGAGTCAATGGGTCTAAAGAGCGCGACATAAGAGTCGAATGCATTTGGCAAATGGGGGTTCGGCATGGGTCAGGTCTGGGTGAGGATATTCAGAAAGGGTTCCCTTTTTTTTTTCTTGATTTCTTTTATTCCCACAGTTGTAAACGATTCTTTTAAATGTCTAGTCCACGCTCCCTGCCTTTACTATAACGAGAATGATTTTTCTTTATCTCTAAGATGTATTCATGTTTTTCATTTGTTCCTCTTCAAAGGCATCACAGATCTGGAGGAGGTGTCCCAGTTCCTGAAGGAGGGGATCATCATGAAAGACTTCAGCCATCCGAACGTCCTCTCTCTGCTGGGAATCTGTCTGCCTCCAGAGGGCTCCCCGCTGGTGGTGCTGCCCTACATGAAGCATGGAGACCTGCGCAACTTCATCCGAGATGAGGGACATGTACGTGTGCAATGAGTCATTGAGACATCCGTTATGGCTGTATGTGCTTAAATGACATTACCAAAGGATTCCTTTTCCTTTATGCAGTCCCAGAGGTTTGAATAAAATAATTAGTATAAAATCCTCTTGAAGGCACTTGTGAAAAACGATTATTGTGCGGCGGTGATGATATGCACTCTAGACATTTAAAACATCCTGCATAGATAAGGCAATGCAGCCAATGTTAAAATAACAAATATTTCAGACAGCTGATGGTTGTTTCTTCCCACAGAACCCGACAGTGAAGGACCTGATGGGCTTTGGGCTGCAAGTGGCCCGAGGGATGGAGTATCTGGCCAGCAAGAAGTTTGTCCACAGAGACCTGGCTGCTAGGAACTGCATGTAAGTTAAAGTAAACTCATTAAATATCAAGTTTGGGTCGATAATACAGAGAGCAAGCTTTAAAGAATAATACTTAGAGATAAACACAGAGGGAAATCACATTTTTTACCTTTTTTTCCTCCTTTTTTATCACTTTTATAATCTTTTTGAGAGGATATATGGCTTTAAAAATTAGGAACTTTCCCAGGAACTTGCAGTACTGACAGATCCTGGGAAGAGGTGTTTGAGTTTGCTGCCTTCTTTACTTGTGAGGAGTTACACAATAGCTTAAACTTAATGACATTTTTATTAGAAAGCTAAATGACCTGGGGGCAGACATATCTGGCATACCGTGTGTGTTATGTGGGTGATCTTGATAAAACAATTGCTGTTCAGGCTGTTTAATTGTGACTTTTAATATTTGATGGTGTATTGTTTGGCTGCTTGTGTGAAACTCTGTGAATTGTACTGCTGCTTGTCTTGGGTGGAACTTTCTTAAAAAAGAGATTTTTACTCGGGGAAAGTTTCTTTCCTGGTTAAATTAAACAAATCGTTGACTTTGTTTTCCACTCTACTTTAAGATATTGCTAAATAAACGGAAGAGAATAGTTGACCATTGGTGAATATGGGGGCCAAATATACAAATCTGATTCCTCTACTATTCTCTGACAGGCTGGATGAGAGCTACACAGTGAAGGTGGCCGACTTTGGCCTCGCTCGAGATGTTTATGATAAAGAATATTACAGCGTCCACAACAAGAGTGGAGTCAAGCTGCCCGTCAAGTGGATGGCTCTGGAGAGTCTGCAGACGCACAAGTTCACCCCCAAGTCTGACGTGGTGAGGACTCAGTCACACACACCTCATGAGAGTGTGTGAGGAAAAAGAGTTGCAGTTTGATCAGTATTTTTAATTTACTAACTTTTAATTTTTTATAGTGGTCATTTGGTGTGTTGCTATGGGAACTGATGACCCGTGGAGCCCCGCCCTATTCTGATGTGAACTCGTTCGACATTACCGTGTTCCTCCTGCAGGGGAGGAGGCTGCTGCAGCCCGAGTTCTGCCCTGACGCCCTGTAAGTACACACCAACATCCATTTAAACATTCTACTACAGGCACATACTCGCCTGTCACTTCCCTCCTCTGATTAACTATCAAGGCTCAGCGAGTGTGAGTGATCAGCTGTAGAGCTGCTCTTATATCCATCATGAAGAAGGAGAGGGGGAGTCTGGAGTCAGGGGAGAAATTATGAGCCGTGTAAGCAATGGACGTCACAAATAAAAACCTGACAGGTTTCAGACATCTGTCATTGACATCAGCAAGAGTTTAAAACACGTTACGTCTCGTCACGTCTCTGGGTCAAATAAAAGTCACTTTTCTGCTTTATGACGAAACTCAGAGCAAGTTGTATCCTGAAATGCAACGCTGTAAGGTCATTGTTGTTGCGTAGAGCTTTCTGCTGTTGTACTGTAGCTTCTGCACTTCGTTTTACCAACACAGTTTATGTGTTAAGAGTTATCTTTGGAGTGGCTCACATAAACACCACATTAACATGATGTCTGTTGAACTATTACAGGCTAACATGAAGCTCTCTCCTGAACCTAAGTCACAATCTAAACCACCTGGAGTGGAAAGGCTACAAGGACTCTATTGCTCTTGGTTTTTAAAAGTGAGGCCAATGCAGAAGTGTTTAAAACCGTCAGTATTTTAAGTGGCCAACGGAGGGCGATTCCTCAGGAGTTAAAACGTTTTTATACAAGTCTATGACAAGCGAACCCTTCTTCTCCCTTGTTTCATAACCCCAGTATGAGGTTTTAGTCTGAAAAATGTGTTTCTGTTTCATGTCAGTACATGTTTATTAGATAAACTGTGTTCCCTCAGTGCAGGAATAGAGACAGAAAAGCTTTCCTGTGGGCGACCCATGATGGACAAATCACCACTGCTGTGACCTCCAAACGTTCTCATTCAGTTGGTATATTCTCCTGTATAAAACACAGGTTAATAAGATGATTTTTTTTAGGCTTTTGGGGCCTTTATTGTTGACAAGACAGTGGATATAGCTGGAAATCAGGGAGAGAGAAATAAGGGAATGACATGCGTGGAAAGGGGTTCGAACCCGACCCACTCACTCAGAAGACTATTGCCTCCTTACATGGGGCCTGTGCGCCGACCACTACGCTCTGGGCCCCATCCACCACGTCTTTAAGTAAATCCTGGTTTATTCCTTATTTGAATGAAAGCACGAGTTCATCACAAACGTTGACTCACTTAACACTGCTCTACATGAGTCGTTCTTCTCAATTAAAACTCTGACCCTCCTGGTACTGAAACTAAGACCAAGTGTTAGGTAACCCGGTGAGGTGTTCCCTGCCTGTCTGTAGTGTGTGTGTGTGTGTGTGTGGAAATTAGTGGGAAGTGGGAGTGTTCAGGTGAGGGAGGTAGAGGCCCAGAAGTTCCCAAGCTGTAAATTAAACAGAGACTGCAGGAGGTGATGCACGTCTGCAAACATTCCGGCAATTCTTCGCCCGTGACTGCTGGCTGGATGCGTTGGTTATAGCAGACGCTGGCAGATAGCTCGAGCTTGTTTTGATGGAACTTTTTTTTTTTTTTTTTTGCAACAAGAGTGGGGATGCGAAGTTTGAGAAAATAAATCAGAATAGAAATATCTGAGACGTCAACGCCTGACAGGCTGCAGAGTTGTGTTGCTAAAAGATAAAAATGATTCATCGGTATAGGTCTGCAGGTCAAACTGATCTTTAAGGCACATTGAAGAATAAGCCATTGTTCACCTTTTCCTTTGTTATGCATGACAGCAGTGAGGGAATCGTTGCCGACTGTTTAATGGAATAACAACAAATAGCATGTCAGACAGAAGCTGTTCTGAGCACATTTCAAAACGTAAAGTTGTTACTCGATCTACAAGGTTCAATTGTTCCTGGTAGATGATTCATTTTTACACTGGGGAAAAAAAAACTTGAATGAGAGGAAAGGCTGAATATCGTGCTGTTGCAGGAGTCGAGAGGAGTCAGAGCATCACAAGTAAAAATAGAAAATATATACACTTCAAATCAAAGCTGTGGGGGAAAAAAAAAAAAACAATGTTCATGAGGAGTCCAACTTCATGAAGTACAGTTATTCATCATTTTCTTCATATTGCTAATGATGTCTGTTGTCTCATCAGAGTCAGATGATCATTTTAAAGGGAGACATTTAATGCAGAAGAAATGAAATATACTGTATATCCTATGTAAATGAGTGACAAGCGTGAGTCGCGCCAGCTGTGTTGGTGTCGGAGGGACGTCCGGCGCCTTCCCTTGAGTATAAAAGCTGTTTAAGTCAGGTACTAGAAAAAAGAAGAACAACATACTCCCATACATCAGTGGAGGACAAAGGCATCTGCAGCTCCTGCGCTGAGATCCTAATATGAGCTGAAATGGGCTTAAAGGTGTGATAGTGGGCGACATCTTCTGGATCAGAAAGTCCCACATTCCTCTTTTAAAATAAATGCAATAAAATGAACAAACAAACGCAAACAGTTGTTGTTTGGCATTTTTATCCTAATAGAAACCATAGGTTACATTTTCAGGAATCAGAATCATTTTAAATTTGTAATTCTGTTTGCGAGTATGTTGCTGAGAAGTAAAATCCAGTTCCAGATATGCCTTTGTCCAAATGTGAGTAAGTCAAAAAAGCTGAAGGAAATGACCGGAGCGCTGTCTCCACTCTCCTATCTCTACAGCACTTTATAACTTAAGTGCATATATGACTTATTTCTAGGATAACAGTGTTGGAGTGTGTGTTTTTAAGCATCTCCTTTCACTCTCCTCCTCCCCTTCCTCCAGCTACACGGTGATGATCGAGTGCTGGCACCCGAAGCCAGAGCGTCGGCCCTCCTTCTCCGAGCTGGTGTCCCGTATCTCCGCCATCTTCTCCAGCTTCAGCGGGGAGCACTACATCCTGCTCAACACCACCTACGTCAACATCGACAAGATGAGCCCTTACGCCCCGCTCTCCTCCTCCACTAACGACCCCGATTCCATCTCTCCGTTCCCCTCGTCCGATACTTCCATCTCCACGTCCCTGCCGACAAAGGCCTCCTTGTTTTGCCGTGTGCAGCGAGAGTGCTGCACCTGAAGGAGGACAAAGACGGATTTAGAGAAAAGGAATAATGGGAGAAAGTAGTGAGGTGATGAAGAACTACTGTATGTACTTGCCAAACACTGGACACTGGATGCTGAGGACAAAAAAAACAGTTTTTGCAGCTTTGACTGATCAGTCAATGTACATAGATCATCGACCTTAGACCGACAAGGTCCTCCCTGAACTATTGGAGCGACTTCAATGACTTTTGTGGACCACCTTTCTGACCTTTCATCGACCCCAAGGACATGACGTCAGCCTTCCTGTTCCTCTACAGAACAATCAACAGGCACAGGAACTCCTCCTCGAAGCCCCCCCCCGGCGGACAAAGCCCCTGTCACAGAAGCACAACACAATAAATCCAAAACCATCTCACTGGCTGCTGTACCCACACAGGGAGAATTCAGGTGTCTGCTCTCCTCCGGGTGGCATGTGCTTCGATACCCGGATGTGACAGGGATCCGTCTGTAATGTGAATGTTTGACAAATGGCCATGTAGAAAATGTCCCACCTCCACACGCCAAAAACAAAACTATACGCCTCCTCCCTCGCATGCCCTGCACCTGCACTCAGAGAGATGAAAGAAGCCTTTTTCATAGACTGTAGCGCCTCAGGTGAGTCTCTTTGGACATTAGTAAAGGTGTAGGTGGAAGGTGGGATGTGGAAAAGAAACTGTTGCCTGTGTGCAGTTCACTGGATGCTTTAGATGTAGGATAAATGAGCGTATAATGGCTTGGATAAAAAAAAAAAGTCTAATTGCCTTTTCATGACTCACCTGTGTGAAATCCCCAAAGTGTAAAGTATGACTAGCGCCATTTTTTTTTTTTTTTTTTTTTTTTTTAAACACATTTCATAAGTGTCCCACTCTGACAATGCACACGCTTGTACATTTCGAGGGTTCGTCAAAGACAAGAGGACAAATGAGAGACATGTCCTGGAGGTTCTTCTGTCAGTGTGTCTCAGCTCCGTCTCTTGTTTTGTTTCCTTTAGATTGATATGACACAGAGCATCTCTATATTAGTGAGCAGCCAGAAAGGTTTTGGCTTATTAAACCAAAGAACTTAAAGTTTATCTTGAACCTTTTGATAATGAAATTAAGATCATTGTTAATCAGTATTGATTAAGAAGAGGTTGTTGTCCCATCAAGATTTCATTGGCAACTGGTTTAAACTTTGACCTCAGAGTTCCTGTGTTCGTCTGGGTTTAAATAGAAGAGCGTGTTGTAATGAGGATCAGTGGTGGTTGGATTTCCCTCTATCTTTCTGGTGACTGGTTGACACTTCACATGGAGAGCTATTGAATTTCTCAAAGACAAAACCAGAGTGTTGGCAAATGTTAGCCTTTTATCCCAAACAAATTTAAACTGATATTTTATCACTTTTTAAAACCTTACTTTGCAGTTGAAGTCTTTTTTCTTTTCATCAGTGTTTCTTTTGTTTTTCTTTACAATCACATTTCTCAGTGAGTGATTAATTGTCAAAAATCTGTTCTACATTATCGATATTGAAAAGGGGTTAGGTTAGGTACTTTTAGGCAAAGATGGACCACTAATTTGTAATTTACAGTTAATTAATAGATTTATCGACACATAAAGTTTATTTTGGACCTTTTCATTTTCTGTGAGTCAATGAAAGCTGATTTTTTCTTTTAGTTAAAACTCTGTTATTTTCATCACAGAAGCAGAAAGGTGCAAAAAGAGATTTATAAACATTAAGATAGTTACATAGATTGTATGTATGTCAGAATCCAGGTAACTTCACATATCATGAGATCAAACATCAGTTAAAGTATGAAGTGGAGCCCAACCGATTAATCGGCCGATATTATTTCCACATCAGATGACGATCGTATCGGTTGATTTTATCGCAGATATGCACTGATATTATTAGATCTATTTACCAGTCGAATAGCATTTTATTTGAGCGTCATTGTATAATACACTAGCATTTCTCTTTTACGAGTAGAGGGCGCTGTGTGGATTACATCAAGCATTAACACTCTGCACAGTGTCGAGCGGTGACTCTCGTACATGCACGGTGACTTTCTATTTGAGTGACCATTTTTTCCACGTGTGTGATGACTGCATCTAAGACATCAACATCATAAATGTGTATATCTATCAACTAAACAGACCCAGGATGGATCTAAGAAAGATATCCGTATCGGCCCCAAAAAATCAGTCGGGCCCTTGACGTAACATTTCAACTGAACTCATCACGTACAGTCATTGTGACTTTTCCTGAATGACTTTTCCTGCATCATCTATTTAACATTCATGATTGAATTAATCTTGGTATATGATCTGTACTGTATTGTACGTTTATTTTTTTTCACATAGAGTCAAAAAATGTTGAGTTGTCAGTAGAATACTTTGCTAATATTATGAATGGGGGTTATATATATATATATATGGTTCAAAAAACAATAGCAACATCTGCTTTCTGCACAGCATGTCTCTATGTGAAATGACCGCTCTAACTTCAGCAAGAGTCTGATTTTAATGTCGTAAAGAAAAGATTAGAAACCAGTAGAGGCTTCAAACAGTAGATTAATACGTCAGACTTTCTTAAAGTGTTTATATGTTTCGCTCGGATGCACCATGTCACTAATGGGCTGAAACTTGCAAACTGCTGATCTGGTCAGTTTCCCTTTTATCTTTGCTTGTAGCTGTTTAAGGTTTTTGTTCTTTTTTTTTTTTTATTGTATCTGAATGGCTGCTGATGTGACTGGGCCATTGACGGACAGGTATGAATGTTTGCTGTGACAAGAAAATTGCTGTACTATATTTTTGTATCGATGATAAGCCTCTTCTTTGAAATCTGGTCCGATCGAAGGACCAGCGGTGAGTGACTAGTGCCATGAACAAAGCCACCTAATCAATCCTTGAACCACTGCCATTTTGTAAATAAGGAGAAGGGATCATAGGGTCTGTGTGGGATTTGTAGCATGCGAAAAAAAAATCAGTCTGTTCAACATATTTGTGGTTGCTCATTCAGCTTGTGATCAGTGCTGTGGGATGTTCACCTCACTCCCCACATGATGCTCAGAGACTGCTGTGATCCTACACCACGATGTATGTGCTTAACACTGTCTGTTCTGTGTGTATATGTATGATTTTGTTGTCCATGAAAAAAAAATCCTGAAGGTACATGTTCCTATGTAATGTCAAATTGACTTTGTCAGTGTAATAAAGCTATACTACCAGAGTACACCGGGTCTTTGACTACATCCCTCTGTTTTACGAGACAAACATTTATCTTTCTTTTTGGATAAATTTCCCCCCTGAGGGGAGAAATGCAGAAGCACGGCTTTACAGAACAGTAATTACAAGTCCCTGTTTTTAAAAATACTACCTACATGGGTCTTACTCGCCTTTGATGTAAAACATCTTCTCCATGCATCACTGTCTTGTTGAACAACGAGAAGAATCCTGCATTTCCATGTGGAGCTGATGTCAAACTCAAAGGCTATAATATATCATGTAGTTATAATGTAGTGCTTTGTTCCAACACTGGCTTCATCAGCTATGCATGCATTTAAACGGAGCCAAGTTTAAATTATATTTCTAACTTATAAAACAGTTTACGCACTTCAAGCATTTGAATGTTTAACATGTAGAATTGTATTATGTTTACATTAAAAAATATGTAACGTACTGTGAGTCCTGTTATTTTTTTTAATAATTAAGACAAGTATTTACAACAGTTATCAAAGCCAGAGGAATCTGTTGTAACATGGCGTCTTGGTTGCCATGGTTCATTGTTTAGAAATGTGGGATAACTTGGAGGATGAGGAGAGTCTCACTGGTGGTTCAGTGTGATAGATGACATCCCTCTGAAATGTTTGGTGACTTTGTTTCAAATGCCTGTGTTTCTGAACCAATATTTTGGTTAGTTTGGACGTTAGAGTCTATTAGTTGAGAAGAACCTTACGTCTCTGTGACGCCACCAAACGATGGCGCTAACAGAGCTGCTGCTTGACAACAAGCAATGCAGGCAGCTGCTTCAGGCTTCAGGCCGGTAAAGTCGCCCACTGGGGGCTGACAAACTTCACACCACAGCAGTCGCTCAAAATTTGCAAAATGTTGCCATAACAGAAGGATGCCTCCCAAGAGGGCCCCACATGACAGCAATCACTCTAATTGCTGTGCAAGCCTAAATTTGTCAAAATCACGGAAGGAAAATAAAGAGGAATTATTCATCTGGAAGTTAAAAATAAAAAATAATGAGAAAAAGAAAGCATGATAACGTTATAGATTCTGACACAAGCAAAAAAGTGACTTCTGCCTGACCACTCCCATTCTTGCACCATGCCTGATTGCCCATAGAACAAACATCTAGCTGTGGGAGTGTCATCCACCTGGGGGAATTACTGCCCTTTGTGATGTGACAAAGGGGATCTCTCAAAACAGCTCATTTGAGCTTTTCGGAAAAGTAGAGCAGCTAATAGACGGGGTGGATAGACTTTTTCATAATTGTGGGGGTTTGTAGACAGCCTAAAGGGACAAATATAGGTGTTTCAAAAACATGGTAAAGTGTATTTTGCAGAATATGTGACCTTTAACTTTCCTCAACTATCCTTTTTTTTTTTTTTTTTTTTTAATTTTTACTGTTTTAAATCCTTCATATCTTTAATCTGATAGAAGTTGTATTGCTTTGAGACTATTTCAAAAAGCCACAAACAAAGGTTAAAGTTGTCTTCGATTTGGAGGGACTGTAGCTGAGTCAGTTGCCGAGATACACCGACATTAGGACAAAATGCTATGGTGGAATTTTCCAGGCTTTCAGGACAACTCAGCCGATCAGACATAATTGTCTTCCTCTTCGCTGCAGCATCTTTGTCCAGAGGCTTAAATTATCTCCGCGAAATCCACGTTAAGCCTCGGCTAACACGAGCATAAGGCGTGTCTGTCCCTACGTCTCACTCTGAGCATCCATCTCTCTTGCCACACCGGGCTCTTCTTGTCTTTCATCCCCTTTCCCTCTCGATCCTTCTCTCAGCCCGCCTGCACTGCCACTGCGTTGCTCTGATCAGGGCTTTAAGATGTTGTTTTGACACTGTAAAGCTCTTGGAATGCAAGTGAAAGAAGAAGGTTTACATTATTTAACTGTGTCACCGATTGGAGAAACTTTGATAACTTCAGTTTTGTTTTTACATGGAAATGTTGCAGCTGTTTTAAACATGCTCTAAAAATCCCATGACACTATAGGAAGACAAAAAACAGCAATGTAATGTAAGAAATAACTAATGGCATGTTACAGATGGTGTTTCCCTAATGACCAAAACATTCATTCAGAGTGATAGTTTTAAAACTTTTCCTGAAATTGTGTTCATGCATACAAACATTAAAGCTGTTTAAAAAAGTGCAGGTTTTCACTCCAATTCGTTTTCCCCTCATTTCTACTCCAAAAGGAGCCAATGCAAAGATTACACTTGTGTTTTGTCATTAGCTTTGTGAATGTATGCAACAGAAGACATTTTGCATTACTAAACAAAGTCACAAAAGACACAAGAGAGTATATGAAAAGTTAAAAAGGCAACATTAATTCCAAGTTAATATCGTGCAAAATCAATATCATGTGATGACACTTGTACTGTATGATACAGGTCTACACCAAAACCTATGAAAAAAAAGTCAATGTAATCTGCAAATCATTACCTGCTAACACACACAAACACTCTAAATTCAGCATCTCCACTTCCTGCTCCTAATCCCCTCTAAAGTCAAGAGCAGCAGCCTTTGAATCTTCCCCCCTCTTGTTTTCTACCTTTGTCAATTTAGTGTTTGTGTGCATGCCTCCTGTTGTAAGGGATCAGCCCTCAGAAAACGACCACACGCACGTTCAACGAGAAGTTCCAGGTGAGGCACTTTAAGGGATCACAGGGAAAAAGTTTAAGCGGGATGCGGGTTTTTGTACAGGAGTCATCAGTGAATCAGCAGGATGGTATGCATGTCAGAGAGACTGCTGAACAAAAACACACTCACTTCATATACTCTCACATTACTTACTGGCAATTTAGCAGCACTTTTTGCATGTTAAAGTCACCGCCCACCTAAACATTTGCTTTTGAATCCCCTGTAGGTTTTAAAGACAGCAAGTGACATTTCTGGTTTTTGAAAACAATGACTGAGCTGTGCATTAAATCAGACATTTCTTTACTTTTGAAATCAATCAAATGACAATAACAATGCATATTTTGATAGTTCAAGTTGATCACAGGGCTTCTTAGTTTTATACCTAATCTCATTTTTTCTCTTCTACAACCACATACTGAGTACAACAGGGAATGGAGACAGTGGACTGGTTTCAGGACTGGTTTGAAATGCTTTATGAACGTGTGATTTCAGAGATGGGCAGCACGGTGGGGCAGCAGTTCACACTTCTACCTCACAGGGACATTTGTGGTAGCTTACATGTTCTCCTGATGTATACGTATATTCTCTGCAGCTACTCTGGCTTTCTTCCAAAGACATGCTCGCTAAGTTAACCAGTGACTCTAAAGTTCTGTTTTTTCCTGCTATTAGTCATCCCTGCAATTGACTGGCCAGGGTTCACCCGACTCTTGCCCAATGAGAGCTGGGAGATTCTCCAGCTCCCCCGCATGACCTTAAACACAAAAAGCAGTATATCCAGGATCTATTTAGCCGTAACGAAAAGTTGTCACTTCTTTTAATTCACATCAGATGTTAGCTAATTATGAACTTCATTTTCTGCGATAGACAAAAATGCATTATTTAGAGCACACACACACACAAAATCAGACACACACCCTCATCATCTGATAAAGCAGCTGAAGCCAGCAAGAGCCATTCTGACCTGCTGAGTCAACCCACTCTCATTAAACTGTTAACGAGTTTCGGCCCAAAAGAAAGATGGGTGGTAGATGGTACTGAGTGGTAAAAGTATGCCAGCCCTCCCAGGGAACACACACAACACACATGCAAACACAAATACTCTGCTTCAACAATCTGTCTGTAACATTTATACCACAGCAGATTGTTGATTGTTGGCCCCCCCTATTGGGTCTGCAATGTTCCTACATCGACATGTAATCCAGCAGTATATATAATGTAAAGATTAATGGAAACCACATGAAAGAGAGAAAACAAATGGGAGCACAATACAAAAGTTTAAAACATACAACACAAAACACACTGCAAATGGTTCAGGTCTTTGAGGGTAGTTACATGGCAGGACTTTATTTTCAATGTGAGACGAAGACTAGTTTTGAATTTATCATCAGACCTGTCCATGACAGATGCCACAGAAGAAAACAGGTCTTTCCTTTTTTCTCAACACCCATTAATCACTGTCAATCTCACAAACATATCAGTTAATTATAACTAGTTAACTTTTCTTGAGGTTCAAACCATGCTGCTCTAACCTTGTACTTTGTGGCCTGGTTGCGATTTGGCTGCAACTTTAATTCCAGCACAGCACAGACACACAAGTTTTGTTGTTAAGAAGACAAAAAAGTGGAGCCTTGAGCAATGGAAATATGTAATAGAGACTTAGTTATGAGTCATCACACCCATTATGAGCAAGTTTATACTGGAATGAAGCCAGTGGATGCACTCCGCTCACTGTGACTGCTGTCAGCTTTTACCAAATTATTATGTATTTTCCCCTGTTATGATTCCTCCGGCAAATCTGTGGCAAACTATAAAGACGAAATCAAATACTATCAATTATCAAATTGGATCAACGGGATGACAGGTATGGTGCAACCCTGCTTTTTACACACAGGCGGTCTCAGTCGCTTTGTTCACTGCGGGCATCAAATGCTGATTTTGTAGCTACTGCTATAATTACAGGTTAGTATATTGTAACCTCAGGGAATATTAAAATCTCCAGTTTTTTAACTTTTATCTAGCGATCTGTAAAAAACATACTCAATATTTTTTTTCATAACAGTTACTGTAGGTTGTACGTTATAACAGTTTTAGCATTTAACCAACTACTATTAACATTACTGACTGCTAGCTGAAATAACTTAAAGCTGGAAATTTACTTTTTTAGCTGTCAACCAATTCCATGCTAGCATAGAGTTTATGTTTGCAAGCTAACATTACTGTTACCTAGAAATTGACATACTGTATGTTAGCATTCAGCCAATTCCTAACATTAGTTTGTTAGCTAACATTACCATAAGCCAGGAAATCCCTTTTATTTTTGCATTTAACATGGACATGAGTCGCTATAGAAACATCCATAGAGCAATACTTATTCCATCCCTTTTCCAAATATGGTTTGTTACGGCTTCAAAGAACAATCCTTTGATAGCCAAAATGCAAATCTCAAGGCTTCAAAATAGAAGTCTGTGACGTCTTAATGTTGAGTCTGTTTCCTACATTGCTACAGTCTTTGGTTGTCTATCATATTAACTGTCTTCTTGTGGTTGCATTTTGTGTTAAGAAGACACAAAAGGTTTTTATTTACTGTCTAAAAATATTGAATTATCATCAATATTTCTAAATTATTAAAGATCAAGCTGATTTAGAAATAACAAAACAAAGGCTTGAGTTGGCAAATCTTTCAAAACCTAACGTGATTTCTGTATTTTCCCTCAGGATTAACCACCACAATGTGAACTTGATGAATGTCTCACTTTGGCATGCTCGCTTCCTTTTGCCTTGCTGGATACAATTTATCACAGACAGACTTTTTTCAACTTTCAACAACTCAACCGTGAACATTTTTTAACCTTCAGCTGCAGTGTGTGTGTGTGTGTGTGTGTGTGTGTGTGTGTGTGTGTGTGTGTGTGTGTGTGTGTGTGTGTGTGAATGAGTGGGACCTAAATCTGTGATTGAATACATGTTCCGGGTATTTTATGTGAGCACATCTTCAAATCAAACCTAAAGGCTTGCTGGATGCTCATTCCAGCATCTGATCTTCTCCAAGGTCAAAAAAAAAAAAAAAAAAAAAAGAAGAAGACTGACTGGCCTTGACATGAGCTGGAAAAGTTTAGTTATTCGAAATATTTTACAACTTCCGACTATGTGCATCTCAGCATCATGTTTTCTAATATAACAGATAAACCTTATAGACACATAACAGGAAATGAAATAGTCATTTTATCTTGGCTTTAACATTTCTGAAACAACTATCAAGAAATGTAAACTTGAATCCTGAAATGTCCCATAAACTGACCACTCCTGGTTTAAGCGTCCTCATCAGAATATCTCCACAATCACTCAGACGGAAACATAATCAGTTTGAATGGACCGGTAATCAGGACTGGGAGTGCTGGTGTACCGAGAAATTCCAGGGGAGTGTGATCACAGTCAGACTGGCGTTGAAAGCCCATATCTGTGGCTTAGTGGGAAACCAAATTCCCCGAAGGATGTTTAGAGTGGTCTGAGGTGGAGGGGGGACTTTTTTTCTGGAACAAGTGGGTCTCAAAGTTTCAGCAAGAATATAGTACAAGTCCAAGTCCTTACATGGCAGGTGACAAAAATATTCCTAAAATTCAACTAACTACATGCATACACATCAGAAAATATTTCAGACAGGCAAAGTGTGCTGACATGACTGTAATGCCTGAGGTTTGTTGTATGCCTGTTCCAAAGATATCACCATACTTGTCAGAAAATTGGATTAACGTCAATATGTCAGAAGTTCAATTACTAAACAAAATGCTTCCAATTAATTACTTACTGTGGCTTAAATGGCAGGGTAATATGGATTCACCCAGAGGGGAATTGGCTCAACGCTCAGTAACTGTCTGAACCAAGGCTTGCAGTTGTTTTGGAGACATTTTACAAAAGGAAACAAATAGAACCCTGTGAGGGCACTTTAGGAACAGGAGGGTTTATTCACTAAGTACCATGTTGTACTCATAATGCTTCGATGTTGTCACAGCCCTTTGGCATCTTATTCAGGGATCAGAAAGAGCTGGGAGTTTTGTACTAAGACTAACAAATGTCATACTCTCCCATCCGCACGACATGCACACACTGATGCCAGAGAATGCAGCACACAAAGTGCACATCAGAATTAACTAATCCCCTTCTTTCGCACACCACTGGGTGTACATGTACCACACGGCAGCACTCTGCCACAGCACCTCTGACTGTTATTGCACTGGTTGTCCTGCAGGAATAGTCAAGGGATCACTGAAGTCATTATTTTGGTATGTACATTTCTGCACAAATTTTGAATAATCAAGTTTAGTCCATGCCGAAGCAGTAAAGTGTCATTTGCACTCCCCAGCTCAAAAAAAACACATGCTGATGTGTCCAAGAGAACCCTTCCTGCAGGTATAAACCCCGCTTGAGCTCATCTATGCAGGCCGTCATCCATCTGCATCGCCGCTGCCCACATTTCAACACAGCAGCAATTGAAGTGGCACAGAGCAGACCACAGCAGATAGTGTCAGGAGGTGTGGAAATACAGTCTCACTCATCCCCAAAGCGTCGCCCCCTTCGACTTTGATGCCCTGCCAGGAAGACATTTCTCACACTGATACTCACATGGCCGCAGAACAGAGAGGCAAACAATCACTCAGCATGGCGTGTCCAAAATGATACTTCTTTTTTTTATCTTTCTGGATTCATCATTCCGCATCTTTAATACCTCAACTTTTCAGCCTCCTCGGTCGTTATTGTCTAACTGGGGAACAGTGTAATGAGTATCTGAGGTGACTAAACAGTGGCTCGGGGTGAGTCACAGAGAGGCCCTCTTTTCAGATGCACAGAACGGTTCTCAATGCTCCTTTTGAGTCCCCAGAGATGATGAGTCGCTCCAGCGCCGACACAATGGCGGTGTACTGCAGGCTATTCAAATTGTAGATAGATTACAGGGCTTTTTAAATCCCCTGGTTTGATCCTCTGGCATCAGTGGGCCTCATCTTCCCAAATTTGATGCAGCACAATTATTCAGACGTGCTCATTTTAGGGCCTCACTACAGAGAGATTGATAAATATGGTTGTTTGACTTTCTTTGTGGAAAGTGCAAAGAATGATAAGCAAAACAATGTACATATAAGACTATCAACACCCGTATTTTAAGGGTAAGCTAAATAAAAACAACCTGATGCCACACATAAGGTGGAGAAAGCAACGACTGGAGATTTGTCATAAGTAGCAGAAACTCTGTAATGAAAGAGTAGTGGTGAATTAGATGACTTGTGGATGAAAAAGAAGGTGAGGGTCAGACAGATAGAGAAGTTTAATAGAACGGCAACATGAGCACTGCCGTGACCCCACCTAAACAAACAGGGCAACAGTGTTGGCATCACAAAAGGAGTAAGTCTTTTCAAAGGAAGGTATAAATTACAGTCTTGTAGGGAGAGGGAGGAGCGAGGTATTTGGGAAGAACCAAGTTGTAATCAACCTGTGAATTCCACCATTGTTTAAAAAAAGAAGGGGGCCGATTATCTTCGGTGGAAAATGTGTTGGGATGTAGTTCTTTATGTGAGAATGTCTGTGCATATCACATAATAAATACTAGTTCTTCTCTCTTAATGATAAAATCAATTTGCCAAACATATATCTCCTTTTGATTTATGTGTCCTTTTACTTGGCACTAAAAGTAAAAGAAAATCAATGCTAGAAATTCAGCTTTATTCCCAGAACATTGTTAAAGTCTGTTTCTGGCGTATTCTTTCATATCACATGTCACAGGTTTCTGTGTTACAACACTGGCCATTTTTTTGTATTTGAGATTTTCATAGAGAATTTTATACAAATCAAAATGCATCTTTAACGTCCCGCTGCCTTTGAGTTTGTGCAGTTTGAAATGTAATGATGAGCCGTACACATCTCTGAAGAAATTAGTGCACAGTTGTTACACTGGAAACAGGAATGACCTGAAATAAATAGGGCGACCTGAAGTGACTAAATACTTTATTTCCGTATCTACCTTTTCCCATGTAATGCTCTTCATGGTTTTTTTTATTTTTTAATTCTATGTGTCTACATTTCTTTTTTTGTATTATTTTTGGGCTTTCTGTGCCTCCATCTAGAATTAGGACAGTGGACAGAGTCCAATGTCTCAATTTCTCTGAGTCTCTGTAGTTTTGTTTTGTATTCTGAGAATAAAGTGTCACATGATCTTCTTTTTTGCTGGCAGAATGAAAGCGAGTGAGTTAGACTGTGAAACTGATCTCATCTCTCCCTGAAGCAGACACTAAGGTGCATCCCTGTCAGCATCAGTACGTAGTGTTAGCTCGCCATCTTGTGGTGAAAAACAGAAGGCTGCTGCAGCTCTGAGAAATCAAAGGGCTTCCCCATGCTTTCTGATCACTAAAAAAGATACACCAGTTCTCTTTCCTGAATACATTGCATCTTATTTTCATGGGTGAAGCCCAGATAAACACAAGGGACTATATCTACATGAAGAAGACATTTCTGTGATCGGACATTCCCAAAAATTTAGTGCAGAATTATTTATGCTACTTTTAAAATCATCAGTTTGATCAGATATTGCAATACCAGAGTATATATTTCCTACAACATGTTTATAAAAAAAAACTATAATATTGTTTGATATTTTTGAGAAAAATAAAAGTCATACACTTGTCTGGCCCTGGACTTATTTCACACTTAACGAATGGACACTTCTCCATTCTGTATAATGTTTATTTTGAACTGAACTGAACTGAACTGAACTGATCCATCTATCTATCTGTCTATCTATCTATCTATCTATCTATCTATCTATCTATCGCTTACTATTCTTCAGATACTTTACTAATTTGCTTATTTCTATTTTAGATTCAGATTCTTTATTGTCCCACAAGGAGAAATTTGTTTTGCAGCAGGAGCACACATATGACAACATATACAAGGAAAATAGCGACAGTAGATTCTGGTTAGAATAAACAAACAATATAGAATAAAACAAACAATATTAAACAATATGAAACATCACAATTAAATCTGTCAAGGGCTAATTAAAAAAAAAAAAAAAGAATGATGAAAGTGATGTATTGGGCACACACAAACACACAGGATAATAAAACGCAAAAAGTTTGACCAATTGGAAAGTCCCTCTCAGACTGCTCCACAGTCACACAGACAGTGACGGCGGAGCATCAATCACATGAACACTGAGCTCAACCAAAGCTGGGAATCCACCCAGGCGGTGACGTCACTGGGCTCTGACAAGCTGGTGGTGCCGGAAGAAAAGATGGCGGATCATGAGGAGCAGCTATCCGACGAGGAAAAGGTAAGATGCCGATTTTAAAGCAGTACGATTTAAACTCCAGCAAAGGAGGCACGTTTTATCTCTCTGATTTTGACGTGCGCACGAGTCATTTCTCCGCGTGCAGCCCGGCGTCGGTCTGTGTGATTGAATGTGTAGTAGATCCCAGGCCTCGGCTCCACCGCTGCTGCTGCTGCTGCTCTTATTATTTTTAGCTCAACTTCCGCTCATTTGCGACTCTCAAACGGAGGCTCCTTGTACGGTCCTGACTCAAAAATAGGAGCCGTGCACATAATAAAAATCCACCTAAGCTTTCTCACCACACCCTTTCAGGTTTCCGCGGACCTGGTCGTATTACGTCCGTGTCTCTGCTTGTTTGTGTTATGGTAAATAGTTTAGCATAGCCTGCTAACACATAGCCTGACTTATACCAACACGCCCTTTTCGCTGTTTGATAACCAGCTTTTTTTTTCTGTGGCTGCAATAGTGTTCAAAAAATGGTAAAGGAGAGTATTGTTAAATCATATCACACAAGAGGAGGTTGCATATGACAGGTGGCAAAGGCAATTTGAAAGCTAACTTGCTAACCACTACAGCTGTTACAGGAAACAAAAAAATATAGGAACTATTTGCCCAAGACATGATGGAAACGAAGTGTAGCATTTCAAAACAAAAACATATGTATATATGTATTTATTTTGTTATGCATATTGGGAAGAAAATGTGTTAACAGTAGGCAGGGTTTACTTTACGCTCCTGTCAGTGTTTGGCCCTTTTTTCTATGTCTCATTTCCTTTTAAGAGCATACACACGCACAGCCAATCCCCTGAGACAACACCAGTGTTCACTGCACGCCTGCCTGCAACTACAAGAAGAAAAGTCTCTGCTCTTTGGCTCAATCAGTTGCGATTCTGCAGACCTTTGAGGGCCAAGGCATGCATTCACATGGGGCCCCTCCTAACAGCATTCATCCCCATGTGATAAATACTCTTGACACCAACAAAATCATGTAGCCAAAGTTATGTTATTAAAGTGTCTATGTAGGGCTGGACGAGCATCCTGCAGTAATTTACTTTTAAATGAGGGAGTGCTGTCAGATGGGGCCCGCTTATTAGGGAGGTTTCTTACTGTCATTGCGAACTTTGAGCCCCTGCTGTAGTTTCAAGTTCATCAGCCCTTCGAGGCCCCCAACTTGCCTGGTGGCCCCCAGCAGTTTCCTGCTTGCGTGTTGACAGTAAGCGCCTGTGGTCTTAATGTCTTGCTATAATTTGATTGTACAACCTTTGATCGCCTCAGCGAGTGTCATTCGGTTTGAGTTAGGAAAATTGGACAGAACTTTTCAGTGACTTTGCAAGAAATGCAGATCATTTAAAGCTTACACCTGCATAGGTTTACACATTTTGAACAGTGTAACAATTGTATTTAGCCATTAATACTTTTCTTTCACTTTAAAAGTGTTGTAGAGAAATATAAAAGTTGGAGAGGTTTACAGATTGTGTGGTATATGTCCATAACTCAATACACAAACATGTGGTCCCTGTAACACTTGTCATTTAGCATTTCTATCACACGTGTATTAACACTTTATAAATGCATTAGATTACATGAAATTGCATTAAATTACATTAGAAATTAAATTGACAATTAATTACAATTGGCAATTTTCTGTATATTGCAATTTTAGTAATTTAAACTTCCTATCTTTATCTGTAGTTGTTGATATGTCAAAGTAAGAATCAGCTTTGCTTGGTAGATGTGTGTAAACATGCAAGTACATTGACTCCAGTTTTACATTTCTCTGTGTGCACGGACTGAAGTCGACAGCAAAGGAAAGTTGACTATGAATGTGAATCAGCCTCAAACACGCCATGCAAGCCCGTTTATGGGATGCAGTTAAAATTCCAAGCAAGCTTGATAACATCCCAGTAAACTATTATGAGCATTGTTTTTTAGTAACGGTTGGGAACTGTTTAGATTATGTAATTACACCATTTAGAGTTAGAACAAGGCCTGCTTTTATTTCGACCCGTTCCCCATCAGCCTGAGTCAGAAGTTTTGTAGAGTTAATGCAGCTCATTGACCCGGGGGTGTGACCGCGTCATGCTCATCAACACACAGGCATCAGCTGTTCACTCGGCATTTCATTACAGAGCAGTGACGGGGGGGGGGGGGGGGGGGGGGGGGGATCACTGTGTGAATGTTGTCATGTAATAGTGTCACCATAGGTTTGAAGGTATGTACCACCAGTGTGAAGCTGTGGTTGAAACTGGTGACACTTTCAGATGATGACCAAATGAAAACATGGTTTCCCTCTTTAACAGATGGTTGGATTTTCGGGCTCTGAATCATGGTGGTTGGTGAGCTGCCAGGCTGACTGGTAGAGAACGAAGCAAAGCCAGTATGCAACATTTCGCTGCTGGAAGCTGTTTCATTTCCCTTTTCTTCAGGGTTACATTACACATCCATATAGCGAGTGTGTTATGTTGCTGTTAGAAGCTTGTCATTTCCATGCAAACACTGGTGTTGCAGTTTGTCCTTAAAAATCTCTCTGAAAGCAAGCAGCCATCTGCTGCGGCCCCTCAGCCGTTTTTTTTCTGCTGCTTAGAGAAGGAGGAAAGAATGATTTTCATCTGCCTAACACAGTGACAACGTGACTCACTATTTCATTTGAAATACTCTTTCAATAAAAGGAAGACTCCAAATGATGTTTGGCAATCTGCCCGAGAGATCAGCCGCAGACAGAATCTCCTCAGCTAAAAAAACTTTCCTAAATTGAATGACAAATCTGGACACTAGCGTCTAACATGACTGTGATGACTGTTTAAATCTATTTTGGAAGAAGACTTGAGGAGACACTGTTTTCAATAAATGGTCTTAGAAAATGTGAAAACAGGACATTGCAGGGCTCCATCTGTGTCGAACACAAACGATAAGTTTCAGGTTGATCCCTTTTGTAATACTTCTGAAATGTGACAGTGAGACATCTCTGTCGTGTTTGTCACTTTGCGACACCAGAAAAAGAACAAGAGCTCCCAGACGAGGAAACACTAGAGGCCTCTCTGTTTGTTAATAATTAAATATGAATAGGAATTGTCTTTTGGTGTCATTTGGGAAGCAGACTGCAAACTTCCTGATTACAGCGAACAAACCCACACTTACAGGAAACTGCTCTTACTCAACACTTTCGCCTCAGTTCCTCGTCTGTAACTTATTACAAACAGAACACGAGAACTAGGCGCCAACTCGTGTCGTTTGTTGCTGTATGAAAAGACCTCCAATGACGATCCAATTCTTCAGATATTGATTGACAAGCTGATTCACCTGATGATGAACATGAAGCATGGTCCGGCAAATATCATCAAAACTTCTGCTGCAAAATTTCATATCTGAATAAGAGATAAAAATTGAATATAGACAAAGATTGAATCTTTTTGAAAATGATAATATCCCCTGAATGTGATTTAAAAAAAAAATATATATATATTTCAGCTGTTTTCCCATTCCCCCCTAAGCAGCCCTACATCACGTATCACACGAGTTCATTTTCTGCCCTGCTGAACTGAAAGTATGCTGCAGGGTGCAAATGCTTGGGTGGTTTTTAAGGA
Organism: Symphodus melops; assembly: GCF_947650265.1. Classification (NCBI taxonomy): domain Eukaryota; kingdom Metazoa; phylum Chordata; class Actinopteri; order Labriformes; family Labridae; genus Symphodus; species Symphodus melops. The sequence continues at coordinate 25,077,129 of NC_136696.1, read as the reverse complement.
ATGCATAACCGTTAAGACGGCTTATTATATAGTTGAAAAGTAGGGTGGTACATTTTTGATCTTATATTTATTGTTATTAATAGATGTTCAAACTCTGAACTGTAGTGACAGACCTGGCTCTTATGGAGTCAGGTAGTACTTAGAGTGGACTTTTCATTGTCATTGTGTCAAGGCTGCCAGAGAGAGCGAGACAAGTGTTCAGCATGCATACAGTGATAAAATGGATTTAAGTGTGTATCGCTGTATCATGAAGATTTTGGCCCACATGATCCAAATCAACTGTTTTAACAAATTCAGTGTTTTATACATTCAAAAAGACATTCATGTAAGTTTGCATTTACTGAAAACTACAATTCTCACACCCTTATGGCCTTGAATTGGATGAATTGAGCAGGTGTGCAGAAAGCCACTCGAGGCCCATTCAGCCTGAGTGACTGGCAGGTTTTGACAGACTTCAGTGATCGCAGACTTCCTGGGCCTCGACGTTTGTAAGTCTGCAGGAGCGGTGAAGTCCGGTTGAGTTCGTTGGCAAAGGTGTTATAGAAAAAAAATCCAGCTTTTTCTTTGCAGATGAAGTATCAGTTGTCAGGAGAATCAAACAAACAAGCCAGCCAGTGTTGGTGAGCAGAGATTTTATTTTGTTTTATTTCAAACGTGAGGGAATAAAAACAAGAGAAATAATAATCGTAATAAGGAAGCTAATTCGACGTTACGGTCCCCTTCAGACTGATGAACAACTTTTCAAGAAATAAATCCTGCATATTCAACACTTTTGGAGTAACTGGGTGTGCCATACATCCTGAAGCTCTCTGTGTGCAACGCTCCAGACTGCAACCATTTAAATGTAAAATTCAATTTCCTCTTGAGGGATGAATACAGCAAAGCTTCTTCTTCCTCTTTAGTAAATTTTTTGTATTTTGACCCAAATAAAAGCAACCCTTTGTTTGTCCCTTGGTAAAGATGAGCTTGTTTTGTGCGTGTGCTTGTCTGTGAGAACATTTGAAAAATATTCAGTTTTGTGTTTTCTTATCTTTGGAGTAGTTGCTTTACTGAAAACAAGCGTTTAACCAGCTTGGAAATGAGTCGCAGTAGTTGTTGCTAAAGAGCAAAGAGATCTGTGAGTCGAACCGCAAATAAACGTAATAAAACATTTGAATGACTTCCTGCCTACTTTATCACTGTAAGAAGAAGTGCTGTAAGAACAGGTCCAGATGTCCTCACACTTTACTGGTTTAATGTCAGAGAGTGTGAATGTGCTTCTGACATCACCAAGGACAGTGGTTTGATTCCTGCTCGCTCCACTCATGTTAATAATGTATGTGTTCACGGTACAGTAAGGCCATATGGATGAAAGCATCCTCTAAATCCCATTCATAATGAATGTCACTCTTCACATAAAGACTACACATCCATCTACATCCCAACAACGACTATGGAGGCACATGTTTTCGCTCGGTCTGCTTCATTATTATTTTACACAGAGACTTAATGTTGACACAGTTTGGGCTCTGAATGACTCGTAGGTACACAACGCCTCAGTCGCTCACCTCCACAGGCAGCTTTGGGATTACCTTCAAAGCGTGCAACATAATCTTTTAGAGCAAATGCACCCCGTCAAAGAACATCCACTATTAAGTGCACGTTATGCCACTCACTGGCACAGATTTTTGTTTTAGTCGCTGACAGACTTCGAGAAGGAATCCACACAGAAACACAAGTCAACGTAACGGCAGGCTTAATTGAACCATTAGCAATAGTTAGCTACGTGGCCTCTTCAGAGCTGCCAGACTCCATTGACAAAAACGTGTGTTTTAACATGGTCATTTAACATTGACCTGTCACTTTGTGTTAGGAAAACATTCTGTTAGATCTGAATAACCAGACAAAAGAACAGCACACATACAAATAGACATTATTCACAGCAGCCGGGAACTTTTTTGTTGTGAAGGGAAAATTACAGTTTTAGTCAGCAGAGTCTGAAGGCTTTGTTGAGACTTATATAATAGTTATTTCTAGTTAATTAAAAGCATATTACCTTTAAAGAGGTCCATATCTGTGGAGATGCTTGGCATATTAAATCATGGGCCAGGCGCCTTTAGTCCCATCTATATTTTAGTACAGTAACAATGCAAAGTGTATTACAGGCTGCAATAAATCACTAAGCTATAAACATGTTTTTTTTTTCTTCAGACACTTCATCACAGCACCTTAATGGTGTTTCCATCCATGAAATATTATTTTTTCAAACTTTTAACCATTTTCTTGGCACGAAGGGTGATCATAAAAAAACCCTCAGAGTCCCTTGTTTTTGTAGGAAATTCCCATCTAGCGCTATTTATGCCCCTAAACTCTGCTTGTGAACAGCTGACTTGGATCACAGTAATTTATAGCTGTGTGTTGAGTGCAGAAAACTTGGTGGCGTCTCCCCTCAAACTGAAGAAAGACAGAGCAGTGCTGTCTGTACATGTGAGACATCTGGAGACGAGGAGGGCACTGGTTTCCCTCGTCACTCTTTATGTTGCATGTTTCAGAGTGGTTTAAAGGCTGGAACAAGAGGAAGCCTCAGAAAGAACTGACCTTTTGGAAAATGTTCACAACACCGTTTTTGGAGTTGCATTGATTCTGAATGATCGAAATCTGCGAGTGATTTAAAAGAGCAGAGCTTTGGAACAGACTCCAAGCTGCCATGTGTTGATTTGTAAAGACCGAGGGCTTTACGCCGCAGCGCCGGCACACTGTACGTTGTAACACAAGCCAGAGGTATTCCATAAACTGCATAGCTAGCTGCTCGGGGTAAAGTGAGCCTACTTTCTAAACTGTAAGGGTCAGTCATAGCGCTGCAGAGTGAAGGTGACAGACATGCAGCAGTATTAAGGACACACAGCCAAAGCATCCACTATATAGGTTTCTGCTTGTGCTGAACTGGTTGATGATTAATTGATCATGTATTTGTCAAGTGAGCAGTTTCAAACCAGCCTTTTGTTCGGTGCTTTTAACCTGCCACTCTCTGTAATTTGAACATTTAGTGAGAGCTGCACGTTAGAAGCACCTTCTGTCAAAATGTGTCTCCATGAATCTTTTAATCATCACATCCGCATTTTTTACACAATACACAATACCACAATTTTCAGAGTAAATATAGTAGAAGCAGTTAGACGAACCTGAACTCCCTTTTTTTTAAAAATATTTTTAAGTTGTATTTGAGGCATTTTATTTTAGTGACAGGACAGTGGACAGTCAGTCCAATAAATCTGCTAATCGTTTTTTGGCTTTTATCGGACTTATATCAAGATCAGGACGCCCCTCGCTGTCAAGTAAAAATACATCTTAAAAGACGAGACCTCGGCCTGCTGCATGTCATCCCCTCGTCTTCCTCTAAAAATGTCATACCTCTTCTTCAGTTATCCCTCAAACAGCCCCGATAAAGATAAAGATAAAGTGGCGTTTCTGCTATAGATCACAGAGGACGGGACACTTTCTCAGTTTGCACGTAGCGGTGCCGTTTACATTGGGATTGCGTTGCCAGCTCCCTCACAGTGATGCCTCTGTGGTCGATAACTGTCAGGGAATGATGATGACGGATCATCTACATCCTCTTACCAAGCATGACGTCTCAAAACAAGTCAAAAAGAATGAAGGCGAGGTGAAACTGGTGTCAATTAAGGTTATAGGTTCAGTCAAATCTTAAGCTAACCCGCTGCACCCTCTTCATTCTGACCAGCAGAGGATCCTCACACAGCGGCCTCACTCTGCCATCACGCTGTAGACGTATTATTCATAAAGGATTGCACCCACATCCCTACCTTCTCATCCAACCCGCTAACACTCACACCCACCTCTGATTGGCTTTCCTCTAAAGCGTTTTTTCTTCCCTTCCTATCTAAGATATTGAAGTGGAGGGCTGCCAGCGAAGGGGATCACATTTAGGGGGATGATGCAGTTTAAAACGCCCTCAGGCCAAAATATTGCCTCAGTTAGCTCCTGCTGTTTTTTTTTTTTTTCTTCTTCTTCCTACTTCCTACTATCTGGATTGGCGCGATAAGGCGATTTCGATGCCAGGATTAGGATCAGTGTGGTGTCGGTGTTTACGGGTGTCGTTCAGGATTAAGAAAGGGTGCTCCCTCAGAGGGTGACGGGCGCCGGGTGGGTGTTGGGAGAGAGCAATGGAAGTGTGTGTTGCAAGGAAAGGAGGCATTGCTTGGTAATATGAGGATGAATATACAGTGAGTGAGCGAGTGGAAAGAAAAGGGAGCAGCTGGTGTCCAGGCAGAGAGAACACAAAGGCACGAGGGTCCCACGCCACAGGAGATACCACGTCCCATGTTCTTTGTGTGCGTGCGTCTGTTAGTTTCAGTAAAGACCTTTTTCACACACGCACTCCGGAAAATATGGAGATAATTTCAGGACTTGGGTCCTGGTATGTGCTCCTCACAGCTGGAGAGGGGGAACATGGGGTCTCCTGAGGTAAGACACCACGTATAAAAAAATAAGAGACGAAGCTCCAGAGTCACGCATTAATACAAGAGAATATTTTCCTTTATTTCAAAATACGTGTTTGACGGAATCCCAAACTAAAGAGTGGAGAACAGCATGCTGACAGAAAACGTAATGCTGCTTTATTAAGTGCACGGAGATGGTACCTGTCGTATGCATACAGTCTATGCACTGTGCAGCAGTCACAGTATATTTCTTTACGTCACTCTCAAGGTGGATTCTCTGGACCGGCTTTCTCCCATCAGCTCACTCAGACTCGTTGCAGAAAAAATACTCTGGGTTTTTGCAGGACGAAGTCAGAGCGCGTTCACACATACAGTACATACAGCTCCTGGAAATATCTGGAGTTCTTTTTTCAGAAGTTTTCTGAAAGTGTGAAAGTCTTCTATGATTTATCCTGCTCCTCTGACTCCAGCCCCCTCACAATCCACAGCTGATTAAAAGCTCCTATTTCATCTTGGAAAGAAATACTTTTTTCCCCAATAAATACACTGATAATGACAGGAATTGAGTCATACTTAGAATCAAAGTCTCCTCGCAGCGGACGTGGGTTCAAATCCGATCCTCTCACTTTCTCTCCTCCAAACACTTCCTGTCTCTCTTCAGCTGCCCAATCCAATAAAAAGCAAAATGGACCCAAAAATACATTTTACAAAAAAAGAAGAAACTATTATAAAATATTCAAATGTGTGTGTGCTTAAACAATGAAAAGTCCAACGTGTTGATGGAAGACAATCTAGAGATGCACAGATGTGTAATTAGGGAAACTCCCTTAAGACTTGTGAAAAGCTTGTTTAATTAGTGAAACTCTTTAAACAGTCAGACACTTGAACTCCAAGTGAACAGCCATCTGCTGTGACTGTGCTGAGTTTGCAGAACGAGAGATGGAAGAAGACGACCAAACAGAGAACCAACAACAGCAACCAATAAAACAGATTCATATCTATGATGGCAGCATGTGTGGTAAATGAATGTATTTACTCATTAGATCCTCTCTATATTGTCTGAAATGGATCCTTCTGTTTCAGTCTTATTTAAAGAGGTTTAAACAGACGGGTACTAATATCCCACTTTGGTTGTTTCAGGATGCTCAACACTTTACCGACACGACGGGGGGTTTGCTGGTTACAGTTACAGGCTTGGACTCGTTTGTGTGACAGCACAGCAGGCACGGAGAACTCTGAGTTAGTTAATAAAATCCTCCGCAGAGACTCTTCGCCTCGAGCTCGGCCTTTCATGTAGCGTGGTGGCAGTTGGGACTCAAAAGTAGGCCTCAGAGCTGCAAAGTGTCCCGGGAGCCTGAGTCCCAGCGTGACGGACTGACACGGGAAGCCAGGCTTCACCTCCTCATGTCTCCACAGTAATTACCTCTGCAGTGTAGGCCGCGACGATCAGTGGTGACAAATAAGAACATTTAACCTCCAAGGTTTCGTTTTGCGTTTCGTTGTCTCTGCATGGATTCGTAGTTTAACACAATCTGGTCATGTAACGTACTCGCTGTGTCATAGTGCTTTATCTATTGATTACTCTAACAGCAGAAATATATGAGAACCCCTCACAGGGTTAGGGTATATGGAATAAAAACGGATATATTGTGATAATTGAATTGATCATGCTGCCACTGTAAAGAGCATCTTGATTATCACAGAGACATGAAAAATACATTTCCCATGTTTAATCCAGCATTCCTGCGTTATATGTTCACTTACCTGCCAAATACATTTGAATAAAACTATCTGTTTTTTTTAAGCCTATTTGCTCTTTCTGTAAAAGGTTTTTAATGCATGCTAACTCATCCTGCACTCGGGGCTGTTAAGAGATTTTTTTGGCAGCTAATGATCCAATAAATTCATCCTAAGGTTACGTCCCGTCTTCTACCTTGTGATTGTTTCTGCCAATTTTGAGCTGTAAATACATCACAACGCTGTAGGTAGATACTCGTGAGGACTTTAAAGCTGTTTTATGGGGTGGGGGCTAAAAGTGTCTGTCACAGAAGTCAAACCCTTCCTCTTTACCAATTCTAGCACATTTTAACAAAAGAAATTATGTACTTCCGCCAGTTCTTCTTAAAAATTATTGACTTCAATTTAATTTATTGACCTGTTAAATTCCTAATAAATTTTTAAATGGACCAAACTCAAGTTTGGCTCGACAGTTCTTTATAAAGACAGTGAAGACAGGTGTATAACACAGTTTCATGTTAGGAAGCAGGCGCAGGATGTGTAGAGGGGCTAAAAGCTGAGCTGGTTCCTGGGAGCCGTGTGTTAGGGGCGAAGCTGAATTATCCCCAGAGCTGGTAACTATAACAGTAGAGAGAGTAAATAAACAGTTACAGTTTAACAATGTATTCAGAGACAAATATCACATGAAGCCTCAAACAGTTTATGTCAAACAACCTGAACAGAGGACCTGTCCGTTGGATATATGTGAGAGGCTGTTTGATGTCAGTAAATCACAAAAACAGATCACAGTTTTTATCAATGTGACCACAATCCTCCATTGAGATCATTAAATTACACCCAGCTGTCAGTAAAGCGTTTATCAGAGGGCAAAGCATCTCTAACAAAGACGAGTCTGACGGTTTAACTTCAACATCAGCCACGAGAAAGAGCAGAAAAATGTGTTATCGCTTTTATTTAATGGTTTGATTCCACTGCTGTTACTGAAAGCTGTTGTCTCAGTGCATTAGCAGAGCTGCTCCGCACTACTTAGAGGAAGCATAAGACTCTTTTTTACTGGCTTTTAACAGTCAATGTCTTTCCCATAATTTGCTAATGGAGTATCTCTTCCTCCTCATTGTCTCCTCGTGTCATTTTAAACCGCTGCTGCTCCTTCCTTCATCTCCTCTCTCGTTCTTTTCTCTTCGTGCACCCAACATAGTTCAACCATTTATAACTTTTGTTCTCGGCTTTCCTTGTAGCGCAATTTCTGCAAAAAAATATTCTGAAATATTCCCAGGCAGACAGGTAGTGGGAATGATGGTGTGTGAATATGTTGTGAGTCGAGGGTAACTTGTGCGGTTCCTTCCTTCGCAAATTCAGGATCGGTCTGTCGTGACATTTTCAGAGCAAAGGGACTGTGATTGGGCATGTGATTGAGGAATAGCCTATTCAAGTGTACCAGTCAAGATTATGCTAAAATAGATTTTCCCAACTTTATTTAAGTTCTCTGTGAAGGGCCAACCTTCAATTTAGTTAATTCCAAGTTTATTCCCATTTATTCCGGTTAATTCCCATAGAAAGTTTCTAACTTTAAAAACAACCCTCCTTATGAATATCTGGAGCCTGGATCAGTGTCTGGGAGATGCGCTCTGCTCGTGGAAAGTCTGTTTACACTGTCATTCGCTGTAATGAGGGAGACCCGATGCAAATGAGTCTCCCTCCTGGGATTCCAACTCACAAACACAATTTTCCACCAGCTGCTTTACAAAGCGTGTGTATGTGTCACGCCCTTCCAAAAACACACACACACACACACACACACACACCTCCATTGTGTCCTGAGTTGTGGATCATCCAATACAAGTAGGCCATGATGCTTTTATGACAGAGGGTTAGACGTATTCAGATAAACTTTGATCTCAACATCACACTCGACACGCACACACACACACACACACACACACACACACACACACACACACACACACACACACACACACACACACACACACACACACACAATCATGTGTTCCTCCCAAAGTGTCTTCCTCTCTCACAGCATCGCTCATTAGCAAGAATCAATCTGCAGCTCTGCACAGTGCCAGAGCACTTGTGTACACACACTACTAATAAGGGCCCATGGGACAGACACACACACACACACACACACCTTCGCTGATTCACCCGCTTGTGAAACCTGGCCGACCCTCTGCCACTGATAAAGAGAGGTGCAGAGCTATAGACGGAGGGCAAGAGAGCGAATATGCATTAGAGTCCTCGGCACATTTTTATGTCCTTATATGGTTGTAAACCATGCGGGGGAGGGAGGGCTCATCGTCTCACTGTCAGTTTGACATGTGACCTAGAAACAGGAAGTGTTGTGGTGAAGCAGCGGCAGCAGAAGAAGAAGAAGAAGAAGAGAGTGAGGAGGAAGGGGGAAATAATTGCTCAGATGTGCTGCGGACTGAAACAAACGTTGAAGCGCTTCACTCCACCCTTACAAAGCACCGACACAGTAACACTACCTCCCTCTGTTGGACACTCTGAGGGGAAAAAGGAGTGTGCACACTGAACTGAAGGCGTTTCACTGGTGTGTCTGCAGTCAGTGCGAGCGCGGCTAAAAACGTCAGCAAACTTGGAGTCAGAGCTCGGTCTCATGATTAAAACACACTTTTAGTGCTAATATTTCAAAAGGCCAAAAACAAAGAACTTTCTAGTGCAGAGTCTAAAAGGGATCTTAGAGGTAAAAAGTTCACCGATGACCAATATGGCCTCTGGCCTCTAATAAAGCGATTAAAACCGGTTCACTGGATGACGTGTCAATCCTTTGTCTGCAACAACACAAAACGACGTCTTAAGTTTGTTATTTGAAAGACACTCCCTCTGGGGCCAACGTTTTCTATCCCTGTCTCTCTAAGAGACGGTTGAGGGAAGATGTTTACTTCATCTCTCAGCATCCTCACGTTACCAACACAGACTGACTTAGGGACCGTCAATAAATGACTGTTCATGATTTCACAAAGTCATGCAGAATCGATATTTTAAATATGGAAACTAACTTGGCCATTTCTTTCAAGCTGTAATCATTCCCTTCCCAATCAGACCCTTTGTTACTTGATTCAAAGCAGAGCATAGTTTTTAGAATAGTTAAATAGTTAAAAACTGCTGCTTGTTTTCTGCTGATCAATGCTTTCTGTCTTAATCTGTGTCTTTTTCTGTCTTCAGGTACGCATAGCAGCTAACTTTGTCATCCATGCCCCGCCAGGAGAGTTCAATGAAGTGTTCAATGGTGAGTACACTGTTCATCTTCCTCTTGTGTAAGCCGGGTTTCATCACGCTGGAACCAAATGAACCAGGATGTTTGTTGTTTATTCATCAGTCGAGGTCCAGAAGAAAGAAAGCATTAGACAGGCGGGCTGATGATGAGGCCTGGACCCTTTTGGGATTTTATTAAAGGTCACATATGAGCCTCCTTTTCAATACGTTTAATGAAGTCTCAGAAGTCCTGAAAACATGTCTGTGAAGTTTCTCTCCCAAAATCCACTCTGATCCTGTATTTGATCATGCCTATAAACCTCTGTATTTCAGCCCTGTTCAGAACAGGCTGTTTCTGTGTCTGTAGCTTTAAATGTAAATGAGCTCACTTTGACCACGCCCCTCTCTAGTAGGGCTTGGGCTTTTTTTCCCACCATGCTCAATTGTTTCTAGTGACGAGGCCGACTCAGAGGGCAGGACACATGCACACCTAGCTGTGGGAGTGTCACCAACCTGTGGGAGGGGTTAATGCCCTTTGTGATGTCATGAAGGGAAAATCTCCAAACATTCTGTTTGAGCACACATTTTCTGAAAAGTAGAGCAGGCAAAAGATAAAGAGGATGGACATTAGGGGGTTTGTAGACAGACTCGGGACACACAAGTGAACATTTTTAATTTAATAATTCCACCTTAAATGAATCAGCCTGAAAAGAACTTATACTATAAAAGTCTGAGAAAGTATCTCAGTATCTGTATTACAGCATACAATGTCTCATTTGAGACTGTCAGTGGGTGGTTCGCGTAGTGAAAGATTTGACCAAATTGAAATAAAATAGCTGTGTAGACTCGACTTAATTGTGTAAACTGGAGCTATAATGACATGTGTTTTTATTCATGTGGGATTCATTGCACCTCCGTGGGACTGGAAAAGCAAGACGAGACTGTGATGCTTGGGGCCAAGCTGCAACTCGCCCTGCAGCGTCAATGTTGACACCTCACTGCTAGAGTAGTGTCCCTCCAGAGAGTGTTTGTGTGTTGGCATCGTCAAAACCTCGTCCTGCCTCAATAAATGTTGTCACCTTATAGGAGCGCCGGCGGGCTGTCTGTCTGCTTCTTATCAAGGCCTGACAGACACACACACACAGACATACACACTAAAACACAGTCCCCTCCTGCCACTTTGTCCCCTTTCATCTCTGTGTGATTTAACAGCCTTTTCCACTGAGCTAATTTACCATGTCTGCTTCACTCTCCTGGCACATACGCCCGCAAAGATTGACTGCAGGCAGCTCGGCCTTTTGTGTTAGAGTGTGTTTGTGTGTGTCATGGTTTTAATCTTCTGCAACTGCCTTCTTTCTTTATTCCAATAATCTCTCCGTTATCCTCCTCAGATGTGCGATTGCTGCTCAACAATGACAATCTTCTCAGGGAAGGTGCAGCACAGTAAGTGTCCCCTCTTGAATATTTTAAGGTCTTAAAAAGGGTTTTTTTTAAAAGAAAATGTTTTTTAAAACAGAAAAAAAAAGATGCAAAGATGTTGATGCAACATATTTTGGTGACTTGATCTTGCTGTCAAATGAGTCTACATGTGTGCTGCCCTCATTGTCTACATGTCCTTTTGACAAACTTACTAATGTCCAGCCTGAATAATCTGTCTTGACCAATAACTGAGTGTGAAGTGTCCCATCTTTCTGTCTTCTCCCTGCAGTGCGTTTGCACAGTACAACCTGGACCAGTTTACCGCGGTGAAAGTCGAAGGCTACGAAGAACAGGTACGGTGACGGGATGACAGCTCTGAGCATCACTCAAACAGGAATGACATCCTGAGTCTGAACCTGCTGACTGTCGCTGTGCTGATGCACCTCACACTCTTCACCACAGTCTCGTCTCCAACTTGTTTTTCATTGAGTCCATGTTACATAAGAAGCTGTTGCAGCTGCCCTGTTTGTTTTACTTCTGTATTGGGACCCCTCAAAAAAAAGAAGAAAAAAGAAAATTTAGAGATTCAGCTTGTCAAAGATGAGAATAGAAAAAACTTGGTTGTCTTCACTGCGTGCCAAGACCCCCCCCCCCCCCCCCCCCCCCCACACACACACACACACACACACTTGAGTGGCGTTTAAAGTGGTTAAACACACATTGCACATTTCTTTAACACTTTAACCCCATCTGCTTCACAAAGTAAAATCATTAAATAGAAGCAGGCAACAGACGACACAATGAGCAGCATCATAACAGGACAAAGCAGCAGAGAGAAAGCAACAAGCTCATTCACTTCTTGTTATTATTGCATTAGGATTTTGGTCTCACGGGGCTGTCGGCTTGTGTATTGGATTAAAGGATGAAATGAGTCCCTGTGTTCCCCCTTTGCCTCCGCCGGAGACGAGATCACAAACACGTCGTTATTGTAACGTCATTGTGTGTGTGTGTGTGTGTGTGAAGGGTGATTGCAGGATCTTATGTAAAGATGTCATCATGTCCCTCTGTTCCCACATCATGGCTTGAAATTCCCTCGTCAGACGCACAGCCGGCTGAGCTAAAGTGTTGAGGTGGAAGATGTAGATGGAAAGTTCAGACTGACGCTTGTGTTCCTGTCATCCTTCATTACTCCTCTCACCTCACTCTTCTTTGTTTGTCTTTTTCCTCCCGTCTGTGTTGCTCTTTATCTTTCCACCCTTTTCACCGTGTCTCTCTCCTCACTCCTTCGCAGGTCTTAATCACAGAGCATGGGGACCTCGGTAACGGCCGGGTCCTGGACCCCAAGAACAAGATGTCCTTCAAGTTCGACCACCTGAGGAAGGAGGCCAGCGACCCGCGGCCCCACGATGTGGACGGCTCTCTGGAGGGCTGGAGGAGCGCTGTGGACTGTGCTGTCCGAGCTTATGTCAAGGAGCACTATCCCAACGGAGTCTGCACCGTACGTCCACAAAATCCCATCCTGTCCATTTTTAATTATTTTAGATATTTCAATGTAAAGATTATCATAGAACTCTGCACATTATACATTTAAGTGGTATCGTTTCTCATCTTCATAGAGCTTCTTCTATGTTAAGTTTTTTTTCATCGTGCAGCTCTGTTTCGGTCACTGAAGTCGCTCTGTGGGTTTGTTGGGTTGTGGTTTTCAGAACACAACGTGTTATAAAGTACAGCCTCTCAGCTTCAGGTCAGCAGGCGCTTTATTTTTAGGCTGTTAACCACAAATCATCAAATGCCTCATTCAGTCATTTCACGTATCCAGCTGTAAAGTAGAGCGTGGCCTTTAACTAGAAATACATGACAGTGTTTTAAAATCAAAGAAAAATAAAAACGTTTTTTTTTTTTCTTCCTTTTAGATTTACGGGAAAACCATTGACGGACAACAAACCATCATCGTGTGCATCGAGTGCCATCAGTTTCAACCCAAAAACTTCTGGTATGTTGGACAAAGTGACTAAACTATCAATGTTTAGTTTAGTTTTTTTTTTCTTGATTTGCACCACTCAGAGTTGTGACTTCCTTCCTGTGTATGAGTAAACATGTTATCATCTCAGAGGAGTGAATTATTTAACACTAGACAAGCCTCTCCAATTATAGAAAACATTTAAATGACTGGCTATTTTCATGTTTTTAATTCAGAAGTAGAATTTTCCTCTCACACTGCGAAAGCTTTTGAACATCTCGGTGCAGGTCTCAAGATCATTTTTACACTAAAAAAGTCTTGAAGCTGAACTGGCTTCTGAACCCTTTAATGTTGTTTGATTCCTTCAAGGCGCTCTGAAGGCATCAAGTTAATTAGTACTTAACACCAGAGCGTTAAGAGTGTTGGTGCTCATAAGCGCTGCTGAGCTGTTTCTGATCGGGTAAATCTGATTAGATAAGAACGGCAACAATCCTCTTTGTGGCTGGCCTTCTGCTGGGCTCACAGGTGGTTGGGTGTAATGAACGCTCAGCTCCTTTGTTCCACTGATAAGGAAACTTTAGGGCAGATTTGGGATGAGGTTTGAAAAGCATGTTGAACAAACATGCTTTTCTGTTCTACTTGGATTAAACCATTTATTAGGTTGGATTTAATGAATATTCTGTAGCTTTCTAAAAAACATTTTAGGGCTTTAAAAGACCATTTTCTTTTTTTGGAAATAAGGTACGCTGGTCAATCCACTCCGTCTGTGTCTTAGACATCCTGATCACTTTGTATTGATATATTCAAAGCTGGATCTGAAGGCAACTGGATGACTGAAGCGGATCTTGAAGATGTTCCACTTCTCCTCCTCCTCCTCTCCACTTTTGAAGTAACTCGATAAGATTAAAAATATCTGTTGGAAAGACGCTGATTGTGTTTTTGCCAACTTGTTTGCAGGAGAGGACTATGCTCCAGATAATGTCAGTGTTTTGAAGGAGGAGTTAACACTTCTAAATGGTGAATGTGCATAGTGCTTTTCTCGTCATGTTCCCGTTTACACCACAGCAACACACTGATGGTGGAGGTTGCTGAGTAGACTGTCCCACACATGTTCACACAGCGCTGACTACCGTAGTAGTGAGGGGTTCAGTGTCTTGCCCAGGGACACTTTGACATGTGTCTACTGGAGCTGGGGATCGAACCCCCAACCATCTGGTTGAGAGACGACCAACTCTGCCACTGAGCCAAAGCCTTTTATAAATTCTGCTTTAACACTCCTATGATTTGTCACAATATATCGTAGGGGTACGTTATTATAAAAAAAGATTCTCTCACATAAAAAATGACTTTTTTAATCTTATGGGGAAATAAGTCGTGATATGACACAAGTCGAATAAGAATACCCTCAAGAGTTTGATATGTCTATTTACGTCTTTGCCAAAGTAAAGAGATCCTTTAACTGTTCCCTCTTTCAGCTAATATGAGGAGCGAGTGGTAAATATTAGTGTTTCCTGAAGCAGACGTGTAGCTTCATGTATGACACATGAACACAGTGCTGTTCAAATAGGAGAGTTTGATGACGTGTTACAGATTTTGTATTAAACGGGACGAAAGGTAAAGTCTGTTTTTCTTCTCCACCTCTCTGCACAGGAATGGACGCTGGAGGTCAGAATGGAAATTCACCGTCTCCCCCTCCACCACTCAAGTGGCAGGAATCATGAAAATCCAGGTATAACGTGTGTGCAGAATTATATTCAATACTTAGTGTAATATCAAGTGTTTATTTCTCACAGTCAGTTCAGAGGGAGTTTTATATTTATTTATTATTTTTTTTAACTTCAGTATTTTTTTATGTATGTATGCAAACATGGGGGAATTAACCATTTGACCTAACCGTTCCAGGTTCATTACTATGAAGATGGCAATGTTCAGCTTGTGAGCCACAAAGAGGTCCAGGAGTCCATGTCAATCTCTGTAAGTTTAACCACACATTATTTATGTCAATGTTTGGACAGGTTATGGTTTTTGGTGTCTGAGATCAGAGCCTGAATGACTGCTACATCACTCTGCTCAGGCTGCTGCTATGGTCCTCTTCCATGCATCATGAACATGCTTCACTTCCCTCTCCCTAACTCTTTACATCAACGCTTCGCCTCCGTCTCTTTTCAGAACGAGGCTTCAACTGCAAAGGAGTTTGTGAAGATCATGGAGGCTGCAGAGAACGACTATCAGGTCAGTAAAAGTCATCTTCACGTTGTGTTTCCTGGGGTTCTGTGGCTTCTCGCTGATGTGCACAGGATGAGGATTATAGTCAAAGTTCGATCTTATCTGTAGTTTGATGATGCTCATATATCAGCTGACACTTGAGGTGTGAGATATGCAGACAGCCAAATATAGGACAGAGTGAAGAGTTGGGTTTTTTTGCTCTTATCAGATGAAATGTTGAAATGCTCAACTTTAACTCTGCATATCTTCCTCCAGATGTAGGGTTTTGTGGGCTGGAAGTCATTCTGATAAATCTGGATTTGGATGTTGGATTATAACAGAAGAATTGAAAGTTCAAAGCTTTTCATTTTGATTAATGTTTGACCTTTCAAACTTCATGCTGGAGCTGTGGTGTTTACAAAGCAGGGATTGTTTTTTATTTTATTTTTGAAACAATGATTTTTATAAAGTATAAGGAAGATTACAAGTCTTCCTCATTCTTTGTGGGTTTTTTTCAAATCCCTATATTAACAATCTGAAACAATCTAAACCAAATTTAGTCAAAATTCTTGTAATAAAAATAAAATACATTGACAGTTTAAGTTAATCATCTCTCTGATTAAGCCTCTGCCAGCATAAATGATTATACTGACACCAATTCCAGACTTTTAAGGAATCTGGAAATAATTTAAATTCATTGAAATGATTTTTAAATATATTTCTATCTTACCTTTTTCTTCATTCCTTCCAGACGGCTATTAACGAGAATTACCAGACCATGTCGGACACTACCTTCAAAGCCTTACGCCGCCAGCTTCCTGTGACACGCACCAAGATCGACTGGAACAAGATCCTGAGCTACAAGATCGGCAAAGAGATGCAGAACGCTTAAAAAGAAAAAAGCCAACAGCAACAACAGAGATCATAACAGACAACAACACCCCCCCCCCCCCCCCCCCAAACAAACGTTGCATGACTGGATAGTTGTATCGTCTTTGTACAGAAATTAGAGAAACAAAGGGACAAAGAAAGGTCTGGTCTCACAGCTGGATGTCACATTACACATTGGATGTCTTCTTTTATTGTATTTTTTTGTTTTTATACAGACACTGATATCTCCTCTGTATAGTGAATCTATGGTAATAAAAGATAATCCAAAATATAACATGAGGAAAGAGTTCATGGCATAGGAAACTGGGGTGACACTTGTATGCAAAAACATTATTAAAATACATTATCACATGTGCAATATTTATTGTCAGTGAGACCTTACCTTTTATTTGGCCTGCCGAGTAAAAAACAAAACAAACAAAAAAAACGGTTTGAGTTTGCAATGTTGGTGAGACAAATCTGCATCCACATTTGGCGTAAAACAATGACTCCCCTTCACGGTTTGACGTCCCATACAATCAATGAAAAAAAAAAAAAAGAAAAAAAAGAAAAAGTCGTTTGTGTTCATTGACTGGTATTTTTGGCACAAGCAGTCACCACTGTGAGCCACTCAATGTTCTTGTCCCCTCATTCTGGTTCTTCCCTCACCGTGTGTCCTGTATGTGAGTTCCCACGCTCACAGCGCTCCTGGCTAAAAAAATCGCCTTCTTTCAACTTGACATCTTCAGGACTCTCACTCAGCGCAGGGAGTCCTGTGACCACATACTTAACAAAGCTTAATTAACAAGTCAGCAGTCGCTAAGTAATGTGCATAATGTCCAATTTACAATAAAATCAAAACGTATCACTTCCTCCTCCAGTGCTTATTTTTATTAAAACAGAACCTGTATTATATAACAAGGCACACTGTAATATATACCTGTATGAAACATCCTGTCTGTTAGTTTGGTGGTTTATTTCCTTGAGATTAATTGTAATTCAGTCACAATTATGTTGCATTAAATGACAAATTTTCTATTTACTGACTCACTCATAATTTCTGAGACGCCTTATTGTGATATAGAAAGAAAAAGTCATCTACTCTAAGTTTCACAATGGATTGTTTTGTTCGAAATAACTACACAGAACATCAACATTCACTCTTGTCCTTACATTCATACACAAGATGAGATTTGCCACACCTTATAATCTTTTTATTAAATGTATTTTATAGATGATGGATTTGAATATATGGAGTGTCTCATTTTAAAGATACATTTGGTTCATGTAGGCTTAGTGTCTAGCTTTTCTAATAAGCGTCAAAAGTACGTTTTTAAATTATTTTATTTTCCAATACTCCGATATCTGTTCAACGTGTATTCTTACTTTATTTGCAATCATGCATGCCCGTCTTTTTTTTTTTTTTTTCATTGCTAAGATGCTTGAATTTTCCCACAGGATCAATAAATGATTATCTTGTTTTGTTAAAATAAAAACTTGTTAAACTAGTACTCAGACATCAGGAACAGAAACCTGTGGTTATGTACAAAGTTTTTGTAGGATAGTGTTTTGAGTTTTAGATACTGATTGTCGTTAATTAGAAAGTTTCTCCCTATAATGACTTCCAAGTATTTTTTGCCATCGCATTAATTAAAAAAAAAAAAAAAAAAAAAAAGGTTTATCTTCAGTGGGAATTCTACAGATTATTGGGGCACTTTGCAAAACTTAATTTGGGGCCCCCCAAATCCAATCCAAATCCTTTGGTCTTAGGTTTTCAAAACAGCAACATACGCCATGCTTAGCAGGGCAGTGCCAGTGAGTGCTGTCAGATCCGCTTTGGGGAGGTTCGGACTGTCGTTGGAAAACATGCTGATTTGGAGCCAATGCTGTGACGTAAAGTTTGTCAGCCCGAGAGGCCCCCTGGGGCCTCAAGCATGTGCCCGCCTTCCCTGTTGACAATCAGAAACCTCTGATTGCCTCTCACCTTCTTAATCCTCTGATGCACGGACACCCATAAATAACACACAGCACAGGTCTGTAGTTACATATGTCCAGCATTTGAAAGGAACAATGTGTGCTTAAAGCAAATAAAGAAACGAGGCACTATCAGAAGTTTTACCACTCATACAACCAACGCATGCGCAGTAGGACAACGATTTGAGGCTGAGTTTGACAGTTGAACCGGCTAATTTGAGGTAAACGATGACGCGCATTTAAATGTCTTTCACTGGGTTTTATATGGCTAACAAATACGACTAGAACATAATGATAATTGTTGAGTTAGGAGAACTTGTTTTTCAGGGACGGATAAATCAGTGACAGCGACACCTCGAGGCGGCGGGAGCTTGTTGCCACGGTAATGGAGCCGTTTGAGTAATGCTAACTGTTAGCTATCATTAGCCAGTCTGCAGACACGTCTACACACACACAGTCCGCTGCTTCTGCTGCTGCTGCCGGAGGAGACTACACACATGTTGACCTGCTGCTGGAAGAAATGCGACCAACTAGGAAGGATTAAACTGGCTTTTCACTTCATTTACATACTGAGGTAAGCCGCCCCCCTCCCTCCTACCCTACAAATAGGTATCTTTAATGTCTGCCATTCATTGAGCCCCGACTTTCAGAAAGTTGGTATGTTTTGCAAACGCTAACCAGTTAGCATTTAGCTCGCTGAGTGCGTGGCTAACCCTTAGCCAAGGTTTTAAATGCTTGGAAACGTGCATGGCACATTTTAAAAGCACAGTGGAGAGCTTCAGTGGGATGTTTCCAGCTGCCAGGTGAACAGTTTGCCTCACCACAAGCATACTTAAGAGAAGTAGAGTACTAGTTGTATTTAGTGGTCTCCATCAGTTTCTCTTATCTGGTACTCAAAAGTGTGTCATGTCAATGGTGTCCCACTTTTTATTATTTCTACATGCTGTATGTTTGTCTTTTCTCAGGGAAAAGTTAAAGTGAGCCCCTAACTTAGATGCTGAGTGTCCCAGTGCTTGTTAGCCTTGTGGTCTTGAAGTGTTTAACCTCTTGCTGGTCTTTCAGTGTCTGCTCAGGGGTCCAGTTGGCACTGTGCGTCTCTCCCTGCGCGCACAAGCAGCCAGGGAGGTGTGTGTGTGTGTGTGTGTGTGTGTGTGTGTGTGTGTGTGTGTGTGTGTGTGTGTGTGTGTGTGTGTGTTTCAACAGCAGGAGGAAGAAGAATGTGCTCTTTCAGAAAGACAGCTGGCTGCAACCAGAGAGGGCAGGAGAGTCTTTAGGCACACTTAGACTGGTTTAGAAACACTTAAGGTGTGTGTGTGTCTGGTGTAGGTGTGTGTGTGGTGTGTGTGTGTCTGGTGTAGGTGTGTGTCTGGTGTAGGTGTGTTGGAAATGAGCTGTTAGATTTTAAGGCGTGAGTGTCGCAGGTTTTATTATCTCAAACCGGACTAATGAGTGAGGTATTTGGGGCAGTACTTAATCAGATGTATTCTTCAGCGGGTTTGCAGGCTATCCAAAGTTTTAAAATGTATAGAATTTCCTCCTCATGTTATGATCAAATGCAAACTTTAGCTATTCTAAGTAATTTTAAACTACCAAAAGGTTAGATTTGGTGTGCTTTTTCGCAATGAAAATAAGCATGATCAGCAGGGTGAAGATGATCAGATGCTCATCAGCTGCTCAGTCAAAATGTAATTTTTTTTCCCATTATGTGCAACAACAGCAGATTTCCATAGTCAAATGAACCGAGCCGGTGTGTCAAACGTTTGCTCCTCTAAGCTCTGTAACGTAGTTGTAGATTAGCTACATTACCGCTCTGTGACCAGATTGTCAGTGTGGCAGTGCCCGATGGGCCTGGGAGTCCCGGGAGCCAAAAAACATGTATTTACCTCGAGAAGCCTTATCAGATTTGACTCATGGCAAACATGCCATGATCCTGTTGCAAATATTATTGCATGTTACCTATTATGGCATGTTTGATGCAACCGAAAAGCTATTTTGCACCTTAACTGACCCTTTATTGTGCAGACAGAAAGTGAGCTGTTGGACCTCACTTCCTCTTCTTCAACACCACGATTCACAACTGATTGTTTCTCTTAGTTCCCTTTTACACCCTTTAAACTGTAGCAGTACATGTCAAAACCATCAGCTCTGAATTACAGTCGTCTCTTTCTCTCAACTTGCCTCCTCACATTTTGATTGAGTGAATGGATGACTTTTGGGATCCTTTGGGATCCCCCCAAAGGGGCAAAAATCAACTCTTGATTTCTTCATTTAAAGCCATCATAAAGTGCAAATTTTGTATCAGTGAAATATCAAGGCTAGTATTGTCCATTATTAATAACCAATCTAGATTCTTAACGTTTGAATATGTCACAGTCTATCACATTGTGAAACTTTAAGCATGTAAAGAGCACATCAGTCTGGCTTGAACTTTGGACATTAAATCATGAGCAGCTGAACTGACTCTTTATCCTCGACCTTTAAAGAGTTAGGACACACAAACAACAGTGAGGGTTGTTGTGTTAACGTTGGAAAGAGTTCACTGGCTTACCAAATAAATCCATCTGACAGAGTTACAGGAACTTTCCTTTCACTGTCACTTCAAAGAAGGACATTTATAAGTCTGAATAACACGGTGCATCAGAGTGTACGCAGAAAGTCCAGTTGCCATGGCAGTATCACGCTGAGAGTGTCAGGGTAGAGTCGTGACCATTGCTCAAAAAGCAGGGATCTTGTGATTGTTATGGAGTGGCTCATTATAACGCTTCTCCCTGTGATTCTGATACGCCGCCACAAACTTGATGGTCCAGGAAAGATAGAATCATCTGCATGACCAGATCACGTATGTTTAGGTAATTATTATACATCTTTTTCTTTTTTTAAAGTTTAGAGCCGCAGTCATAAGTGTGACTCCTGCTCCGCTTCCGTCACCATTTGTTTTGCTGTTTGTGCTCATTTGAAAACTTAACTTGAGCTGACAGCCTGACTTGCTCTGTGTCCAGTCGAGGCTGCCGCTAATAAATGAAATGCAGAGACAATGTGTCATCATCCTAGGATCTTCTAGACTTAAAAACAGTGACTTTGAAGGAGCTAAATCTCTTCTTTGTGTGTAAATTGCTGAATTCCTGCTTTTCAAATGATTGGTTCTTAGCTGTTGAATAACTAAACACTATAGTATGATGTGCAGCCATTAAACACCGATTTGAGGAAAAAATGAGAGATTGACGGGTATTAATGTGGTCCTTCATCAACAGCTAGTAGCCCTTAGTGGCCATCGGAGAGACAGTAAAGTTGAAAAATGGCACGTGCTGTGTCTTTATGTGTCTGTGGTGAATAATGGCAGGCTCCGCTCTACCTTGAAGAACACATCTTGTGATAACTTCTATCTGGGCGAAGACGCTTTCTGCAAGCATTTCCCCAGGCTCCATCCTCCCCGGAGAATGAATGCATTAAAGGCGCGGATGTTTCTGATGCAAAAAAGGAATAAAAAATGAGCAATGAATGTTCTACTCTGGGAGCAGGACGATTCTGCAGCTATGAAAACCACAAACGATCTTGGGGATGATGTTTTTGACATGTCTCAGTGTGACTGAAATAGCACCGTCAAGAGCTAGTCACAAACAAGCTGAGCTACTGTTAGCGGCAGCTTTTTATTTGGAGAGTAGGAGAGCTCTGTTGATGGTGCTTGTGTGAATTATGAAAAGCAATGGATCGTTGCGAGGAGTTGTTTGTGAAGTTTACAGCCTTCCCTCTTTAAGTGATCTGTGCACAACACTGCTGGAAAATGCAAAGTGAAGGAATGAACCAAGTGTGTTTCAACTTGACCTAGACCTGACGTGAGTGTAATAATCCCATGCAGAATCAAGTGCATTAAAAAGGGATAAATAAAGTTATTGGAACCCTGTGAGTTCTCTGAGTGATCTCTCTTACACACGTAAGCACAGTGCACATTCACCACAAAGCCAGACGAGACCAGTCAGGGACCTTTATTTAGAACCTGTGCACCACTTTAGTAACGCGATCTCGTCCAGAAATGTTTGCCCTACCTTTCAGAGGGAGGCCTGCCCTGCCAGGCCGCGAGGAAGGCCCACGATCCAAGTCTGCTTTGTGCCTGTGTTCAGTCAGCTGGACCCGTTTTAAGAACATCAACGCCAGGAGCAGCAATAGTGCAGCTAAAGTGCTTCATCAATGCAAATACTGTCTAAGCCTTCACAGCTGGCTTTCCTGTATCTGACCCCGCCATGCCAATCAGGGTTATAAGCCAAGTGAGGGAAAGGTCACAGCTTTTACAACGTGTCATAGGTACAGTGCAGAGCTGAGGTGAATCCAGTTAAAGCCAGGATTCAATATGGACTCTCCTCCTTTCATCTAAAGCAGTCACGAAGGATGAGAGGAAGATACAGAGGTGCTTTGACATTTAGAAAGTTTAACAGACTTTTTAAAGCTTGGGCAAAGTTGAGCGATGGATAGCGAAAGAAGAGGAAGATTTGTGATGGGTTTCATCTGAATGTGTTGGTTTTTATGGAAGTGAAGAAAGAGACTCTATTAGTTACTTAACAATTTTTAGCACAGTAGCTTCAGTATATAGTTTCTACCTAATGAGATTTAAAAAAAAAAAAAAAAAAAAAAAAAAAAAATCACAAAAATCCTGGCTGTTGAATGCTTCACCTCAATAGCAAAAAACCAATAATAAAAGCTGTGAACAATGGTTGTTCGATGTCACAGAGATGAGTAATCCTAAACAACCACAGCCAGGTGCTTGTTATTTCCACACTCTGACTTCCTCATCGTGGCTTCCTACTTTGCATAAAAAGACAGTTTGATGAATGACCCGTCCAGTGGTTTGTGTTTGAATGCACTTAAGATTCTTCAGATTTGACTGCCTGCACTTATTTGAATCTATGCAAAGAGGGAAACAAACAGGAACCTGACTAACACCGGAGTGAGTCTGATGAAGAACCCGTGCTCTTTATTCAGTTTCTTTTCATCACTGTCGGGACAAATGCCGTTTAATGATAGCTGAAGAATTTCTCTGTGACTTTCAGACATATTTTCTGAGCCGTAGCTGTCTGAATTAAACTTGAGTTTAATTCAACCTTTTACGTTAGACCTGTAGTCCCAACTGGGGAAAATGAAAAGTGTCACAACAATGATTTAGTTATTTTTGTCCAGAGTGTTGAATATTTCCTCAGGTCTCTTGAATTCAAACCTGAAAAAGATCCATTTTGTAACTTCTCTGATTTATTGGATACAGCTCCCATTCTTGAGAATTTGGACGATGAAATGATTCTGTTTTAAGTTTAGGGCCATTAGGCGGACATTTATTGGACTGTATTTGCCATATCTGTGGACTAAAAATAGAAGCACTCGCTGGATGGAGTTAAAAAAAAATATCAGTTCCTTTTTTGACCAGATGGTGTCAGCAGTGATGGTTGCAGCGTTGCTCACCCAGTAAGCTGAATGATGCCACTTTGAATGGTGACCCATCAGAGGTAATCAAAGCCTCACAGACCTTCCTTTTGTGGTCCAGTCTGGTTCCTCTGAAAGGGAAACAGGAGGAGGTTGGGGATGATTGTCCAGTTATGAAAAGCTCCCCCAATCCCCGCTGTTGTGAGCATGCTGTTGGATGTGGTGAGCGCAATCCATTTTTCACACCAGCTGGCTCTAAGTGCTGTACATTCATTGTCAACACATCAGGAAATGAGCACCGGTCAAACGCTAAATCTGGCCACTAGCAGCAAGTGTGCCTCTGACTGGGAGGTTTGATCAGGTCTCTCAAACAGTGCTGGAAAATCTGCTTTTCTGTTTTCATACAGGCCCTCTCCAAAGAGGTATTAAGATGAGGAAAATGTCAAAAGAGATGCTAGACGTGATGGTGTACGGGCATCTTTCCAGAGTTGTCCCTTTTCCATTTTTTTAATCTAAATGAGATTAAAATGTGCTTTCAATTCAACCACTCTAAACTGAAGGAAGAGCTGCCAATCTTTCCTCTTTTTTTTTTTTTTTTAATTTACCTGAAAACTTTGTATGAAAAACAATCAAAATGCTTCATTCGGGTCAGCCGAACGGGCTAAAATGTTCACATCCTCTGTGTGATTGCTGCTCATGTCTCTTCATGGTCTGCCATTTTTTTAAACAGACTCATCATGTTTTTAATCTCTGTGATTGATGCTAACTGTGTTTATATTTTATCATCTAAAACAAGAATTGGTTGACATGTTTCTGATGGAACACCAGCCAACAGTGTGCTCCTTTTTCATGTTTTTTTCTTTGATGGCTCGACACCTCCTCTCATTTTTTTTTTTTTTTTGTTTTCAACCAATCACGGCAACATCAAGTCCTGGCCTCCTCTAATTGACTGTCCTCCTCTCTCTCCCTTTTTTTATCCTTCTGCTGATTTCTCTCTCTCTCTCTCTCTCTCTCTCTCTCTCTCTCTCTCTCTCTCTCTCTCTCTCTCTCGCTCTCGCTGAAGGAAGGCCACACTCCTCTCACGCTTATTTCAGTTGCCTAGCAACCAGAAGGCGATGCTTTATTTTGGGTGGTACTTTGTGATGGGGGGGGGGGGGGGGGAGAAGAGGGGAGGTGTTCATTGTTCAGAAATAAACTGCTCATGAATGCAGTCAAGCTGAAGAGCGCTGTTTTAAATAAAGCGTCCATTCAACAACAGCATTGTTGTCCTTACTCGGTGCGTGACGCAGTTTGCACCTTTATTCACCTGAGCTTCAGCGCTGTTAGGGCAGTCGCTTTGCATGGTGCATCCTAATGATCAGGTTGACATTGAGAGCAGAGCCAGATGACAGACGGGGTGTGTGTGTGTGTGTGTGTGTGTGTGTGTGTGTGTGTGTGTGTGTGAGTTAAACCCGCTGACCTGAAGGAGAGCATGGAGGTGACAGTAAGGAGCTCTTTGCTTTGCTTTACACTCCGTCCTTCAGCAAGATGCTTTCAACTCGATCCACCGCCATTGGCTGATCTCTGTTATTTGGAGAAAATCCAAAGCCCCCGTGCCACATTGCACACATTCGAGGTGTGCTTCAGCCGATGTTTTAACTGGACACGTTTTAACACACTTCTGAACCATTGTTTTTGTGACACCGCTCAAAGGAGTAAAATATCACTCTGTGTTCACTGGGTGGCTCTTGACAACAGCCCCTGCCTCCCTACACCTGTGTGTAGACCTCATAATATACATTTGATGTCCGTCAAACGGTGATGTTATACAGAGGCCTTCTTACTCACTGAGCTGGGATTGAATATCGACATGTGGATCTTTTGTTTTCTAAGATGTGCAGTTTTTTGTCACAGACATTGACTCCATTTGATTGAGTCTGATTTACATTCACATTTGGTTTGGAGCTCAATGAAACCAGCCCATGTTATACCTGTGAAACATTATAATACGTTTATCACTGTAAGCCCATCACAAATAGATTTTTTTTTAATTAAAAAGAAGAATGCGATTTTCATATCCTAACTATTCCTAAAGATACGAGATCCTTCGAGAAGAAAGCGTGTTCGTGTTTACTGTCCAAACATCCAAAGCTGCGGATTGGGAATCCCACTGTGTGCTGCCAGATGTCCAGTTAGTTTATTCACTTACTAAACTGGTTTAAAGCACTTGTGTTGTGCTGTTTGGGTGCTTGTTCACAATCACATTTACAAATGAAATGAAGTCATTTGAGCACAGGTTGTCTGTGCATGTGTTTGCTCAGTGAGCCATGCTGCGTTTTGGCAGAAGCTGCATCGACAGGTTGCTCAGTGGAAGATACTGAAACAGACTTATAAATAGTTTTTATTTTTAGAAATGGCCAGTAATGAAAAAATGAGGTGGGTGTTTCGATGGATTTGGTTAACGGTTGGAATCAAGTGTGTCCTAAAATAATCTGGCAGAAAACCGTCACAGCATCAAGTAAAATAAAGCCTCAAAGCTCCAAAAAGTGTGAGTGAAAATGAAAGTGTATGAATGTGCAAAAACTATTTAGTCGAGCTGTCGTCGACAATCAACTGTGTCGCCATCATACTCGACTTGATCCGTTTTTTGCACAGAGCAGTTCACGAAACATTAAGCAAGCATCTTCTTATTTTAAAGGCCTCAACAATCACTGAGAGAATGAAAAGTGAACTCGTGGAGCAAAAAGTGCCAACGTGAACCAGGATGCTTCATCCCACGAGAACGACCACGGTCCAGTTCATTCGCTGAACGATTCGTCTTCTCTGGCCGAATGTCGGCTTGATTTCAGCATCCGCTCTCTCCTACATACTCTCTTTTTTTATTCATGTCAAAATGAATCATTTAATGTTATGAATCTTGGGATTGAAAATGGAACAATCTGAAGTTCAAGACCTTCATTATCTATCAACAATGTTGTTCCATAAAAAATGTGACGCGTTTGATTTAAAGTTGTTTGTGTCTTATTCTTTTAAAACTTTTTGGTTCACTCAGGACTAGGATAAAAGACTGCATAAAAACATGCTTGTGACGTCTTTATTCAATGTATTTTTGCAGTTAATTTGGGTCTGAGCTTAAAGGACAAAGAGGTTGGCGGAGGAGGAGGAGGAGGAGGGCGACAGGGGTGTGAGACACAAAAGAACAGGAGCCCCCCCATCAGAGCACGCTCCACTATTCAGAAGCTGAGCTAAGCCACTTGCTAGCTAGCGTCACCCCCTTTCACGGTGGGGGGGCCACAAGGACGTCCGGCTGACCTCCCATCTATTTGGGTTAGCAGGCTGCTGTACACACTGGCCCGCTGTGGACCACTGCTGCACACACACTTACTGGGTAATGCTAGCACTTTACTTCATTCACAGGCTCCAGTGTTCATTAAAGTTGTACTGTAAGCATCAATAATGAGGCTTATCATTTGCAGCGTGTTCGCTAAGAGCCCATCGGGCTGTCCATGCTCCCTGAAAGACACCGAACAACCTCACCCTTTAGACTTCCAGCTCTAGAAATGAACGACGTAGAGCTGCTAACGTGAATGGATAAATCGCCTCGTACAAGGAAAAAGAATCAGTGTCTTCTAAAGAGTCAGTGATCTTACAGATTTCAATCAAAGCTGCTGAACATAATCTGTTCAGAGCTTCTCAAATGCAACAATTCTTAAGTCTTTTTTCGTCATATATGACCGTAAATCGGATACTCTTTAAGACTGTAAGAAAAATGAAATTAAGCATTTGATTTAAATAAAAAAAAAAAAAAAGAAGTGCAGCAGACTGAAAGACTAAAGAGCATCAGAGCCGTTCAGCTTTCCTAACCACTTTATTCTCTTTATTCTCCTCTAGTGCTTCCACTTCCACAAAGCCAACGTAATGTTAAATGTACTTCTTTTGACACGGACACTAAATGATCAATGCTGCTAAGGACTCAAATTATATTAGAACTCAGATTTACAGATGTGGAAGTTCATGTTCAGAGAAAATGATTCCCTGTTGTACTCCAAAGCAAACCTCGGGGTACACCGTATGTATGCAGTCTTACAGATGAAGGAGAAAGTTCCTGAATATCAGTCCATGGCGTGCGGCTCTTCATGATAATGGTTCATCAAAATAGCCGTGTCTATCATTCTGCATGCATCATCACTCAATGTACCACAGTACATTTGATGCATTTTGCTTAAGCCCAGGAGAAGTTTGCAAACTGGGACAGGATTTGTTTACCTGTTCAGCAATATTTAAAGCAATGGCAGCTCAGATTTACATTCTGCTGCGATCTAATGATGGCTGTAGCTTTACTCTTCACTGTTGATTGCATCAGTTAAAACTCTGTTTCCCGGGTTTTAAGCATGCGTGATTGATGATGTGGGGATCACAACATAGCGTGTTGTTGCTGGGCCTTCTTTACATCCCTGTGGGTGCGAACGTCTGCGTTGCGATCACGGCACTTTAACACACAGCAGTCTCCAGCGCTCTGTCTGCTTCATACTTGTCTCAATTTGTCGAACAGACAGACTGCAGCCCCCCCCCCTCATCGCTCCTTCCAGTCTGTGTGTGTGTGTGTGTGTGTGTGTGTGTGTGTGTGTGTGTGTGTGTGTGTACCGTTGTATCTCTGCTCCAAGTAGACAAACCGTTCTGATTGGTTTGCTTCCCCCTCTTTTTCTCCAGTCAGTGCCTCCCTCCTCAGCCCAGTCTGCCCTCCTCCTCCTCCTCCTCTGTATCTCTTTATCTGTCTCCCCTCCTCCTTCTCCTCTCCATCGTGACCTCCCTCTATTGCTTTTTCTTTCAATTTAGTCACCTTTGCTATCACCTCCTCCTTTCACTCCTTCCATCCCTTACTGGTCCTCCTCTACAGTCATCTTGCCCTCCTCCTTCCTTTATTCATTTTTTCCTCTTTCTGCTCTTACGTCTCTCCCCTTTCACCATCGCCCCCCCCCCCCTCTTTTTTTCTTCCATTTCTCCTTGCTCCTTTTTTCCTCCTTGCCTCACTCACTCACCTCTCCCCCTCCATCTGCTCGCAGTAGTCAGTCAGTCTTTTAACCCCCCCCCCCTTCGTTCTGACGTCACACTGTTTGCATAGCTATTGTCTTACAGCGGCTGCAGCAGCAGCAGCTCTTCACCAGATTTTGAGTTTTTCACTCCCCCCCTCTCTCTCCTCTCCCCAGGAAACCTCCCCCTTTCTCTCCCCTCTCTTTCTCTCTCTCCCTCTCTCTCTCGCTCCTCTCTCTCTCTCTCTCTGTGTTAGTAAATCCCACACTGGAATGAGATGTGAGAGAGTGACGGAGGGGAAAGGATGAGAAGCAGGATATAGACTGCAGAAGGGGCGAGCTGCAGAGATAGCGAGCCACAACCACATCTCTGTCTGGATTTTAACTACACTTTTCCTCGGCTCTGAAGGATTTCTTATTTTTGTTTTTGTATAATTAAACCTCATCACGGCCCTCTTTCTTTCTTGCGGACGGACTGACTGTGTGTGTGTGGAGGACGGCGGCTTTTTAAAGCAGCGAAAGCTAGCGGAGCTGGGGCATCTGGCCGTCTGGGAGGCAGTGACGGCCGGCTGGCTGCATTGTGTTGCTTTGATGACCCCCGCTGTGTAGCTGCCTGTTCATCAACCTCCCCTCTCTCTTCTCTCTCTCTCTCTCTCTCTCTCCCCCTCACCCTCCCCTTTCTCTCCTCTCTTTCCTCCTCCTTCTCCTCCTCCTCTCCATCACAGCTCAAGGCCCAGCCATGTTCGGCACAGAGTCCTCATGTAAGTAACATCCTCCCGCCTCCTCTGCATTTGTCTATGCATCTTCCTATGTGTGTGTGTGTGTTTTATCAGAGGGAGAAGGGGGGAAAGGGAAATGTTTACCCGGTTCCTGTAGCACTCTCCTCTTCCTGTTTTGCGTCCATAGTTGCTGGTGGCAGATTGCACGGGGAGAAATCTGGGATCTACCATTTTAGCACGGAGGGACGTCAATACAAGCTAGCTGGTCACGCCGCGCTCGCTGCCTGCCTTGTATTCTCCCGCTCTCAGCCTTACTGTGTGTGCGTGTGTTTTTTTTTTGCTATCCTCTCCAGTATGTATGTATCTCAGTCCTCTTCCGTGCAGTGGTGTGCTGCTTGAATCTTATGCAAGTGTGTCTTGTGTCTTGTTTGCGGGCAAGAAGATGGATGCTTTCAGCAGAGTTTCCAGAAGCATCAGCCTCCCCCTGTCTTCTTTCCTCGGCTCAGTCAGATTGCAGCAAGGTGTGAGCCAAGCTATCTCAACTCATGCTAGCAAAGCTCACAGAGGACTCTACTGATGTACATGGATGCATGCATGTGTGTTGTCGGGGCAGCGTGCAGTGCTTGACCTCCCTCCCAAGAGTTTAGGTGTTGATCTGTAGGGGGGCAGATGTGTCTAGGTGAATCCACTTCATCCCTTCAACCCCACCCCTCTCAAGAAAAGCTTTCACTTTGATCAATACCACGATACCAAGGAAGTCTGATCTGATTCTTTTCAGTGCTGCACAGTAAGAGCTGAAAGTAACTTCTTTTTTCTAACTTCTAATTACAGCTTTTGTGTGTGTGTGTGTGTGTGTGTGTGTGTGTGTGTGTCCTTGCTGTTACAGGGATGGATGGCTGTCATGTAACACTCTTCTGAGAACTAATCTTTTGTTCATGAAATGCACAGCTGAGTGGAGACTGGATGTAGCATTGTGAAGGTGCAGATCACGTCTAACATGTCACTGAAGCCTGGCTCAGGTTGTCCGTCCTTGTCGTGTGACACTCAGAATTATTGCCAAACTTGAAGGTCATTTGAGGGTCAAAGATATTGCTTCCATCGTGTCAGTTTGACAGCCGTATTTCTGTTTTATCTTTAACTGGCTGGCCCCGTTTTAAATTTTACAGGACAAACAGTATGAAGAGCATCAGTATCAAGAATGCATTACTGGTGACATTTTTATGTTTTCTTTGAAGTGTTGTGATTGAAAGCATCATGTCTCGTTGTCTTACTGTCGATAATAGATGATAATGAGATAATAAAAGTTAAGCAGCCAGTTAGTGTGTAGGGATGGATCAGTAAAATCTGCTGATTGTTTTGTCTTCTTTAAAGTTCAGTTGTTGGCAGGTAGCTCTAGTTTTCTTCATTTGGTCATATGTTCAGTGATACAGGCAGAAAATAGCAAGACAAATAGTCACTGGATTGCCAAACTAATGGGGATGCTGCACCATGTGAATCTTTGTGTGTCTCGCTATTCAGTTTCCATTCTTGGGCTCATGATTCGATTCAAAACGAGTCTATTTTTAAACAAGTTCATACTTCAGGATCTCCTCCAGTCATCTGTGACTTTCTGCTGAGTTAAAGAGCTTTGAGAATAATTTCTCAAAGTTATGAATCGATTTAAAATCAAAAAAAATCTCAGAAGACAACAATCTCGATTCTTACATAAAACTTTTTCCCACCTCTGTGTACAAGCTGTTGTATAAAGAGAACATAACCAATGGGAACTGACGAGTTATAGCAAACATTTGTGTTAAACATTGTTTAGTTTCACCTCTAATAATCGTCCTGTATGTTATATAAATGTGATGAGTTGAGGATTCTCAGACAAAGAATTACAGGTCTGTTGTCTGAAGTAGAGAGGATAAAAACTTAAATGCCCATCGGACCATAAACTCTTCAGCATTTGTTCAAACACTCATGTTGAGTTGAAGCTGTTTCAAAGGAAGTGCTTTGCTAGAAAACAGTCTTAGTCCAAGTAGAAACACGGCCTCAGCACTCTGCTCTGGATAATGAACTTAGACAGGTTGAGACCATGCACTTATCATCAGAACAAGAGACCATCTTAAAGATTATTCTACAAACTATGATGTGCTCATCTTCTCCAAACATTATTTTTTGTTTTCTCAATCACGTTAAATCCAACTTTAAGTTGAAAACCTCAAAGTTATTCAGTTTCGTGTTGGGCAATATGAACTGGAATTTATTTTTTTTAATGTATTGTGATATTACAAATTCAAAGGGATTGTGCATATGAGTGCATGTTCACTCCAATCCCCGTTCTGCCCTCAAACAATCCTGTGATGCAACACTCATCTTGTCTATGCATTTGATCAGAGGAGGATGTTTTGAAGAGTCACGTTTAGTTACGTTTTGTAGCTCGAGTCTTCAGTGGTTGAGAGTTTTGATTCTGTCCTGCACGGTTTTCTTAAGCTGTTTCTGAAAACGTCTGTTTCGCTGTAAAACCATTTCAAGCACATACTAACTGGGGACTTTTCATTTGTTGGAAATAAAATGTGTGTATCATTGAATTAACTGAGCTTTGGACTGAGTATGGACTTACAGTATTTACAGCAGCTCGTTCGACCACAAGCCCTTTACTTTGTTTGCTTCACTTTTTAACAAATAAAAAAATCCTTGCACTGGTGAGCAGATCATGCTCCCCTGGAGTTGCATTAATCCCAGCATGCTATTTTTGTATATACCACCAATGCCGTTAATAATTGATACATTACTGCACTTATTTATTAATATGCCACTTTGTGGTAATTTATTGATATTCCACCATATGTCAGACTATTTAAAGTTAATGAGTTCATCATTTAGGCTGATGAGTATGTTTCTGTCTTTATATACTTCTGTCCAGGACTTTGCATTAATGCATGTTTATGTTTTAAAACTTCAGCAGATGTCCGTGTATGATGGAAAATTACAAAGTGTACCTTTTGAGTTTTTGATGTATTATTTATTTGATATTAGCAGTGTGCTAGTGTGTGAAAAGTCGTAATTCACACTTAAGATCAGTTGTTATTATGAAGTTTGGATACAAGGGGCCTGTGTGCTGTCAGGGTTCTGAGGACAGAGAGAGGCTTCAGCAGTACAATCAGTCAGCACTCTCTCCCAACAGAAGGCAGAACTTGCTACGAGATTTTATTCCTCCCTGAAAGACTATTGATTTTTTCTTTTTAAGTCATTTAAACCTAATCATTAGTCGACAGCCATCAGTGACAACAAGCGGAACTGAATAACTTCTTACATAGACTTCAGGTCTGAGTCTGAATTAAAGGCCCCGTGCTCCGGCCTTGTGACTATTGATGGTTTGGTATTATCTGTTTAAGAAGGTCTCATAGATTCTTTGGTGGATGTGTACATTGGGAAACTTCTATAACATTTTTGTCATAGCAGCTTATAATTAGTTTTATATATTTGGTGCATGTGAAGCTTTCATGTTAGTGCACATGTCAGAATGTAGTAGTCATGAACTAATGAAAGAATGAAATCCTCTCCTGCAACAAGAACCACTTGCTTTAATCTTGTATTCTTTGTTTTTTTTTGTGGCATTTACTTCAGAAAGCGTTCAAAGACGAGAGTTTAAATGTTCTTTCCTCTGATGTCCTCCATTCACCTTGACCTTTTTGGAATTTGTCTGGACTTTGTTTTTGTCTGTTTGGGAATTTATGAGCAGAGTTTAGTCTTGAAGAAAGGTTTGAAAAAAAAGCCTCGTAAAGTAGATAATAATGCAGGATAAAGAGTTTGGGGTTCCATTCCTGCTAGAAAAGCTTCAGTAAAGGTGCAGCTCACCTGCAGCCCTGCTCCAATCAGCCGTCACTCTTCGTGTTGTCTGACTCCATATTCACCCATAACCACGGTGCCTATTATTAATACTGATCTGCATCGGTTTGCGTGACATCCTGTGTGATTACAGTCTCTGTCCTCAGCAGGATTATATCAGTTACATCACATGAAACCATTATTTCCTGATCATCTGGTGTGAACATATTTACAGCTTGAAGCCTCGGTCGTTTGTAATATGCACTGTTACATGTGCAGTGCACTTTGATAACGGACGTGGCTTCTGACAGTCTGGTCGGATGTTCTCAGCCTGAAACAGACACATGCGCGTCACTGACTCTGTTGGAAAACTGAACACCACTCTCATTGCAGACCAGAATATTTTGGTGCGAGATTTAAAATAGATCAGTTAGAGTAAATCCATTGATATGGATGAGCTGAGGGAAATGTTATTGGCAAATACAAACAGGTTCTGATTGCGAGAGGAAGCTAAAAAAAACCCAGACGCAGACTCCAAGAGAATTGGTCTGTATTATTAGCAATTTGCACCTCCTAAAAATTCTGAGAGGAATCTCCGATCTGTACAGATGGTTGGCAAAGATTATCTGCAAATGTCAGGTTTTAAAAACCAAGTCGTAACCTTCTGAAATGCTCACAGTCTCACAGTCATTGGAGCCACCTCGGTCATTTCAAATGGGTTTGATATTTAGGAATACAAATCTGGATGATTGCAGAATCATGTAGTGAGTTGGACCACAGCAGCCGGTGACAGAGAGAAGGAGAACGCAGCCTGAAAATCTTCCTCATCTGTTTTTTCACACATGCACCTCACAGTGGGAGGGAATCACAGGAGGAGGGCCGATGGATCCTCCCTAAGCAAGGCGTGATCTAAGAAGAAATGGGAAGTGGCTCTGCGATGACAATATCAGCCTATATATATATATATACATATATATATATATGTATATATATGTATATATATATGTGTATATATATGTATATATATATATGTGTATATATATGTATGTATGTATATATATATATATATATATATATATATATATATATATATATATATATATATATATATATATATATGTATATATATATATGTATGTATATATGTACTGTATATCAATGCTCTGTGTGGTTTTGCCAGCGTCACAATGAGAATAGAGGCGAGGGGGAACAAACTGGTGAACAGAAAACAGAATGCAGCCGTTAAGTTGTGTGTGCAGAAAGCGACCCAGTCGCATGCACACAGTCTATGGCCACAATCCGATGCCAGGGAATAAACATCACCTTCTCACCTGAGGGGACTTCTCGTCATTATATCCTGCTGCCTTCTGATATCAGCTCTGGATGAAGTCAGAGTGAAAAAGCGAGATGGTCTGTGCCTCTGCTTCACAACTTTCACTGCAGCTCAACTACTGTAGCTAGTAGGAGTGCAAACTCCCAGAAGTGAAAACAAACAAAACTAAAAGAGCGACGCAGCTGCACACTTACTGCATGTTGAGGACATTACTGAACACAATAGAAGTGGTCACGCAGTTTGTTTGTGTTCTTCTCTCTGCGACACCTTCAAAAACAAGGTGCGTCTTACACCAGTGCCACTTATATTCTGGATTTAACGGTAAATGAAAGTCACCTGCTGCTGTTGTCACATGTGGACTGTTAAAACACACCACAACACTCCTTACTATAAAGATATAGACATGCTCATCCTCTTGGCAATAAAACTTGAGTTTTAGGTGTCTTTAAGTGGTGTGAAAGCAAAATAGAAAATGACATTACTTTGCAATTGGAACAGCAAAGTTAGCTAAACTGTGAATGTGATCGCTACAACAAGGGAAGTTATTTATTTATTTTTGCATACCGCGATAAAATGCCAAGATGGTATTGGATATCATATGGATGGATACCGCTGAGGCCAACTACACAGCTGCAGCTCCCCCGAAAGCATCTGGATTTTTGTGCAAGTGGAAACAAGGCGAGGGGAACATGATGCCCCTTGAGGTAACGTTAGCTGGCATGCTACTATTGATAGAAAACAAGTGGGTGAGAGAGCATGTTTTGATCAGTCTCCCCGGATATTTTCATTCAACCCTCATAGTTCTGTTGTTTCTGTAGTTAAGCGTCACTACAGCAGGTAGCAGCCTGCCATTTATTTACATCCGCTTGCTTCAGTCATGTGATCTTATGGATCAATAAGTATGTCATGATCCATTCTTTTCAGATCTTGTAGTGTCATCATTTAATGCTGAGATCAGCCACTAAAAGGCTTTGAACTGTGTGCGAGTGTGTTTTGTTTGTTGCACTGTCCGAGCCCAATCAGCCCACAGAAAACTCTGAGAGCAACCAGCGTGTCTCTGTTGCCATGGTAATCCCCGTAAGATCGACAAAAGCGGCAGAGTGATCAGGTTTCTGTGGTAACTGCTGACTTCTGCTATTTTTGTCTCATGAGCTCTGTAATGGCTGCGAGTCGAGCGAGCCAAAAATCCGACTTATTTGAGATAAAGGATCTTTAGTGAGGACTTAGGAGACACTAATGTATCGCCACCTCTCACCCTAAATCCTCACACTGGAGGATACAAGATATGGAAACACATCTCCAGAAAGTTAGTTTACTCTGTGACTCATCTTTTATCGACTCTTAGTGAAAACTGGTTTTGATGCTGTTGATTATACAGCTCCTCAGCACCCCTATTGGGATTAAAGTGACTCCCTTTTAAACAGAACTGTGCAAAGTCAGGAATGCTTTGAGGCTAGATTGTGGATTCCTGTGTGTGGACACAACTTGTTTTCAGAAGACGTACAACCAAAAATGATGAACAAGGTCTCAGTAAAATAATTTAAAACTAGTTGAAACAGGTTTATAAACGGAGGGAGGGGCCTCTTCGTTTAGTGAATGTGATGCTCTGAAGGATGTCTGTGTCTTTGCTAGCATACGGAGATGCAGTAATTGCTGTTGTGTATTTTGAGGTATAATCCTTCCCAGAGGTCCATCCATCACGTCAACATAAACCAAATTATGACTCATTTCTTTGTTTAGTCATATCAACATTATTTACTCTGTGTCTGTATTAGTGGACTCACAAACCTCGCTGCTCCCTGAAAAACATGATCCCGACTCACACGCAGGCCAGTTGAGTTCCAGTGTGTTACTGTTGGTAAACATCGTCTAACCCAAGCTTGTGGTGTTCCCCAAGCGTCTGTTTTGGTCCCTCTGTTGTTCTTACTGTGTCTGCTCCCTCTGTGGGGACTCTTCTAAGAACTTTCAAAGATGTGTCCTATCATTGTTGAACCACAAAGCTGTCTGTTTAGCTTGACCGTGTAAACTGCATGAAGAGATTGGGTGTCAGTTAAATTTCTTCCCCATCAGTTTTAGAATCCAGTTTAAAGTTTTAGTTTGTGTTTAGAGCATTGCATGGTCAAGCTCCGGCTTATGTTACTGAGCTGCGGAGGCCTTATAATACCAGCAGGTCCCTGAGGTCCTTTGACCAGGGTCTGCTGGTTGTCCTCACACACGGCTAGACTCCGCCTGTGGCTCCTACATTTTGGAACTGTCTTCATCCAGAACCGAGAGCCTTGCCCTCTGTGGACACTTAAAGACTTGCCTTTGTTTGATTCTTCTACAGGTATTTGATTGTCTCTGCTTTCTCTTCTTTTATTGTGAAGCATTTTGTGCACTTAAAAGGTGATATATAAATAAACTTGACTTTTCCGACTAACCACTGCAGAGTAACGGGAAATGCTTTCCTGCTAAAGGTTTTTAGTATTATGGCAAATACAACGACTTTACTGATTGGGTCACAGGCTCTGTTACAATTTTGGCTTTTGAAAGATTTATTTAACTTCAAATTTATTTTTTTTGACATTTTTTAGCTAACACTACAACCAGCTTGAGTTAAAACCTGTTCTTTAGAAAAGTTGCTTATAAGGGGATAACTTCCACCAAAAAAAATGTGACCTCAACTATTAAATAGAAAAATCTGGAAACATTTATACATCATCATCTTGGCACTCCAAATCTCCATATATGGATGTAAGGCTGGTTGTGAAAGTACTCCGCAAACAGGAACAGCTCCCAGGCCATTTGATGCTGCCATCCAAAGCGTCAGCTCGAGCCAACAGTAACAGACCCGAGACTCTGGACTTTTAGTGGTCTTAGGTTTGGCCAGAACCAAGGTGGTGAAGTCATTCAATCCCAGCACACTCCCACCACTGGCTATTGATGTTGGTGAATGTGTTTAAGAGAACATATAGAGCACTTAGTTTTAACATACTGTGCTTTCTGTGCCACTATTTGGTATGTTAGTTCAGATATAAGAAGTTAAAACATCCTCTTTGTGGGATCTTTATTTTATTTTTTTAGTTTAATAGCCCTGCCTAACACAGCCTGCTCGAAAGCATCAGAGGGCACGGGACGGCAGTCAGCCTAACCGATAAGTTGGACCCATTCCTCTGGAAGTGTGGGATGAGAAATGAAAATACTGAAGTTGGCATCACTCCCACAGCTATAATTATTATGAGTGCTTTGTGAAAAGGGACTGTCTTGGTCGTTGGCAGAATTGGCTTGAATGTGAGTAACACCCAGGGCTAAATGGTATGGAAGGAATATCATTATGCTGAGACACAATTTAACAGAAACATTTGAGGTGCAGGGGGACATATGGTGGAGTCGTCAAAGAGGAAGCTTAAATTCTCTTAATGGATTCAAAGAACACGTCCGAGAAACGGATGAGGGCATAATTGTAGTTGATTGTGTTCGTGTTTGATTGTGTTGTTTTTATTCGACT
Source organism: Symphodus melops (assembly GCF_947650265.1). Lineage (NCBI taxonomy): Eukaryota > Metazoa > Chordata > Actinopteri > Labriformes > Labridae > Symphodus > Symphodus melops. The sequence goes on along the minus strand of NC_136696.1, from coordinate 25,039,527 downwards.
GTAAGGTGACCTTGAGTGTCATGAAAGGCGCCTATAAATAAAACGTATTATAATAATTATAATTGGACATGTCTTAACTGTTGTCTTCAGCCTGTTATCAGTGGGCTTTACATTCTCCATGTTATGCCTGCTAAATTTCAAGCAGAGCTATAATTGTAAACACCTGCTCATCCGCACTCTTCAGCTGCACATGCTGTGATAATCTCACATCATGTTTGACAACACGGTAATTGCTTGCTTCTTTTTTCTCCATAAACATCTTCTCTACACCCCTTTAATCTGTAAATGTCGAGAAAATTGGAGGTGGGCTTCTCCTTGCATCCTGCGGTTGATGGTATTGATGCTCACGCCGGTTTTGTGAAGGCTGCTGCGTGCATCATTCGTCTTGGTTGACTCTCAAGCAAGCACAGTGATAATTGAATCACTTCAGTGGCTTGTAGACGGAAATCACTGCATTTGTCATCATCATGTTCAAACGCTAGCAAAGAACTGTGTAGAGAACCTTGTCAGGCATTTAATTTTACCGGGATCTCCTCCATCCTCCTCCGTCTGTAGTCTCTCAGAAGACTAAATAAAGACACAAGGAGTGAAAGAAGAGCCTTGTGACCACAGCGCCTCAGGTTCTAATCAATGATCAAGAGGGAACATTTGTGTCTCCTTACATCAATGTTGCATCCTCTGGTAGCAACAGCTTCTGAGGGGCTCTTGAGCAAGGTACTTAAACCCCCAATTACTCCATTAACCCTTCAAACTCTGGAAGAGAAATAGTCTTCAAGTGCCTGTTTTGGTATTTTTGCTGTCATGTCTCAGATCATTTGATTGTCTTGATATCCTTAGCAGCTGTACATTTGAGAGGATATGTTGAAGTCATAATCATTCATATAAAGCACCTAAAGTGAGGGATGCATCAGATTCTCATCAGTGTTGACCCATATCGGACCTGTTGACAGATACCGGTCCATGGGCAAATAATGTGGCGTGTGACCTATTGTCATTGGCTGACGTGTATCTGTCAGGTCATATCAATCTAATTCTCATATAGTACACTTAACAACGGATTCGGAGAAGAGTGGAAAAAAACAATGATGGCTCTAGGTAGCTGTCAGGCAATACAATGAACTCACGCTGGTAAAACAACCTAAACCAACCGGAGGCTGGGTGCAAAGGTATCTTTGCTTACTGTCACGTCTGTGACATCAGGACGACCAAAAGTTTGGAAGGATAAGCACAAGCTATTATTATTACTCATCTCGCTTCTATTAAACTGGATTATGCAAACAATGATAATCTCCTGAAGTCAGATGTTACTGCCACCATACATCAGTGCATTATTATTATTAGAATGTAAACTGGGATGGAAATCAATGTAATGACTTTATCAGCACAAGAGAAGGAAGCTTTCTGCTGCAGAAGGACAAAATGCTCAAGCTATGACTATGAACCAACAGTCTCCTCCTGTGGGAGGTCCATCGTCATGACTCTTGAGCTGGTTGTTTGTTCACGTCACTGTGAAGTACATGAGCCGTGTGAATGTGCTCTCACCATGAATCCAACAAATATGTCTATTCCACGAACACAAGACTGAGAGACTATCTGTAAACCAGCACTGAGGAAGCTCCCTCATCTGTTCAGCTGTAGGGTCATTCAGGGGTTGTCATGGTTACCTCTCCAGGCAGAGGCTAAGGAGCACCTGCTCCCGCCCCCTTTCATTAAAATCCATGTTATTGATTGGCTGCACTGATATCTACAGACCCCCCCCCCCCCCCCCCCCCCCCCACCTTGACTTTTCTACTTCATTACAGGCTTGACAGATCTAGCTTACGATTGCGTCGGTGCCGTGGTCACTCAAACTGCAGCCAATCACAGAAAAGAATATCTGAGCGGCCCCACCCCCCCTACCAGTAATTGTGCTCTTTGAAAGACAGAGCTGAGATTTCTGTATGGACGAGCTCAGTCAGTGGAAGAATACAATCTTGACCGGATTTCACTTTCACCAAGGCCTTAGTAGTGTTTGTGAATTTAGTAGTGGATGTGTCATTGGAATGGAAGGTGAGTAAAGTGCTCGTGTTACTTAATTTGCTTCACTGCTTTGCAGTCAGGAAATCTACGGTAGCTGTTTCTCTTCTTTTCCTTTGCAAACGGCCTTTGTATTGAGTACAGCAGGTGGCCGTGTACATTTTGTATTGATATTCATGAAGTGGACGGTTTGCTCAGTGCGTGGGTTACGGCCTGCTGTGTGTGTGTGTGTGTGTGTGTGTGTGTGTTGCCTGCGTCTTTATGTGTTTGTTTCTCTCTCTCTGTGTGTGTGTGTGTGTGTGTGTGTGTGTGTGTGTGTGTGTGTGTGTGTGTGTGTGTGTGTGTGTGTGTGTGTGTGTGTGTGTGTGTGTGTGTGTGTGTGTGTGTGTGTGTGAGTGTGAGTGTGTGTGTCAGATATCTGTGTTTACATTGAGGCTTGTTGAGCTGAGCTCGATTAGGCCCGGGGTAGAGAGAGGGAACATCATTCAGCTCTTTGTGTATGTTTTTCAACCATGTCCCACATGTTTGTTTTCTGTGCTTACTTTTCCTCTCTGTGGTTATGTGCAAGAAATAATTAGAAACAAAAAGGTTGTTTGACAGCTTGCGTGAGCCATCGCAGCCTGGATGACAACATCTGACTTTGTTTGAAAGAAAATGCAGCCAGATAGCTGCTTGATCCATCAGCCTGCAAGTAGAGCACAGGAAATTAATACATTTAACAGTCGGCCCTTTTCACTTTTCAGTTCAGAACAATGATGATAATACCAAAGCAAAGCACTGCTCCACAAAACATTCACTGCATTTAATTCAACATTCATCACAGTGTAGATAAACAAAAAAAAAAAAAAAAGAGAAAGTGCCGTTAGAAGAACAGTTCCTTGATGTTGCCTTTATCAAGGCTCATATTAAACGAGCACAAATCAATAAAACTAATATGATTACTTGGCTTTTCAATTTCAAAACAAATGAAAACAGCAGACTTTGTCTCTCTGATTTTAGCCAGCATCGTTTCTACACATCCTCCAGTAAGCGTTGTGTGTGGAGTCTGGCTGAGCTGATGTGTGAACGCAGCAGACTATACTCAGGAAAGTTCACCTTGAGCAGACGGGAGGAGGTGTACGACTATAGACTCTAAACATGACCAGTAGAAATCTCAGTGCACATAACCAAACTGTCTCGTGTTGTTTGCTGCTTGCCGGTGTGTTCTTCTCCGCTCTTTTTGTTGACGTTATCGTTTTGATCACAAATGCAGTTTGACTGTATCTCATAGCGGACCCTCTCATGTTTGTCTTACTGGCCTCTGTGGTCCTTTCATGTTATTAGCACCTGGCTCCAGTTCTGGCTCTCCCCTTCCTCAGCACCCTCTCCCTGCTCCCCTTTCTCCTTAAAATATACAGTCAAAGGCTCTTTCATCATTGACCAGACAATAACTCTCCCGTAGTACTGGAGTATTTACTGCACAAACTGAGCTAACTCAGCTAATTAGCTAACAAGTAGACCTGGAAACTCTGAATCAAAGAGTTCAGGCAGTTCAGCCCACATTCCCAGAGGCTAACACACACTTCTCCTGTCCTCTGGATACATCAGGCCATATGAATGAATGAATGACTACATGTTGTGCATGACATGTTACCTGCAGCTCATGAAACTTTTTCAACAACAGCCGCCCTTTATTTATTTGAGAAGATCTTTTTTTTTTTTTTTCTTGCTCTTTCATAACACATCTGGTAAACACTGTGGCTTATTCATATGGTCAGGAAATGACTCAGAGATGACTGAAATATAATAAGTGTGGTCTGAAGTAGCTCATTAGCAGGATGGCTAACTTGTTAAGTAGATCTGGTTCTGCACTTAAAGGTTTGGGTGTGAAGCAGCACGATGAAAACCCAACATAGTGATTGATTCTTCTGGCCAAGTTGGCCGAGATTTGACTGTGACATTATGTGGAGTTCCTGCAGACAGAAATAGATCACTTTAGAGAACTTTTTGGACCTTTAACACTGAAGTGTTATTGTGTGAAGCTGAAATGAAAGCTGTTGATGTTGATGCAGGCAGTGAGTCAAAGAGCCTCGCTGAAGTTATTTCTAAAGCAGCAGCATGTTGTCATCCACTGACAGGGATGAATCAGTCAATGTTGTTTATATCAGATCAGATTTTACATAGTTTTCAAACAACTAACAGATACATGGACACCTTACTCACCCATCGCCAACAACACATGCATTTATCACACACACACACCCCCTAACGTACCTGTCACTGCTGCTGTGACAGATACTGGCTACACTCCGCCTTGCTCAAAGGTCAACCGGGGTAGTTAGACCCAGACGGGCTCGGCTAGCAGCCCCATCAGTCACGGCCAGCCACACGGGCCAGGCTATGAGGCGCTCCCTAATCGCTCCTGCCAACAAACATTTCAGGCATGAGCAGTCGAGCCAGAGTGACTCACGTCTCAGGTTTGGATGAAGGAGCGCTACATGTCACACTTCCTTTAAATGATAATGTTTGACGTTAATTCAACTCCCAAAGTAGTCCTGCCCTATCAGGACTCACTGCAGTGTCTACTGTCTGAGATAGTCTAGGTTTGGAGTCGTACATTTTCCAATTCAGAGAGCATAAGATTTGCATCATATCTATTGAAAGACCCTCGTGTGTGTGTGTGTGTGTGTGTGTGTGTGTGTGTGTGTGTGTGTGTGTGTGTGTGTGTGTGTGTGTGTGTGTGTGTGTGTGTGTGTGTGTGTGTGTGTGTGTGTGTGTGTGTGTGTGTGTGTGTGTGTGTGTGTGTGTGTGTGTGTGTGTGTGTGTGTGTGTGTGTGTGTGTGTGTAACCCACACACATAATATGCGTGGATGTTTGCATGCTCACGTGTGTCTCAGCGTGTGTCTTTTATCATTCCGGTCAGGCGGGCAGTGTGCACATCGTCCCCTCTTCAGCAAAGGTCAAATCTCCCGTTGTCTTCGGTGACATTTAGTCCCCAGTCTGTCTGTCACAATTTGTCCCCTCAATTCATCAGCAACATGTTGTTGCCAGCTTGCTGCCTGTTTCCCTACAAACCAAGTCAGAGCTTGAATGATGCACCATCACAGACATTTTGTGAAAGACAAATGGTCCCATTAGAAAATGCTGCTGGACTCCTTCTCTCCGTTTGAATTCTATTGTGAAGTGATTTCTGAGTATTTTCAGACAGTTCAGAGTGACGCTGACAAACCAAGAGAGGAGGTGGTGTAAGTGAGCATGAGCACTAAGTTTTCTGATTGTGTCGTGGCAGTGACATTGGACACTCTCACCTCTGCACAACCCTGCCCGGACCACAGTCTGACAGAATCCACCTCTTTAATCTTAAACTGTGAAAAACTGCACGACCAATAATCTGACTGCTCTTCCAATGTGTTAAAAGTGATAATCAACAAGTTAAGCTCAGTTCTCTCTGACGTCAATTTCTGGAGTTTTCTAAAAAGGAACAGCCTGACTTTAATACTTCATGTCTGACTGAACAGCTCTACACATGACATTAATTTAGCTGGGCCTTTTTTTAATTAATAACATTTTATCCACCACTTTTCATTTACATCTAAGTAAATGGTGGTTGCATGATGTGAAAACTATATCATAAACCATCTTTTTAGGAAGTAATTTATGCGATCCCAGTGGAGCAGTAGCTGGTTAGGGAAGTTCTTGGGGCAGAGTGACGTGATAGAAAAGACACCAGCTGCATCATCGTGTAGACTGTGAGACAGAATTCCCTCTCCTCCTTTGAGCTTCCAAACGTGAACTTGGTCTTGATAGAATTGAACAGAAACGTTGACACACAGCAGCAGTCACTTTGTCTACTACCACCACAGGACCTCTTGTGGTTTAGAAGTTTTCCCTGCATGTCCGTTTTTTTTTCATACTGTGCTTTAGCGGATGAAAAGAAAATACATGTAATCAAATGTAATGAACATAACACTCTGTGTGCGTCCACATGAAGCTGTAAAGGCCACCAAAAGATCCGGAGATGTTCTTTCCTGCATGCACGCTTCACTGTCATTTTAAAATGTGACTCTAGTATAAGGTCGATGTTAAATGAACCTGCTTTATTTGCACCCATACTGTCAAAGCCTTTATCTTTAAAACTACTACAAGCCCCTGGGTACAGCTGTAGTCTCAAATGAAGTAGCTTTACAAGCAGTCATCCAACAACAGGAAGAAAAAAAAGGCCAAATAAGATCAAAAACTGGACTGCTTAATGATTTATATATGGTGTTTTTGTAGTGAAATTATCTTTTGACATTCCTCACATAAAAGGGGCAGAAACAGAGTTCTTAAATGCGGGTGTGACATTGAGGCTTGATTACATTTTGGTTTCATTTAGTCAAGTTAATCTGAAAACTTTACCCGAGGACTGCATCATTAACTAACGTGAGGAGGGTGTCTAAGTAGGGTTTGATTCCAGTAAAGGCATCCGCTACAGAGAGGATCTCTTCTTTAATCCTGCTACCCTGCAGGATGTAGGAAAGCGGTGTTTCTGTTGGTGAGACGTGGTCCAAACCTTCAAACTAAAGTGCAGGACTTTTTTTTTTGATTGATTGATTTCCTCCACACATTTGAGCCTTTTATTGCTTCTGATGAAATCTTGAACTTTCAGATTCCAGATCAGACAGGATGTCGATCATGTGGAAAAGTTTTCATCTTGGTTAAGATGTGAGTCCATAAGCAGACAGACAGCCGTGTGCTCTCACCAGTGCAGACTGACAAGCAGCTGTTAGACTGCTTTGACCACAGGCCGCTCTCAAAGAGCCTTTTCTGTGTGGCCCGAGAGCCTCCACTTCACTGCACTGAATAGCACTGCAGCTGCACTGTGTGTGTTTTATCTGACGTAGGTCTTTGTCCAACACACACTCTCCTCAGTATGACCTCTATAGATTTAATGGATGACAACCCAACAACACATCCAACCAAGTGCATTTGGCCTGCTGTCACTTTAGCAGCATTTAGTGCAGCTGGGAGAATCCACCAACCTTTAGCCAAATGTTGAGGACAGTCGCCTTTAACTATTTTTCTCCCCTGTAATCAGCTTTATTTCTCTCTGGTTTTAGCTGCCTCTCTTCTCTCTATTGATGAGTTATACATTCAACACCTTCTCAGTTGACAGATGGGGACGCATGCAGTCGCTCAGCCAAGACCAAGACCGACCATTTTAGTTATTAGTTCAAGAAAACGAGAGACAACAGGAGCACTTCTGGTATCCCTCAAACCGCCGGTGCTCTTGGAAGGAAAGACTTTCAAAAAGTGGAGGAAAATGTAAGAACTAAACAACTGTGGGTATAAATGATGAAGACACTCAGGATGGTTAATAAAATATAAAAGGCCTTTAGTTTTAGTGGGCTAGAAACATTCAGATACACTAACACTTATCGGCTTCCTGCTCCTTGAAGAAGAGTTTGACAATACTGTCTAACAAACTTATTTACAGTCGAAATCATGAAAGATTGGATAAGCCAAGTGCATCAATCGCACACTGCTTCATGAGCCTTTAGTAAGTAAATTACAGTGGTTATAGTGGTTTTTAGTCCTGGCTGATTTGTAACCTGTGTCCCTGGCTCAAAGTACAGAAACACTCTGAGAAGCTCAACACAAATAAAAGAGCACATTCAGTTTCAGTCACTGTCCATTTGAAGCCTCGAGGTTTCTTAATGTGAGCAGCACTAGATGATATCATTAGGCATGTTACAAGTCATTAACGCTTCTCCTCTCGACACTGATCAATACTTAACATGCTTTGGCTTGGTGCCATTGGATGATCTACCAGTTCAATACTGTCATTACACCCTGAGGCTGCTGTGATAAGAGAGTTCATTCTGGAGTATCGCGATGCTTCGTGTATTTTCATCCAATGTTCTTTGACTTCTACAGACCTAGCGTCAGATTTAATCATGGTGAATCTTATTTCCAAAACAATTAGCATCACATGCTAATCAGGCTCTCTGGATGTAATTGGAACAGGCGACTGGCTGGGGGTTAGATTTCTGTACATCTCTTTTTTTTTTTTATTGTGCCACACTCTGGTTTTACCTCGGGGGGCTTTTCTTTCTCCCTCTTCTCTTTTGCCCCTGATAGCTCCTCGTTTTTTTTTCATCGGTGGATATAACAGTGTCTTTGTTGTTCTACTTTCCCCATGAGCACTTCCTCTGGTTAGCCGCACATAGTTAACAGGCACAACTTGAACACAGTCTTCTTCGACTTTAGTCTAGACTTTCAGTCCACGAGACACACAAGAAAAGTGAATGAAAGACTGTTTTCAGTATAATATAACTGTGTTATACTTGTAATCACTATTTTATTCACAAGGATAAGTTGATGCTTAAAACTGCCACTTCCAGCCTGCTCCTTAAAGCTCACGTCTTAGACTGTTGAATCAAAGGAGACTCCTGTGTACAGGTATTCAGCTTCATCATTTTCAAAGCATAGACGTGGCCACAATCACACTCCATCAGAGACAGCAAAACACTGATCACATTTTATAAAACAGCTCTCACAAAATGAATACAAATGTCACAGCTCCAAAAATCACCAAGCACTTGTGCAATCAGCGTCTGATCAGTCTTTTTTTTTTTTTCCTTCTATGTTTTTGTCATGGGAAACCTTAATTGTAAACACGAGCTGCTGCTTCATCCTGCAAACAGAATAAAAACCTTCTCATGTCTTCTTTCCAGCAGACAACAATAACATGTTCATGCTGGTGTGACTGAAGTGAAATGCTAAATCAACTATAAATACATGTGTTTTCGACGGTACCGTGGGGAAAAGCTTCAGATGTGGCTGGCTGGTGATGAAGAGGAGCATGCGTCAGCTCTGTACGGCTTCCTTGATATGAATCATTGATTCTGAGTTGTAATTTTCCACTTCATAGGGTCTGATAGAATTGGTACAAGGAATAAATTGTGTTGGAACAAGCTGACTTTGCTGCCAAAGAAAAAGGTGATAAGAAGCTTGTATGGCATTAGGGATGTAAAGTTGGAATGATGGGAGTCATCTTTAGCACGCTAATGAGCCGCAGAGGCTTTCATTTCTCGCTCGCTTGGACTACAGCCTCCGTACACGGGGCGTAACCTAACTGCTCGGCCACCGGCACCCCCTGCTGTGCTGAACATTTTCAGTAGCCAAGCCTTTCATTGGTACATGCAGACAATTGAAGCAAAAGCAACACATGAACGAGTCCAGTCACAGAAGTTTCACACAGAAAAAAATTGACATTTGTCCTTATACTGTATATCTGAGACAGACAGAATATTCTCTTCCTTCATCATGATTAGGTGTCCTTCGGCCCTTTAGATGATATCAGGAAGTCACATTGTTTTTGCCTTCATGGGGCGCTATATTTAGTCTTGTTTGCAAATTTAAGTGTGGGAAAAACTCTTTGGGAAAGTGTGTAGAGGAAAGCGATGCTTTGAATGTTGCATTTCAGTGAATGCACCAGTGTGGTGAGGCTCAGTTTCCTCCCTTCTTTTCTTCCTCCCACAGTGCACCTGCAGTCTGTAGTTCAGGCTTACCCTGGTCCCCCGGTGTTGTGTAATCATCACGACTGAGCAGCAGTGCACTTTGGGAAACGACAAACACGGCATGTGGATGAAGCATTTCTGCATGAAACCTTTCATGTCTCCAACTCACAAATGTTTCTCAATCCTCGGAGTCTTTCTGATGTTTTCCTGCAGTTTTAATTTACAAGTCGTCCGTGTGGACGTGACCTAGTTTTTTATTTGAATTCACAAATATCTTTCCTCAAAGTCTCTGCTTTGATGTAGAGAAGATTTCCTGCTGTCTCACAGAGAGTTCTAACACTGCTGTCTCTTTCTGTGTCTCCTCTGCAGTAAGCATGTTTCTCAACACCTTGACGCCCAAGTTTTACGTGGCTCTGACGGGCACTTCCTCCCTCATATCAGGACTCATATTGGTAAGAAACACTTTTCTTTTTTTTTTACACTTTGTAGTGTCAGATCCTCACAGTAGTTGTAACAGTTAAAGTGATGTTTGTGAGTGTTTTTGAAGCTCAACTCTGTGTCTCTGCTTTGTCTGTTTCTTCATCAATTGTGGGGAAGAATATCTTGTGCAGTCATTGTCTGATGAACTCTATTAATGTTTCAGAGCGAGCAGGATCACAGGGGTCCGCCGGTAAACAGTGCCAAATCGGATTGGCTGTGTGTGGCTAACGTTAGCAGCACTAAGTAGTACGACTGAAGCTCCAGACTACAGTTGTATTAGCGTCTTAAAATTCTAGCAAGAATCAAATTTATTTCTGTCTAAAGAAGAGTCGGTGTTTGGTTCAGTTTCTCCTCCGTCTTTGTTTGGACCTAGCTGAAATCAGAAGCCCCGCCCCTTCTTGATTTCAATTGGTAATTGAGGGAGAGTTGAATTTAAAGAGCTCGAAGCTGTGAGTGCAGCGACCAAAAAAACCAGCTGATGCTGCTCTGGGCGTTTTTGAGCTGCATTGATTTGGTATTGGAAATAGGCGTTGGCAGCTGAGTATAGAGAAAGTCACGAATGGACACAGACACTAATGGTGTGGTCAAAGAATTACACACATCACCAAGTATAAACTCAGCAGCGTCCACTCTGTATGAGCTGCAGCAGGCATCAGGTTCTGTTCGTTTCTACTCTGAAACATGTCTTTCTGTGGAAAGTGGAGCCCCTCCTCTAAATTAAGCTACTGAGGGCAAACAGTGTAAACCTGTTTGGATATTTCACAGTTAAAGTTGCCTCTGCTGTCCTGCGTACGTCAGATAACTATAAAATAAGAACAGATAAAGATGGGATAAAAACTTTCTAATTCAGTTGTTTGCACAGCTTTTTCTACTTCTACAGGTGCGTTTTCTTTCTTTCAGCTTCTTCCCAGAGACGCCCAACTGTGCAACAGTGTTTGGTCTGCAGTTTAAAATAGCTCTCCTCTTAATTAACTCGCTCGCTTTCTTTCCTGCGGGCTGTTGGCCAATATGTGTAGGCTGCTCTGAAAAGCAGTCGAGCTCTGCACATGCTCAGTGACGTGATTAAGACGTGTGGACATGAAGCAGTGATACCGCTCCTCCATCTCTCTAATTGGAATAAATATGTACGTCCCAATTAAGCAGCTTTTCAGCCAACAGAAGCTTCTTTTCCTCCCCGACAGCTCCGGCTGACGGGAGAACATGCAGTGTAACTCTCATCAGCGGACTTGATGAGTCCAATGAAGTCTTAATAACTGCTTCTTTGACTCTTTGATCTTCTTCTCCTATAAAAGCATTTTTGGAAAATTTAACGTCACATTGTTCCGTTTGCTGTCGAGCAGCTCCACCAGAGCGACAGGTGTGTTTCTCTTCAACACAGGTGTTCAAGTGCACTGCACAATCCAAGCAAGTGTATGTGTCGCCCTTGTCAAAAATATCTCATTACGCTTTATTTAAGCCACATTTACCAGAAAATTCCGTATTTAAATAAAATCTGTTTTTTCTAGACATTAAAGATGAAATGAACGTCTGCACTTCCAGTAGTACCAGATCTGATGAATGTGAATCTGCTCATGAGGCTAACAGAATGTGGAGTGTCTTGACATGAGATTTACTGAGACACTCAAAGTAATTTTGCTTGTCCCATCAGCAGATTTTTTCAAACTTATTTGAAGCATCACAGGCTTTATTTTTTTTTGCTTTTTAAATCTTTTAAGTAGTCATCAAATCTGGACTTTTCAAATCTGTGTGGCCTTAAATAAGTGTCACGAGATTTTGAAACGAGAAAGAAGACGCTTGCTTCGATTTGACTTGTCTGCAGTGTGAGTGGAACTCTTGACGTCCGTTAACCTTCACGTAATGAAGCGACGTGTTCAAGTTGTAAATATTTTACGTTTAAAAAAATGTATCTACGGTCAGGTCGAGTCTGCGAGGAAGTTTAGTGGTGGAAGCAGTCGAGTTTTATCATCAGTATCATGTAACCAGTGGTCAGAAAAAGTCTGTATCTGTTTGGAGTGATAAACAGAGGAGAGGTAGGAGAGTACATGCAACACACTTCAGTATGATTGGTTTCTATGGGTCTTTAAAAATCTCACATAAAAAAAAGCATTTCATCCTTTAAATTATCTTATTACTTTAACTAAATTGAGTTTTCTAATTTTACGAGTGGGTGCATCTTTTTTTAAAAGCAATGTGTTTAAGTTCTGACTTTCCATCTGAGAGATAAATATATTGATCGAACTTCCCCATCCTCCATGGTCGAGCAAAATATTAGCTAAGAGTGTTTGACATCTGCTCAAGTTCATTAAAAATAAAAGAGGCAAAAAATCGGATGATGGTGAATACAAGGACTCGTTTGTAAGTGGGTTTGGCGATGCCAGGAAATGACAGCTGTTGGGAGTCAAACAAGAACATGCAGATGTGTGTGATGTGTTTGCTCAGAGGAGTGTGAAGCTCAAGGCAAGGACAAGAACAGGACATCAAATAAATGGACTGCACTTTACAGTACACTGCGCTTTTAACCGGCGCACACAATCATGTGTTTTACAACGCATACCATTCATGTTGTACACGCGCACACACACACACACACACACACACACACACACACACACACACACACACACACACACACACACACACACACACACACACACACACACACACACACACACACACACACACACACACACCAGGAGCAGTCTGTGATTCAGTCTCTCGCTCAGGGCCACAGCTAATGCAGATAAATGAATGACCCACTCCATCATGTGCCATCATGACCCGACAGTGTGCACATTTTCCGTCCAATGAGACGGCAGGTTTTTACTGATTAGATCCACCTCCCGAGCCGACGGTGGCAATTGGTTAAATTGTGGAGAAGCACACTCCAGAGCCGGTGTGGCACGAGGCTGAGAGGCACGGATGCAGGCCGTTTTAATCATCGGAGTAGTTAAGTGAAAAAGATTAAAATCATAAATAAAAGCAGACGGGGAAAAAGAGACTAGCTCAGCATAATTAACTTTAATTTAGCTGACGATGTGTTTCCCTTAGCTGAATACTACTTTCCAGTGATGTCTTTATGCTGTATGACCTGTTTTCTCTGAGCAATCTGATTGGCTGGTAAAGCATTTAAAGTGTTACATAATATGAATGGTCTTATTAAGGATTTCCACCCCCCCCCTCTCTCTCTCTTTCAGATATTTGAGTGGTGGTATTTCAGGAAATATGGGACCTCCTTCATAGAGCAGGTGTCTGTGAGTCACCTGCGCCCCCTGCTGGGCGGAGTGGACAGCAGCTCCCCCAGCAACTCCAACACCAGTAATGGAGAGCCGGACTCCAATCGGCAAAGTGTGTCCGGTAAGAGCTGATAGATGGAAAACCCACGACAGTCAGCTTCACTCTATACAGCTACACTTCCCGTCTCTCCTGCAGCAGCCAGTGGTCATAAAAACACATGAATCAGAATCTAATCACTAGAGAAAGGACTATAAATGTAGTATTTGTTGCAGGTCTTATGATCATATATTTGTTTTAGTGCTTCAGAGGGCTGGCTCAGACTCAACGCACACTTCAGCCTTTCCTCTCTCGCTCTCATTCCTCTGCAGCTCACTGACGCAGTGACACAGAGCCGTTTAGTTTAGGACGTAAAACCGCAGAAAAATGGAAAAGTAATCAGAGCTCGTTTTAGCTGCGATGACGCTCGGCGAGGTTTTCTTGTTTGGTTGTGTACAGGAGCCCAAGCTTACGTCCATACAGTTTATGTGCTCACATCGGGATGTTTTCTCCAGATTCTCCACTTGTTCTTCTTTTTCATCCCGAGATAACAGGGCTGCTTTTCTCTGGATAACGGTAACATTTCTGTCAATGATCCAACTTATGATATCTGCTGGAACCTTTTAGAGATAATAATAATAATACATTTGATTTGTACAGCACTTCACATTCATAAATGTCAGAGTGCTTACAGAGTTTAAAATAATAGATGTTGCATTGACAGAGGCTTTGCGTCAGAGTTAGCTGTCAAATGTGAAAAACATTTCTGACATTTGTATCATTTCATGTATTTTGGGATCCAGAAAAAAATGTCCTGTCAGCTTAGATTTGTCTTCTCAGTTCACATAACATTCACTTCCACAGTATTGAGTCATACTGTGGGTTAGAGTTACAACATTCAGGATTTTTTTTCTTAAAGCTTGAGAGCGAGGAGAAAAAAGAAAACAGGACGAGCGTTCTGTTCAGGTCAAAAATTAGATTCATATTTATTTTTGAAACCAGCTTTCGAGCCCCACAGAGGTGGAGCCTGGAGGAGATGATGTGGTTTCAGAGGGACCGCCGACAGACGCTCAGTGTGCTCTGCTCAGAGACTCCTTGGCTCCTCATCAGTGATACTTTGATCACAGTTCATCCTCTGACGGAAATGAATTCATTCAGAAGAGGAAGTGTCTCAGAGCTGAATAATTCCTCAGAATCTACGGGACGATAAAAAAAAAAAGTATATATTTCACAATGCAGCAGATGTGAAAAGACTTACCATCGTTGTAATCGAATAACATTGACTCTGAAAGGTGAAATGTTTGTGACGCCTCTGTTCCCTCTCCACGATCTCACTGCTGAACTCTTTGTTGAGGCATGAACCAGCTCACTTTTATTTGGACTAAAACAACTTTATAATCAAAGAGGATTATGTGCGCTGGCTCTTATCAACAAGCCATCGTTGAGAGAAGAAATCTCATTACTACGACTGTACTAATCCTCCGTTAAGTGGCTGATAATCTACTCCACGTCAATCCCTCCATTGAGATCAGTGTTGCAGAGTGAAGTCATTCTTTTCCCCCCGACAGATGGTTTAAATGGAGTTATAATATTCATATTATTATGGTATAGTAACGAAATGATCACTCGTATGTCAGTGCTTTAGTAGGGAATCTTCTTCTGCGTCGTTGGTGTGCTGAAGTATTTGTCCATGGTGTTTTCTTCTCTTTGTAGAGTGTGAAACTTGTGTAAGAGTTAAAGCAGGCTGACAATAAGACGCTTGTTAAAGAGATATGAGGAGCAGTTACACTGAGTTAACAGACATGAACCGGATGGATGGATGGATGTACTTTATTGATTCCAAGCTGGGAAACTGTGGCGTTACAGCAGCTGGACATCAAACACACACTGTTAGTAACAGAACATTATAGACCGGCCACACTAATGAGTCCTAAAACCAGGAAGTGACTTAGCATTTTAGTGCTGTGGGTTCCTAACTCTCCTAAACTTTAAAATTCACTTTAGCTAACGTAGTTTATCTCGTCTGACAAAACGTCAACATCTCTACAGACCTTATTTGAAACCCTTTCAAAATCCCCATCAGAGTTAGGAACCCATGGCGCTAAAATGCTAACTCACTTCCTGTTTTAAGGACTCATTACTGTGCCGGTCTATATGGAACACAAAGTTGAGAAGTACTAAAAATGTACAAAATATAAAAGTTAGGAGAATTTTATATACACCAGGATTTAACTTAAACATCCCAACTAGTGAAAAGGTGTGAGAAATTAACTAACTGAAGCAACAAGCTGCAGGACTGAACTTTCTGTTTCATCGTTTTCTTAAGAAACAGGCTGGTAACCCTTCTGACATCAGCAGAGTTGTTATAGCTCCACACTTTTTTTCTCTGAGGTAAAGTTTAATTTTCAAAAAAATCCTGTATCTGCTAAATTCCCTCCCTGAAATTCATCCCGTCGTTGCTGTAAGCCAAAACACAGTCTCATGATTTTTTCTGACATCTGTGATAGTTCGAGGAGTCGCGTGCTTGGTCACTGAGGAGCTCTAAGGGCCTTTTCCCCATCAGCAGTGTTCACAGAAAGGTCGACGTGCCGGTCAGGCAGCCGCAGGGTGGAAGGCAGAGCTCCAGATCATCCACTCTACCCTTCACACTCCTCCTCACTTGTTTTCTCTCTCTCTCCTTCCTGCAGAATGTAAAGTATGGAGAAACCCGCTGAATTTATTCCGTGGAGCCGAATATAATCGGTGAGTGACGGCAGCAAAAAAGCTACCTGCATGTGAAACCCCTGGACTGGTGCAGTCCAAGCTGCCTCTCTCTGATCTTCTGCTTGTTTTTCCTCATTTCTCTTCTGAACTCTTTTTCTGCGTTATTATTTTCTCTCCTTTAAGCTTATGTTTTCTCTCTCTCTCTCTCCGTTCTGTCATCTAATTTCCTTTTAACTTGTTCTGATCTGTTTCCACTCCTCCTTTATTCCTCTTCATGACTCTGCCTCCCGTTGAATCACCCATCACTTTACTGTTTTTCGAATGCTGTAATCATCCATGTGATTTCCTGTACCGATCAACCCGTCTGCTCAACTTCTTGACTTCGGCCCGTTTCTGTCAAGTCGGATTCTCAGGAAGTCAACGCAGCTCATGACTCATTTACAGTGATCTGAACATCTTCTAACCAGCTCTCTTCTTCTGACTCTGTCCTTCATTGAGATGCTCAAAAAGACACGTTTAGAAGAAGACGTTTAGAAACTCTTTTTTTTAAAACACTCAAGGGGCTGTAATGGCTGCAAAATAATCTGTTTGGGCAGTCGTTCTTGATCTATGTATTGATTGATATCTTTATTTTGGTCTTTTATGGTGACCTTCATTTAAACCGAGAACAGAGCTGTTCAACATCTGTTTGAGTAACAACTCGAGCCTCTTGACCTAACAGCAGGCTCTGTCCCAACAAGCAGTCGTTTCTGTACAGCTCAGTCATTAGAGAGAAAAGAGAGCACATGAAGTAGAAGGGACACAGCCCACCCTGCTGCTGTTAGCTGAAACAGTTTCCACACATTTGCTGTTCATTTGTTATTCAGACCCCAACATCTATAAGATCAGGGAACAGTATTAGAAATAACAGGGTTCCCCTTTGATGAGCTGCTGATCTGAACTTTGTCTCCGTGCTGGTTTTCAGATATACCTGGGTAACGGGTCGAGAGCCGCTGACATACTACGACATGAACCTGTCGGCACAAGACCACCAGACGTTCTTCACCTGCGACTCAGACCACCTCCGGCCTGCTGACGCCAGTAAGCCAGTGTAGACTCGTGCACGTAACGGACAGGGATCTCTTAAAAATGCCGTGCACGGCCTCAAACGTTGTTTCTTTGTCCGTTTGCTTGTTTGGTGGCAGTTATGCAGAAAGCATGGAGAGAGAGGAACCCGCAGGCTCGCATCTCTGCAGCACACGAAGCCCTGGAGCTGGAAGAGTGAGTGCACTCTTCTCCTCCTCTCCGTCTTTTGATTCATCACCAGTCCTTTGTTCTACCAGTTTAGTCTTTGTTACATGGAGATAATGATGTTATTATGAGAAATCAAACATTCACTCATCATCAAATATCTGACCAATCATCTAGAGTAATGTGGTGATAAATGATCATGGTTTGAGCTTTTCATTCAGTCACTTTGGACTCTTTGTATTAGAACTCATCTACAGCCTTGGTACATGTGTGTCCTTGTTTTCCACTTATGATCTGCCCTGTTTATAATATAATAATCTGTGTGAAGCAGTGAAGCGACGTGTGTAAACTGAAGGGATGAAAGACAAATGTAGTTTGTCATCTAGATGAACTCAACTCCATCTATTCTTCTGGTTTTACCAAACGAGGTCATCAGGAAACTTTTTCCTTTTTTTCAACTATTAAGCAAACATCTTGATTGTTAAAATGAACTCACAAATATCTGTCATGTGTTTTTTTTTAAGTTGTATATCCTTGCATTTAATAATAATAATAATAATAATTTTATTTATAGAGCGCTTTTAGACAAAGTGCTTTACACAGCTTAAAAGCTCAACACACAGACATAACACATCATTAAAAACATCAGGCATAAACAGCAGTGAAAAGGTGGGTCTTCAACTTTGCTTTGAACACATCAATGGAACAAGAAAGTCTGATGTCCGCAGGGAGAGTGCATTAGGACAGACAAAGAGAGACTGGAAATGCTGTGAGGAGAGAGTGAGGTCAGATTCAAACCCACAGCCGTTGTAATGAGGACTACAGCCTGTGTACATGTTGTGGGCGATATAATCCACTAGGCTTAGGGCGCCCCTCTTAAATGCACACTTTACGATTAAGCACCTTCTTTTTGCTCTTTTTTTCAGATCCTCTCCTCTTATTGAATCTATCAAATTCTTGCAGACAGGAACTCACACTCTTGATTGTATTCTGAAAAGCCCTCATTTAATTAGAAGTGTTTATCTAGGGCAGCAGACTTCAAAGGGGTAGAAATGAAAATAATAGACAGTGCAGGTTTAGTTGGTGAGTGGGATGATGCATCTAGTCTCAGATTGGTCCTCTTGGTTCCTGCACTGTCCGGAGGGGGATTTGTTCATGGCACTGTAGGGTTATTTTTAGTAGCGTGTGTGACTACAAAGTCGGTGCGGAGGAATTGTGTCAGCTCTGGTCGTTGCTGGCAGCTCATATCAAGGCCGTGACAGCAGGTTGACTCAGAGGAAAACGTCTTTGATCAGAGCTCTGTCAGAATCTGTTTCATGGAAGTTGCATGATGCCCGAAAGCCGTTTCGCTGCACAGTGATGGCACGCTGTGTGGACAGATGAGACACCACCGCACACAGTTAGCATATTGAATCCATAAGGATGTACGAGTTAGTAATCCGAGATCCTGCTTCTGTTTTCGTCTCCGCTCTGCTCCTGTAGTTGTGCGACGGCGTACATCCTGCTGGCAGAGGAGGAAGCCACGACCATCATGGAGGCTGAGCGTTTGTTTAAACAGGCGTTAAAAGCGGGAGAGGGCTGCTACCGCCGCAGCCAACAGCTCCAACATCATGGTACACAATATGAAGCCCAGCACAGTGAGTATGAGCCACTTATAACCCCCCACTTTTCACACACCTTGAGCCCACCTTTTTAGTTTTCTTCTTCTTCAGTAAACATCGGATCATTTACACAGGAATCCCACTGTTTTATGTTTTTAATAATGCAAATCTTTATTTTGTTACATCTGTGGGGAATAGTGATTTTATGTTTTTTGGGGTTTTCTTCTCTGGTTTCGGTATCCTTCTCTTCTTTTTTGTCAGGAACTTAAAACAGCATTGAGCATTTCCCTGGTAAAATAAAGACTGAAGACCCCACATCCTGTATTCAGTCAAATCAAACACGGCCCAGGTTTAAAATGTGCTGCAGGTCTACACTGGTCTTTTATGCCTCTGCTGTCCTCACACTGTGTGGACGACAGGCGACACATGGCGGGGATGTGTGTGTGTGTGTGTAACATCATGTGTTCATGTGTCTCCATCAGGAAGAGACACCAACGTGTTGGTGTACATAAAGAGAAGACTGGCCATGTGCTCCAGAAAGCTCGGCCGAACACGAGAAGCAGTAAAAATGATGAGAGATGTAAGTGCACGGCTTTAAGCTGCAGACACACACACACACACACACACACACACACACACACACACACACACACACACACACACACACACACACACTCACACTCACACTCACAGACACACACTCAGACACACACACACTCAGACACACACATGCACACTCAGACACACATACACACTCAGACACACACACATACACACTCAGACACACACACACTCACAGACACACACACATACACACTCAGACACACACATGCACACTCAGACACACACATGCACACTCAGACACACACACACACACTCAGTCGTTTAAAGCGTAGCTCCCAGAATTATGTCACAGGTCGTCTTTGTTAGCATGTTCATTGAGATCACAAGTTTTCAGTTCAGAATGTTTCAAAATGCAAAGATGATCCAAAGCTCTTGTGTTGCAAACTGTCTGGTATTACATGTAACAACAGTTGTGTGTTTTCCAGTTAATGAAGGAGTTCCCTCTCCTCAGTATGTTCAACATCCACGAAAACCTGCTGGAGTCGCTACTAGAGCTCCAGAACTACGCCGACGTCCAGGCGGTTCTGGCAAAGTACGACGGTGAGGACTTCTCTTTGTGACTGCAAGTTCAAAAACACAAGATCACAGTAACATCCAAGTCCCATGACTGCACGAGCTGTTTCAGACTTCATGACTTCAAAAGAGACAAAACACTGAGCCCACTCGTTTCAGCTTATTGTCTGCTGTGAAGTGTCTTCACTCTGTGTCTGTTTCAGTCGGTCTTTGGGCTGGTTGATTGTGCTCCTTTTTAATGATTTTCTCTAGAATAAATGACTTCAAAGTGAACCAGTGATTTTATTAAAAGGTACTTCATGTGCAATTTCAAAAAGCCGCCCTATTGATGCCTTCTTATTGTTTGGTTTATTTTGGTGGTTTTTTTCTGAAAATGCAAAAATTGCACTCAAAGTCAGAGTTCAGCCATGCAATCTACAAAACTCTTTTTATTATACTTTTTTTTTTTTGTTGAAAGGAACATTTTTTAAGCATCAAAGCCAAAAAAAAAAAAAGTCCAAGTTCGAGCAGCTTATTATGAGGATTTCCTTTTTCTTTCTTCTGCCTGATAGTGAATCTTTGCTCGTCTTTGGACTCACTGATGGGTCAAATACAAGCGTTCCACTTTCTGGATCTGTTCCTTTGATGAACACAGAATAAAGAAAGGGATGACGGGCGGATCGGTCCAAAAATAGAAACAAGTGTTATTGTTGGATACAGCCTTCAGGAAAACTCGACATTTTGAAAACTTCCTAAACCCTGAGAGAATCAGACTGTACGGCTGTTTGAGCTCTGCTAACTGTGTTGTTAGTGGCAGACACTCTCACTCTTTATTCCCTTCGCTGTACAGTGAAAAACACAGACCACACTTAGAGATATATGGACGACTCGCCCCAAAGCTATGAAACCAAAACTCAACTTATCACCTTCTGCAACATTGACTAAGCCGTCCTTCTCTCCGTGTCTGCTTTCTGTCTCCCCCACAGATATTAGCTTACCGAAATCAGCAACAATATGCTACACAGCAGCGTTGCTCAAAGCCAGGGCGGTATCTGACAAGTGAGTATCTCTTTTCATCCTCTCTAACGCTCATACAAAGCCGCTGTGCTCTTCAAGAGTTAAAGACGGAGCTGGAAATAGCCTGAAGAGACGTCGGGCGTGAATGAGCGCCGCTGTGCTTCCAGCAGCGGTCGTGCTCTTTGGTACAGCGCTGCCTTCAGGCCTGATCTGTCTTATTGTGAGGGCTGAGAGTCTCATCAGGGCGCTGCGGTCACCCAGGCCATCACGCTTCTTTTAGGACTGTGAAACACCATCCAAGTCAGACTCTGAGGGCTCGCATTAAAATACATCATTTCACCGCTTCTCTTCCCTGCTAGCACGCTCCACATCCGGCCTGATCCAGCCAAACAAAAACAGTACGAGTGATGAGAATATGGAGATCCTGTTTGTTCAGGAGGGTTGCTCTTTATCGTGGCTCAAGCTTAATTAAATGTTAAACTCAAAGTGATGCTGCACTCTCACTGATTAATGCACGCTGTAAGCAGTATGTTGTTTTACCGTCGGAGGGCCTGATGATCAGATTGGCTCCTAGCAGCAGAGGATAGTGGCACTCGGAAGGTTTTAAATATTGATGCTTAATTCTGTCTCTGGGTGTCAGAAGAAGAAGAAGAAGAAGAGAGGCTCAGGCATTGGCTGACACCTCTTTGGGCGCTTGGCGGTTTTGTTGCACGCCCGTGCACAGAGGCTGCGTGTCGCCCTCCTTCTTCCTGTCTCTCTTCTGCTGTCCTGTCCAATCAGGGCCGAATGCCCCTCAAAATATAACCTGAAGAAGAAGTTCTTCTGACAGCTCTCTTGTTTGATTTGGACAGCATGTTCCTTTTTTCTTACTGCATCAAGAATCTGCTGCAGGAAGGAGAAGCAGCACTGTTGTTACACAGACAAAAGCACATGCAGTGATTTCACGTGGCTTCGTTGTTTCTGTCAGAAGAAACGTATTAAACGTTGTTCCACAGAACGATTGTATTTGCACTCAGTGATGAAGCAGAATGGAAGTTTATTTCATTACTTTAATCTCGTAGTTTGTAGTATTAAAAACGAGTGTGCCCAGTCTCCATATTTCCCTTTACAGCTCTCTGTTGAATCTGCTCTGCTCGTCTCTGATCGTCCTGAACGACACACCTCACCTTTCTGTTTTATACGAGTCTCTGTCCTTGGGAGTTAATTTGAAAAATCTCTTTGATCACTTCAGGATGTGTCATCCAAAAGCAGATTACTGACAGGAATTTGTGTGTGTGTAGATTCTCTCCAGAGGCAGCATCCAGGCGAGGGCTGAGCACAGCAGAGATGAACGCAGTAGAAGCCATCCACAGAGCGGTGGAGTTCAACCCTCACGTCCCCAAAGTGAGACTCCCACTTTCAAAAACACACCTGCTCACTACACACACACACACACACACACACACACACACACACACACACACACACACACACACACACACACACACACACACACACACACACACACACACACACACACACACACACCTGCTCACTACCAAACGATGGACATAGACCATGATTGGCTGTAAATAGGTTTTCTTGCTGAGACAGAGACTCTCTTGGTTGTTTGTGGTTGTATTGAAATCATTGGACAATGTTTTTCATACATCATGATCCTCCTCTTCCTCTCTTCTTCAGTATCTGCTGGAGATGAAGAGTCTGATTCTTCCTCCAGAACACATCCTGAAGAGAGGAGACAGCGAGGCCATCGCCTACGCCTTCTTCCACCTGCAGCACTGGAAAAGGGTAGAGGGAGCGCTCAACCTGCTGCACTGCACCTGGGAGGGCAGTGAGTACACACACACACACACACACACACACGTACACACACGCAGACACACACACACACGCACACACAGTCACTTTAAAGGAAGTAAGCAGCTGTCTGTTCAAAGCCGGACTCTGTGTTTGTTTTCAGCGTTCAGAATGATCCCGTATCCTCTGGAGAAGGGTCACCTCTTTTATCCCTACCCCATCTGCACAGAGACCGCCGACAGAGAGCTGTTACCCAGTAAGAGCCGCCTTGACACACACACACACACACACACACACACACACACACACACACACACACACAAAACATGCTTCTATACTGTACGAGGCAATAAGAAAGAAGTGGCCTGATGCTCTGTTAGCTTCCTCTTCAGAGTTGAAACGGTGCTCGTTCTGTGTCCTTCATATTGAAGAGGATTCTTCTTGGGCGAAACAATAATTATGTAAATGTATTATCT